>NC_071985.2:16825000-17450000 GCF_028885655.2 Pongo abelii
TTTCTTCTACTAGAAGAATCTTCCTAAAATACAGCTGTGATCTGCCACATCCTAATGGAAAGCTTTCGATGGCCCCCTGTTGTCTTCTGAATCAAGTGCAAGCTCCTTTCGAATGTCTTTGTAGTCAGATAGATCTAGAAGCTATCCCAGGCAGTTCTAAAAACCAGGCATTTTAAGTATTTTTACTGAACACCTGTTTACAGTCTGATGTCAATGAATGAATTTAGAAAATGGGATTCTGCTTTGATAAAACCACTGCATTTCATATCTCTAGTAGTAGTTCATGGGCTTTTCTTTAGATTTTATATTTGTTTGACTTTGGTATACTTTTCTTAATGATGTTCAAACTTAAGCACAATGTGCCATTTTAACTCCCTAAAACTCTTAATGGTATCAGATTCCCATTGTACATGAGGAAAACATACTGTTTTATGTTCATCTTTAAAAGAGATTGGGCAGCTTTTTTAACATCCCAGTTTCTAAAGAATCCTTACAAATCGCCACTAACCTGTTAGGGTGGTGGAGAGTTTATTCCAAGCGGTGCTGTTTCTTTATTCATTTTCTTAATAGTAAATCTTCCCAGGAAGAGATGGGGCAATTTTGTTATTGTTCTAAAGGTTTGTTAATCTTGAAATTATATTTAAAATACAACCTAATTATGGGCCGGGTGCGGTAGCTCATGCCTGTAATCCCAGCACTTTGGGAGGCCAAGGTGGGTGGATCATTTGAGGTCAGGAGTTCAAGACCAGCCTGGCCAGCATGGTGAAAACCCATCTGTACTAAGTATACAAAAATTAGCCGGGTGTGGTGGTGGGCACCTGTAATCTCAGCTACTAGGGAGGCTGAGGCAGGAGAATCGCTTGAACCAGGAGGCAGAGGTTGCAGTGAGCCAAGATCGCACCACTGCACTCCAGCCTGGGCGACAGAGTGAGACTCTGTCTCAAAAAAATATACGTGTGTGTGTGTAAGTGTGTGTGTGTAACCTAATTACATATATTGTTAGTTTCCTCTCTTTTGTAGTTTGCAGTCCATCCTGGTTTGTCATGTAGCCACTGAGTATATGTACTTCGTACAAGACAGTTTTCAGAAGTAGGAGATACTGTGGGTGTTTAGATCATTCCTTCTGTTCCTTCAGTTTGGTTAGATGTTTTGAGAAGGAAGACTCGAACACTGTGGAGAATTTTCAGGAAAGTAATTATTAAACAAGACATTTTGCTACTTTTTCTACATAATTTCACCTCTGCAGTTCTAAAACCCCATTTTTCCTTTTTAAAAAGACTATCCCAATGTGTTTAATAGGTAAACTCATAAAATTATAGAGGTTGACCAAAGTGTTATTTAGATGAATTATGACAGCTCACTATCTTAGAATATTATGAAATCCTTAACAGAGTTATTCATTGGTTCTTAAGGCCAACTGCCCCATTCCCCTCTTGTCCTCTCACCCCAGATATATATGTTTACTCAAATATCAGATTTGTTTCAACCGAAGTCAAGCAGGTCTAAATAAATGAGACTACATGCTTAGAACAAGTAGGCTGAGTCAGGAGAATGGAGGGGAAGGGATTTATTGCACACTCAAATATATGCTCGAGACAATTCTGAGGCTTTGTTTTTTTCTCACCTTCATTTGAATGTAAATTTTCTTGTCAATAATAACAAAGCTTCTGGCCTTGGAAATAGAGCAGCCAGTTTTTATCCTGTCTCAGAAAGAAAATGGGACGTTAGTTGGATCCTCTGCTGTCTGGGCAGTATGTATGTATGTCCAGCTGTCAGCACTGAAGCCATAGGGAATTTTGACAAGTGGATATTTTTAGTTTGCAGAAGTGTTTATGTCCAAATGCAAGCCTAGTTCTATCCCAGGACTGTGGGGCTGGCACAGCTCTTATCAAACAGTTAAATAAAGGTTTCTGCAGTAGACTTAAATGTTAGGCTTAGCTTGAAGTTTAATGAAGCCTTGGTTTGAGAGAATGAGGAATGTTAGTATATGGAATCTGGAGTCCCTCCTTTACTTTATATTATGATGGAGCTGAAGAAGTATGTTGCTAGCCTTCTGATATACCCCTGGAGTATTTAGTAGTTGATACCACATTTCAGTTGTTTCCAGGTTGCTGAAAGAGACTCTGGTGAGAGAGATATCTTTACTGAACATTTCATTCTGTTTCATTATTCATTTCATTATTGTTTTACTGGAATCAGCCCTTGTTGTAAACAAGCCACAGTTCTTTACTGTGAGTCACTGGAGATATTTCTGTCTCCTAAGTTTCACCTGGCAAACTGATCAAAAGTAGGCATGACTGGCAAATATCTGTGAGTGGTAAACTTGTACCACGCCATGTGTGTAGCAAGGTGTTTTCTTTGGAGCCAGAGTATGGCAGCTGTCCTAAGACATCTGAGGGCCTTGAAATCTGCTTTAGTCACATCCACTGATTCCCATGGGCCTAGGAGCTTCTTAGATGGAAATGCAAATCCTGTTCTAGATTCTGTTAGGATCTAGACACAGGCTGGTTTGTCCAATGGCTGGGAAGAGAGGGGTGTGAAGTTGACAGTACAACAGTCAGCAATGAGGTCTCATGAAATTTCAGTTGTCCAGTTGTTTGGCCTTTGCCTGAATGAGAGTTCACAAGAAACAGCAAGCCCACAAGGCTCTCCGAGTCAGAGAGGAAGTGTGCCAGGCTGGTGATGGCTCTGCTTGACATACCATGCACACCCTCGGCTCCCAAACAGCTCTACTCCAGGACTCCTCATTTAAGAGCTGGATGGGAGAAGAGGAAGGGGTTTCCTCTTGCAGATGCCAAAGCAGACTGAGGCAAGCTGTCTTTGTGTCCTGGGGCAATGGAGACAAAGATGGCCTTCAGATGACATGGCACATGGCACTGGCAGTGGTCTCAGGTGAGCAGCAGGTAAAGGAGCAGAGGATGGGCAAACAAGGACAGCAGCCACCAGGGCAGAGTGACCTCCGAGGATGAGGATGATGGTGCAGCAATTCTGCTGGGTGCAGAGGAAGCAGTGGGCACTGAGATGCACAGGCATTGGAGTGAGTTAGTATTCTGCAATATTAATGGTGGACTCTGATTACAGCCAGGGCCAAATAACTGGGGAGCTGAAATCCTCTTCTCACAGCGAAAGAGAAGTCAACTAACATCGTTGTCCATGATGGGAAGTAGTCATTTTCAGGCCACGTTTTAGTATTCATATAGATTCCAACAATCACAGATGTCACCAACATCTGTATAATAATTGTTAATCATAATAGTTTCTCTAATGCACTTTCAGATCCTGAAATTCTTCTGAGTCACTCAGGAGCAAATAATGTTTACAATAAAATGAGGTTAGGCATTTTTATTGTACTTAATATTTTTTGAAGATGATTGTCTATTCTCAGTAAATGTGGTATCTCATTGATTTGGATAATTGAGTTGATCAGAAACATTGATTGCTCAATCTCTGGGTGAATAGAAATTTTTCTTCTTGACCCTACTAAAGTAGTAGCTCAATAAATTCATAATGTTAGGTATTGAGTAGTGTATGCACACCATCTCATCCCCACACTCAAGGTACAGATCATTTTCCTCGCTATGTAATTAGGGATCTCCTGACCTTGACAGGGTCCCAAGGCCCATGAACTGCAGTGCCATAGCATCCACTGGTATAGGTAGCTGATTCAGTCAGATTGTAAACAGATGATATTTCCTTTTATAGTCTTCTCATAGCACTTAGTCAAGATCAGAATACATTCAGAATATATGGGTAGTTGACTCTACCTGCTCAACTCTAAGTTTATCCAGCATGTGGTAAATGTTTCCTGATGTCTGCTGAGGTCACCCAGGCAGATGTTGCATGCCTTTCTTGCATAGTATGTTGTCATTAGGTAATAATATGGATGAGACTGCTGTCATCACTTTGCTGCTCAAGGGAAATGATTATCATTTTGCCTTATTTTACTAAGACAGTCAGCTATGAATTTTGATTAAAGGTTCTGTTTTACAGCTTGATAATAAAAGTGAACAGTGTTGTGGATTGATGTCTTTGGGGAATTGGCGATGTCTGATAATCTGTCAGCCTTTCAGGCTCAGATTGCTGGTAGTAAGAATAAGAGCTCTGATTGCATGAGTGAGAAGTAGTTCCTCTTTGGGGGACATAAGAAAGGTATGAAAATGCCTCCAGTTTCTTACTGGCCTTGGGAGGAAGTCCCATGGCTTCCAGCATGAACCTGGCGTTGACTGTAAGATAGGAGGATTACAGCAGGAGCTCCTCAATTGCTATTAGATTCTTTGTGGTACACTGTATATTTAGCAGATGTTTTCAAGATAGTAAAAAATGTAACAAATGAATATAATTGTAAGCCAGAGTTACTTTTTTATGGCAACAAAACATTTTAATGTTTATATACATATATCATAATTTCCATTGGAATTCTGCCCTTACCAGACCTTAATTTGATTTGTTTTTTCCTTATAGTCTTACATATTTACGAGAAATATATAAAATTTAGATAAAGAAATAAAAGGTATTACTGGAGAGAAACACTTCAAAGTTTATAGCCTTTTTTTCTCTCCGACTTAGAAGATAATCCTAATTACTATATGAAGTGCGTAAGATTAAGTATTTCCACAGTTGTATTTTTAAGTAGATACTTGAACCTTGACTTCCTATCCTTTTTGGAAACCTGGCAAATCCCACATGGCCACAGCCATACATTTAATTTGTTAGGGTTTCTGACATGTCTTCAGCTGTATTCTGGGGTTTCTGGGTTATTATTTGTAGCATCTCACACAGTGGCAGTTGCCTACTCTTTTGCTTATTCACTTATGGGAATTGTTCTGGCATGCTTTCCTAGAACAATTCTCAGCTTCTGTAGTTTTAATTTTACTGGAAGTTAGCTCGTCTGATATGCTTTGCCAAGTAATTATATTTCTCCCCCATTTCAGCTGAGCTTTCAGCACAAGATCGGGATCCTTTATTGCAAAGCAGGCCAGAGCACAGAGGAAGAGATGTATAACAATGAGACGGCGGGACCAGCTTTTGAAGAATTCCTTGATCTTCTGGGCCAGAGAGTCCGACTGAAAGGATTTAGTAAATATCGAGCTCAGCTAGACAATAAGAGTAAGTTTAATGTTTGTGTGTGTGCACATTTTTAATTCTCCAAAGGTAGGCATGCTTCATAAATCCAAGTAAGTGATCACATGCCCTCCTGTTCCCAGCCCCAGAAGCAGCCTAGAAAGCTTATTTGGAATAGAGTTTAGATTTCCTCAGATGAACAAAGGAAACACATTTCTCAAGAGGTATGTGCTTCACGTTGTAAGCTCAAAGGGTCAATTCTTTTTCCTTTGTAACACCAGCAGAGAGATTCCCCAGTGTTTCATGAAGAATCGTTTAATATTTTCTTCTTTCTTTTACCCTAACCTCTTCTATTACACCCTTGTTTCAGTATACCAAGGACAAGCACTGCATTTATTTCTAAGAGAAAAAATATTAACACATCCATTCATGCTGTTATTGGGCTTATTTTGTTCATTTCCAGATTCATGATGTTAACCAGGGAGGTGGAACAGTGATTAAAAAGCTAATGCGTCTTCACACAATATCCCCTTATAACAGACTAGCACATGTACCCCCTGGATCTAAAACTTAAAAAAAAAAAAAGCTGATGCATCTTATTGTTCAAGGATTTTATTTAGATCCCCTTGAGTGGGACACCTACTAGCTGTACAGTGGCAGATTGACTGGCCAATCCAAAACATGGGCTTTATGCCCTCCTAGGATGCATGAATTTTTCTAATATCTACACATAGATAATCATGTTTCTCATGGTGTCTATAAGTTCTATATATTTTATCTTTGTGCTGTTATTTAGTTGCTAAGAGTATCTGAAATACCAGGCAGAGTAATTTGATGTATGTTGGAAAATTCTGCTTATTATCAAACAATTAAGTGTTCTCTCTTTGAATGAAAAGAGATGAACAGATAGTCTAAACTTGGAGGATCTGAAGGAGCTTCTTGCCCCGACTCCTAGTAGGAATGGTGAAGTGGAAGTTTTCTATGTGGGAGCGTCAGGGTGGGGCTGAGCTGGGATTGGAACCGAGGTGGCCTGATGCTGTGTCTTCCTGCCTTCTATTCTCCTTGGTCACCAAGCTCTGTCCCCAGGTCTACTCAACTTTGGGACTATCACTGATATTCCATCTGGATGAGGGTGGTGCCTATAGTGAGTTCTGTTTTTGGAAGTAGCAGGTACAGGATAGTTCACAAGCCCCTGCGAAGGTGTAAACGCACACATGGGCCCCCTAGTTGTCCTCTACACACGCCAGGGCTGGAGTTTGACTGTTAACGTTATATGTATAATGCCCATGCCTCAGAAATAATTCATGGTACCCAAAATATTAATATCTATATATTTTAAGAAAGACGAATGAGACCTTTTCTGATTTTCTTTTTTTTTTTTTCAAACTCCTCTTTTCTGTAAAGAACCATTCACCCCCTAGAGATGCTGATATTCTGTCCTTAAGGATGTCCCTCCAGGAGAACCACTGCTGATGTGAACTCTTATTACTGTGATTGTGTGTCGTCTCTCTTCAGTGAATTGGACTGAGAAAACATTTAAAGAATTTCTGATCTGTGTCGTCTGTAAAACTACAACATAAATAATCCAAGTATTTTCCTACATATAGAATTGACATTGGCTTTGCATTTTGATGACATAGGCCTTATCCTTGATACACTGCAGATGTAATATTAAGCACCTTAGCTTAAGGAGATGAGAACATAACAACTAGAGTTTGATATGTTGACTTTAATAATAAATCTGTAAGTTATTTTTATGAGCAAGGCATTCTGTGAGATGCAAAGAAGTCTGGCATTCTTTTAGTAGAGAGGAGATACGTAAGAATTAGGTGTGGGAGAATGGTCAGATAAAAATTATGTCTTTCGAGGAACAAATAAAAATCTTTCTTCTAGAATTTGGGGGACTTGAGTTCTGGTTAGAACTCTGTCTGCCCATAAGATTTAGATCAAATCTGGGCCTCAGATTCCTCACAAGGAAAGTTCAGGATGTTGGGCTAGAATATCTGGGATTTTCCTTTCACCTCTAAAATGGGTTGTTTCTCTCTTGAACACAAAATTAAATGGGATAGGAACATAGGGGATTTGAGCCACTAAGATGCTCTGTTAACTAGAGCAGAGTACAGAATCCCAGCCATGAAAAGCCTTTATTGAGCTAGGTGCAGAGAATGATAAAATTGATAGCCTGTATCCCTTTTTGAATAGAAATATTTATAGCAAACTCCAGAACAACAAGCCTTGTTAGTCTACATTCTCCATTACCTTGCTGATGTTTGACATACAGACTTTCAGAATATTTAATTTTAGAAATTCTTCTTTTAGTATGACTTGAGAAAGACATATTATTATCACATTTTAAGAAGTACATCCCCCCCCCGCCCGCAATGCATCTTTGTTTCTTCCTTGCAATTTCCTAAATCTGAAACCTGATATCAGTCAGCATTTCTCTTTCTGAATTTGAACCACCCCGATAGCAGTGTTGTGATGGGTGCCATTGAACATACCAGGCCTTCTCATCATCTAGCCTTTGGTTTTGTCATCAGTGAGTCCATTATTCATTGAAGGAGCATCCATCCTGCCCTGGGACTGTGCTTGCTCACATCCAGAGCCACGTTCACTGTCAAGGTTCTGAGCCAAGAGAATTAAAATGGAATGTTACTTTCTAAGAAGTCCTTTGAAAATAACATGTATGTGTTTTTAATGAATAGTTAAAAGGAATTTTTTTTTGGCAGGGCTGATTTATATATGACTTTTTAGATGAATATTCTCTCCATCTGTAAATTAATTTATTGGTAACTATATGTAAACACTAAGTATTCGCCTTATTCATGAAAAATGCCTTTTATGAATGTCTTTCGGAGCATCTAAGAACTCTATAGGATATTTTTTCTAGAGAGTTTTCAGGTCTGTTTCTGAATTGGATATAAATATTAGAAAGAAAGACATACTACAGGGTTCAGAAAGAAAATATTAAGTCCATGAAGGTTGAATGTTTTCGTGTTTTTAAAGTAAAAATTTAGATTTTTTAGATTAAAAAAAGATGAACTCAAAATGACTACTTAGAGGTTTCCCCAACAAACACAATGGAATAAATGATGTTAACAACACTGTTTCTTGTTGCTTAAAAAGTAGAGAAATGAGACTGTATAGATCAAGAATTGCCAAAGAAATTGAATTACATTTACATTTTCCTTTTTGTATATCTTTTTGTCTTCATTATCCATGTGCAAAAACTCATTCAGAACTTTACTCCAAAATTACTTAAGTATTTTATAGTCAGCAGGTTAGTTTCAATGTGTGAAACTCTCAATCTGAGATACTGTTATTAATAATACAGATGGAGTTTGAATTTACAAAGAATCATTCTCCTTTTCAAAAGATGAATAGTTTTATGATTAATAGGGTTTCAAATGTCATAGTTTTTTAACATATATGTCACTGGATAATATACTGTAAGTGATCACATTCATTCTCCATATTCTTCATGTGATGTATCACTGTACTTCCTGTTGAAAGGGAAAAAAAATAATTACATTCAGGGAAAGATATATTCAAAATAACATTTTTTGTTCTCATTTCCATATTCAATCAATCTTATTTCATTTTTCTGGGTTCTGGAAGATGAAGTGCCAAGAATAACTAAGAATTAACTGTAAACACACACACATACACACACACACACACACACACACACACAGATGCGTTCAGGCCATCTACCAGTTTGTCACGCCCTTCAGATAATTGCACCCAGACCTGCACCAGCTTCTCTTCTCCACTGGTCACCTGTGCACTTGGTGGCAAAAGCACTTCGCTTTCAGTGGATCACCTAAATCCACACTGTGAGGGCAAGAACAGAGAAGAAAAGTGAGGAAACTGAAGGTGCAGTAGAAAGCAGTGGAGAAGGAAAGGAGCCCCGCAGTCCACAGTCCTGGAGCGGGAGGTGGTAGAAACAGTGCTTGATGAAAGCTGGATGGGCAGCATCCAGATTCTGGTTGGGTAGAGCTTGGTGTTTTTTGTTTTTTGTTTTTGCAACAATAACCTTTTAAATATGAAAGCACTAATTTTGTAGTGGCTTACCTTGCTTCTGTAATTCATCTTTGTTTTCAGCTGATTCCACGGGCACGCACTCTCTCTATACCACATACAAAGACTACGAACTCATGTTCCACGTGTCAACCCTGCTTCCCTACATGCCCAACAACAGACAACAGGTATGTCCTCCCCAGCCTGGAGCTTTTTACCCTGAGTATGAAATCTGAGGTGGGCCCACTGATAATATTGATGCATGTAGAACTTGCAAAGAATCAGTGAGGGTTTTTCTTGAATAGCATTAATCATCTTTGACTCTGATCATTTGGAAGTATTTGGGCTTTAAAGGGCATATTGTTGCACTTTTTTCTTATAAAACTTAGAAACTCTTCTGCACTCACATCTATTGCTTGCTAAGCAAAATCTTTTCTTAAGAGAAACTTGTCTCAACTATGTTAATTACGAAAAGGCCAACCGTGTTGACCTGACTTCGGTTTTTGTGTGTGGGTAAATAGCTTATTTATAGAGAATACTGTTTGCAGTTGTTACTGGTGCTATTTTCAGCTGTTCCTCTCCATTTCGTTTTTGTTGTTTTAAATGGATTTACTGGCCAAAATTTCTTGACCCTTTTAAAGAGAAAAAAATCAGAGTGCATCATGCTTTGAATACAGCCACTCAGTAAGAATTAAGAACCTTTGAAAACTTGAATGATGCATAAATCATTGTAAAATAATTTACATTTTGGTATAACTTTGAGTCAAGCAAGTTTTTTTTACAAAGATTACTAGAAATTATGGCCATTTTTATCTTACGCTAGAAATATTTGAAATGCTTTGTCTACTGTGAGCTTGAGAAGACTTGGAGGATCACTTGAGATAGGAAAGGACCTACTTTTGGGATAGAGGATCTATGGGATACCTAAGGCTCCATTTCACATCTTGTTTAGAATCTTCTGGGCTCTGCCCATGTTAAGCTGAAGATTTTTTGAAGAATATTGACTGCTTGAGTTTCTGAATATTTGTTTACAGAAAGGTTTGTGAATTACTGGGATCTTATAACTGATTCATTGACATAATTTAATTTTAGGGATTTGATTGTATTTAGGTTAAATCCAGAGTTAAAGTTCATTTTCACATTTAGAAGACAGTTCTCTGGATGTCACTTAACTGATACTCCTTTACTCCAAATATATTAAAGCACCAAGGACTACATAGGAATTGCTCAATAGGTATTTGTCAAATGAGTGAAATTTGTCACAGAGAATTTTTCCTTTTTAAAAAACACTCATAAAAGTATATAAATTTAGTCTAATTCTGCATTTTTTCCCAAAGAGGAAACCAGCCAACTACCTCCCCTTCTCCCATCACTAGTTGGAAGAAGCCCCTTAGCCTTAGATCGTCCAGCTAGGATGAGAAAGCAGGCCCCTGACCCCCAGTCTCTTCTCATGGTAATTGCTAGCTGGATTTTCTTGCCATTTTCCATCTCATACTTATCTCAATCCCTTGTCCTTTCTGAATTTTCTAGTGTTTTCTAATAATCATAGTTCTTCCTACCACCTTCAAAAAATCTATCTTTATATTACACATCTGTGTATTTTTAAACATAGACTTAAAATCATTAGATCACATGTATGTATTTATGTATATTTTAACCTAAGGGATTTTAGCTCTCAAAAATTTATTTGCAATAATGCCGCACAGATTCACTGGATCTTAAGAGGCTTAATTTAGACCAGGACAGTTGTCCAGCAAATACTTGTGAATCATTCAGTAATTAAACTCTGTGGGAGTTGTTGCTCAGAAAACTGATAGGGGTTACTCAAGCCAAGAAAATCTGTCAGTACGTTAGCAGAAATAGAGCCAGTGACTTTTGACCCCTGTCATCGAGTATTCAAACCACAAAGCCTTTCCAGTTCCCTAATTACTTGAGTCATTGGACTTCAGGCTGAATTGGCCCTGGCATTTCACATGTGGCAACCTCCAGAGGTTTGAAGTCTTTGCTTTTACCAGAACTCAAAACTGGCTTTCCCGCCCCCTTTCGTTGAAGCATAATCAAAATCTGTAGGCATTAGAGTTTTGTGTACCTGACTTCATTTCACTGAAACTAGCCTTGAAAAAATTGTATGCACAAAAATCAAGACAGCAAAGCAGTGAAAATGTAGATGCAGCTGGGGGGTAGAGGAAGATGTGTGTGTGTTAAACTTCCCCAACTGGAAGGTAAAAGAAAAGTCCCTGTAAGTTGAGGCTATACATTACAAACTCGCGAAAGCTGGGATTTGTATCTGTTTTGTTCCCTGAAGTGTCCCTGTGTGCCCAGAACAGTATCCAGAACATGGTAAGAAGTCAACAAACATTTGTTGAATGAATAATGAATGAATGAGTGAACCTTTCTTAGGAGATAGAGAATTAGGCAAATTAATGCATGTAAAGCACTTAAAATAGTTCCAGGCATAGAACTAAGTTTTAGTTGTTACTGTTTTATGATTCATTAGATATAGAGCCAGTCGTATTTTGGATGACCTAATTTGCATTTTATTTTCCTGTCTCCGGTCCTAAAGATCTATTATGAAAAACTAAGACTCTGAATGGTTAAGAAAGTGAGAGACTAAATTTATCAATTATTTCAGAAAATTATTTTTTGACATTTAATAAAATATTTTGCAATCACAGGTTGTCACCAGAATGTTCTGTTTGTGGATAAATAATGCCACTTGCAATCTTGGGACATGTGTTTTCCAAATTTGTTAATGAGTTGTATTGACTCCGTTTCTCTCACCCTCGCCGTCCATGCCCACAAATTATGTTAATACCAAAGGCAGAAATGTCTGAAATGACCAGCTGGGTTCATGAGTGCAATTTGAAGCCACAGGACTTAGCAAAGTTAACTGGCCCCTACATGAATTGTGCCTGTAACCTTGGCTTCTTACACTACAGTTGGTGACCATTTAACTGGTCCAGACTCGTCCACATCAGATCTAATTTCTTGTGTTCCTTCTTGTAATAAATCAAGCTGGATGCCAATTCCAAGATGTATTAAAAGTCTTCAGAGAGTTTACCACAGTTGCAAAAGAGCTTTAATCTTTGGAATGGTCTCTGACTCTTGCGTAGAAAAACTCACCAGACCAAAAGAATGATTAAGAAACCCTGCTCTTGGAGTTATTTTCTCTCTTCAAAAGTTAAGTCCTGCAAGTCTCTCTGCATCTGTCTGGCAGTCCATCCACTTTTCCCAGGGCTGTCTTCCCCTGTGTGCTTTCCTTCTGCTTGCCCTGGAGACAAGTCATGGTTAAGCCATCGTGGGATGTCATCAGTGGGAAGAACTTCACGAATTAGCTTTAAACTTCACTTTGGCAAAGAAATTCTTTCTTCAAAGTAGGCATATAAAGTAGAGGTGCCTCAGTGCCTGGCACACAGTAACCTATTTCTTTTTTAATGTATGCGTAACATGTTAGCTGCTCTGTTGGGAAGGGGTACCTGACACCTCTTGGAGGTATCTAATGAGTAAGACCAAGCCCCTAGGTTTCTGAGATGCTAATTAAAGGATACTGGTCTTACTCTAGTAATGGACTTGACACCAAAGAGGTAATGATGTTACATTTGGGCTAAGCCTGGAGCCCTTTTCTCCATAGTGGGTAGACTGATTGTAAGCTCCTGCCTTAAAGAGTTTGTGTACTTCCTTAAGTCCCTAGTTGGTGTTGCTAAGGACTCATGTAAATACTGGAACAACCTGCCTCACTAAGTGCTATGAGCCCTTGGGTCCTGCCTATACTTGGGTTCGTCTATGCATAATACTATAGAATATTTTGGAAGGATAAAATGCTTACTTAGCTTTCCATGAGTAGCTTTATTCCCAGACCCTAAGTAGGAGCATATACCTATACTATATCACAAAGATTGTTACTTAGAGTGAGGGTTGGTATTGCCTAGTGTCAGAAAGAAGAAAGAGATATTTATATCTTCATAATCCTGTTATCTTTACTTTGTTACGAAGTCATTAAAGATCTGCATTCTTAGATTATTTTGTTTCTTCCTTTGCAAAGTGTTCAACATTTCTTAATTTGTTTGTACATTTACTGTTGTTATTGGTAAAATATCATAATTATATGAAATGGTAAATCAGTGACAAATCCTTCAAACATTAATTAAATGTAATATCCTCTTCTTGCTCATCAGAAATAAGAACAGTTCACTAACATTCACTTTTTTGCAGGAGGTGGGCAAGACTTTTCTTTCTTTTGTATTTATGTGGTAAGGGTATACGTTACTCTTCCTTAGTTATTATTTAGAATGCTTTTCAACATTAACTTTTTCCGTAGGAAACTCTATACGCCTCTTAAAAATCAAGGCATAGTTCTAACCACTAGTGCAAACTCTTGAGTATAGTTTATATGAGGGGATATGTGTGTTTATGTACATACATGTGTATGTATAAGTGCAAAATTAGGGCCATCTCCCTAAAGGAGGAAAAGCCAGCCCTCCGGGTGAAGGGGAGGAGCTTTCCAGGCAAGAGATTCGGAACTGCAAAGTTCCTTGGGTGGGAACCAGTTGTTCTGTAGGAGGGACAAGATGCTGTCTAAATGGTAAGGAGCAGGTGATGAGGTCAGAGAGGTAGGAAGGGATCAGTCATCTCAGAGGAGTCTTTGTCAGCCCCCTTTTTAGTAACAGGATTTAGATTCAAACCCAAGGACCAGGATTGAGAACTTGTATGTGTTTAGAGAATATGGGTTTGCTTCTTTCTAAAGACCTTCTCTGGAGACCTGCAGATGACCTTCCTCTTCTCTGACTCTTACGAGCTTCTGAATCATATCCCGGTTGTTCTCTTTCATGTTGTACAGCCTGCTTTCTCCCAGCATTAGGTGCAAAACAGTTTGTTTCTGTCTTACTGGGTTAAAAATAATAATTTAACAAATGAACCCATATACATAGAGGCTAGCAGATACTATCTAATTCAGCTTTCATTTTTCACCCAAGTGTGCTGTCTGATACTTATTTTCACTTCCTGGTTTTTTTTATTCTCAGTTTGCTTTTTGAGTTTTTTCCTATCATTAAAAAAATTTTTTTTACTGATATATAATAGTTGTACATATTTTGGGGTTACACACTGTATTTTGATACCTGCATACAATGTGTATTGATCACATCAGGGTAATTGGCGTATCTATCACCACAAACACTTATCTTTGTGTTGAGAACATTTCAAATTTTTTTGCAGCTGTTTTGAAATACACAGTAAATTGCTGTTAATGACAGTTTCCCTACTGTACTGTCGAATAATTAGAACATACTCCTTCTATCTTACTGTATTTTTGCACTAAATTAAAACTGGTCTTGTGAGATCCCAGTTTGTTTAAGGAACTGAGGCTAAACCTATGGCCATATATGGTATTTCTGTAGCATCTGTCTGCTTTTGCCATGGAATTGGGTGAAGACTCGCATTTTCTCTTTCCTTCTCATAACAAGAGCTTATTCCTGTTTCACAGCTGGAATCGAGTGTTAGAAATTTAGTAGAAATGACTATGTAAATCTATCTAATACAATATTTATTAACTCACTGTTGCAGTTGAAAACACTAATAAGTTGGTTCTCTTGACATCACTGAAAATTGTCATTAGCTTTACATACCTGGAAAGAAGTTCGCCCCAGAAGATGTCATTTGTACAATTCCCTCAAACAAATAGTACCGTCAGGTTTTGCCAGGCTGCGTTTGTTTGTGGTTTGCCATCCCTTTTCCCCATTTACAGACTCTGATTGTATAGAATTTCATTGACCAGTTAGAAAAAAGCATAAACTAAATACTAAAGAAAACATTTGCCTTTAAGAAGTTCAAGAAATTACTTATTTCATGTTTGACTAAGTCCTAAAACAGAAAAATGAATAATATTTCTGTTAATTTTCCAGATATTTTCTTTAGTCTCTGAAGCAAATTCAAGCATCCTATTAATGGATAGTGTTCATTTTTCTTACTATATTCTCCTTCAAAGAGCTTTAGATTTTACCCTTCCTAATGAATCTTCTTTTTCCCGCCCCCGGTCGTCTATTTTTTTCCCTGCAAAGTGCATTATGTGGCCATGGTTAAATTAACTAGACTTTTGAAAACATTTTTTGGCCCATTTTACAAAGCAAAAGAATGTGTCTAGAAAGGGACAACAGTGGTTTGGCGTGTTGTCAAGGTAACCAGACTTTAACTTGTGCTTTAAATAGTCCTGTGGTGAAGTATAGAATCAGACCCAACATGTTCCTTCAGGAGGAAAAGAAATTGGATAGGAATAACTGTGCAATTTGTTGTTGCAGTCTCAACAGCCATGAAGCACTGACTAACAAGGCCCTCCCTGCACCCTGTGTTTAATTGAGAGGGCTGGCCAACATGAAGCCACACCGGCAATTACTCAGGAAGTAGGAGGCGCTGAACTCACTGCCTGGCCTTGGCCAAAGTGAGCTCCATCTTTTGACAGTCTGAGAATTCCTGTGTTTCAAGGGCATTAAATAAAGTAGAGTATGAACTGCTGTGTTTTGTAGTCTACAGATACATTGAACACAATGATGGGCATATTTTTAAAAACTATTCCTGATTTTTCCTTGTCTCATTGCAATACATATGAATCATGTATTTCAATTTTTGGAGAAAAGAGTAAAGAATGTCCTTGCCAAAGATAGTTTTCACTGATTATTTACATGCATTTGAAATGGCACATTTTAAATATCTAGCAAACTTTTTAAAAACTACATATTTAAATGAGGTGGCTCATTGGGTGTGTATTATGATGTATTAATGTATGTTTCCAAACTTCACTCAGACAGTAAGATGATTTTTGTGTGTTTATAACTTTGACCATGGGGATTTAAGTAGGAATTTCTCAGCATATGAATCAGCAATTTAACTGGCCTGTAGAAAACTCTGAAAGAATGAACATTTCATTCCCACTTTTCCAGGCCTTTTATCATGCTAAATCACAAGTCAGGGACCTGACAATGAAATCCTTTTTGTATCTGAGTTTAAAAGGCTTTAAAACTTGAACTTAATGGTCTTTACTTGGAATATGCGCTGTAGGTGCCAAATAAATTTAAGGGTAAGGTCGTGGTGTTTCATATTACTAGTAAAAAGAGATTTACTATCTGAGATTGTCACATTCCAGCAATGTCATCACCAAGTTGTGTAAGGATTGTTTTATGTATTAAAACTGAAGATCACAAACTTTTGAGAGCACAAATCTATGCCTTCACTTGCATAAGCTTACAGAGTGCCTTTATGTGGATTTATTGGCATGTGTTCTTAGGAAAGAAGTGGTCACAATTTTGATGCATAATGTGATGTGTCAGTAAATGTATATTTGGATTATTTATTTGTTAAACAAATGTGTATTGGGTACCTCCTTTGCCTGGCACACCATTAGAAACTAGGAAACTGAAAGTCAGTATGACACTTCTGTGCCCTCATGAAGGTTATGACCTGATGCAGAAGAAGTAAACCAACCATTAGGAGACAGTACAACAACCAGTGTAATAGAAATGGGCCTGGGAAATAGGAAGTTTCTTTCAGTTGAGGTGGGATCTACAGAGACAACTGCATTGTCTGGGAGAAACCTGGAGGGAAGGGGGCATTCTTGGCAGAAGGAACATCAAAAGTAAAGGCGTTGGTCAAGTGTTACTGCTCTGAGCGTCATTCCCCCTGCCAGATTTGTGATTTATAAAATTACAAATGACTGGGCTTCTGGTTGTTAATCCAGTTGAATTCTGTGTTTCTGAATTGCATTTTAAACGGCCAGGGTTCAGTTAATTGGTTTGTATTATTGCTCACCAAAATGACAGTGTTCTGTATTTTTGTTGCAGAAATGCACGTTACTTTACTGTGGGAGCACAGGATACAAGCTGAAGCCCACCAGTGTGATAGTGTAGGACCTTTCAGCAAACTTGTACCCTCTCTTGGACTTTGTCTTCTAGAGCTTAAACTACAACATTTCTCAAAGTGTTGTGAGCTCTAACATGCTATTATTTTAGGGGTTTAAAAAGAGGAACTGGATAAAGACCAAAAGGAGAGAGAGTACGAATTGAATTTTAAAATAAAAGAGATAGACTTAAATATTTAGGCTTTTCTTTCCGCGGGTCTTTTGGATGAAGCCCATTTTGCTTTTTCTATGCCAAATTTAGGAGCACTGACTTCCAAAGAATGACTGTGCTTTTTAAAAATCACTCCTTCAAATTGAAAGATGAGTGAATTGTATATATATTTTGTTTTAAAGAAAAACTTATTTGTAACTCTTCACTTTCTTGACCACAGCTACTGAGGAAAAGGCACATAGGAAATGACATCGTCACCATCGTCTTCCAGGAGCCTGGGGCACTTCCTTTTACTCCAAAAAGCATCCGGTCTCACTTTCAGCATGTCTTTGTCATAGTCAAAGTGCATAATCCATGTACCGAAAATGTGTGTTATAGGTGAGTCAGTCATCCCTGATCTATCATTCTCCCAGGTTTATTCCAACAGGGCGTCTTTTCCCAAAAATATCTTTGTTTGCCAATTATTATTTCCAACTTTGTGATTTTCTAATTACTCAGACACTTTCTGTAAGAAATAATTGCCTTCTTCCCATTTTACCCCCTTGAAAAAGTGAAATGCCTATAGCACTTTAAAATGGTGGATTACACATTTCCTCTGTTTTTCTCCTAAAAACTTGAGCCAGAATCAATAGCTTAATTGGTATCCTCCTCTGAGTTGGATGAAGTGGCTGGTTAAGTGCTTATCTAGGAGAAGTAAGTATTGTGGCAGTAAAACATTTCTTTTCATCAAAGATCTTGGATCTTTGCAGGGCTGCTGAAACAAGGAGTTGGCACTTGTTGGGTGACTTCAAAAGGCCACATGTGTGCCTTGGAATCCCAAGACTGGCTCTGACAAGGCCTGCTTTTATACTTAACCGCTACTCCCAGACTCTGTCTTAGGAAATAACTGCAGCCAAATGATCATATCATGTGGGGCATTGGTAAAACAATGGGTCTTTGACCAGAGTTTGAAGCCAGCTTTACCGCTTTGTGTGGCTTACTTTATTTTTCTTAATATTTGATTCTTCATCTTAAAATTGAAGATAATGGTAATGATAGTACCTACTTCAGTATGTTATGATGAGTAAATAGCTTAAATTATGTAAAACACCTGTTAGAGTTCCTGACATTCGTCCAAGTTTATTTTCATTTATCATCTTAAAACAGTAATTGCCAATTCAGCTGCCCACTGGGCCTAGTTCGGAGACATAACTATTCCTTGTAAGAAAGTGAAGACTACAGAGCTTGCTTCCTAAAGGCAAAAGAGAAATTAGTCTGTATGTGAGAAGTTGCCATTTTACATCCCACCCTACAGATGCCCAAGCCATTTTAGAACAAAGTCTGAAAACCAGCAGTTCTTACCCTGAATTTTACCTCCCAGTCGCCTTATTAAACATAGCCCTGGTCTATGGCTCTACTGTGCTGTGTTCTAATGCAGTACACCTGGCATCTCTATACTTTCCTCCATAGTCATTCTTACACACATCTGGGTTTAAGACCACTGGCCTAAATGCTCAGAACTACTTTTTAAAAGTGATATTTGAAAGAATATGATATCTACTCTATACAAATGATAGGCTTAAAATAGATAATATTGGTACAAACCTGATGAGTTGGCCTTTTTTTCCTGGGAGCTCATCCAGCAAATGGTAATTCTGAAGAATAAAATGAACCTTCCTAATTGGATTGGGAAAACTGAAGTATAAGGCTTTATTGTATTATATTTGGTGTTATTTGTTGGGTGGCTATTTTTAGGTCAAATTGAGTATTTTAAATTACTTGCTATCTTTATGCTCATATCATGAGGTAGTTCATCAGCACAAAAAATTGTAAAGATAGGCAATACCTGTTCAATTTATTTCTTTTAGGTTTTCTGGTTTTAATTAAACAACTCTGTTTAATTAAAAAACTGAGTTGTTTAATTAAAACCAGAAAACCTAAAAGAAATAAATGTTTTTGAATCTAATTAAATGTTTTGAATGTATTTAATTAATGTTTTTGAAAACACCACAGAGATCTCTTACATATAACAAAGTACATTGCCTTATTTTTTCTGTGATAAAGATACTATATGCCAGTCATTCAAAGATGGAGTCATTGGTTTTTAAGAAACCACATTGTTATTACTAAATTAACCTTTACTAATGAGATTCAAATGTAACATCAGTTCAAGTGCCTAACATTTTTGGAAGTGCTTCATCAGCTTCATTGATCTTGCTTAAAAACATCACTAGTATTTCTTAAAGAATCAATAATAATCTTGAGTAATCCTGTAGTCACATGAATTCCATAACATTTTATAAAGCTGTCCTTACTCTATCTCATGGAATAAGGTTGGCATGCCCTCATTTTCTAAAAACACCTTATTGGTCTGTTTCATGTGATACTCTTCTAAATATTCCAATGGAGAAATAAATTTATTAAAATAATTTCCAAGGAAATGATATAGTCCAGCTCTACAGTTTTCTAAAATTTTGCTATGTCCTAATCCAGAGTGGCAAACTCCCATGAAAGCTGTTTTTCTCCTGAGCTTTGTGCAGGTGTTGAGTGGCAGCGTATTCTTGCTGACACGGACCCACAGTGCCAATGCCGATTCATAGGCCTTACAGCTATCAGAAGGGTCTGTGCGGTTGAGATCACCTTCTCTAATGAAAATCGTGCAGCCTGTCAGGTGTACCTGCCTGAGCAGAAGACCACACTGCCACCCTACAGAGGGAGTCAGGCCTCCCCCATGAGCGCAGCAGAATGCTCGAGCAGTTATGCTGGGTCCACTGGAACTAGGAGAAATGAGGCAACACCCCCAAAGCCCCACGAAACATCTCGCTTTTAGCCTGATAATGTTTAAAAAGCAGACATAACAAATTGCCCATTTCTTTATAAAAGACTCTTTAGTTTGTAGCCAATGTTAAGCTAACTTTCAGGGATTTATGTTTTTATGTACTTTCCAAGATAAACTTTGCAAAATGCTCAGTAACAGAATGAGAAAAGGCTTGGTAGCTAACAGTGAATTAAAAGTGGAGAGATATCTACAGAAAATGATGACTGCCATTTTTTAGAAAATTTAATATGTAACATCTTCTGACAAAAATTAGGTGACAGGGTTAAATCATTTATTAAAACAACAACTATGATAGTAATAGTGACAGTAACAGCAACAATTTGGGTAATAGAAGCTTTACATGCATTATTTTCTAGCATCCTTACAATGGGCTTTTGGGTATGATACTATTTTACCCTCCATTTTGCAGATGAGGGCAGGGAGGCACTGAAGGATTAATGTAGTTAGCTCAGTCACTCAGGAGGTGGTAGAGCTGCATTCCCTGACTCCAGGAGTTACCTGACTCCAGTTTGCTCCTCACACCTTTCTTTATTGTCCTTTGGCCAGCAGGCCTTATTAAAAACCTTTCATGCGCATATTAAGGAATGCTTATCTTTCTGTTGGCTTTCGCTGGAGGAGCCTTAAATATCTAAGGCCCCTAAGTCATTAATAAATGCTATCGAATCATTTGGGTGAAATAAGGAGCTCGGATATAAGTTCTCATTTCCACACATTGGGAATTATCTGAATCTGGCAAAAGAATATTTCTTCTGAACTTGACTCTACTTGAAATGTTAAGGATCCTATGAGCTTTTGTAACCAAGGGTCTCTAATTGATTCCCATACCCAGAATATCATAACAATCATGGAATAGCCATGTTTACATTCTGCTGCTTTTCTTGTACAACTTTGAGATGTGCAAGAATACAGTTGATTGAACAAGAATATGGCATACATTGTAGAGAGAACCTGCAATTAGATATTAGGGTCTATAATTGGATACAAAAAGAATTTCTCTAATATGTAATGGAATCACTAAGTCTCTCTTATTCACTATGTGACACCACAGTGGAGCATATTTAGACACAAGAAATTTCCCCTGACATTGTAGCTTCAGTCCCTGACATTGTAGCTTCAGTCCCTGACATTGTAGCTTCAGTGCATGCAAGCTGCAGTCAG
Organism: Pongo abelii; assembly: GCF_028885655.2. Lineage (NCBI taxonomy): Eukaryota > Metazoa > Chordata > Mammalia > Primates > Hominidae > Pongo > Pongo abelii. The sequence continues at coordinate 16,846,115 of NC_071985.2, forward strand.
AGGGTGGCATGAGATCTACAGAGTTAATGCAAAGAAGTAATGCACTAGAGTGCCAGATGACATTTGGCCGCCTCAGCATTCCATGGGTAAAATACCGCTAGAAATCTGTACTCATCGTTGGAAGAGAGAACCAAATTTAAGAGCGGTGATACATTGGTTTGTCATACCTGATATTTGCAGGGCAGGTTGCAGTGCACAGAGAGACCCTTTGAGCTCATTGACAGTGTAGAGAAGAGAAGCCACAGGGTGTGGTTAGACTAATCACAAGTCCAAACAGGTAGCTTTAGGACCACTCTCCCAGAGTTAACATGGGGGATTGTGGGGGATAAATTAATTCCCAGTCTAGAATGGCCATCCTGAGGATGGTGGTGAGGGGAAAATGGGCCACACCTGATGTAAATCCCTGGCAGCGTCAACCTCTGTGATGTTTTTAAGGACCTTCCCTTCATTTAAGCACGGAAGTCAAGTTCTCACACACACATACCCTCTGGTGTAGTATATATACTACCATAAAGCACCACTAGGTGCTATTGATGAGTTTGGTGTATCTGTCCCAAAGCAAAGCAGTCATTCCTTCCCTTTCGTATCAGTGCAGGCCCCATCTAGCCAGCTGTCTGTCTTGCCACTACAGGTGGTTAACTCTGCTGAAGAGGTTGCAGATTAAAGCACACGTGGGAGAGCCTGCGATTTTTCTAAAGTCTAACCAACCACATTTCAGAAGAGGAGTTTGCATCTGACAGAACAAATTTGGACAGAATGTTTTTATTCCTTAATTTACCTTTTTTAGAATTTTCCACAATGATGAAAACAAAACAAAGATTGCTTCCTTTCTTTACTCCAACATCAGCCTGGGCAGATGTGGGATTAGTACAGATTCTTGGTCTGTGGTAGCTACTCAGTAATTGGGGTGCTCTCAGTGCTGCCAGTGATACAGGATCCATTCATTCACTTACTCATCTTAATCTTTCCTTTGTTTTTGTTTTTGTTTTTGTTTTGAGATGGAGTCTTGCTTTGTCGCCCAGGCTGGAGTGCAGTGGTGTGATCTCGGCTCACTGCAAGCTCTGCCTCCGAGGTTCACGCCATTCTCCTTCCTCAGCCTCCTGAGTAGCTGGGACTACAGGCGCCTGCCACCATGCCTGGCTAATTTTTTTGTATTTTTAGTAGAGACGGGGTTTCACCCTGTTAGCCAGGATGGTCTCAATCTCCTGACCTTGTGATCCACCCGCCTCGGCCTCCCAAAGTGCTGGGATTACAGGCGTGAGCCACCACGCCTGACCAATCCTTCCTTTGTTAATTCATTAGTCCGCTCTATGATTTATCTTATGCAGAAAAGGATATGAGATAAATAAAGCAACTCTCTGATGTAGGGGAGCATTATTGGTTTTAATAGATTATGATGCTCATTATTAACACTATGCATTTGATCTCTTCAGTCCCTGAGATCTCTTAAAATTTTGCTCCCATAAAACCTTCATTTAGATTTTCAAAATGTGATCAAGTAAAGTGAGTATTTCCTTTAAAAAAGTGACGCTTAAAATTTTTGGCCCTTGTAAGTATGATCACTTTGTCCCATGTCACTGAATCCCATGCAGCTAACTTGGGCTAAACCCACTTTGGTCAGAAGTGTTACTGTTTTTCCCAGTGATAACCAGCCCCACAGAGTTATAGAGTGCCATCCTGCTTATTCTGCATGGTGTGGATGTGCTACCCCCGTATTAGTTTGGTAGCACTGCCGTACTAATGCCACAGGCTAGGTGGCTTAAATAGCAGGCTTTTATTTTCTCAGAGTTCTGGAGGCTGGAAGTCTAAGATCGAGGTATCAGCAAGGGTTGGTTTCTCCTGAGACCTCTCCCCTTGGCTTATGGATGGCCGTCTTCTTGTGTCTTCACATGGTCTTCTTTGTGTGTGCATACATCATTGGTGTCTCTTTGTAAGCCCAAATTTTCTCCTCTTATAAGGACACCAATCAGTTGGATTAGGGCCCACCTTAATGGCTTCAGTTAACTCAGCCACCTCCTTAAGGGTCCTTTCTCCAGATTGTGTCACATTCCCAGGAACTATGGGTTATCTTGTCAACATGTGGATTTTGAGAGGGACATAATTCAGCCCATTACACCTCCTGTCTACTAAGTTTAAAACATTTTGCTTAAACAACAACAACAACAAACCCTGGGTATCCAGAAATTAGGAGAACAAGAACCTGCAGAATAGACCAGTTAAGTTGAAAGTGTGTGTGTGTGTATGTGTGTGTATATATATATATGCATGCCAAATTCGGAAAGATACATATTATAGCATAGCTCATCTCATTTTGTTTCTGTTTTTACTTCCTCAGTGTTGGAGTTTCCAGATCAAAAGATGTGCCACCATTTGGCCCACCGATTCCCAAAGGTGTAACTTTTCCAAAGTCAGCTGTGTTCCGGGACTTCCTTTTAGCCAAAGTAATCAACGCAGAAAATGCAGCCCATAAATCAGAAAAGTTTCGAGCGATGGCCACTCGAACGAGGCAAGAGTACTTGAAAGACCTGGCGGAGAACTTTGTCACAACCGCCACTGTGGATACCTCTGTGAAGTTCAGCTTCATTACACTGGGTGCAAAGAAAAAGGAGAAAGTAAAGCCAAGGAAGGATGCCCACTTGTTTAGCATTGGGGCCATCATGTGGCATGTGATAGCACGGGACTTCGGCCAGTCTGCTGACATCGAATGTCTTCTCGGGATTTCCAATGAGTTCATCATGTTGATTGAAAAGGATTCCAAGAATGTCGTATTTAACTGTTCCTGCAGGGATGTTATTGGGTGGACATCTGGATTAATGAGTATCAAAGTGTTTTACGAAAGAGGAGAATGTGTCCTCCTGTCCTCGGTAGACAACTGTGCTGAAGACATCAGGGAAATTGTTCAGCGATTAGTAGTAAGTACATGTTTTCTATTTTACCACCATCCTTATGTTTTCAATTCCAGATTCAAAATAACTTTCACTGGGGAGCTGCTACCATGATTATACCAATTAGGGAATGCATTACTATTTCTTACAGATACAGAGCTTAATTTTAAATGCTGGGTCCTTCTGGGGAGTTGTTGAATACATGAACAGTGGAGAAGCAACCATCATAAATCAATTGGAAAAGAAAAGTTAAGCCAACCTGCAAAAGAGAACATTGAGATGTATTTTAGTAGCATTTGAAGGAAAAACAGAAGTGTCTGGGTAGAATGTCTGTTTATGGAGGCTGACATAACATACCTTCCCAGTGGGTAATTAACAACAGAATTGCTGTTGACTGTATGAATGACGAGTCCTATCTGCAGTTTCACCCCTGCATGTTTATACAGCAGGTATTTTTGTTTAATGTGCCAGATTAAATATATTATTAATCTTAGAGCCAGTTTCTTAAGGGAGTTTTTCAGAATTACGCATTAATTTAGAAAGGCTTTTAAAAAGTTAGACTTAAGAAAGATTTTCATGTATGTGATTTTTAGTGCAAAACCCTTATATTTTATCCATGGTGTTCAGTAGTCATATTTCTGCTCCCAGTTTTAACAAAGTAAGAATTAGATTTTAGTTTGAGCATATAAAATAAAGTAGTAAGAATAAACCAAACTATTTCTAGTTTTTATTTTTGGTAATATAAGAAAACAACATGCTTTGACAATAGAATTTCTTGTGTGTAAATCTTCCCCCAAGAGGGATGTAATTTTTTTTTAATTAGAAAAGGTTTAGTTCACTATGGATCATGAAAAAAGGAGAAATTATATCCATTTCTTGCCCCCTTTCCTCCCACCAAAAATATTTCCTCCCTTTTGTTATTAGAGACTACGTATAAGAGAAGGTAAAATTAGGGCAGTGTCTGCTAGCCTTGGAAAAGTAATTTCATTATTTGTGGACTCTATTTACAGTAAAGGGCCTCAGTGTGTTCAACAGTATTATCAGGTATACGTGAGCAAGCCTAGATAAGAGTTTGGGGTGATTAAGTAAATGATTAGTTTATATACCTAGAGAATTGACTTGAGTTATACTGATGAGTCTCTGGATGCATTGTGCTTTTGCTAATTGCAAATACTTCTTTTTAGCATATCCACCAAATCATTATAATCTGTGCTTCTGAAAATACAACACAAATACCACTTCACCAACCACAAAAATGTACTTTCCCTGGATATTTACACACGGGCTTTTATACATTTGCTATTCGATGGACCCCATCCTATTTTCCTAGAAAAGTGTATTGTCAGTGTGACCAAGATGCACAATATTAAAAATATATTTTAGGAATTATATTCTGTGTCTAGGATAGGATGACTTGCAACATGAGCTGTTGGAAACAAGCCAGACCAAAGACTGTTGAAGGGATTAGATCGTAAGGGTTGATACAGAGTGGTAGTAACAGAAATGGGAAGAAAGAGAAGAATGCAGTCATAGTGGAGATGTCGGGAATGCCTGCCCGTTTGGCGTGGTTAACTCAGTATCCATTCTCAGGTGGTGGAAAGTGGAACTAAAGGTGTCTGTCTTGCAGGTAACGGTACAGGAGCGGAATGAGAGTTTGTTCCTAGAGGGCCAGGCAGGGCTCACTTCACGGATGTGCAACCCATGCAGTTGCACAGGGACCTGCTCTCAGAAGAGTTCGTGCTTGGTTGAATGCTCTGCCATTGCCATCTTGAAATTCTTAATAATTTTTTCATAAGGAGCCTTGCATTTTGATTTTTCATGGGGCCCCACAAATTACATAGCCAGTCCTGGCTAGGCGACTACAATTTTCGTGTGATAATTGGGTCCATGGAAGAAGTCCAAATACATAAATACATGGAGAACACCTTACTTCAGACTTTGGGGATGTTAGGAAGCAATAAACAGAGGGGATAAAGAAATAGCAAAAAGACAAAGTAGGGGAGGTGGCAGGTGATTGGAGGAAATGAGCAGAAGAGCCAGAGCTGGAGGACTCTGGAAAGGCTCGGCCAGTAAGTCTTCAGCTTGATACATGGATGATAAACTTCACCTGATAATCGCGTTGATATTTGAAAGAAGGCTGGGTACATGTTATGTGTCATCTTTTGATAGGATTGCTTAGAACAAAGTTGAAAAAGAAGTGACCAAAATTTATTTGTGTTGTGCATATTACAGAACTACTTTTTCAAGTTTTAAGTTACTTCAGTTCATGACTTTAGAAACATCAATATTCTAAAACGTCATCACTAACTAAAGCCAGCAGTCCCCTTTCCGCATTTTGCTGAGTCGTGAACTGTCATGCCTGTCTGGGAAAAGCTGATTGGCATTGTGTGCACTTGTGGTAACCATGGAAACATCAGACACAGTGGTGATACATGAACCAGCCCCAGTCCCAGAGCTGTACTTACTGTCATAGGTCTTATTAAATAGGTATCTGTGTAGTCAGAGCATGTTTCATAGAAATGGAGCGTTCATTAAACTGAAACTTCATACATTGCCTCTGGGCTTTTGGGGATAGGAGTATGATACCTCCCAACTTGAAATTCCCACAGATAGGTGAGGTCATAGTCATCGGATGATACTTAATGAGCCCATGTTTTTCTTTCATTGCATGTAAACTATGCTCAGTGAGTGCTTTTGAGGGCTGCATTAGTGATGCTTTAATGTACCAAGTGGGATGCAAACCACCATTCTTCTTTCATGTTCCTTTTTGTGGAACTGCTGTTGACTCTCTCTCACTCTTGCGTAAGGTACATACACTGAGGCTTCCACTGATTGGGGCTGCCCTCAGCCCCCAGGAGACAGGCCTAGTGGAGGAGAGGCAGCCCATAGGCACAGAGGGTCTGTCTGCTGCCTGCCAGAGCACCATCCTACACACTTGCCTTGTGAACAGATGGCCAAGGAGTCTGGCTGGCCTGCCCCCACTATGGATCTGAATGGTCCTCACCACTCAGGCAAGCATAGGCTGTTGTCTGTCCTCAAGAGAAGGACCCTAGGGGACAGAACACTCCACAGTATGTCCCCAGGGCTGGTGTGTAGAGAACATTTAGAGTTTTCCTAAAGCTCTGACTTTCTGCCATTGCCCTTCCTGAACCTCAGAGTGGGCTCTTAAGCGTTAGCTTTCAACTGCTTTGGGGTGTTTTTCTTTGTTTGGGATGAATAAATTGTCTAATGGTTTTTAGTGCTTGCTGGTTGAACCTTGTAATGGTCCTCAAAAGTCTTTACAGGTTTTCCATTGCAAAAATCCATCTAGAACGATGGGATTTATATGCTTAAAAGCTAAGTCAATTTACCTAATAAAGGAAAAAGGGGAATTATTTGAGCCCATCTGAAGCTCTCAAGCTCTGGGTCAGTGACATCTAAGAAAGCAGGACACCTGTATCAAGAACAGATATGACTTAGAATAAAGAATGAAACCATTGTTGTGCTTCTGTTATTTTCTTTGCACTTGATGCAAATGTTAATTGTGATCAGCTCTGAACTTAAATGTGTCCTTGTCTTGTCACTTGGACAGTTTGAGGAAAAGACAGAGAGAGACGGGCTGGGCTGCGAGGGCCCAAGGGAGAGGGCTGGTGTGGAGGCCCATACGTGCACCTTTGGTAGAGCCCCATGGCAGCTTGGGCAGGAAGGGCATCTCTAACAGTCTCCTTCCCCCTTAGATAGTGACGAGAGGCTGCGAGACTGTGGAAATGACCCTGAGGAGGAACGGGCTGGGCCAGCTTGGCTTCCATGTGAATTTTGAAGGAATTGTCGCAGATGTGGAACCTTTTGGCTTTGCCTGGAAGGCTGGCCTTCGCCAAGGGAGCCGCCTCGTGGAGATCTGCAAAGTAGCCGTGGCCACTCTGACCCACGAGCAGATGATCGACCTGCTCCGTACTTCTGTGACTGTGAAGGTGGTCATCATCCAGCCCCATGATGACGGCTCTCCCCGAAGGTAAGGCGTGGGAGGCCCAAGTAATGCTCACTCCTCCTTTGCCTCTGTAGCAGGTGGCTGTCCTCAGTGCTCCTGCAAGGTCCTCAGAAAATGCAGTCAAGTGTGTCTTTGTACAATGTTTTGGGATGTCACTCATTCGTACAGTGTTGTTGGGATGTCATTCATTCGAGGAATTGAAAAGGAGTTTTAAAATATGTAATAGATGATAAAAAATAATTTGCTAAAAATTTTAATGGAACATTGACTACATTAAAGCTGAGCTATTCTGAACTAAGGGGAAGAGCACCTGCCTGGTTCTCCTGGACCTCTTATATCTAAGAGGAAATAATTCTGCATCACAGCTCAGCCTTGAGCACATTAAATACTTAACTATTCAGTTAGAATTTCTTCCTATAACATGAAGCCATTGATTATTTAAAAAATATTTAATAGACCAATAGTTGTAGGTATGAAAGAATGTTGGAACAGCACATGTACTCTGTGTGGTAAATACTCCATTCTCAATTGAAGCTTGACAGATGTTGAACTGGTTCAGGGCGTTATCATAAACTGTCAGGAGAAATAGATGAAAAGGAACGGCTAGACTTGGAAAGTTCAGAGGCGGATAGGTGGAGGGCTGAGATAAGAATGGGGTTAGAAAGCAATACTGTTACATTACTAATAGAAAATAATCATGCCCAGCATAAAATATTAGGCCAAAAGGAGAAAGAATGCTAATTAAGAAGGAGCCATTTATTGAGGCTGTGGCCCACTACTTCTGTTAATGCATAACTGGTGGTAGTATCTAGAGCACCTTCCCTCTATCTTCATTCCCAAATGGAGTTCCTACAGGCAGCCTTAAGAGCTCTGGCTTTTGAGAGACAAAGTATGCTTGGAATCCAGGAATTTGCTCTGAGGCCTGGGGCAACTCACACACTTTCTCTAAGTCTCACTTACTCTCTATAAGATGGGATTATTATATTGCCTACTTCCTATGATTTCAATGAAGATGAAATAAAATAATGTATGTAAAGCACTTAGAACCTTCTGGCGTAATTACCCCACACATTTAATTTAAAAAAATAAAACTTTAGGCTGGGCGCTATGGCTCACACCTGTAATCCCAGCACTTTGGGAGGTCGAGGTGGGCAGATCACTTGAGCCCAGGAGTTTAAGACCAGCCTGGGCAACATGGCAAAACCCCATCTCTTCAAAAAATACAAAAATTAGCCAGGTGCAGTAGTGTGCACCTATAGTCTCAGCTACTCAGGAGGGGAAGGTAGGAGGATCCCTTGAGCCTGGGAGGTCGAGGCCGCAGTGAGCTGAGATCGTGCCTCTGTACGCCAGCATGGGTGGCAGAGTGAGACTGCATCTCAAATAATAATAATAAATAAAACTTTAGCATATTCATTTTAATTTGTTTGATATGAAAAAATAAATTCTTATTATCCAAAGATAGTAGGATTGTTGGGTCTACTTTCTGGACTTACTAACCTAGGTCATGTTGTCTCCTTTCTCTATTTCCTTTCTTCATCCTTTAAGCCAGCACTCTGCATTAGCACTTTCTACAGTGATCTGTGTCTGTACTGTTCAGAGCAGTAGCCACAAACCACATGTGGCTATTATGTACATGAACTGTAGTGCAACTTAGGAAACGAATTTTTCCTTTTAATTAATTTATATTCAATTGGCCACGTGTTGCTAGTAGCTGCCATATTGGATAGATCAGCTAAACCATGGTCTCCTTTTAGGAAAAAAAGCCACTTACACTGTCTTCCTCTATGGTTAATGTGCAAAATCTTGCAAAAATCTTTCTCTATTAGTTATCTTACCATTTGCCTCCAGCCTCACTTTCTGTGGCCTTGTTTCCTGTATTTGCTCAGTGTGTTTATAAAATAAGGATTTAAGAAACTAAGTTTTCTCTGTAGAGTATCAGTCCCATGTTAAGATGTTTCTTATTGCCTTGCCTGATTCTGCCCGGTTGAATCTATCTGCTTTTCCAGAGTCCCATGAATCACATGTACTGCTATGAGTACAAAGAAAATAAAAAATTAATTTATTAAAAGTGAGTCCTGGAAATAACAAAAGGCAAATCCTTTAGGCCTTAAAAGCTAAAGTACTGTATATGTAAAATTCTTTTATAGTAAATTTTCCAGCATTTGTTAGAAATTTTTTCATACAGTAAGATTTCTGTCTTCCTTAGTAGAAATATAGGTTTTTAATAATTATGATAAGAATCAGTCTTTTATCTGCCTTTGTATCAAGTCTTTTATCTGTCCTAGCAGCCGATTACTATAGAATTGGACAAAAGTGTTACCTTGCGCTTCCTTTGGGTTAAAAAATAACATTTCTTGCCTATTTTTAGTTTTGGTCTACTGTTAGTAAGAAATTTTTAAAGCTTTCAAGAGATCTGTTTAATAAAAATGGTAAAGTTGTCAATGATACTTGGTATTTAGAAATATAATTTAGGAGGATAGAATTTTCTACGAAATATTGAATTGTTTTTCAGCTAAAACAAACAAAAACTACAATTTAAAAGTTCAAGCAGCTGTTATCCTTTTATCCAAGGACATGTTTTTCCTCTAAGGAGTCAGTTATCTGCCTTGGTCTATACATAATTAATTCTTTGTTTTAAATGCAAATTCTCTTATTGGAACTAGGCAAGATATTTATTTAAAGATTTTGCCCTTGCCTCCTAGGAGTCTCATTAGTGTCATTCCCTAAACATACAGGGTTTTTTTTCCCGATTAATCTGTAATAACTGTCTTTTAACCTTAGCCAGAAGGATTAGAATTAGCTATTTGCCTAGTAGCAACGTTCCAAAATTGGCACACCCATCACCCACATTTCTGCAGGTCATGAAGGCTTTAAGCCTAGCCGGTATCATTTAAAACTCTTTCAATTCAGTTTTCCAATTTTCTGGGAATCTGAATTTGTAAATTTTTAAATCCATATTTTTGTTAGTTTTGATTTGTTTTCTGCCTGCAACTGCCTGGGTGCCCTGATAAAAGTACTTGGTGTTGTCAGACAACCTCTCATAACCAGATACCAGCCTTGCAATACCAGCCCTTTGCTTTAGACCACAAGTGTAAGTATGAAATATTTTCAGTTTCACCCTTGTGCTCAGCATGTTTAGCCTTCTGCATTATTAGATTTGTTAAGAAACTGTAGAGGAGGGGCTAAGAGGAAATGGGTAGCACTTCACTCCTTTTAAAATTTAAAATACAAACCCTTTAAATCAAACATCCTTTAGTACTATTAACCGTATAGCAACACATACCAGGATGTGCCTCAAGCTAAAGCTATACATTTGACTTGCAGCATGGAAAATTACCTCCAACTTTCTCAATTTGACTCTTAGTGCTTGTGAGGGGGGAGAAATATTATTTAAATGGACATGTATATGCATGTGTGTGTTTCTGTGTGTGTGTATATATACATATACATTTTTACAGTAGTTTTTAACATAAACACTATGAAGACTACAAAAATGGCCAAATTAAGGAATTATGAGATATTTTAGTCTCATAAATGTTGTGAAAAATGCTTCAGTTCATTTTTGCCATTTATCAACTCCTGTTTTTTCCTACCAGGATATCACTGAGAAAATCATTTGACATGGGAGCCCAGCTGCTCCTGTGGGCAGCATGAGCGGCCTGTCATTTAATAGACAGTGTCTCTTGTCCTCAGGTCAAAAGGTGTTTGGTTTTGACTCAGAAGCTGCTGGAATAAATGCAGTCTTTAGTAGGAAAAGTATTTATTAATATGTTGAATCCAAAGCCACCTGTGTTTTGAAGTCCCATTTGCCAGCCTAAGGGAGGTGACAGTCTAGGTTGTCCCTCAGCGTGAAGGGAAGTCAGAGCTATTTTTAGTTTTCCTTGTGGAGTTGCAGGGAACACTGAGCAGGGAGAATCCCCTTGAGGGACACTTAATAACTGATCTCGTGCTGGGATTGGATCCTGGAGTGAATTCATATACATTGGGAATGAGTGGCAAGAAGCAGTTTGGGAATAGTACTCTTCAAATGGAAATGAGGTTTGAAAGGGGAACCAGGGTGTTTTCTCAAGCAGACAGTCGCTGTGGCAAAGATGAAGAGTTGCTGAGGCCAGAAATGCTTAATTAAGATCTTTCTTGTTTTTGCAAGGGATAATTTACAGCCACTGGTATGGCCCTGGCCTCTGGCCTTCAGAGGTGACTGACATTCTATCAGTGTCATTTGAAGGAAAGCATATCAACCTAAAAGGCGGATATAAAGGAAGTAACAACTCATCAGAATTATGCATGAGTTGTTATATAATGTGAGTGAATTTAGTAAATATGTCCAATAAAAATGGAAATGAAATTCCTTGCTGCAGTGCATCTGTTTTGTGTGATTTTTTTCATACTTTGTTGACATACTATCCAAGGCATTTTTCTATATAATGCAAAACAGTGGAAATTTTCTCATGTTATCATGAGTCTAAATTATTATTCTCTCATCATTCTATAAAAATTAAAACTTTATGTTCTCATCTCCTGTTTTGCTGTTGCCTGATCATTCAGCTCCCTGAAGTATGCAGAGAGAAGAATATGGAAATAGAAGGAAAACTCAATTTTGTCAGTTTAACAGTTTTTATTTTTATATGTGTATCTACACACATACATATATAAAATAAATGGTGGGCTGAAATCTGGACTCAAGTGAGCTTTCTTTTTTTAAAATTTTTTTCCATGCTTTATCCCACTTATTATTCATTACAAAGCAGACTTTTTTTTCTTCCCAGCTTTTAGGTTCAAGGGGTACATGTGCAGGTGTGTTACATGGGTAAATTACGTGTCGTGGGGGTTTGGTGTACAGATAATTTTGTCACCCAGGCAATCAGCATACTACCCAGCAGGCAGTTTTTCCATCCTCACCCTTCTGTCACCCTTCACCCTCAATAGGCCCTGGTGTCTGTTGTTCCTTTCTTTGTGTCCATGTGTACTCAATGTTTAGCTCCCACTTGTAAGCAAGAACATGACAGCATTTGGTTTTCTGTTCCCATGTTAATTTGCTTAGGATAATGGCCTACAGCTCCACCTGCGTTGCTGCAAAAGACATAGTTTCGTTCTTTTTTATGGCTGTGTAGTATTCCGTGGTGTATATGCACCACATTTTCTCTTTTTTTTTTTTTTTTTTTTTGAGATAGAGTCTCGCTCCGTTGCCCAGGCTGGAGTGCAGTGGCGTGATCTCGGCTCACTGCAAGCTCCGCCTCACGGGTTCATGCCATTCTCCTGCCTCAGCCTCCCGAGTAGCTGGGCCTACAGGCACCCGCCACCACGCCCAGCTAATGTTTTGTGTTTTTAGTAGAGACGGGGTTTCACTGTGTTAGCCGGGATGGTCTCAGTCTCCTAACCTCGTGATCCGCCCACCTCAGCCTCCCAAAGTGCGGGATTACAGGCGTGAGCCACCGCGCCCGACCAACCACATTTTCTTTATCCAGACCACTGTTGAGCATCTAGGTTGATTCCACGTTTTTGTTGTTATAGTGCTGCAGTGAACATATGCCTGCGTGTGTCTCAAGTGAGCTTTTTATATTCGAGTTCCAACTTATTTGTATGGATAATAAAAATTAGTTATGTCTAGTATTGTCTTATGGACCCTCCAGTATTGAATTTTGATGTGAAATGTGAAGACAATACAGAACAAAGGTAACCTAAAGTACAATCACTATTCTGAGTCCTCTGGCCAGTTCCTCCAATATAACATTCAGATTGTTCTCTCACTCCCTAAAGTAAGAACATAGGATTATAGAATTTAAGGTAGATTGCCTTGCATTCACTCATTCATTCATTCATTCAGCCACTTACTCTTAACTAGCTTGTACCAGGAACTGTGCTGAGCACTGGGGCTGTTAAAATGGATAGGACAGATGTAATCTGACTTTCAAGGACTCCTTTTAGTCTTTCTGGCTTTCTAAAATGCAGTAGTACTTATTCATATTTTGGCTATTTAAAAGTGATTTTTCTCAAACTATAGCAACAACTTACTACTTAATAATAAATGTCTCAGAGTAGTGTAGAAAATGCTGTCACCCTTTCCAAGTAATAATCTATACTTTAGTGCCCACGTGTTTTTTCATTTTGAATGTTGAGTTATTACCATCACAGTAAGAGGAATGCAGAGGATGGCGGTAAAGCATGAGCATTGTGTTAGACCAGTAACCATCTCATGCTTGACAGGTTACACCGTAGCTACCATAGTGGACAGCCATTGGATATTCTCCCCCATAGAAATACATTCTTCAAAAATCAGGCATCAGATAGCTAGCTATTGAGAATCTTCTCTGTATAATTTTGAAGTATTACAGTGCAATGTTATTCTTGCTCTCAAGCTTTCTAAGAAACAAAGCAGTTGATTTTGACAAGAACGTGCTGAGCTTCTGTCCAGTGCTCTGCCAGGTACTGGGGATACAAAGATACCATCTGCCCCTGTGTCTGCTTCTAGTAAGGGAGGAAAAGGATGGAAGGAAGCTGATGAATTAGTAAGTGCCAGATAGGCTCACTTCCTATTTCATATGATACCTTTTCAATTGCTGACCTTTATAAGAGGGCTTGGTCAAGTGTGATTATGGTTCAGATGTCTTTTTTTCTACCTATTCTGGGTATCTCTGTGTTTCTATCTGTAAATTAAGGAATTTGTTGAAAAGCAAGTTACTATTTCATTTAGTGCCTATTTCATGTATGCCACTGCCCTAACCTTTACAGTAAGTTATACTATGTGGTTATCTCCCTGTTGGAAGCCTTTGATTTTTTTATGTACCAGAAAGAGTTTGTGATTCAAGCGAATGAGCATCAATTACCCCTGTCACCTTGTTGGATAATTTGGAGTATTTTAGCTATTAGCAGGCTATTAGCATAACAGACATTAAAATGATTAAAATATCAGTGATTACTTTCATCCCTAGGGCTATAAAAGGATTCTTTTACAAAATGCATAATATTAAAAAAACATTTAATTTGTTTTAGAGGATCGGCTTTTGTTTCCAAAGATTCTTTTAGCACCTACTGAAAAATATGACATAGCGTAGGCTGCATTAACTGTTCTTGGATGGGTTTCAAAAAAAAAAAAAAAAAAAAAGCCATGTGTTTTAGGAAGAGCCCTGAACTTAGAGTCAGAGGACCTGAGTTCCATTGTGAACCCTGTCTCTGATTAGCTGTATCATCTTTCCAACCTCTCTAGCCCTTCTTCTGAAAAAATGGAGATTTTCTTTGTATGTCACACATTTTTGTGAAAGTCAAATGATGTATGTGCAATACTATAAAGTTCTACACACACTAAGGTGGTGGATTGGAATTAAAGAATAGCATTGCAGTACTTTGTAAGGCTTTTCCTTAGATTATTGGGTTCACTTAAAGGTTCTCTGTGATGCAGCCAAGTAAAGTAAAACCAATAGGGAATTTCAGAGTCCAGTAAATGCAAGTTCCAGTCATGGGATTAGATGAAGCTGTGGCTGCACAGTCTATGATACCTGGTCCAACTAACTGTTCAACTGCCCTCTCTTTTTTTGTTAAGAATATACATTCTTCCCTTTGAACTTTCTCGGTTCTCTAGGTTTTTTGGTTTTGTTTTGCTACTCATCATTCCCTTAGGACTCTTCCCCTTTCTTAGTTTCAAAGTACCATAATACAAAGTCATGTGTCCTCCTTTTATGTAAGATGAAAAGAATAAAATAATGAGATAATGATATATTGTTCTACAGATGAATGTAGATGAAGGGAATTTTACAGCTCTAAAGATTTTTTCAATTTGAAAGTTAAACTTTAAAATTCCAGAACTCTATAAACATCTGTTATCTAGAACTTTCATAAAATTTTATGTACCTTTTGCAGTTTAATGTTGGTTTCCCACTTTTTGTGGAAACAGAAGTAATAATGTCTATTTGTAATGAACTTCTTTCTTTGAAGCTGTCACTTGAGGAAGTTTACATATTTTATGTAACTTAATCTTGATGCACCCTCTGCTGTTACTATTCTGTTTTCAAGAGGAGGGTCTAAGAGGTTGTCACATTTCTAAGCTACACATAGTCATGTCTGGGTTTTGAGCCTAGAGCCCAAACTCTCTCTTTAATGGAGATAGTTTGGTATCTAGGGTTCCTGTTGGGAACAAATGGAAAAAACCATATGGCTTGACTAGACCCAAACAGTGATGGTCTTGACGGTCAGCCTGCAGAGTTTGAAGACATGATTTAGAACCAAGTCCGTAGCCTGGCCAGCAGGGATTCTACCTTCCAGTGTCCAAATTATTGATGGTAGATGGAAGGTTCTTCCGAGAAACTCAAGGTGTCGTTGGAAAGGAATGCGCCTGGGTGGGTGGATGCCATCTTGGGGCCCTTCCTGGGTGCCTCTGAAGTTGTGGGGCGCATACACTACAGTACTTGGCAGTGACCGTGGTGTCTGTTAACTGTGAGCAAGATTGGACACCCCCTCTTTGCTGATCATGTTCAGGAAGCCAGGAAGTGGTGGCAGCTGTAACCAAGAAGTCTTCTGGTAGAAAACTTAGCTTTAGGCATCAGGAAGCAGGGGAGAAAGCCCATGAGTATGAATACGAATAAGTTAATGAGTGTCCCTTTTACAGGATTAAGCCATCCCAGGAAGTCCACGATGGTGAGTTCAAAAGGACAAGTAGTACTGTTTTTAGAATACAGCAGTAAAATAAAAGATCCTCTGAGGATGCCATCTAATGGAATTACTTGTTATTCTTAGTTTGATAATGCCACATCTTTAACTAACACATTTTCAATGACCTTCTTGGTCTACAGAATGTTTTGCCTTCCAGTGTATGTTTTTGAGAGAGAAGAGAGAATAGACTCAGAAAAGTTATTGGCTAGACAAGAAATGTGAAAAATTGCACTTATTTTTAACCCGGAGCTGAGTTTGTATTGATCCCTATGTAGCATGGTAATTAGGAGCATAAGCTGATGATGTGTACATTTGTTATGGAGCAAAGAGGAAATCAATATGCATACATAAAAGTGATCCCACAGCCTTATCTTGAGGTTTTTTAGTATCTCCTGTTGGCAAGCAAACTGTAAGGAATGTGCCAGAAGCTAGAAATGCAGTTTCCATCCATTGACTTGATTTGGTATGTCGAGAGGAAGCCAAGCATGTGTATCAATGAGGTCTGAATTTTTCTACTGTAGCAGGAAAGCAAAAGTCTTTTCTTTAAAAATGTTGCAGTTACACACGGGTTGAGCAGCTTGTTTTTTTAGAAATGTCTTTTTGTGCTAGGTTTTTGGGCATTTGGTCTGTTCGGGTTTCAGTTAGCCTTTATTTAACTCATCGAAATATTTGCCATGTGCCCCATCCACAGCAGCCCCAAGTTTGACACTCCAGATGAGCTGGGGTGTCTTGCCTGGTGTCCTGTGCTAAACCCCCCAAGTGGGAGAGAGGATGCGTGCCAAGGGGGACGCACGCAGATCCATTTCTGATGGGCACTGTAGCATGAGGACTTCTCCAGGCTCATTTGTCATTCTTCTTTTATGCCTTTTCCCATTTCCCTAAACATTGGTTGAATTTTCTGTATGCATCCTTTAAGGAATTTCTCATATATATGGAACGGAACTGTGTTTGACTAGGTTTGATGATCGCTTATATCAGTAGTACCAATTTGGCACCTTAGTCATAGAAGCAAACAAAGCAAAATCTAGTTCACAAGAGTAGTTGCTGTAAAGGTGTCACATAATAACAAAATTAGTTTGATTTTAAAATAAAACCATTCTTTTGAGAATAGCTAATTTTTATTAGGGCAAAAGAATGCCAGTTCTTAGTATTTTAAAAGACCTTTCCTATATGACTTTCTGCACAAGGTTGGAGATAAAATAATTCCACCCAGATTCTCTCTTCAACTTAATGGATTGCACAGATTTTTGCCAACATTCTCTCAAAATATGAGTCATGATTATGCATTTATATTACATGTTTCTTTCCAAGCCTCAAGCTAAATTATAGTGTCTTATAAAGACTACAGTCTATGGGCATGAATTAAGTAGGCCACACTACTCAGCCATCTGTCTTCTCTTTCTTTTTTTTCTCTTTTTTCCTCTTAAAAACCATACCAAACAAACTTGAAGGCCAAACAAGCACTGGAAATGCAAAGTTGCCTTTTGGTTCACAAGATTCAAGGTTCACGTTCCTTTCATTCAACATATAACTCCAGGATCTTTAACTTCAATGGTAGTCAATTACAGTTCCTGATGTGCAGTGCTCAGGCAGCTGGAACCTGTGAGACATCAACGCCTGGTGTTCACCTGAACATCCAGTGACGCTTAGAGCATCGATGTGAGTGGAAGACAAGAGTCGGTTTTCTTGATGTTTTATTATCTACTGTCATATCTTACCTTTGATTTCTGATTAGGTCTTTGGCTATGGGGATGAATCAGTAGCCCTAGGGATGTGGTATCTTAATAAACAGAAAACACTTGGAAGCAATATAAATCCATGAACAAAACTTATAAAGCCTTGGCATTTTATAAGAAAATGATACAACCCAATGTAATTTGCATTTACTCAGTTTGACCAATAATGTAACTGTTAAACTCGGTAAATCCAGAGTAACTTAAACTAAATCAGAGAAGTGAATTTTACTTTCAGGAAGGGAAACAAAGTTAAAATAAAGGGTAAGAACTAACCTTTACTGATGCACAGAGAAATCACTACCTCATGTTCTATAAGCAGATGTTAAGATTTCTTTAGGAGGGTGTATTCAGTCCACTCTTCTCTATTAACGCTGCCATCAATTTGGTTTCCCAAGCCAAAAGTTAGGATGTTGTTTTTTATTTTTTTCTCTTTCTCTGTCCCAAGCTCCAAGTACTATGGATTTGACAAGTTAGAAATCACTTTCACCCAGAATTTTACAAGGATTTCCTTTGTTATATTTTGTACCTTCTAGTATTGTTGTTGAGAAGAATGGAACTATTCCACGCCCAGGTCCTTAGACACTTAGGCTCCCACCCACCCCGTCCCCAGAACCGTAGGCTTACTTCCTTAACCCAGGAGTCTGAATTCTTCAATGATGTGTTTTCATGTGGACCATTTTTTATTCATTGGGCTCGGTACTCTCTGGACCTTTTAATCCAGTTTTACGTATCTTTTAGTTCTAGAAATGTTCATATACTATTTCTTAATAATTTTCTCCCCCTTGTTTTTCTCTCTTCTCTTTTGTGATAGCTCTGTCTGGTAGTTGCCGGACTTTTAGATTGAACTTCAGTTTTCTTAATTTTTTTTTTTTTTTTTTGAGACGGAGTCTCGCTCTTTCTCCCAGGCCAGACTGCAGTGGCACTATCTCGGCTGACTACAAGCTCCGCCTCTTGGGTTCATGCCATTCTCCTGCCTCAGCCTCCCGAGTAGCCGGGACCACAGATGCCCACCACCACGCCTGGCCAATTTTTTGTATTTTTAGTAGAGACGGGGTTTCACCGTGTTAGCCAGGATGGTCTCGATTTCCTGACCTCGTGATCTGCCCGCCTCGGCCTCCCAAAGTGCTGGGATTACAGGCGTGAGCCACCGCGCCCGGCCAGTTTTCTTAAGTTTTTATCTCTCATAACTGTTTGAGAGAATTTCTCAGTTTACCTTCCAACTGTCTTACTGGATTTTTTAATGTTTAATTTTAACTCTCATAAGTTCCTCCTCTTCAGCGATCTAGTTGCTCCATGAGCTTCACTGCAGAGTGTTTGGATGGTTTACATCTGCTTGTCTTTTCTCTAGAGAACCATCTTCTTTGATCTCTGTGGGGTGGTGAGCATTCTGAGGCCAAGTTTGGAGGAAGGAGAAGTGACCCTGGGTCTCATCTCTGCCTTAGGCTTGTCATTTTCATCCCTGTTCTCTGCATCTCACGCCCTTGACTCTGCATCTTTTCTGTTCTCTAAAAACCACTGCTGTTGCCCTGCAGTGGTAGGGAATAGGTTACTGCCTGACTAGGCCAGGCGCTGTGTGGACCTCAGGGCCCAGGGCCGAACTCCTGTTCCTCTTTCTAAGTAACTTTTATGCCTAAATCTCCCTTTTCATTTGGCCTTTCGCAGTGCTTGGTGTTTCCCGTCCCTGCATCATTTTGGCGTTCTGCAAAGACAGTGGTATTCCTTCCTACTGATTTTTCCCTCAGCACACCTTCCTCTACTCTGCTAAACCATAACCTCTCTTCCATTCATCTCCAACTTTACATACTGTGTATTAGAGTTTCAGGGATCTCCAAATTCAGCTGGCAGTTGAGGTTGTTTCTGTTTCTTGTTCTCCTTGTTCTGTTGTGATGGTTTTCAGAAAAGGCTGAAACTTTTTCTATACCATGCTGACAGTGGAGTTCTGCTTTTTAACAGAGTGATCCCTTGTTCTAATAGATTTCTCAAAGGGCAAATATTAGGAAGTGTTGTTGTTGTTGTTGTTGTTGTTTTATGTTGACTCTGGAATGTCTAGGGAGAGGCACTGGCTTGGGATGCTGAATGCTTTGCCAACATGGTAAATTGAATTCTAAAGTTGAGACTTATCTAGGCTTCCCGTGTCCTTGCCGAACTGCACCAGTTAGCTTTGCAGGCTGACTTTGGTCAAGTTAACAGTACGCCTTGCACTGTGCAATTGGTGGGAACCTTAGGCATAGCTGACTTAAATCATATATTTTAGGCTAAAGAGTCTTAAGTACCTGACTAATCGCTTGAGCACATGAGACAGCTGTCTAGCCTGTGACCTTTTAGGGAGCTGTGATGCCAGTTTAAGAGAGTAACTATGGTAACTAAAAGCCACACCTGACTTTTACATGATGGACACTCAGGTTTTCCCTGAATTGTGACAGCTTTTACTAATTGTGCTTTTCACTTCTCTCAGACTCAATAAAAAAGTGATTTGTAACTCTGATTCCTGATTATATTAATATAACTATAGTTTAAAATATCTGTTCAGATAATATAAATGAAGTATTTTTAATCTGTTAAAGCTTATTTATCACCCAGGTTCAATGCTCTTGATTCCACATATGCATATTAGTTAAAGATATGATCAGTTCTGTCCTAGAAGTTTGCTAATTACCTGGAAAGACAGAATTTGTATATGAAATGCCTAACAGCAATATCCATCAACTAGCCAGAGCCAAAACCACGAATATTGGATCATACTGATCCATCCTGGTTGTAAATAAACAAGGCCCCCATAGCCAAGAATGGGGCTATTGCATGCACTTGCATGGCTTGTGTCAGAAAGGTATCTTCCTGCAGTGGTGAGGGACCACTGAAGTTCAGCCGTTCTCTGCGCAGGGGCCTGTATCTGTTGGGGCATCTGTGCAGAGCACACACCTTTTTTAAATTGTACCATGGCTTGCCATCCTTTGTGCTGTGCAGCACAATCAGCAAATCTTATGGAGAAGGCAAGATTTAAGTTGAGATTTGGGTCAGACTGGGAGATATGATTGCCAGGCGGCGGGGCTGGAGCAGATCAGCCAGCTGGGGGTAGATAGACAACATGCAGAGAGCTGTGGCAGGCCAGGTTCCTCTACAGGGGGCTGTCCAATAGAAAGATTTTGTCTGGATTTTCCAGTAGCCATATTAAAAGAAGTAAAAAGAAACAGGTGAAATTATTTTTAGTAATATATTTTAACCTTATATCTCCAAAATACTATCATCTCAACATCTAAAAAATGTTAAACGATTATTAATGAGATAGTTTACATTATTTTTTGTATATGTCTTTGAAATTTGGAGTACATTTCACACTGACAGCATATCTCAAATCAGATGCTAAATTTTATCCTGAGTACTTGCTGTTTATATTTTGTAAAATGTAAAGTTGAAAACGTAGATTCACATACTCAAGTTATTCTAAACATTTAACAAATGAATCATAGTATCGGTTTTTAAAGTTAAATTAATGAAAATGAAATCACTGTGTTCCCCCAAACACAAGTCCATTTCAGGTGCTCAGAGGACTCTGAGTGGCTCTGTGAGCCACCTCTGGCGTCTGTTCTGTGGGCAGTGTGACTATGGAGGGACTGGGAGCAAGCCAGTGCTAGGCACATGGTGTGCCTGAAAGGCATTAAGGAGACATTGAAGTTTTCAGGAAGATAAATCTCATACAAAGTTTGTAATAAGGAGGAACTACAGACAGAGAAAGATAGAGAAACCTTAGAATCCACCAACTCCCATATGTTGAACACAGACATGGCCTAGTTCTTTTGGTCATTAAGACTGGTTATGCTGCATTTAACCAAAGACTTTCTTGAAGAATAAAGTATCAGACAAAAGGAAACTTTTCTCTTTCTATTTAGTAAGATTTTTTCTACAACTTTATTGAGGTGTAGTTGATGCATAATGAACTGCACGTATGCAAAGCATACGTTTTGATGAGTTTTGGCCCATGTGTGAAATAGTCACCACAAACAAGATAATGGACATTTCCATCATCCCTAAAAGTGACGAACATTTGCTTAGAGGGTCTTATTTCTACGGTCCCTGGGAGTGGATGTGAGGACCAGAGGCCCAGTCTTGGTCCTGCTGAGTAACTGTGAACAAGGTGTTCAATGTCTCTGGATTTTAGATTTCTAATTTACCGGAGATAGTACTTGTTATCTCCAGAAATATATTTAAAATATTTAACCTACAAGTCCTAGAGGCCTCTGCTGTGCCAGGTGTTAATTTTTTTTAGCTGTGTATTGGGGGTCTTGGGACAGCAGCTCCTTACGCACTGGTAGTTGGAACATTTTAATAACCATACAGCTGTATTAGCAGGTACCAGCATAGATGATGTGTGTGGCTGCACGGCAGCCAGGAAAAAAGCCACAAACAGCCTTTCTCATTTCTAGACGCAGTCATTGCTGGCAGAAGAGGAATTGAATAGTGTGGGAATGTGGTTTTATTATAGGTGAGATGCTCCTAAGGGTGGATCGCTCTGCATCATTGACTTGGAGCCGGGAGAGGCACACACCATGTGATGTGTGTTGATGGGCCCAGCAGTGAGTAAGCCATGCTGACAGCTCAGCTGAGAGCTTCCCTTCTCACCATTTCTTCTTGGCCCAACAGAGGGTGTTCAGAGCTCTGCCGGATCCCCATGGTGGAATATAAACTCGACAGCGAGGGCACCCCCTGCGAGTATAAAACCCCCTTCAGGAGGAACACCACGTGGCACCGGGTGCCCACTCCTGCCCTGCAGCCCCTCTCTAGAGCTTCCCCCATCCCTGGCACGCCCGACCGGCTGCCGTGCCAACAGCTGCTCCAGCAGGCCCAGGCCGCCATTCCTCGAAGCACCTCCTTCGACCGGAAGCTGCCCGATGGCACGAGGTAATGCTGGTTCCGTTTCCTCAAGGGCGGCCCTTGTAAATCACTGGGGTGAGAACTTGACATTGTAGGGAGGGTTTTGCTTAATCGCTTCTGAGTTAGCTTGTTCACAACAAGTTGGCAAGCAGGGTAGCAAGGCAGGCCCCAGACACGATGCCTGGGGTCGGGCACTCTCCTGGCCCCAAGATGGTGCTGGTAAAATGAAGTTTCTGCCCACCAGGGTCACAGCTTTTCCTCTTGATCCAGTATCTTTCCTCCATGTCCACTGGCTCTCTTCCCCAAGATGGGAAAGGCACCCCAGAAACTATTCTGCTGGAGCCTCTAGAAAAGTGTGAACAGGTTTGAGCATAAATAAAACTGAACAATCGGTGCTTAAATATCATCATAATGTGAGTAATACTTTAAGAGGTTCCAAGCCCATTAGGACTTCCTCTTTGCTTTTCTCCTTTTAAGCAAAGTGAGTTGAGTTTAAAATTATTTTTTCAAAGAAGAATACATATACTTGTTTAAAAGTTAAATCCAGTACCATTGGAAGCTGGTGAGGGTTTTCAGATGCCTAATTTGCATAGATCATTTTAACAAAACAAAATAATAAATTTCTTATTGTTAATTTGTACTCCTTTTATTCTAACTTTTATGTAACATGTAGGCACGGTAATGCCATGAGTTTTCTCAATTATGACGTGTCAGGCTCTGGTCTGATAGACCACGGACTGGCAGCCAGGCTGGAATCACAGCTCTTAACTTACTTGATGTACTGTAACCATGGGCCTGGTACTCATCCTCTCTGAACCTCCAGTTTCTTCATCTGACAAACCACATCAGGAAATTTTGAGGACTGAGTGGGTCAATGTATGTAAAATGCTTGGAACTGGGCCTGGCACTTAGTAAGCTTATATAAATATTAACCAGAATTAATTGATAAGCTTATATAAATATTAACCAGAATTAACTGATAAAACCTGTGGTCATCCCCTCCCTTCTCCAATTTTTATTCTTTCCAGAGTAAATGCAGGAGAGGTGTTAATTTAACAATCAATCATCTTAGCTCTGGGTCTCCTAACTCAAAAGTCGGCTAAGTTTATAACTTTCCCATATTCAAAGAAATGTACATGGATAGCCCTGGTAAAAGGGGCAACATGTAGAAGGAAGGGGGGTCTGCAGAACCTCCCTTATTTAAGTAAATTTAAATAATCATAATTTAAGTAAATTGTATTAAATTAAAATTTACTTTAAGTAAAATTAAGTAATTCTAATTTAAGTAAAGTATAGGAGAAAACCAGAAGGATTCTAGTAGCAAAAGGGAAACTTGGCAAGCACATCTTCATCAAGTGAGTTTTCATGAGTATTTTTCATTTTTGCATGTCTGAAAAAAAGATAAATAGGATTACATTCAAGAGATGTGTGAAAATAAATGGTTTTGCCAAATTTAGGTTTTTCTTTTTGCATAAGTTTTAAGTATAGAACTAAAACGTGACTTGTTTTAAATTTCACATAATAAGAATTAGTAATGTTGTCATAATTCTGTATTCTCAGAAATTGTATTGCTGTTCTTCTGTATTTCTCTGGGAGGGAATCATTATCTGTGCTTTAAATCTTTAGACAGTGAAGGCTTGTCCTGTCATACCTCTTTCCTAGGACAAATTGCCAATCATAAACCACTGATATCCCCGGGCATCACCAATTCTTAGTTTATTTTTCCATGATTTATTCTGTTTCACATAGCAATATGTTTTTCTTCCTTTTCTTTGTCATTCTCAAAGTTTATTTATTTGTGAAACAAAACAGGCCAGGTCAAGGGGCTTGGCAGATAGTTCAGTGCCCTGTTAATGATTTTACTCAACCTTTCAGAAGCTCGCCCAGCAACCAGTCATCCTCCAGCGACCCTGGACCTGGTGGGAGCGGACCCTGGAGACCACAAGTGGGCTACGACGGGTACCGTTCATTTTTATCTTAGTTATCCACTGGGAGGAACCTGTTTCTGTGACTCATTCAAAAGCATTTACTGTGTGCCTGCTGTACCCGGAGTCATTTGGGGAATATAATAATGCCAGACATGCTTTTAACAAGTGACTTGTCCAGGTTGGAAAGCTCATTATTTCTATGTAGCTAGCGCTCACTTGCCTATGTTCTCAGCCTGTTTTTTCCGTTTTGATGAGGAAAGGTTTTCAGAATATGAAAATTAAGGATGTGAGGGCTTAGTTGCCTCCTGACTTAAATTGCTGATGAGGAAACGCTGCTCAAAATCAGAGAAATGGGTTTAGCATTTGACTTTTTTGCTTCCTGTCTGAGAAGCACTGGGAGGTTGCCGCAGCACACCTAGCTGAGAGCTGCCCTTTGCAGTATCCACGCAGTCCCCAGGAGCCAGCAGCTCAGGCAGAGCCTGAGGACTTCTGTGAACAAAGACACCGAGTTGACCAATCCCACCACCTCTGGGAAGAGAAGAGGGAGCGTGGCGCCAGGGTGTGCTCCTGAGGAGTGGTCTGCTGGGGCCACTGTGACTTGGTGCTGCTTTGGGTTGAAGTTGAGGAGCTGGTCACACTGATTGAGAGGAGAGAATGGCCGGTCAGTGGGAAGGACTCCACTCTGAGGAGCAGCTTATATCACTGCTCCCGCAGGTGTACGGGGAAATTTCTCTCCATATGTAGTCTGAGTTATATGTGTTCCTTCCCTTAGATGATAGACGGAGTTCTTAAAAGTTGTATGTCAAGCAACTTTCTATATTATATTGCATTTTAAGAGAAGAGAGGATTTTTTGATGTTGGCTTTTTTGGTTTTCTTTTTTGTATAAACAGTAAAACCTTTTCTGGCTTTTTCTGTAAACCAAGGTCTTCAACCAGAATTCTGCAAATAAGGATCACTTTGTAATGTGAATAAGTTTTCTTCTACTTATTTCTTTCATATTTGGGGTTTTCATAAAACAAAGTCTACTTGGATATAGTCTAGAGCTAATCTTTTTTTTCCTTTTTTTTTTTTTTTGTTTTTCTTTTGAGATGGAGTCTGGGTCTGTCACCCAGGCTGGAGTGTAATGGCATGATCTTGGCTCACTGCAACCTCCACCTCCCAGGTTCAAGCAATTCTCCTGCCTCAGCCTCCTGAGTAGCTGGGATTACAGGCGCCTGCCACCACGCCTGGCTAATTTTTGTATTTTTAGTAGAGACGAGGTTTCACCATGTTGGCCAGGCTGGTCTCCAACTCCTGACCTAGTGATCTGCTCGCCTTGGCCTCCCAAAGTGCTGGGATTACAGGCAGGAGCCACCACGCCCGGCCCTTTTTTTTTCTTAAGAAAAATTTAATATAAAGATATGTCAGTGCCATGTATTCTAAGCATAACGTAAAAATGCGACCTCCTCCTTAGCTTGTAGGTACATTGTCTGATCCTGGACAGTCCTTCAACCTCCTGGTTTCAGCAGCCCTTCTTTATCTGTAAATGGCTGTCATCTGGCTGCTTTTTCTGACCCTCTGGTTAAACCAGATCCCACAATTTCAGATGCTTTTAGCTTCTCTGGCGGGGCTAAGCTGACAATTTGTATTTTCATTTGCCAAAAAACCAGCTCCTGGATAGGGCTTTCCCTCACGTAGCCTACTTGGAAGCCAGCACTCCCGTGTGCATGCTGGCAGGTGGCACGGTTGAGAAAGGACAGGCTCAGCTCTGTGTTCTTTTCAGGTGCCAGTCCCCTCTACTGCTCGAACACCAGGGCTCAGGCCCTTTGGAATGTGACGGAGCCAGGGAGAGGGAAGACACCATGGAAGCAAGCAGGCACCCGGGTAACAAGGAACTCCTGGAAATTGACCTCCCCTGCTCCCCTTTTCCCCCTCCCTGCCCCCTCCTCTCCCATCACTTCATTTTATTCATTCACTCATTCAACCTATGTGCACCAAGTTGAGGTGATCAGCTGGGTCTCCAGATGCAGGAGGGGGTGTAGTCATTGTTGGTTGTGGTTGTGGCACCTGCAGAAAGTGAACACTTTATGGTGGTGGTTCTGTCTATTTTTGTGGCATATCCATTGGTAAGACCAGAAAGTCCTAGAACCACAAGCCTGTTCGTGTTTACCAAACCACTTCTCTGACTCCTGGTTTTCTTTACTCTTTTGGTAATACTAGAAATTGGAAATTCAACTCCTCTCTTTTTATGTGACAGAAACCAAATGGCATGGCCCACCTTCCAAAGTCCTGGGTTCCTATAAAGAAAGAGCTCTGCAGAAAGATGGAAGTTGCAAAGATTCCCCCAATAAGCTTTCTCATGTAAGTCCTGTGTTCATAAGCCCTTCACTGGCCTAGCCAGGACTGATCTGTCTTGGCACACAGTGGTACAGCCTGCTTCCTGGGGATGTTCAAGAGCACATTACCTCACAGGGCTCTTAGAGGTGAGGTTAAAAAAGGAAACTCTCTTCCTGATTTATAAAGAACCTCAAAGAAAGGTTGCACAGCAAATTAGTGGCAAAGCCAAAATTATATCCTCAGCCTTTTGATCCTCAATATCCAGTGCAGTAGTTACTAAATCATGTTCCCATTTGTAATCTGTTAACCACTTATCGATTTAGTGGCACAAAACAGAAGCAGAAACCACTAATCGGTGTATGTGGTCAGAGGAACTCTGCCCATAGGTAGCCATTTACTGTACAGTCATAGATGATTTAATCATCACGGCCGCAGCTGCCCATTACACATGTCAGGGTAGAGCAGCGCCCACGTGGTAGTTCTCAGTCCTTTGCATGTGTTGCCGTGTTTATCCCTTGAAGAAACCCTGGGAGGTGAGCCTTGAGGGAGACTGTAGCCCAGTGAAACAAAACTTCCATTGAAATGCAGAAACAGGAATTGTTGGTTATTACAAATAAAGCCAACATTTTAAAGTGGCTTATTTTTTAAAATGTTCAGGTGAAGATAATTTATAAGGTCCTGAATTAAGTTATGTCTTTCTTAATGTGTCATCAGCCAGCTTTGCAGTTGTCCCTTGGCAAACACATGCGACATTTCTTCCCTCAGCTGTGACCGCGACCTTGTTTTGAGTCAGCCTCACCGTATCTATTTAAATCCACCTTTACAATGTTCCCATATTGGTTTCAGCAAAGGGATATATGATGTGGGTGTAGTTTTGAGAATATCAGTGTATGATGAAAAGGTCAAGGTGATTTGCTTAAGGATCTAATAGGCTGGAATGAAAAAAGATAAGGCCAAACCGCTTTAAAATCTACCGGGGCCTGGCTCGTTCTTATGATTCCAAAGCCCTTTGCTGATGCTTCAGATCTTGTTGCTTTTCCCAGACTGTGAAGAGAGGCCGTGTCTGTATGAGCACATTGTACAGACAGGGACATTTCTTCTATTCTATTTGCTTTTTGTCTTCCAGAGACCCCCCACCCCAACCAAAAGCATTGACTCTTTTTCAGACCTATTTACTCTCAAGAGAGTCCCATTTCTTAAAGGCTTGGGACGCAGTTTGATGGGCTGTCTCAGAGAGATACTTCGTGTTTACCGTGTACTTTGCAGCAGCCAAGTGCTTCTGCATATATTATCTCATTTGCTTCACACAGGAATCATGTAAGCTTGGTATTACAAGCACAGAGAGGGTTAAGTGATTAACCAGAAAGTCCTACCTTTGTGACTGGAACCTGAGTCTTCTGCCCCAAACTCAAGGCTGGCAGTATAATTTGTCATAGAAGTATTTTCTTAATAAGTGGCCCTTCTCTTCCTTGTATTAATTTCCCATGTTCCTTCCCAGTTTATATCACCTTTGTTATTTTCTTTGCTAGTGACACTGTGGCCATACTTTTATGCTTCATGCACAAATAATTAAATAAAGACTTAAAGATATCCATTTAACTTAGATAAATTATGGGAAGAAGTATGAATTAGAGACTTCTGCACAAAACCAGGTTGTTTTTGAAAAAGGAAATCCTGTCATTGCCCACATTGAAGAGTGGGTAGAAAGGGCTCGGGTGCAGTCCCATGGCTTGTAGCTCCCTGAGTCAGGATGAGAAGCAGCTGAGTTCAAGATTCACTTGAAGACTCTCTGTTCCTCTTTCTTCCTAAGATTGGGGATAAAAGTTGCTCCAGTCACTCCAGCAGCAACACGCTCTCCAGCAACACCTCCAGCAACAGTGACGACAAGCACTTTGGGTCTGGCGACCTGATGGACCCCGAATTACTGGGGCTGACCTACATCAAAGGGGCCTCCACCGACAGTGGCATCGACACGGCCCCGTGCATGCCCGCCACCATCCTCGGCCCTGTGCACCTGGCAGGCAGCAGGTCCCTGATCCACAGCCGGGCCGAGCAGTGGGCTGACGCTGCTGACGTCTCTGGGCCTGACGACGAGCCGGCCAAGTTATACTCTGTGCATGGCTACGCGTCCGCCATCTCCGCCGGCAGTGCTGCGGAAGGCAGCATGGGCGATCTCAGTGAGATATCCTCTCATTCCAGGTAAGCCCCACAGCACAGCAGAGTAGTACCTGCTGGTGCCACCTGGGCCTGCCTGCTGGGATAGGGCAGAAGCCTGAACTGTAAGCAGTAGGGGCATCAGGTAGGTTGGTGTTATTTTTCCTAGCTGTCTGACGTCAGAGGAAGTGCTTGTTTCTGCAATATGAAAGTGTGAAATCTTGCATGTTAATAAGTCCCTTGTTTGTGTTTTGTTTTCCTATTAAGTTTGAGTGAAAAGTCAATAGAGATATTAATCACTCTAGTCAGGCCACTTATGTCTCTCTCCTAATTCAACCTGTTGTCCCTACATGTTTTGGAGAAGAGGTGGCCCTCGCTAATCTTCAGACCATAGTAGTAGGAAGCTATGAGGGCAGCGTGTGCGTGGAGCACGTGTAGCTCCCTGCCGTGAGGGCATGCACACACTTCCTCCCTGTTCCTACGGCCCTGACAGCAGGAAAGGCCTGAGATCATGTGTATAACAATGAAAGTGTGTTCAGCTCTGCAGCTGGGGTTCATTCAGTAAAGACTAGCCAAGTGTAAAGGAACTGTGTTCTAAGTACTCTAAGTGTAGATGTTTAATATCTCCTTATGAATGGTTTTAAACCCCTGTTTGACATACTTCTCTGCAGTGGTTTTAAAATACCTAATTTGCGATTTCTGCCTTCACTTTCAAAGACTAGGCAAAGGACAAAGAGATGCATTTATTCAGTTTGGCTGTGGACAGAATTTAACTATTTATAGTAACTACCACTGTCATTTTTCTGCTTGTTTCCAAGGCCTTCCCTGATTCAGCTCCAAGTTACTCTCTGACTCCTGCCCACAATGCTGGAGGGCAGAGTCTAAATGCTGGAGGGCAGAGTCAGATGAACTAAGAATGGGAATATTTCTTGCAGGTACCTAGTGCTGTGAGGGAGCATTTCTCCAAATGATGGTGCTCAAGGCAGACCTGTAGCGGTCACGGTGAAAGGCTTTTTATGTTCCTTAGGCTCCCCTTCAGAGTCCTCCCTCACCCCACCACTGCCAGGGGATACTGAATGTCATTCAGGGACCTTTATATTACAAGTTAAAGAAACTCCATGCTGATTGGTTCACGCAGCCAGGGTCATATTGGGGCTCGTGTAACCAACAAGTCTAGCACTTTCAAGGTTCTGCTTGACCCAGCATCTCAAAATGATACTGCCCGGGACCAGGTTGCCTCCATCTTCCCACTCCACATGACCGTTTCCCAAAATCTCAGCAGTCTTCTCTTGGCTGAAAACAGCTGTGCCACCTGCAGACCTCCCACAGTCACGCTCATCTGTCCCCAGGTAGAAAGTGGTTTTTTTCTAGTTTCTGCAGGAGAAACAGGTTTCTGCCTTCTCCAAAGCCAACCCCCACCGACACCACCCCCGTATCTCCTCACATGTTCCTAGCTCTAATCATGTGGTTAGGGGGTAGCATCGTCTAGGGCAGTCGGGGCCCTCAGCCTGGGCTGGGGGTCAGTCCCTCTCACCAAGCTGTGCAGCCGAGGAATGGCAAATACAGCCACTGCCCCAGAAGAGAAGCAGGCATTATTTGACCTGGAGAAGGGGGAGTGGATGCCAGAGAGTAGAAATCATGCGTGTCCACCATGCAGAGGGAGCTTAGGATATGAAGATTATTTTCAAAATAGACATTCCTACTACTTTTTTTTACCAGTTCTATTTAATAATTTGACTTAAAATAGGTTTAGTACTAATAACTAATATAATAATTAAGGATTATCAGTGAATTTGGTTATCTGAATTATTCCTGGCTTAATTTCAGGAATAGTGATCATACTGTGGAGACCATCTCGGGATTGCACAACCTGCTAACATCTAGTTCAAAGTTTAGGTGATTTGTAAAAGAGCTGATTTCGTGACACCTTTTTGGACAGATATCATTGGCATCACAAATAGAGTTTTGTATTATTATTATTAAGTAAAATTTCTATGGAGACTGCCTTCAGAGTATATTCATTTATTGATATTTGGTAGGGCTTTTTACCGGTATTTGAAATGGATTTTCATGACTACCTTAACCATTCGCAAATTTAATGGGCTAGACTATTAGAAAGTATATGACAGTGCTAGATTGGATTTCTGATTGATTTTACTTTCTTCCGCCACTCTAAATTGGATGTGGCCCAGCTGTTGTATAAATGATAGATGTTGAGTGAGTGGAATCTTTTACCACTTGACTTCCCTTTTCTTGTAATTCTTCGTTGATGGTGACTTTGAAGCCACATTTCAACTTGCATCCTAGGCTTTTGCTCAGCGTGGAATTCAGTCATTGAATGAAATCTTTTTAATACTTCCTCTTGCCTGCCCCCCGACCTGCACAGGAGGCGAGGAGGAGGGATGGGATTTATAGCATTTGCCTTGTTTTCTGTATGTTGAGTGAAAGGCAGGTGACTCATTAGAGGATGAGGGACCAACCTATCAAGCCACACGAAGATTCTGCAAACTCTGAAATGCCAACCCCAGCTGGGGCATGGGTGGCCATGAGGAAGGCTCCCTTAGACCCGTACTTTCCTCTCCTGTCCCAGTTCAGGCAGCCTTGCAGTCCCCTCAAGCCGAGGCCTACTGCTGTAGGGCTTGGGTTGTGACTGGGAGTAGCCCAGGTAACAGAAGAGCAGAATAAACTTTCAGGAACTGACATGGGTGACCATCCTGCCTAAACCCACACTTCTGCCTCCAAGTGCTCCATGCCCCTGACCCATGTGTTATTTTCTTCATAGCACCCACCCCCAAATAAAATCGTTTGTGTTTACTGCATATTCCTTCCCACGAGAAGGTCACTTATCGCTACCTTCCCCTACTGGAACATTCGTGTTTTGAGCTGATAGGGTCATGGCCTATCTTGTTTGCTTGTATCCACAACACTCAGTACGGTTCTGTGCACATGGCAGGCATCTGAATATTTTTTGAATGAAGAAAGGAACTAGGAAAAGTGCTGGATAAATGCTTATTGATGGAGTTAATAAACCAGTGCCTGGGTAACCTAGGGAAGTAGGAGGAATGTGGGATCCACCATTCCCAGTTCACAGTGTCAGGAGCCCCAATCAGTATATGGTGTACTCTTAATTCTTTAACTCTGGGTTTTCACCACCGACACCATAGCAGCCTCCTCCAGCCCCAAGCACACACACGCACATTCCTTGGCAGCCATCCGGGAGTTAAATAAGGACAGAATTGTGTATATGGCACGATTCCAAGATTGTACTAAGGAGGCAAAGGGAGGACTTACAACTCTAAGACAAGTTACACTCTTGTGAGGAAGAGGGTAGGGGAACAGGAATCATCTATTAAGCAGAACAAGCATATATCTAGCCTGCTTTCTCCTGCTGTTCAGTTCTTTTAATTTAGCAAACACATTTTTTTCTTTCTTCGAGGGCAGGGCATTTAAATAGGAGCTCAGAATACCAAGCAGTATTTATGCTAGCCTGACTAAGGCTTTGCAAATTAAATAAATCAACTGCAAAAACAAACCCCATGTTCTGGATTCTCCTGTAAATGGCACACACACTGTTGGGCTGTTTATCATTATTCATGCCACCATACCTTTCTCCTGGTACAAATGACTGGACGTTGGCAGTATAACTCCGAAAGAAGAGCATTAGTCCAGAAGGAAAGGATTCATGAAAAGTTTGTGGACAACATTCTAGAAAGTTATCAGCATCAGAGAACATTTCTGTAATGATATGACTGCTACTAAACAAGGAATTGTGCCATATAGCTCATCAAATGGATTCTGTACATTTATTCTTCAAGTTAACTTTAAAATATCTTACAGTTGGGATAAAAGACATTTTTAATGAAATCTAATTTTTAGAAAATGTTATAAAACAAATGGAAAAATACATAGAGTTTGTGATCACACTATCATTACCTATACATTTTCAAAACTAAACACTTTGGTCATTTTAAGGGGGAAAGGTGAGTAACCTACACACGTGCAGCATATTAACTAGACCATGACTTTGAGTGACCCAGCCTTTAACAACCAAACATCTCGGGGATCATCCAAGGCTTAAAAATACATGAGGCACACGGGTAGTGGAAGGCAGTGCACAGTCCTTCATCAGATTCTTAATGGGGGAAACTAAGGCCATAAGCCTTATTGGGACAATGGGGAAACTAGCATGTGGACTGTCTGTTGGATAGCAGCATTGCATTAATGCCTGATGTCCTGTACATGATCATCACTTGGTTAGCTACTGGGGGGATGTCCTTATTCTTGGGAAATAAATGCTGAAATATAGGAATATGATGTCTTTACGCTTGCAGCTAATTCTCAGATGGTTCAGAGAGGAATTAGTGGACCTAGAAAAAGGGTATGTGGATGTTTATTCTACTATCCTTTCCCTTTTCTGTAGCTTTGAAATTTTTCAAAATACACTTGGGAAAATAACATACAGGGCTTCTGAGCTCGTTGTCTAGACACACGGTTTTCATGTTAGGGCTCCCTAACTGGCATGCACCCCAGTGAATGGGAAGAGTCCATTAGCTCCTATTCTCCATGCCTGTTGATTGCTTGCCTTACTCCTCAGCTCACCTTGGTCATGTTGCTTTACTGTTCTCCCAACCTGGTGTTCCATGTGTGTGGATGTCATTGGAGAGGCAGTGTAGCGTCTTCCCGAGACCCACAGTTAGCGCCCAGAGAGAGGGAGCCACCAGTCATACTCAAGGGCACCAGACCAGCCACCAGCAACTAAGTTTCTTCATAGGAGTAGATGAGGCGCTTTGTTTGTTTGTTTGTTGGTTAATTTTACTTAATACCACAGTGTTTTCCAAAACGCAGAGACCCTTAAAATGGGTCCGTTTATTTTGTTTCTTTATTTCCTCTTGAACCTCTACAAAAAGTTCATTTTAATATCACTCTTATTTTTATACTTTATTCGTCTTTTATGATACTTGCTTTATACATGTATCAGAAAAGGTCTGTGCTCACCTGGGGTTTCAGAATAAGATTATATTTACAGCATACTGGAGGAGCTTGCTACTGCAGGAACCCTGTGTTAAACTCTTTCA
Source organism: Pongo abelii (assembly GCF_028885655.2). Taxonomy (NCBI): domain Eukaryota; kingdom Metazoa; phylum Chordata; class Mammalia; order Primates; family Hominidae; genus Pongo; species Pongo abelii. The sequence goes on from NC_071985.2 coordinate 16,879,689, forward strand.
ATAGAAAGGACTCCTACTCATGAATAATCCTTTCCTGGGTCACTTTCTATAACTACATTTATATAATGCTTACCCTATGCTACTCACTGTTCTAAGTGCTTCACTAACATTAACTCAGATTATCTTCAGAGAAACCTTCGGAGGTAGATACTGTTATTATCCTCAATTTACAGATGAGAAAACTGAGGTTAAGAAACTTGCCCAGGGTCTGGCAGTGGTAAGGGACAGAGCTGATGTTGAGACCTGGAATCCTTGCATTGGACTCATGTGTCAAGTTTGCTGAAAGTGAAGCCCACCTGCCTTTCTGAACGCTGAGATTAGACCTATAATTTAAACTCTTAAAATTTTTCATATTTATAAAGTAACTTTTATTCGTTTTTCATAAAACATATTGTTGATCTTTCTAATTTAAGAAAAAGATATTTCTGGTGGTGGTTAACTGTCCACTTAATTTCTCAGTCAGCCGGGGGTGGGTAGTCCTTCTGGCCTTAGCTTAATTACTAACCTTGAAAATTTTTATTGTTTTTAGGGCCTCTGTCTGTTTCAGTATTGTTGCTGTTGTATCATATGATAATGCAGCAAACACCCCTGTAACTACCACCAGGTTAAGGACTAGAACATTGCTGTGTCTGGAAGCTCTCTGCATCCTACCCAATTACAACCCCTTCTCTTCTCCCTTGAGGTAGCCACTAACCTGGCTTTTGTGATAATCATCCCCTCATTTTCTTTACATTTTCCTGAATGACATGTTGTTTAGTTTTACCTGTTTATGAACTTTATTAAGAAACTGGCTCATGATCATTGTATTCTTTGTGACTTGCTTCTTCTCTACATTGTTCATGAGATTGCCCAAGTCATCTGTAGCCTCAGTCCATTCATTCGTAGAGTATTCCATGTATTCATTCATAGTTATTAATCGAATATCCTTCTACTATTGATGATTTGGGTTGCTGCCATTGGGGAGTTCTTAAAATCAATGCTTCTAATCAACATTGTTCCACGTTGACAGTTGCACGTGCAGCAGGGGTTTACTGTGTGTGTGCCCTTGGAGTGGGATTGCTGTATCGTAAGCTCTGCAGGTGCGCACACCTTCATAGGTAATGCTCAAACTGTTTCATGCACTTTTTACTCCCACCAGCAGTAGGAAGGTACCTACTGCCCCAGTTCTTACTAACACTGGGTCACTGAGTATTGTCAGGCATTCCCATTTTTGCCTGTCTGGTGAGTATGTAATGCTATTCCATTGTGGTTTGCATTGGCATTTCCCTGGAGACAACTGAGTCTGAGCACCTTCTCCGACAAACATATTCACCATTTGAGTTTGTTCTCTTTTGAAGCATCAGTTTAGGAATGTTTCCCATTTTTCTATCAGATTTCCCCGGCCATGTTTTTAACATCCTTCCTGCCACAGGCATACAACTTGTACGTGAATAACCTTAGCCTATGTAAAATGAGACTTCCTAGCGAGCTCCATGGTAGAAAGAAGGCTCCATCTGCCTCGCTGGGCCCAATTTTGCTCTCGGAGAAAGACTTGAGTAAAGCCTTGTGGCTCTGAATTTGGCCGTGTGCCAGCACTGCTGAAATCGGATTGTATTGCAGCTTTTGTCTGTTTTTCTCCTCAGTGGTTCTCACCATTCAGGAAGCCCTTCAGCTCACTGTTCAAAAAATAGTGGATCTCTGGATTCATCCAAAGTCTACATCGTGTCTCACAGCAGCGGACAACAGGTTCCCGGGTCCATGTCCAAGCCCTACCACAGACAAGGGGCAGTGAACAAATATGTCATCGGCTGGAAGAAATCGGAGGGCAGCCCACCGCCCGAGGAGCCTGAAGTGACTGAATGTCCCGGGTAAGGTGGTTGGCTGTTCTTCTCTGGTCAGCATTTTTCACTGTAGGGATTGATTAAGCAAATGTATTTTCCTCCCAAAGGAAATGTATTTTCTAAAAAAGAATAATCTAGAAACATCTTTCTTAAACTCTTTAAATGTTGATGTTTATATTTCTCTATAAAATTCTTCTGTTTTCTTGATTTTTACATAAAAAAATGAAAAGAAATCTGTGTTCTTTGCTTTTGTATTCAAATCTGCCCATAATAGAAAACTCATGGTAACATGGTACTGATGGTATGAGTATAGAGTCTCTATAAATACACAAGGTCAAAGGCAGTTCGAATTCCCATGGAGTCCTGTGTGTTTCTTAAAGTTGCTGTGTAAGTGACATCCTAAAAGAAAAAGTATTTTTCTTAATTTTAGCATGACTTCCAATTTTCCTTTTAGTTGTTAGGTTTGAGGTTGGGGTGGCAGTGGGCATGTAGGGAAGGATGCTTTGTATCTGTTTGAAAAAGAAAAGATTTAAAAATACTGATAACCCATCTTACAACACTTGTGAAAACTATGCTGATGCCTCTGTGAAGAGACAGGTAAATAAATTGCATTTCAAGAATGCAGAGCAAGGCTGGTTCGGGCTAAGGAACTATTTTGCTTATTTCGTAAAGAAGCTTAACAGAATACTCGTGCTAAATGATCAGGTCTGTGTGCTCTGCTGTACCTGCCTGCGATAGCGTCATCAGGCGTGTGGTGCTGAGTGTGGCATGCACCCACACTGGGATGGCTCTTCAGAGAGAGCCTCCAGATTTTACACTTTGCCAGTGAACTAGTATCACTTTTTTCTCTTAAAAAAAATGATCCTGTGTCTTAAATACAGCTCATATGATATTGCCTTCTAAATTAAAAATTCTTTTAGTGCTTAAAATGAACATGGAATCTTTTGTTAAAAAAATCATGTCAGTCATTGAAAATGGCTTATTTAGGAAGGAATTTCATAGTGATAACTAGCCCTTTTTATTATAAATGAAAATGGTAGAATGATACATTGGTATTTCTGTCTAATAAGAGTCTTCTGAGTGCTTCACAGGAATTCATTCCAAGCCTTTTTTTAAGTTCTGTGAAATATTTTTAGAAGCATTTTATATGTCACTGTAGTACTATGTTTAGGCGAAGGACTCTTTTGGAAAGTCAGAGAAATGTGAAAGGAGCCCATTTGGACAGTTTTCATGCAAAAGCCCAGGGTTTATGCATTTTCACGCACTGGTTTGATGGCACTAATGCTCAGTGAGAATGAGGCAGTGTCTAGAATGAGGTGAGAAAGGGGTTTGCGTCTCTTGAGTCTCAGGTTGTGTGCACACTGGAGGAGACTGAGATTGTGTCTCCGCTGGAGCTCCCCACCTGGGGACCCCTGTGGTGTGGAAGGGCAAATGGCAGTCCCCACACATGCTCTTGGGTGTACCTGGGAGGGGAGAGGCTGTAGAAGTTCTTCTGTCCTAAGTTGCATTTTATGGGGAGGATTTGAGCTCAAACTGGTTATCACAAGAGGCCGGTGCTGGGATTCGAGACCAGGGCTCCTGGTCAGTGTGCGGGCTCATCCTGGCAGATGGAGCAGGTGCCCCAGGCTCTGCCCAGCAACACAGAGTGTTTCTAAGGCAAGGCAATCATACAGGACTGCACTAACTAGATTTGAAGTTTTATCAAAACAGTGTTTTACCGGATCACTGAAAGATATGCTTAGAAAACAGTCAGCCAAGTACATCATATTTTTAGTGTCTCCTTGTGCACCGAAGAAGAAATCAGTTGTGCTCTCCAGAAGTTTCACATAGACCAGTTATTTCTCAAAATCATATTGTGGAAGCCCTACTGTTAATTTTGTTAATAATATCGTCTTACATTTTTAAATATTATAAGCAAATGAGCAGTTCTGTCTCAGGCTTCTGTGCACCCATTCATGCTGTTCCCTCTGCCTAAATGCCCTTTGTGAGTTTCTGAGCCTGGCCAGCACCCTCCCAAAGGGGATTGTTCTCTGCACCCGCTAGCCCAGTGCTTCCTACAGTGTCTTCGCACTTGGTCGGTCATCTCAGCCTGCAGAACATATACCACATACATACCACATGCACACACACCCGGACTGGGGGTCCTGTGCAAGCCCTATGTCCTGCTTACTTCACTACTCACAGTGGCTGGCACAGAGTAAACCCTCGGAGCATATTTATGACACGTCATTGGATAATTTCTTTAAATTACTAGTTTAGCAGAGAAGGCTAGTGTTTTTTATAAACACATATTTTAACACATATTCTAAAAACGCATATAGAAACTAGAACAGCACATTGTAATCGTAATTATGGATGTAATATTTTTATCCATGCAGTTATTGGTAGGACCTGGGATTTTTCCCCGCATCTTTCCCAAAACGCATACGGCCTGGAGCTCTTGAGCACCACCTAACTCACCTCAGGATCAAATGTTGGGCGCTTCTTGGATTGCAGTCTTCGTAAAAACTATATTGTTTTGTTTTCCTTATGTGGCTTTTGTGCAAAAGCCCTCCAGCGTCTTGGGTTCTTCTTGTAGCTCCCATTTTCATGTCATGCCATCCCACAAACCAACTAAATCTTCAGTAATGTTTTAAAAGTTATGAAATGCTTCTTTTTTTTTTTTTACAGCCACTATTTGTTCATGTTGTAACTGTAACTTGTGCTTCAAGAACTGAGAGGTACAGGGAAACCTGTCCTACCTCAGGAACAAAGCCATAGAGGATTTTAGAGAAATCTTTCTTAATTTTGGGCATGTTTGTGTATGTTTCTTATTCTAGCAATTTCCCAGTGAGCTGTCATACAGTTACAAGATAGCCTAGCTTTTGAAATCAAGAGTCATCTCGGAGGCACACAGCAATAACATTCAGGTCATTCTCCAGCTTGTTGCTGTGGGCTGTGAATTCCTAGAGTGTTATGTTTCAGGTTGTTTGGCAAAGACTGTTTGCCTCCACTGACAGTACAGCCGCTGACTGTTTACTGTGTCTTCAGGAATATTTGGTTGCTCAGATTGTATTTTCAGAGTAAACCTTTTTAGAATGACTCCCCAGTTTTCTCCCTGTAAAGGAGCTAAAAACAATAATTCAGCTTGACACTCTTTTGTTGTCTGTCAATACATTTTTATATACTGATAAGGGAGACGGCTGCTTTATTTATCCAAACAGCTTTGTGAAACTGCTGATAATAAAACATGCTTAGCACACACGTGAATTGATGACTCATGAACCCTGGGCTCCTTCGGGTGGCTTCCTCTCTGTTGCCTGGGTGCCATCGGGGCTCTGGTTGTCCAGCCACGAGAGCACACAAGGGTTACTTCGAAAGACATATGATCATCTCTGATGAATTATTGAAACTGTGTTTTCTGACACAGATTAGGAAAGGGAAAACACAGCCGTATTTTAAAAGTTGTCTATGTATTTTTTTCATCCTGGGCTTTGGGGATCTGATTTGTGTCTGAATTATTCAGACATCTAACTTTGTAGTTGAGCTCATTTCACAAATGTGAAATGGCAAGGGAATTTGGAGCAAATGCAGCAAAAGTGAACTGATGTAACACCTAAGAAGTGTTTGTATGGGTTTGTGGCTGTTGAAACTGCTTACTAGGTTTTAATTCTTACCACTACAGGCACTTTACAAAAGGCTCAATTTCCATCCTGATTGTTTTCAACAGGATGTATAGTGAGATGGATGTCATGTCCACAGCAACTCAGCATCAGACAGTGGTGGGAGATGCTGTTGGAGAGACTCAACATGTTCTGTCTAAAGAAGATTTTCTGAAATTGATGCTTCCTGACAGCCCCTTAGTGGAGGAGGGGCGAAGAAAGGTTAGTGACTTAGGGAGCTTAGAAGTTACCAGAAACACTAAAAAAAAAAAAAAGTCTAAAGAAACTCGAGTGTTTCCAGAGTACTCCCACATGCTTCATCTCTCATGACCCTACCAACGACTCACTGCACATAGTTGACTGTTCCAATTTTGATTCTATCAGTATGTAAAGGGAGCCTGGGAGAGGTTAAGAAGGCTGTTTTTAAAATCTCAGATAGAGCTAAAAGTCCGGCTGGGCTAACCTCAAATCCTGGCTCCAGCAATGAGTAGCTGCATGACTTTATGCAAGTGACTTGGCCTCTTGACCTCAATGCTCTCATCTGAAAAAAGGAGATCATCATAATTGAATTGTGAAGTTACAGTGAAGATAAGAAGTAATGTGAGAAGAGCCTAGTACAGCTCCTGGACATAACTAGTGATTGTGAACAGCAGCTGTTAAAATTCACACCACCTGACTTTTGTTCCAGAGCTCTAGCCTCTGCTCCAGGCTGTCTCTCCTTAAATGTAATCCTGTTCCGGAACTGGACTGGAGTTAGACAGCACACTGCTGGGCACTTTAACCAGGGTTGGAACGTGCACGCTGCCATTTAGAGATATGCAGAGATCAAAGGGAAGGCCGTGCTGAAATCTTATCAACCAACCCCAAGTTCAATGGCATACCTTTGTCATTCACAGTGTAGTACTCAGTAAAGTTAGCTTGCTTATTGGCTTCAGTTTCATTATTATTACAGTCTCTTAAGCCACTTTGCTAAACAATTCAAAGTACTAAAAAGGACTTAAAGGCGATTTAGCCCAATCACCCCTTTTAGCAAGTAACTGAGGCCCCAAATGGTAAAATGTGAGCTCTTCAGAAATACTTGGTGCCAGAGTCAGCAACTGAGTCCTTGTCACTCACTTCTAATCCAGCACTCCCTCTTGTTCATATGAAAAGGAAAAAGGAAATCAGGTATTGCCACTCTGACCGTGATCAGGGTAAACTACAGGTCTTTGTGCTTCTGTCTTCCCTATAGTAAAACAATTCTGCAATTAACCTAATTGTGTTTTTAGAACAACACTTTAATTAGACACTACTGCAAAGCTGCTTTAATCTTATATGCCTGTAATCAAGTTCTGAAGAACCTGCTGGTGGTGTGTGAGGAGGGAATCCCATAAGAACTCCATCATAATGAGTCTTTTTTAAAAAACTTACATCAAGTCATGTGCATGATACTGTATAAGCTTGGGTGCAAAGGCAGACTGTTGTACAAAAAGTGTAAATAGCTTTTCTTTTTGGAGGGTTGAACTTCTTGACATGTGTTTTTTCTTCTAAGACAAATCACCTTCTTTTCATGATGTAAATTTAACTTTGTAGCTCACACACATTCCAGTTACCATTCATCAGTTGGAAAGACTTGACAGAATGGAAGGAACACATACAATAGAAATGTTTTTAGACTTACTGCTATATTCATAAATGTAAATAGCCATTTCTTTGTTTGATGTGAACATTCTGGCTTTTACTATTGTTTACCTAAAAGGAATGTGGTCAGTATGCAAAGGAAGTAGTTGAAAATTCAGATTTGATTTAACTTTTCTTGAGTATTTGACTGCTTATTTCTTTAGTAAGAATTTGCCTTACCCTATCTGTAATTAAACACAACAATAATTTTAATAGTTCATTTAAGTCTGGTTATGATCCATTATTGTAACTCAATTTTCAACAATTATACAGACTTTTGCAAGTGATACTTTTTTTTTTTTTTCCGAGACAGAGTCTTGCTCTGTTGCCCAGGCTGGAGTACAGTGGCATGATCTCAGCTCACTGCAAGCTCTGCCTCCCGGGTTCACGCCATTCTCCTGCCTCAGCCTCCCTAGTAGCTGGGACTACAGGCACCCGCCACCAAGCCCAGCTAATTTTTTGTATTTTTAGTAGAGACGGGGTTTTACCATGTTAGCCAGAATGGTCTTGATCTCCTGACCTCGTGAGCCACCAGCCTCTGCCTCCCAAAGTGCTGGGATTCCAGGCGTGAGCCACTGTGCCCGGCCACAAGTGACACTTTTAAGTGGACAGTAAGATTTTATTGGACTGCTGCTGTTTTTTGGAAACGTGTTTATGTGGCCGGCAAAGCTTCAGTGTTCACAATTAGTATTATTATTATTTAGATTAGATTGAACCTCACATGTAGTTGATTGGTAGAGAAATTGCCTAATATTACAATGTAGTCATTTCAAATTAAAATCAAACCAGTATTATGTGTAGCTTTGAATAACTATTGCCTGAAATGGCAACCTTATATAATTCCAGGAACTATCACTGCTATAAGGTTATGGAGGTTTTATTTAACATTTCAGAATTAATAAAGCTGTGCGTGTCTAATTCATGAAAATATTTCATAGAATGTCAAAGGAGGAAAATATAAAATCTAATAACTACACCCAAGCCCTGGTGTATTTGCCTTGATCACCTGCATGCTGCGTTTGGCATTCTTGAGCTAACAGAGAAAACTCAAGGAAGCTATCACAACAGTACTTGAAACCACTGGACTTAGTCCAACAAGCCCCATGCATTCGTTTTTTTATGTCTGTTCCCTCCTCTCACCTTGTTTAAACCCTAGTTTTCGTTCTATGGGAACCTGTCTCCAAGGAGGTCGCTTTACCGCACGCTGTCTGACGAGAGCATCTGCAGCAACAGGAGGGGGTCCTCCTTTGGCAGTTCCCGGAGTTCCATGCTTGACCAAGCCCTGCCCAACGACATTCTGTTCAGCACCACCCCACCCTACCACAGCACGCTGCCTCCGCGGACCCACCCCGCACCCAGCATGGGGAGCCTGAGAAGTAAGTGAGGGGCTGGCTGCTCCCTGGCCAGCGCTGAGGGTGGGCTGATCGCACAACTCCTGCCTCATTGGGCTCTGAGGGTGGCGTGATTTGGGAGTTTGTTTTTGTTTTTATTAAATATGTATTATTTGGTGTTTTTCTTTTAAATAATTTTCAAATATAAAAGCCCCAGAGTGGACATTTTGAAAAAGTTAGGTAACACTACCTATTTTGAAAGCAACTGAGAAACTCATATTAGATATTTCTGTCAAGTCCAATAGTGACTTCTGCATCATATCTCAGCTATCATATCTATAAAGGAAAAAAATGTCTTTAGCCTGATTTAAAAAAAAAAAAAAGAAAAGCCTGATGTAAAGAGTGGGTTTTCCAGTGGGTGACAGCAAGGAGGGACGTCTGGTTTTCTAGCCTTCAGTTTCTTCATACAGTTCAGTACCTGGAGATGGGGAGGTGGCACGTGTGCCTCGGGAGACCTGGCTTATAGACTGGGCTTTACCCGTGGGCGGCTTTGTGTTCCTGTGCAGATGACGTGTGTTCTCTTGTGTCCCTGCTTATTTCAACTTATAGTCACAGGTCAACCTGACGATTTCTAGGTGATTTTCCTTCAAATCCTAAAAATCTTTGATTTTTACATAGTGTCAGGTCTTCATTAATGTCAGTTTTTAAGGGCACTGTTTTTTATGTTAGCCTTATTTCCTTTATACATAGTTATTTTTGTACAGAAAGAAGGGGAATTTAATCAGAAATCTGTTCATTGCCAAGTTTTTTTTCATTTCATCACAGAAAATATCTTTAGGACCAATTCGAACTTCATAATACACTTAGAAGTCCCAGGCTAAATGAAATCAAAGTTCTAATAATGTTTCTAATGTTTAACATAATTGGAAATGAACCTTATCTCATAAAATTCTTAATCTATTTCTTTAAGTAACATCATAACCTGCCTGTTATAAAGAGTCCATTTACCTAAATTGAAGAAACCTTTAAACACCTTCTTGACAACCACGTGAAAGGTCGGACACACTTAGGCTACTTTCCTAATATTTCTCCAGCTGTTTTCTCTTTTTTGTAAAAGGTAACTTCAATGTCCTCTTAAAAGCTTTTGTAAAACCAATAAAACTCTAATTTTATTTCATTTACAGTGTTTGAAGTGTGCTTGTGAACTCTGTGTGGTACGTGTGTTATGTTGGTCTTACATTCTACCGTTCATTTTGTTTCCAGGTGAAAGATGTATGTCCTTTTTTTTTTTTTTTTTTGTTAGCTTCACTTAAAAAAAAATAGACTTCTTAGAGCAGTTTTAGGTTCACACCAAAAAGTACAGGGGTTTTCCATATACCTCCTCAACACATTTTCCCCACTGTCAACAAACCCCTGCCCTCGAAGAGTGGCAGTGCTACATGTGTTATGATCGATGAACCTGATGAACCTATGTGGACAGATCCTTATCCAAAGGCCCTGGTTTGCATTAGGGTTCGTTCTTGGTGTTGTACATTCTGTGTGTTTCTAAAATGTGTAAGATGACATGTATCTGCCATTACAGTATCATTCAGAGTAGTTACACTGCCCTAAAAATCCTCTGTGCTCTGCCTGTTCATCCCCACCTCCCCTCTAGCTCCTGGCAACCACTAATCTTTTTACTATTTCCATTGTTTTGCCTTTTCTAGAATGTCGTATAGTTGGAATCATACAGTGTGCAGCCTTTTCAGACTGGCCTCTTCTACTTAGTAATAAGCATTCAGCTTCCTCCATGTTTTTTCATGGTTTCATAGCTCATTTCTTTTTACAGCTGAATAATATTGCGTCATCTAGATGTACTGTAGTTTGTTTAGTCATATACTGGAGAACTGTATCCTTTTTTAATGAGTTCAAAGGCACAATTAGGAAACAGTCAAGTTACACTGTTCATTCACTGTCCTAGTTGAAAACTGCCTCACTTGTCTTCATTTTTACTTCTCTAGAAAAAGCACTAAAAGTTTTCCTTGCCATTTGCTATCTTTAAAGAAACCTTCTTATTTAGTGATACATCTCCTCCAATAGCTACACTTAAGAAACTACTCAGAAAAAGTTCTCTAGGCTTGATGGATGAACTAACAAAATGTAAATCAGAAAACTGGAGGTAATTTGTATTGAAGTGTATTCCCCTAAAAACTTCTGATTTCCAACCTCCTGTCCATGGAAAGTTTAAGCTTCCAGAATCTAGTTGTTTGGAGGCCTCTAGTTCCCTGGCCTTCTGACTACCACAATTGCCTATGTGATTATAGATGCTCCTTGACTTACGATGGGGCCATGTCCAGATAAACCCACCGTAAGTTGAAAATATTGTAAGTTGACCATGTATATGGTCACCTAACCTACTGAACATCATAGCGTTTCCTAGCCTACCTTAAACATACTCAGCACACTTGCGTTAGCCTCTAATTGGGCAAAATCATCTTGCAACACAGTACACTACACAATATCAGTTATTTACCCATGAAATCTCGTGCGTGGCTGACCGGGAGCTGTGGCTCACTGCCAGTTCAGCGTTGCGACAGAGTGTCATACTACATACCACTAGCCAGGGAAAAGTTCAAAATTCAAAATTTGAATTATGATTTCTACCGACTATGTATCACTTTTGTACCATTAAGATCTACTCAAGACAGGTTTTAATAATCCTCTTCTTTCTATGGTTTCTGGCCATTCTGTAGACCCTCTCTAAGAAGATACCACTCTTTAAGAATAGTTTGACAGTCAAAAACTAGAGCAGCCCAAAAAGCTGAAATGTGAGTGTTAATGCCCAGAAGATGTCTTTGAGGGAGAAATGAGGAATATTTGAAGTTGCCCAGTAGTTTTTCTCTTAGTTTCTCAGAGAGACACAGCTTCACTTTAAAACTTGGAGCAGAGGTTGGTTCCAGATGGTTTTAAATCACTGTGTAGATAGAGTTGGGCAGAAAACTCAGAAAGCACAGATACTCTTCTTTTAAACTTTAAAACATAGAGCATTCCTAGGGAAAAGAGAATCTTTCATCAGGAGAGACTAATCAGATTTTGTTTGTAATTTGGAGGGAGGGTAGCAGGGCAAAGCACCAGTAACTGCCCATCTCTTCCCAGTGAATATTGGAAGACCTAATCTCTGCACCTTTTCTACACATAATTATCATAGTCACAGGCTTCTCTTTCAGGTATTTTTAGCTTTTAAAAGTTACAGATTTGAATCTGTCTCAATCTTTCTTCTCTTGAAACTAAGATCTTAATCTTCATACTTAACAAACTCATTTTGGATGTAATTCATGTCATGATTCATCTATATTTCCTGTGAAGTCACTGAAATGTGCTGTATCTTTATGTCTTCAACTTGGAGGTGTGCAAATATCACCTGATCCAGCAGTTGAGAATATTTCTGAAACATTTCTGCCTTGCCTTTAGGACCTTTGTTTTTATCGTTGGTAGATTGCAGAAGAAACTTTATTTAAGGGCCCAGATGAGAAAAAAAATGAGAGTGGGCTTTTGAACACACAGTTCACAGGCCAGATAACCAGTGACACTGAAAAGCAGTCATATTTTCCTTTTCTTCTTTGGCAGGTAGACAGCTGGGTTCATTCAGCACAATCCCAAGCATTGGCAGGCTCACGGGCTTAAAGATAATTTTTTAGTTTTTTATGGAACGGAGATCAAAACTCTGAAATCTTCCTATGAGAATGGACTGATGAGAATTCTTAGATTTCAAAAATGAAAATAGAGAATATTATGTGTGGTTTCAAATCCTATAGTTCTGACCTACGCACATCACAAAGAATGCCCCTTGAAGTTAAAAAGTGGGAGAGTGGGAGAGTTTAGAATAAATAAAATAAACTGGTATTTTAGTTATAATGTAATACTTGCACGTGTTGCTTCAGACCACATGTGTAGCCTCGGTGGTTTTGTGTTGTAGATGATAAGGACTACCAACCACCAGAGGAAGAATCCTTGCCAAGGGTGGCATGGCAAGGTGTCCATCCACCTGCAAACAGGGTTTCGACTATTCAGTATTTGACTAGGCAGTATTATTCAGTATAGTACTTCTTTCTCTTTTTTCAAATGTCCTCAGTCTTCCCTGTAATAAACATTGGTTTCTGAAAAGTGTAATTGTGAAACCTCAGATATCTGACCGCCAGGAAATGCTGTTGGGAGGCTCCTTGGCATTTGTAATAATAGCAATAAACTCAGACTCAGTAAAGATGGTTACTGTGATTTCAGGTTTTGGGTAAACAGACGGGAAGCCACAAGATCAATGTCGCGAGCCAGAGCAGGTGCACAAGCAGTGGTTCCCTGATATTACCCACCTTACAGAATTCATGAGTCTCTTGAAAGGCTGACTCAGGTCCGTAGGCAACATGGGCAGTAAGAATTATGAGCACAGGGAAGCATCTTCTCCAGAAGTGAGGTAGGATGGCATCTACCCAACTGTGCCCAAAAAATGCTTTCAGAAAGCATCCTCCCCTCCCTGCTGTTTTTTGACTCATCCTGAGAACTCCCAAGAAGTATTATGGGTATGAAGTAAATTCAGTTACTATTGTTTTCTACTCACTAAACGGCTCCTCTTATTTGACATTAGTATGTGATACCATAGGCAAAATTGGTTCGGGTTTCTGTTTGGAAAAACTCTGTGAGAAACTTGTTACGCCAGGAGGTCACTGTGCTTCGTGTGGGGAGCCTGCAAACGTGCCCCACACTTGTGCCACCCACTTTCCTGGGCCGGTACTTTTTTTTTTTTTTTTTTTTGAGACGGAGTCTCACTCTTTCGCCCAGGCCGGAGTGCAGTGGTGCAGTCTCGGCTTACTGCAAGCTCCGCTTCCCGGGTGCACGCCATTCTCCTGCCTCAGCCTCCCGAGTAGCTGGGACTACAGACATCCACCACCGCACCCGGCTAATTTTTTGTATTTTTAGTAGAGACAGGGTTTCACCGTGTTAGCCAGGATGGTCTCCATCTCCTGATCTCGTGATCCGCCCGCCTCGGCCTCCCAAAGTGCTGGGATTACAGGCGTGAGCCACCGCGCCCAGCCACAGTCTTGTCTTAATTGGGCAGAAGAGTTGTGCGGGCTCCTGAGGCTTGGGAGAGCTGGATTTAAAATAACAGGCTTTGATACCTGAGGCAAATGGTGCCTTTCGTATAAAACCATACAACTGAGGAGACAAGACAGTTCCAGCCACTGTGGCATCACAAAGCACAGGTGATCAATTGCTCTTGCCCCTTCAGGTCTGCACTATGCATATCTTTTTTTTTGTTTTTTGGAAACAGTTTCGCTCTTGTTGCTCAAGCTGGAGTGCAATGGCACGATCTTGGCTCACTGCAGCCGCCACCTCCCGGATTCAAGCAATTCTCCTGCCTCAGCCTCCCGAGTAGCTGGGATTACAGGTGTGTACCACCACACCCAGCTAATTTTTTGTATTTTTAGTAGAAATGGGGTTTCACCATGTTAGCCAGGTTGGTCTCGAACTCCTGACCTCAGATGATCTGCCTGCCTTGGCCTCCCAAAGTTCTGGGATTACAGGTGTGAGCCACCGCGCTCGGCCAGCACTGTGCATATCCTACTCCAAACCCCTCTCAGACCAACAACAACAGTATTCGTCTGTTTGTTGACAGGGCTCTTTGAAGGATAGAACTTGGGTCTTACTAGTTATTCTCTCCCTAGGTTCTGATGTAGTACCCAGTAGTTCCTGGAATATAGTAGATGCTCAGTAAACATCATCTGGGTGATGGGGGTAGTGATAAAAGTATTGCATATAATTTTGGCTAGTTTAGAATCTGTGTTACGCTGTTCTTGCATTGCTATAAAGAAATACCTGGGGCTGGGTAATTTATAAGAAAAAAGATTTAATTGGCTTTTGGTTCTTCAGGCTGTTCAGGAAGCATAGTGCTGGCATCAGCTTCTGGTGAGGGCCTCAGGAAGCTTACAGTCATGGTGGAAGGTAGAGGGGGGAGCAGGAGTGTCACATAGCAAGAGAGGGAGCAAGACAGAGTCGATGGCGAGATGCCACACTCAACCAGATCTCACGAGAACTCATTATCACGAGAACAGTACCAAGCCATGAGGGATCCACCCGTGATTCAAACAACTTCCACGAGGTCCTACCCTCAACACTGGGAATTACATTTCAACATGAGATTTAGAGGGGACAACATCCGGACCATGTCAGAGATTCAAAAAAACAAAAACAGAATAGTGATTTTCCCAGTTACGTGATATTCTAATCAATGGAAAAGAAAATGTATGTGTTTTTCATGTTGATTATTCATGGAGATCTATAGGTGGCTCTTTCTCTAACAAGACTGCCATTGGAAGTCTTCCTGCTTATGGAAAAATGATGGATTTTAGATTTAAATCCCCATATTTTCATAGCTTTTATTCCTGAACTATGCTCTTCATTAAGAAGCTTCTCATCATTTGTGTCTCAGCCAAGTGTCCCCTCCTTGGACAGGCCTCCCCCAAATGTGCCACCAAGCTTCACAGTCACATCACCCTGTTTGCTTTCTGCAGAAGACTTAATCACTCCTTGTATTTTCTTGTTTATTCATTTATCATCTTTTCTTTGATGTAAAGCTTCATGGAAGCAGGGCGTTGTCTGCCTTACCCACTGTTGTGCCCCCATCACGTGGCAGGCGGTAGTCACTTATCAAATACATTGTGGATAGACTGCTGAGTGGACAGTGCTTCGGATAAACTCTAGAGAAAAGGAGACATCTCATCTGTGCTAACCTTCTCTGCCAGTTCTGCAGTATCAAATAGAAGTCCCATTCACCACTGGAGGAGGGGGGACAATATTTTGTAATAAAGAAAAAATGTCACCAACAAATGTCCTTTGCTTTTGCTCCCTGCTTGGCCAGCCATACAGATTAAAAGTGGTGAGGGTTGTCTGGGCTTGCCTTTGGTTGTGAAATGTACACCCCAAAACCATCTCAGATCCGAGAGCCATTAGTGCCACATAGTGTGTGGTCTCTGCATGCATTGCATAGGGGGCAGCGGGCAGAGACCTTCAGAGCTGGTTGGCTGGCCTGCTCTGTGGGCATCCAGGCCCACTCACACACTGTGGGCCACCAAGATTCACATTTGTGCCTTGGCAAAATTATGAATGGCCACGTATCAGGAACTTTAGAGGTGCTTAGGAATTGTCAGAGCTTATTTCACCCAAGACTGTCAGGAAACCACTCTATTGAGTACTGGTGAAAGATGCACACAGCTGCAGGAGGGACCAGGGGAGGGGGAAGCAAGGGACATTAATCTCACATCCCAGCTTGTGAATCAGGGCACTGGCTGCCATCCCCTCTGTTCTCATTGCATTTTACCCCTCTTGTCTACTGTGTTATTTTTCTCTTTTCCTGTCTCCTGTTATCGCCAAGTAAGGATCTTGTTGTATAGTGGTCTTAGGGGAAAAAGTAGCACATAGAATGTGCGTTAGGCTTGATTTTAGCCTTCAAGAATGCCAGAAGCTGGAGTGAAGGATTGTTTCTTTATAAACACAAGGAAAATTCACAAGTTGGCATTTCTTAGTAAAACATGATGAACAGAATGTACTTTCTGTAGAAATGTCCGTATATCTGAATAGAATTCCATTCCGCTCCCTGATGCTTCCCCTCCAGTAAGGGAAGGAGGGAGGACAATGCTGCAGTGGGCCCAGATTCCAGCCTGCCTGACCTCCGCGGCCCTCACAGAGCTATGCCGCTCTTGCACCGTTTCCCGAAGAGCTCAGCCATGTGGAAATCAGTGACAAAAGTAATTGCTGCCTCCATATATAATTTCTTGACACTTGGTGCAGAAAACTTGCCTCAAGCAAAGCAGCATATGAGTTGCAGAGAGAGAAGGAAGTGTTTTTTAAGTGAAGGAAGATTCCTGGGCTTCTTTACCTTTCTGCTTGAGAGTCTTTCTTTACCTTTCTGGAACTGTTTCTTGCTAAGCAACTGAGACAGGACCTGACAGCCAGTTCAGCCCAGTCTTTGCCCAGTAGGGAGCGAGGATGCTCCTGGGAAACAGTGAGTGCTGGGTGCCCTCCTTCCCACCTCCCACTCCTATGTTGCTGCTTCCCTCCTCTGCTGGTTAACTTCTTGGCAAGGACGAGCACATCACACACAGAACAAATAGAACAAGGAAGAACCAGTGTTGTTTCAAAGAAAAGCATGTGGAGAAGGGAGGGTGGAAACAATGTGGACAATATATCCATTACTGGGTTCCCTTCAAAACAGAGGCAGGGAATAATTAGGTGGAATATTACCCCAACTTCTAAAGGTGGTAGGTAGCATGGAAAATTGGCGTAGCTGTAACTGTTAGAGATCTGGTAAGAGCTGCATTTGTCCAGAGTCTCAAAAGTCTGTCGGTCTCCTTCAAGGCCAAATTTACTAGCTGTCTTAGTCCAGATGCCAGCATTTCACAGCTACCCAAAAGGATGTGGGAATAAAAATTACAGGTGCATTTGGTTAATTATGCCCCCTTACTTAACATAATTGCAGGCTCAGACAGCCAGGTGGTCATTATTTTGATTGGTCTAATTAGTCAGATGTGTTCACAAGCAGCTGCATGCAGTGTTCTGGGCAGGTTCAGAAAAGGCACATTAAAGAAAGTCCAGTTGAAGCCTTTTTAGAACTTGTCCTCAGATGCATAATAAGTTCTTAATGAGTATTGTTATTGACATAAACACTTAAGTACCTTGATGAGAGTTTAAGGAGAAAAAGAAATGGAAAATGTCCATTCATAGCCAAAGGAAAACCACCCAACATTGAATACAGGATGGGTGACTGGTTTCTGCTTTAGCCATTGATAAAACCATCTTATTAAGTCAGAAAGGTAATCCAACCACTTGTGCTTTGTACGTAAAATAACATCCTCAATCTCATGTATTAATAAAAGCAAAGTAAGTCTTACTACATTTTTATAATCAATTGGTATTTGAAGCATCTCAAGTTTGTGGTGCCCAGCTTAGAAGTGTTCCTCAGTAAGCTTTATAAATCAGGATGGAGATTGCTCCAATACTTCTTACAGCAACGTAAACCCTGCAACACTTTTAAAAAGAGGAAAGTCTCCCCTGAAGAAAATGAGGATTTCTCTTGCAATAGTCAGACCTGGATGTACTCAAAAGAAGCCCCCTGGAAGAAAACCGCGAAATTACAATAGTATACAGTGGCTTTGATTCTAATCTTCCTGCCATCCCTGCCTTTACATGCTGGCCGACCTCTCACTAGTGCAGACTCGGCTGCTTTTTACAAACCTCCATTTTTCCAACTACATCCCTTTTGGGCAACTGCAGCCTCATTTTTTCTTTTTCCATTAAGAGCAGGAAAAATTATCTTGGCCACTTTGAGAGGGGATGGTGGTTCCTGTGCTGACTGACTCACTGGGAGGGGACAGCATTGCCTGTGCTGTGCTCTGATTGACTGACTCCTGATTGACTCTGGGAGGGATGGTGATGCCTGTGTTCTGACTGACTGACTCTGGGAGGGACAGTGGTGCCCGTGTTCTGACTGACTGACTCTGGGACGGACGGTGGTGCCCGTGTTCTGACTGACTGACTCTGGGAGGGACAGTGGTGCCTGTGTTCTGACTGACTGACTCTGGGACAGACAGTGGTGCCTGTGTTCTGACTGACTGACTCTGGGAGGGACAGTGGTGCCCGTGTTCTGACTGACTGACTCTGGGAGGGACAGTGGTGCCCGTGTTCTGACTGACTGACTCTGGGAGGGACGGTGGTGCCTGTGTTCTGACTGACTGACTCTGGGACAGACAGTGGTGCCTGTGTTCTGACTGACTGACTCTGGGAGGGACAGTGGTGCCCATGTTCTGACTGACTGACTCTGGGAGGGACAGTGGTGCCCGTGTTCTGACTGACTGGGAGGGACGGTGGTGCCTGTGTTCTGACTGACTGACTCTGGGAGGGATGGTGATGCCTGTGTTCTGACTGACTGACTCTGGGAGGGACAGTGGTGCCCGTGTTCTGACTGACTGACTCTGGGACGGATGGTGGTGCCCGTGTTCTGACTGACTGACTCTGGGAGGGACAGTGGTGCCTGTGTTCTGACTGACTGACTGACTCTGGGGGGGACAGTGGTGCCCATGTTCTGACTGACTGGGAGGGACGGTGGTACCTGTGTTCTGACTGACTGACTGACTCTGGGAGGGACGGTGGTGCCTGTGTTCTGACTGACTCTGGGACGGACAGTGGTGCCCGTGTTCTGACTGACTGACTCTGGGAGGGATGGTGGTGCCTGTGTTCTGACTGACTGACTCTGGGAGGGACAGTGGTGCCTGTGTTCTGACTGACTGACTGACTCTGGGGGGGACAGTGGTGCCCATGTTCTGACTGACTGGGAGGGACGGTGGTACCTGTGTTCTGACTGATTGACTCTGGGAGGGACGGTGGTGCCTGTGTTCTGACTGACTGACTCTGGGAGGGACAGTGGTGCCCGTGTTCTGACTGACTGGGAGGGACGGTGGTGCCTGTGTTCTGACTGACTGACTCTGGGAGGGATGGTGGTGCCTGTGTTCTGACTGACTGACTGGGAGGGACGGTGGTGCCCGTGTTCTGACTGACTGACTCTGGGAGGGACGGTGGTGCCCGTGTTCTGACTGACTGACTCTGGGAGGGACGGTGGTGCCCGTGTTCTGACTGACTGACTCTGGGAGGGACGGTGGTGCCTGTGTTCTGATTGACTCTGGGATGGTGCCCGTGACTGACTGACTCTCCGGTTTTGTTTCTGTTTAGATGAGTTCTGGTTCTCTGATGGGTCCTTATCAGATAAGTCCAAGTGCGCAGATCCTGGCCTGATGCCCCTCCCAGACACAGCCACAGGGTTAGATTGGACCCACCTCGTGGACGCTGCACGGGCATTTGAAGGTAAAGACTCACCAGCCTCTGGCCTCACCCCTTACCCTGGGAGTGCTTTCCTGCAGGGCCTGTGCGGCATCTTAGGGGAGTCCGTCTGTCTCCCATCATCTGGTCAGAGTTTTGAATGCCTTGCCTTGTTGGACGATGAAAACAAGCAGGGGCTGGCTTGGGCTATGACTGAGGACATTTCCTAAGGGAGACCATGTCATTTAGTAAAAGGAGCACTAGGCAAGAAATCTGAAAACCTGAATTCTAGCTCTGGCACCATCTGTAAGAGCTGCATTTGTCCAGAGTCTCAAAAGTCTGTCGGTCTTCTTCAAGGCCAAATTTACTAGCTGTCTTAGTCCAGATGCCAGCATTTCACGCTACCCAAAAGGATGTGGGAATAAAAATTACATGGAGAGCACCTTGTGTCTTTCCTCATAGCATACTGAGGTATAATGTGGGGGACACATTTAGGAGGGGGGAGCTACTGGGCTTCGCCAAACGAGCACAGGCTGAGGAGTCCGTTCACTTGGTGTAAACACAGACTACAGTGTGATCGGCTTGACCCATGCAAGTGTCTCTACCTGTCGAGGCCTCAGCTTCCTCCTCTTAAAATGTGGGTCAGTGAGGGTGGGTGGGCTAGCCAATCTCTAAGAGCCATCCAGCTGCCACACTGTCTTCTGTCATTTTTGGATGAGGCTACCCCTTCAGGAACAACTTTGTCTAGCTCGCAGATAAAGGTAGACAAAACAAGGAAGATGCTTGCTTCACGTGCAGCCTCAGGACCTCACGGTGATACTGTGTAAACCTGGGGCTCTCGGGATCGTGACTTACGACTTTTTGCCCTTTGCCGCTGCATTCTTCAGTGAGTTTTTACGATGGCAGGCTCTGGCACTGGGGAACCTGGCAGCTAGGACTGACAAAGGAGGCAGGATCATTTTAGTAGGGGCTGTTTAATGCCCTGCGCTCTGTGAGACTCTCATGGTGTAACTGAGTCACAGCATCCTGGAGGCGCCCGAGTCCACTGCTGCCTTCTCAGGCCTGAGGGCCCTTCCTTCTCTTTCTCACTCCCCATTTCTTTTCCCTTCTCAGTCTCTGCTAGCACAGCCCCATCACCTGTGTCACCAGGCCTCAGGAAACATAATCAAATTCTTTTCCCAGGAGGGGAGGTGCATTTGAAGTCAAAATGCAGAAGGTTGAGGGCTCACTGCCCCTCATCTGTGACTAGCGTAATACGTTAGGGAGGCCCGATGGTGGCTTTGCTCTACCTAGTTGGTATCAGTGCCTCTGGTCCTGAGCCTCTGGGAACAGGAGTTGGAATCCACTCTCAAGTGGACACGAGGGAAGTAGGTAAAAGGCAGCTTGCTAGGAGGAAGCTTCTGCAACATGAATATGCGCTCACTGCTCCCTAAATGGAAGGAACGAGACTGCTTTCTTTACAAACCACTCACTCGTAGAAATTTCAGAAGAGCCCTGTCTGCCTTGTGGGGAGACCCTCATTCTCTGATGTTACCAGAAGTTAGTTGCATATTTTAGAAGCCCCAGGCTAGTGGTCTAGTTGTTTCCTGGGCTCCCCATGCTTCTAGCACTTTCTTGGGCATGACCCAGCACCAGAGCACAGGGACGCTGTCTTTACCTCTGTCCAGAGCAACCCAGGGGGGAGGTAACACCATTTTCTCTTTCCCTGGGGTGTTCTTTACACACTGCAGTCTCTCACTCTGACCAGATCTTTCTGCCTCAGGAGAGATAAGACCAGAGATAAGATCTCTGTGTGGCCTCACTGTGTAACTATCTGCAGAGTACTTAACACACTGAATTCTGCTTCATTCTCAAGCCTGTCTCTTAAGAGATGAGTTTCTTAAGGGAAGGCTGCCTCTTTTATTATTTTATCTGTATTTAGCAAATACATATCAAGATAACCAAAGGAGAAGCGCTAGTAACAAGGAGTAAGTAGGTATTCAATACACACAGTTTTGTGCAGCCCGGAACTATCCCAGCTCATAGCACAGCTCTCAACCTCTTATATCCTTTTGCATTTTGTGATCACCTTTCAGATTTCAAACAATATTTATCACCTTATCTCTGTATCTACCCTCATTTATGTCTTTACTTGGTTCCCTTCCACCCCTTTCAAATGTTCCTTCAGAATAAAATGACTGCTAGAACATGCATTTTTTTTCCAGGGAATTAGAGAAGGCAAAATGGTGCATGGACTGAATGATCAATTTAGGGATTTTGGTCATAACTTCAGCCATTTCTGGGCCATAGGCCTTTGGACAAGTCACTTACCTACTATGACATCCACACTTTGTCCCAATACTCTTCTAGGTCTTTTACAAATATGAACTTGGTGAATGTTAAATAGTAATCCTTTTGGACATGTGCTGAATTAATTTGGGCTTCAGTCTTCTCATCTATAAAATGAAGAACCAAAGAACCTGTAAGGAAAGCTTCATCTAGTCCTAAACCTCTAGTTCTGTGGTTTCGTTATCAACAACTATTTCTAAGCTGAAGTAAGAGTATAGGTGGTAGTTGGCACAGAAGGGAAAAAGTATGACATGGAAATTCTTCCTAGCCAGTGCCCTCAGATACATGAATGCCTAAATTAAACAGAAAATAATGTAGTATTCTGTTTGCCAAAGGAGAAGACTCTGGTTATCTGAGCTTTAACATTGATAAAATAATGTGGAAGGAGTTACCACTGGCCCCTAACATTGATAGATAAAATAATGTGGAAGGAGTTAGCATTGACCTTTAACATTGATAGATAAAATAATGTGGAAGGACTTAATGCCGTGTTTAATTTTTGATGCTGCTCCATAGAGTGGCATGTCATGGTGAGATAGTAGCCAGCTTATGAAAATTCGGTTGAGAATGTGCGCCTCCTTTGGCTAATCAGGTTCCCTTGTATCAGTGTTGCCTCAGGTTGTATCCCAGTGACCTGCTCCCCTGTCTCGTGAGTTGCATGGTGGTGATGAGCGTGATCAATCTCTTTAGCACTTTAAAAAGAAATGTCTTCAGGTAGATAATCCAGTTGCCCTGCTCATGACTTTATCTTTTTGTACCAGTTCTCAAGGCCATTTCTGAGCTAGAGTAAACATTATAAAGAAAAGATAACCCAAAACATGTCCATATGCTTGTTTATGTCATTGCTGCAAACTAACAAAGGCAGTTCAAAAGGCTTATTGCCTCAGACTTCCCTGGAATAATCCTGTGCCCCTATTTCAGTCAGTATATCTGAAAATAGGCTTGGAAAATGGAATTTACCTGCCTATTGGATTGAGATCCCATGATCCCTATAAAATCCAATAGTGTAATTGATCCCTGGCAGACTTGCCTCTCCACCATTGGTCTACCTCATTTATGCTACACATTTTGGCATATGATATGTTCACCTTCATTTAAGGGCTAAAGTTGACATTGGACGCGAGTTTAAGAATTTAGATTTTATTATACCACTTAAGAATAGAGCAGAGGCACCAAATTAAGCTGTCAAATCATGACTACTTAAATGTTTTAAACTCTATTAGTGCAAGGACCATAATAAATGGTATAGTTGTGGGTGAGAGCCAGGTATTCTGTGCACAAGGACTCAGTAAGCTCCCTCCAAAAAGGAGGCATGTTTCCAGACCACATTGCTGACCATAAGGCAATGATAATAGAATTAAATAAGAAAAAGAGAAGCAAAACACAAAAATCTGACCATTTAGAAAGTTTTAAATGTTACTGTAATAATAATTATACTGGGAAGAATTAATGAATATGACAAGAGCAATTTTTTTAGGATCATGAAAAAGATGCTTCCTAAATCTGGACTACACCCAGAGAGAGGGTAGCTTTTAAAGAAAAATATGTTTCAGAAGCATTTATTTCAATGGAAAAAAAGGGAAAATTAACTAACTTAACTGTACTTCAAAAAGATTCGACAAAAACTGTGAAAGAAAAACACACAAAGAAAAGGAATGAAGTAAGTTGTAAAAAAAAAAAACAACTGGCAATTGAAATTACACTGCAATTTATAAATAAAACTAACAACCTCAGTTTTTCTTTGAATATTGATAAACCAATAGCAAATTTGATCCAAAATATAAAAAGTACAAATGAACCATATTAGAAAGGAGGTTAAGTTAACATGAGAAGAAGACAGTGGGACCAAAATGACCTGTGCCGAACTGTGCCATCTCCCTGCAGAGGACAGTGGGTTCTGCCTTACCCCTCAAACCCCAGATACCTCTAGCATAGGAATGTTATTACCTCTCCCTGGCTTGGATTATGGAGACCTCGTGATCATTTGGGGTCTTGCGCTCCCCACCATAATGCAAACCAGGCCAGCCTGAACCCATAAAATCTGGTCAAGACGAGACCCTGTCCTTACTCAAGAACTTGGTTTCCTGTAAATCTAAATATGTAAATGTACAGTATTAGTAATTAGCTGTAGAGGCAGAAGGAAACCTGTCAAAGGACAATCTAGAGATGCAAGCTCAGAACACCCTCCTTAATTCACTGTAGCACATACACACAACCTGCCCACCTTGGCTGATCCCAGTTGTGGGGCTCTTTATTTACCCAGAAAATTTCTTTTCTGTCTTTAATGGTATAAGATGATGCACTTGATCACTTAATTTTCTGCAAACCTTGGCAGCCTACTTGGCTGGTTCCTTCTGCACAAAATACTGGTATACCACCCTAACCCCCAGCTTCTGGCCCCAAGTGGATCTCAGTCCTCTATATTTTCTAATTAATATGTTCTCTGGGTGACATTTTAAAAAAGAGACATAGAGTTTTTTTAATTACTAAGGCACATCAAGCAGCTGTATAGTAATACATTTGGTGGATAAGGTACTTAGATTATTTCTTGCAAGAAAACGTTGCAGGGAGCATAAGAAACAGTCAAAGGCCCAGGTATGGAAGGCATTGAAAAAGTCACCCAGGAATATCCCCAAATACCAAATATATTACCTGAAAATAATAAGTTTACAGTTAATTGTTTTCAGAGTTTCAAAGACTAATGATGCCCTTGTGTATAGATATATATATTTTGAAATTCAGAAGCAGCCTTCTTGCATGATAGGATTCTTTCCTGATAAACACGTACACACAGGAAAGATAAGACAATCTCAGTCTTTAATATTAGTATGGGAAAGCTTAGATGAAATTCAGTAGTAAATTGAAAAGAGTATTCATTGTTATTGGCAAGAGTTTAGTTTAATAAAAGAAAAACTTTAATTAAAAAGTTACAGTAGGTGAAGTAATTAAAAGCTATATCAGTTTGTCCCAAAAAAGTATATCTAATAGAATTAGAACCTATTTCTTCAAAAATTAAGATTTGAGAGATACCCCCAAAGACTAATATCTACTTTATTTCAAATGGTTACATAGTACTTAATAGAAAATGTTTATAAGCAGATTGCTTATGTCCAGAAACTAAGCAAGTGTGCTCTTTGAGACCGTGCCCTTTAATTTTATACTGGAATCTTTGACATTTAAACAAGGAATGCAAAGAAAAGGATCAATGTTGGAGATAAAAAAAATTTAGATAGGGTTTTATACATAGAAAATACAAAAGATCAAAATGAAGTTTAATTAGAGATTATAAAATAGGTAAAGTAATTAGATATTTTGAAATATATTTTTATATATTTCAAATATATATTTTTATATATTTTATTTATATATTTCATTTAAATAAAATATATATTTTTTATTTAAATAAAATATATATTTTTTATTTAAATAAAATATATATTTTTTATTTTTATATATTATAAATATATATTTATATATTTTATATATTTTTTATATATATTTGAAATATATTTTTATAAGTATAATTTCAAAGTGTTATTAATTTTTTCAGTTACCTATTGCTATGTAACAAACCACCCCCAACATTTATGGCTAAAAACAACAATAGCTTATTATTTCTTATGATTCTCTGGGTTGACTAGGCTCAGCTGGGTGGTTCTTCTGCTCCATGTGATCTTAGCTGGGGTCACTCAGGCAGCTGTATGCAGCTGTAGCTCAACTGGATCTGGAGCATTAAGGAGATTTCACTCACCTGTCTGTGTCTGGAATGGCTGAGGCCTAGTGAGACCCCTGCCCTTCAGCAGAGTAGTTGTATTTATTCACGTGGGGGCTTAAGGAATTAGAAGAGCAAAAGCAGAAGCTCTGTGATGTCTTAAGGCCTGGTTTTGAATGTCCCAGAACATTGTATTCACCACATTCTATTTAGGCCAAAGTAGTTCACAAGGCCGGTATTCCAGGGGTGCGACACAGACTCTACCTGTACCTCTTGATGGCAGGTGCACACAGGGAGGAAGGAGTTGTTGGCAGCTGTCTTTGGAGATAGGTTTCCACTGTAATAGTCACAAGACACCTTAGATATATCAGTAAGATTGAATTAACATGTTCTTTGAGAAGTAAACCATCAGAAATATGAGAGAATTCCAAGGAACGCTTTAATATCTGAAAAGTCTTAATATGTAAGACTAGAAATGGATAGAAAGATTCGTAGTAAAGATGACGGTTCTTCCTGAGTTAACTTGTAGAGTTAATGCAATTTCAAGAAAAATAGTTGAAAAACGAAATTTGCCTCCATTTGGAAAATAGGTAAATGATATTCGACCAAAAGATCTATTATAACTTAATAATAATTAAAACAGCATAATTCAAAAATAGGAATAAGAATTTTTGAAGAAAAATTAAGAGCTCAGACAGAAATCTGAATATATTTAAGAGTTACATGGGTAAGGAATTTATGTATTCCATTTGGATTTAGGTATTTAAAAAGTCAATTTTAGAAAAAGTAAAAGTAAGATTGTGGTTTTGGAAGCAAGATTATGCTTTAATTATGGAGTAGTGAGAGAACATACAAAATGTAATATGGTCAGATAAAGGTATTTAAATATTTAGAATTATGGGAGCCTGAAAGAGAATGTTAAAATAAAAGAGGAAATATTGGACTTTAGGAAAAGATTTCTAAAGAATGTGATAGGTAAAACCAGGATACCTGAAGTACATAAAGGAACTTACCCAGCAAAAAAATACCAAAGCCACAGTAAACAAATGGTCAAGGAATGTGAATATAAATTTCACAAAAGACAAATGCACAATAAATAAGAAGGTGAAAAATGTTCAACCACACATGTAAATTTAAAGAATAATGAGTTACCAGCTCACACTTTTTGAATATGAAAAATGATACAATAACTCTAGGAAGCTATGAAGAATACTCACAGTTGGTATCATTATAAAGATTATAAAGTGATCCATCTTTTTGTTCAGCAATATGATAATATGTTACTAGTACTAGAAAACTGTACCCACCTTTTAACCAGAAATCTAATTCCTGAGAATTTGCTGACAGAAAGTTATTAAAAAGAATTAAAAAGCTTCCAATAGAAAAATATTGTGCATTTAAAAAAATTAGTAAGTGATCAAATAACATATCTCTACCCAAACAGTTTAAAAAAAAACAAAAAAACAGTCCTTCATAGGTCTAAGAAGGCAAAAGTAAGTTGGATGCCCTGTGCCTCCCACATGCTGTAAGGTCAAGTTTGAAAAGCTGGCAGAGTCACATTTTAGACTTTGTTTTAATGTATGCAGTTATTTTGTTTGTTGGAGGGCAAGACATGTCCTTCTTACATGTCAGAATTCCTAAGTGAAATTGATGGTCTATCTAGTTCAATAAGATCATAGTTTTGCCACCCTGCAGTGCTTATCATACCCTTTGTTACGTAGAATCATGTCAAGTTTGGGGGTACCTGATTAATGTGTATAATGCCTTTCATCCCCCGTTAAACATGGTAATGGGAACAAACCCGACCAGAAAACCTGGCTATGGGTCAAACAGTGAAGCTGGGGAAGGGAAGTGGAGTCTCTTCAAATGCTCTAGGATTTCATCAGAATGTCAGAAAGAGGCAGTTGGTGTGTTTTTAGCATTTGTTGAATGGATAATGTTGTTTTCAGTGAACATAGGCTTCAAAGGTAAAATCACCAACTAGTGATCTTAGACTCTGGATTCCATGTTGCTGCCCTAAGAAGGCCTGTCCTCCTAGGTTTCCACACTTCCCCAGTTGGTGGTGGAGATCGCCATCTTCCCATAGCTGTTTGGGAGCATGGATGTGTGTGTGCTCCTGTGCAAATATCAATGTGAAAGACACATGCAGAGTTAACAATTCACATTCCAGGCACCACTGTGGCAATGAAATGCTCCACATAACCGTATTTTCCAAAAATTCGAAGTCTGTATCTTTAATTTGTTGTGTTCTTTAGGCCCTTGGTTTCTTAAAGAGCATAATAAACATCACTTTTTATGATGAGAACTTTTTCTGTTATGAAGCTTCAGCTTAAAGCTGATAAAGTTGCTATAGTTATTGATATTTGACCACTGTGTGTATAAGAGAGAGAGTGTGTGTGTATACAAATATAAACAAAATGTGACTTACTGAGTAACTCCTAATGGTAACATAATTAGTGAAAAAAAAATGGAAAGAAAAATGACTACCACATGGATGAAAAATGCAAAGTCAAATTTGGAATAGTAAATCCATTTAAATTATCTCAAAAGTAAATTAAAATGGTTTCAGGCCAATGCAATAGTTGTTTCTTAAATAAAGAATAATTTCAGGACTTCTTCTCGTTAATTACTCATAGGCAGATACTAGACCATTATCTTTCTACATGCATGGATGGGCTTCCAAAAGTCTAAACCAGAGAATTTTAGGTGGAAAACAGTACAGTGCAGCCTTTTTTCCTTTCCTAGTGGCCAGTTAAGTCAGTTTTCTGCAATGCAATAAGCACAGGTGTCAAAATCAAAACTTTTAATTTTCTACATGTAACTACAAAACCCTACTTTGTCTTTAGTTTGCAGTTCTAACAAAGACATATTAGAACAGCTGTATTTGTGGAAATAGGTTTAATTTAAACTAGCCTCGTACTTGGGTGTCCCATTTGGCATGTATCTAGGGCAGGCGCTATCGTCCTATTCCTCACCCTCAACAGACATGACGCATTGATCAGACCATTCACCCCCACCAGTCCAGCCTTGGCGTTACGTTGGACAGACATAACACGTTGATCAGACCGTTCACCCCCACCAATCCAGCCTTGGCCTTAATGTTCAACAGACATGACGTGTTGATCAGACCATTCACCCCCACCAATCCAGCTTTGGCCTTCACGTTCAACAGACATGACGTGTTGATCAGACCATTCACCCCTGCCAATCCAGCCTTGGCCTTACATTCCTGGTGCTGCAGGCATCCTAGACGGGGTCATGGGAGTGACTTGCAGTCATCTGTTTTGCCATCTTGGCTCTAGGATATGGAATAGCCTGTTGACTATTCATCTTCTTGTTTAGTGCTAAATGCACCAAAGATAAGAAACTGACATCGAAATAAGATTTTTTAAAAGATTATTTTAAAGGATGGATTGTTTTGTGTGTCAGCCATGCCCAGCGTTCCACCTTAGCCAGATCTGCTCGCACGGGAAAGGAAACCGAAGAGGCTGCACGTGTGGAGTGTGGGTGATTGGGTCTGTACCAACTGTGACCGTGTACGTGAAGCTCCTATTCTTGTGCCTGTCTTTTCTGATGGTTTTGTTGGTGCCATTTGATTCTATCTCAGTAATTGCTTGATTATTGAATATTTATCATCACAGAAATAAGCTGAAGGGGCATAAAGCTTCCACTGGAAACTGTCTCTAAGATTAGCTATTTTATAAAGTAGTTTGGTGTCTGTACTTAATCAAATAGCATTCTCTTTGCATTTCAGCCTCCCAAGCTTTTCAATTCCAAAGTGAAATCCTGTTTGTGAAATTACATTGCTGGCAAAACTCTGGTTTTGGCTTCTTGCCTCCTGACCAGTAGGACCCTGTTTCTCCCTAGGGAATGTCTGAATGACTGCCTGTAGCAAATTCTGTTTCTGTTAAATATGTGGATATTTTATCAATTAAGGTAAAAACAAATGAAGGAAGCTAAGGCATGTTCATCCATGTATTTAGACTTGACCACCAGACCCAAATACATTGAGAAAGAAACGTAACTGAATTATCGCTGGCTTGCATAAAACGAGGATGAGTCAATGAAACTCCTAAAGAGTTAGACAAATTTTTATCCATTTTCTTTTCCATTCCTTTTCTGGTCAGTAAAGTCACTATGGAATAAAAATATATCTCCTAAAGGTTTTTTAAAATGTGATGTGTTCCCATATTCTGGGCTCTTTACAGAACAGAGGGTTATGTTGGACACCACTGCAGGCCAGACCTCCCCACCCAGCCCCTAGAGCAGTTGAAGCCCAGCCAGGATTCTGCCCCCAGCTCTGCTGTGCACGTCACATCATATGTAGAAGTTGGCAGGGCCCCAATTATGTTGTTGATCTTAATTACATTGCAAATTACTTTATGCAAAAAGCCTACTATGCAGTACCAAATTGGTAACATGATGCTCAGGAATGTATAGTTATAGAATGTTTATCATCTTATGGAAGATTTGATGTGGGGAGCTTTACAGAATTAGTTGAAAGACATCTGCCTGCCTAGGGCAGGTGTGTTAGCAAATGGAGCCACGTGGATGGAGAACTCTCAATGCAATCAGTAGCTGGGTGCACTCAGGAGGGCTCAGGCCTCTGTCAGGGCACTGACAGTGCTTTCAGCACCATGGCCACAGCCTACAGCCTTGGCTTTACTTCATATGTTCCTGGCAGCTTCAATGTGACCATCCTTTTTAATTAACTGGAAGTGAATGACCTGCCATAAAGCAAACAAGCAGGTAGCCTCATTAGGAGGCTTGTCCAGCAGCCAGAGGGAGGCAGAGTGGGGTAAATTAAGAGCGGAGCACCCCTGACACGGATCCAAGTGCAGTCTCTCCAGCATTAACCAATTCATAGGAAAAGGACCGCCACAGCACTGACACACCTGCTGTATACCTCAGATTCCTACTGTAGATACATAACGTGTGCTCAGAAACCAAGCAGAGAGACTCCAGGGAATGAGGGTGAAGTGATCATGGAATAGATGGCGAGGTTCGGTTCTCACTTCCACATGGTTCAAAAACAGAATATTTTTCTGCATGCCATTCAGCATTTCTGGATTACTGTTCTTGTTCAGTGCTCAGCCCCCGGAGCCGGGCCAGTCTGGCACCCATTCTTAAGACTATTCTATTCCCTTTCCTTCCGACCTCTTAAAACATTGAATGTTAAGTTCCTAGTGCCAAGAATAAAGATGTCCTTGTGCTAAGATAAGGCATTGTAGTCATACTGATCATTGGTACTACTGCTGTACATACTGAGCCCCTCAGATCTTCCTTTAAGTGTTTCTAGTGAGATTACTTAGCTAATCTCTCTTACCACCACTCTCTTTGGATTTGTGGAGTGAGTCATTTAAGTAAGCCCACAGTTGTGTATGCTCATGGTTGGATCCATGTGTGTATGGCATACCACATGTCTTTGTTGTACCCTACAGCCCCGCTTCCAACCAACAGTGAAAACATGAAATGTGTCATCTCATTGCATTGGAGTTACATGATACTGGCTCTCAAGGGTTTCCCCTGGTCCATCACACACACACGCTGTACTTCACACAACCGCATTTTGTGGGCCCCCGAGATTCTCAAGTATAGAGAGATACTCCTGTTCATAGGAAAATTCTAAATCTTATTTCAGGTCTTGACTCAGATGAAGAACTGGGGCTGCTCTGTCACCACACGTCCTATCTAGGTGATTGTCTGGGGCTGCTCGTTGGCTCCTGATATCCTGTAACCTTTTCTGTATATTTCATGTGTCTGCACGTCTGCATGGTTATTCACGCCCTGAGGGTTGGGGGTGCACAGCGGGACATGTGTCCTGGCTGTTCTGTCTCCAGAACCTTCTCTGGGTTTGGGGAGAACTTGAGAGAGAGGTCCCTCTCCTTGGTTCTGTCAGTCGAGTCATTATCCAGCTATTATTTCATGCATAGCCAGCAGCTTTGGCATTTCTTGGGATGTGGAAAGAAGAAAGCAAATTGGCTCTAGCAAATCCAGTGTCTGCTAATTGTCCCCATGGCTGTGATGTGCATAGGCCATACAGCCCAGTAGGAGGACAGCCAATCTCCATGCTTTCTCCTTCTCAGAAGCTTGCCTGAATTTGTTTTTCTTTGTTTTGTTCCAAAACAAGGCAGTAACTGGTTTGAAGGGGGGAAAAGATTTTATTTAGCTATTGCATTTCCACAAAGAAACATTGCCTTGCATTGATTACTAACCCTTCTTTCTGTGTGTGTTTCTCCCCTTCCCAGACCAGAGGGTGGCATCCTTCTGCACCCTGACAGATATGCAGCATGGGCAGGACCTGGAAGGGGCCCAAGAGCTGCCCTTATGTGTAGATCCAGGCAGTGGAAAAGAGTTCATGGACACAACTGGGTATGTAAGCCCCTGTGGACCCCTCCCTCCTGCTGTTCCAGGCATGATTAGCCAAGATTTGGCTAACCGACTAACCCTGAGCCAGGCAGGCGACCATATTGCACCGTGCCCTTTCCCAGTCCTGAAGAATCCAGAGAAGGGACTGAGTGGGACTACTTGGCTCCCTGCCCTGCTGTGGGAGACTGCTCTTGGCTGCATGACCACTCTGCTCCATGGGCACACCCTGCCTGCCAAGACTTGTGACCCTGTGCCCACGGTGACGATCCTCACTGTCAGAGAGGGCAAGAAGAGGCCTCAAGGTCAGCGTCTGCTGCTGAATTACTGCAACAGCACCAGGCAGGGATAACTCGCCGATTGGCCTTCCACCTGCCAGGCTGCACGTGCTCACCAGCCCAGGGCATGGCCCCTCCCAGAACCTGGTCCTTGATCCGGCCTCATGCCCTCCATTGAAATATGTTGGGAACATCCCAGTCTTTCCCCTATATTCATGACATGTTCATTCCCCGTGAAATGTGTATTCTTTACCTGTGTCATCCATTCTTAATTCCATCTTCCATGTGAGCTGAATATAGAACTTGGAATTAACTTAATTAACTTGCATGTTCACATTGGTAACGAGCTTTATAATATTGTTATCATAGGGAAAGGCAAATTGGGGAAATTGACTGGTTCCCAGGACTTCATTTGGGTCTACCTTGTCTCCATTGGCTAAACCAATTTAAATAATATATCTTTTGTTTTCCTACCAACTCGTATATCTATAGAGATTCTGGATCTCTTTTTAAATCAGTAAAGTCCCAGAATGGGCTTTCCACTAGATCAGCAATATAGACACTTTCCCATTCTGACATAATATAACGTATCTGCTTGCTGGGCTCTAAGCACATGAAATCATTTTTTTGAGTGAAAACTTGACCAAAAAAATGCTCAGTTGACTCTCTTTAATCTTTCTAATTCTCTCCTTATTTGCTAGGGAGCGTTCTCCATCACCACTGACCGGGAAAGTCAATCAGCTGGAATTAATTCTTCGACAACTCCAAACCGACCTTCGGAAGGTAATCAATTGGAAGAGCATAATCAGAACTCTTTCTCTTATAAAATCAGCACCTTATAACTACTACAGATAAATTGAAGAGACTCAGGAAAGAAAACTGCCTTACACAAAAACCAATGATAAATACAAACAGATGCTCCTGAGGGCTCACGCCATCTGCTGACCTGCAGCTGATGTATTTCATTTTGTGGGATGCGGGGATCTCAATGGATATGAGTAAATGAGGATGAGCCCTTGGTGTGGCTAATCTTCAGTGTGCAGTAGAAGCATGGTGGGCCAGCATTTTTTAGTTCAGTGAGTTATCAGTTGCACCAACTCTGTATGAGCTGACCTCAGAGGACTCCATTGCTGCCAGAAAGCCTGGTCTCTATGAGTCCTGTCCTCTGTCTTGAATCAGCTTCACAGCCCTTAGAACTTCTGCTGTACATGTCAACCTGCACATGGTCCGTCCTCAAAAGAAATTAAATCCTGTATCCCACAAATACTTGCTGAGCTCTGTTCCATCAACCCTGTGCTGGAGAGCCAGTTGGCTGTCCAGGGAAACGGAATGGGGTGCGGTAGCAAGCGGGGGGGCATCACAGGAAGGTTTTTGTTGTGATGGTTTGGTTTGGCTTTTGAAGAAGGGAGAAATCGTAGCTGGTGAGAATGCTGAGGAAAGGATTCCATTGGGAGGGAAATCATGATGAGGATGAAGAGCAAGTGGGTGGAGTTCTGATCTAGTCACAAGGAGGGAGCTGGCCTTAGATAGGAGTAGGGACGACAGCTCATACATAGTTACCAGAGTGGAGCAGAGTGTGTGTGCACGTGCGTGTGTTCATATATGCACACGTTCATTCACATACACAGAGTCCAGACAGAGATGTTGGCAAATTTCTCTGATTGTTTCTTTTTTTTCTAGTCATGGGCTAAGAGTGGTGGGAAGGAGCATAAGAGCTTTGTGGATAGAGGATATGGGTGTACCACAGCGTGTAAACCAACTGGGTATATTTGGGAGACTTGCCAAAAAAAACGCTAAAGCACGTTTTAATTTGGAGCATAAGTTAAAGCGATACCTGTTTTCCTGGTTGTGTGTTTTTTCCCCAGCTTGGGTGGCCAGCTGTCCCAGTTTGCCCGGGATGGAGAAGTTTTCTAGGAGATGGAACTTTCCATATTAGAACTGGCAAAGTCCCATGCAAGCTGAGATGCCTGGTCACCTTATCTCCAGCTGCAAGTGTAGAATCGTTGGAGAGTTGAATTTAACCAATATTAAGGTTTAGACAGGAAATCAAGACGAGGAGAGAGAGAGAGAGAGAGAGAGACAAGGACCCTAGGGCGAGTACAAGGCATGAATAAACCAAAGAGTCTGGAGTCCAGGCTGGTTGAAGAGAAATAATGTCACTGCTGGGGAATGGCTGGGGTGGAGGTGTTGGTGGACAGTGAAAATAAGAGTAAGATTGATAAGATTGATGGACTCTCATTTACTGGAGGAGTAGATACTGGAGAAATTATTTTTAAAAGACAGGAGGTGGTGGTCAAGAAGTAGGAACTTGAGACTTTTAGGAAGAGGTGCAGTCATTGACAGTAGCATGGTATAGGATGTGGTCATGGGAGTGGGGGTTGAGGAGGGTGGGGTTTGAAGATCACTGAGAGAAAGCGATGGAGAGGCTGAACGGCCAGAGTGTCAGATGGAATATCTCAGTGGATTCGAAATCATCAACACAGATGACAGGAGTGGGATGGGAAGAAAAGAGCAAACCAGGTTCTAGAATCTTCCCGTAATGATGGTTGGGACTGGGGATACAGTAGATAATTGCAGCCAGGAGGGGTAGCAGGTCTCATGACCTAATGGCACATTTTTTAGAGGAGCTGGAATTGTAGGAAGGAGCGGAGATCTGGCCTGAACAATAGGGGATGCACTGTCTGCCTGCCCAACCCCCATAGTGAGCTGCTGGGGACGGTGTCCTCAGGAGGGAGCCAGGATTCACTTAGAGCATGAAGACGAAGGGAATTTCAGGAGGAGAGACTGAGCGTGCACAAGGTCTTCATGGCAGAATCCAAGTTCCATGGATCACAATAAAAGGTTTGCAGGGATGTGGAGAGGTGGGCAGCTGAGTCGCAGCAGAGATGTTCTGAGCTGTGGGACTCAGACTGTCTTGGGACGAAGAGTCATGGTGAGGAATGTCCGGGCAGAGTCAGTATCCAGGGTGGGCTGCAGTTGCTTCTTAGAGCTAAGTGAGTCTATCCAGGGTGGGCTGCAGTTGCTTCTTAGAGCGAAGTGAGTCTATCCAGGGCGAAGTGAGTCTTTCCTTACAGCAAAGTGAGTGGTCATCTCTGATGCAGACCTCCTCTGAGGACCAGCATCTTTTGGGCCAGTGACCAGGCAGGTGGTATTGGGGAGGGCCTCGGAAGGGCTCAGGAAACGAGGAAGCCTGAGGGCAGGACCAGACATGCCAAGGGTGGGGGCGTCCACTCACCTCACTCAGTGCTCCTGCACAGTGCTGGGGGTGGCATGTGGTGGCTTTAGTGGTCGAGTTAGATTCCAGTACAGAAATACCGATTGTTACAATCTGACAATGACGCCTCTGTTCATTTAGGGCAAGGCATCCCTTTCAGCAGGGTGGGGAACTGAAACTGGTGCTATACATTTTTTTATTGCTACATGTTGGAAACTCCAGATGTGATTCTTCTGAAAGTCTTGATTATTTTTACACAGTTTTTAATGGCAGACTTTAAGGGTCATTATGGAAATATAGTGTAGCAGGAAAGCTTGATGGAATGAAAGACCTAAGTACATATTTTATTATAAACATATGTAACAGCTCTGCTGAGTCCAATTTTCTACTTAGAAAGTTTTGTGCATCTGTCAAAGGGGTATTACCTTTAACCTCACTGTAGTCTCCCTTTTTTGGATAGAGGGTAATATAAACTACGATGAACACCCTTCCTATATAAAGGCTATCTTAGCACCCTGTGGGAGCAGAATGAGATGAAAGAACCGGGTGTGTGGAGTGTTCATTCCCATCCCTTTGTCATCAGCAGGAATCAGGATCAGGAAAGTCCCCTCACTGAAGAAAGTCACCCCTTCTCCCCTCAAAAAGTACATAAGTAAAAATAAGAATCAAAGATTCTCGTAGCCCAGCTTAGGAGGAATGAATGTATCAGTCAGTCTCCATGACTCAGTTTATTTCTACTCTGACCAGGAAAAACAAGACAAGGCCGTTCTCCAAGCAGAAGTGCAGCACCTGAGACAGGACAACATGAGGCTGCAGGAGGAGTCCCAGACCGCGACAGCTCAGCTGCGGAAATTCACAGAATGGTTTTTCACCACCATCGACAAAAAATCTTAGCCAGTCCGCACCTCATCAAGGGACCATTGGGAAATGCCCCTTGTCCCTTTGAAGTCACAAACGTGGTTTTTCTGTGTGCTTTCAACCAATCGTAGATGTTTTTGCCGTTCCATTCTGTGTAGCACCATTCACCACAGCAGGATAGGGAGCCTCGACTCTTTCTCGGTAGCCACGGCAGAGAGCAGCGCCAATGTGAAGATGAATGAATGTAACTCCTGGTGTGAAGATGAATGTAAACCCTGGCGACAGTTGAGACCTTTTTCTTTTAGACTCTGCTAAAACAATGCTCTGGCTTGGGCTTACCTCAAGAGGGAAGATAGTTGAGTTTTATTTCCTGTATATCAGGTGACCTGGTAGAGATGTAAAGCAATTTACCATAGTTTGGGCTTTAGTATTGTAAAATAAACATGAGAACAAATAATCAGACATATACTTTAATGTTAAAGGTGCTCTATTTTTTTGGATGTACAGTAGTTTTATTTCCACAGCCACATTACCATAGCAATAAGAAAGGAGGCATAGTACATAGTTGGAAAAGCTTTGTGGGGGGATTAAAAAAAAAAAAAGCACTGTTGTGTTTAACATTAGTTCAGATGCAGTTACCTTAGAGACTTATTTATTTGCAGGAACAAATGGTGCCTGAATATTAACAGTGTTCTGATTAAAAACAAAAAAAAGATACATATGCCTTGTAAATGGCTCACCGAGTTGTCAGTAGTCACTTCAACTCTTAGTTCACTTTTGTATAGTTGCTCTGCTGGAAAAAAATGAGAGTGAATCTGCTTACTCACTAGAACTTCCCTGTGTGCTGTGAGCCAGCGGAACCACTTGTACAATGCCAGATTTGTTTATCTTTGTACAGAAGCTTTGATGAAGTGTCTTGTATTTAACACCCTTATTTAAGCTTATTTAACCTTAAATTGTTAATTTTATACAATTTGGTTTGGCCTGCACTACGATGAGGGATGGAGGTAGCTGCAGGCTCAGAAGAGACTGAGCTTGCACAGATCAGACCGAGAAGCAGGGTGAGATTCTAATGACTGGATGCTGCTAGTAACACATTGTTTGTATTGCTTTACCATTTTTAACTGTTAGATTTGAGATGAACATACATTTTGCTTTTTTAATAAATGTTTAAAAGAAGTCCACATAAGAAATGGTGTTGTCAGGTGACTGTAGATTTTTTGTGATCTAACATGTCAACAGTCTAACTGTATGTGAATTTATTTCAGGTCATTTAGGACCGTGATTTGTATTAAATACTGTTCAGCTGCCTTCTCATAGAATCCCAGATCGATTTCAGGAAGGAGTACCTAGCAGTTTTTAGTAGCTGCTGTGTGGCAGACACTATTCTCTGAACTTTTCATCCATCTCATTTAACCCCAATGGTATCCTTCATAGGTAGGAGGTGGGGTTCCCATTTACAACCACATGAACTGTGGTTCAAGTGAAGTAATTTACCCAAGATTGCCTTTAAAAAAAAATAATTAAAATAATACTTTGGTGTTGCCAGCACTTTGGGAGGCCAAGGCGGGTGGATCACCTGAGGTTGGGAGTTCAAGACCAGCCTGACCAACATGGAGAAACCCTGTCTCTACTAAAAGTACAAAATTAGCCGGGCATGGTGGCACATGCCTGTAATCCCAGCTACTTGGGAGGCTGAGGCAGGAGAATCACTTGAACCCGAGAAGCAGAGGTTGCGATGAGCCAAGATAGTG
Source organism: Pongo abelii (assembly GCF_028885655.2). Lineage (NCBI taxonomy): Eukaryota > Metazoa > Chordata > Mammalia > Primates > Hominidae > Pongo > Pongo abelii. The sequence goes on from NC_071985.2 coordinate 16,917,489, forward strand.
CCATTGCACTCCAGCCTGGGCAACAAGAGCGAAACTCCGTCTCAAAAAACAAACAAACAAAAACAGTAAGAGTTCGAAAAATTATCAGGAAGAGGTAAACTGTAAATTTGAATCCATTGTAAGACAAAAGACACAAAACATGGATCCAGATGTGAAGGGAAACACTGTAAGGTCCATTGCTCTCAATCTTTGAAGAACAGAAAGCATATCAAGAATTCAGAGGAAGCAAACTGACTCTTAGAATTGGCCCTAAAAGGAGTTTTCCATATGGGCTTTACATGAGAGGCATATTGAACAATTAACATTCTCATAGTGGATGTAGCAGTAGGTTTCCTAAGGCTGTTTCATGCAGCTGCCCTCTATGAAATGCACAGGTGCACCTCCAAAATGCAGCCAGGGACTGGAGATTTTCAGGGAATAAGGACCTTATGGGCCACATAGATACCATCCTTCCTCCCTCCTTCCCTTTTTTTTCTTTCCCATCACTGAACCAGGCAGCATGCTAGGAGCTGAAAATCCAACAGTGATCAACAGGCCAGGGCCCCTGTGTGCACAGGCATACAATCTAATATGGGGAGACAGACATAAGATCACTTCAAAACATGAAAGACAGAAATAAAAGTACCTGCTACCTTAAGTACAGGCTACCTTAAGTAAAGTACAGGCTACCTTAAGTAATTATTATAAACACTGATACTGTTTGAATAGCTCCTGGGTGCCAGGTCCTGTTGAGCTTTGTGTTACCTACCTAGCAACCCTGTGAGGTAGGTGCCATCATCACTCCCTTTTTAAAGATAAGGAATCAGGATCTAGATAGGGTGGTCCGTGGGTAGATGAGGGCACATGAGGTTCAAAGTCCCTAAGGTTAGTGTGTTCAAGAAGTCTAGCGGAAGCCAGGACGTAACAGGAAGGGTAGAGTGGTGGGAGATGTGCTTAAAGAGATCGGCAAAAGCCACACCACGAAGGAACTGGAGGCCATGCTAGACTTTGAATTTTGTTCTAAGTGAAAAAGAAGCCACTGAAGCAGTAAAGATGCCTGATGTGAGCTCTATTTTAAATGGATTGTTCTGACTTCTAAAGCAGAATGGACCATGCAGGTCTTCAAACTTTCTCTATGGGGCTTTTTCTGCAAAGAAACGATTTGAGGCTTTGGGAGTCACAGACTGCCTCTGTTGCATATTTTCAAATTTCTATTTAATACCCTTTAAAGATGGTAAGAGTCATTCTTAGCTTGCAAGACCACACAAAAATAGGCCACTCACGAGTATAATTTACCAATGCCAGGCATAAGGCAAAGTACACGAGGAAGACCAGTCTAGAGATGGTGTTGGCATGCCTGTGGTAAGGCAGTGAAAATGGAGAGAAGTAGGTAGGCTACATGTGAGAATGTATTTGGAGGTAGAGCCCACAGAACTGGGTTGGAGACAAGTTGGAAGGGTTGGATCCAGGGATATGCCCTAGACTTCAAAGGAATCGAACTGCATGTTCATCAGACAGTTTTCCAGAAATATCTCTTGCCTTTAGTAAAGGCTTAACAACAAACAGTTATGCTCCTGGCAAGGGCCTGGAATACAGCTCTCCTGCGTCTTTGATCAAGGGTGGATACATTTGCTTTAGAGCAACTAATCAGATGGAAAGGTGGACATCATTTAGAGAAAATAAAGGAATCTGACAAAAACCTAGCTGAATGGAAAGCCATTCCATCTTCCAAAGGCATACCTGAGGACAAGACCAGAAGACATTTCTTGAAAACACAGTTCTCAGTCTATACTAGCAAAGGAATGAATAGTCTCTCTCAAGTCCATCTCCAAAGGGCCCTACCAAAAAACATGGCCAAAATGATTTGGGTCTGTTAAGCTTTTACAAACATGTTTCCAGTCAACAACCAACCAACTACATGCTCCCATAGTACATGTAGTTTTGAACAACTTGGTATCCTGGTGAACACTGTTACAAAATGTACCCCTTAACAACTAAACCTATTGACTTGCTATAATGACTTACTGGATACAAACCAAATATTTTGTGGAATATGTCTGCTAAAAAATTTATTTTAGAATAAGCAGGTTTTTCTAACCATACGGAGTGAACTATTATGTATTAAGGCCATTTTAGTATGTGACAAAATTAATTAACATATTAGGCTTTTATCCTGCTATTCTCTATAGCTAGGAGAAGGCTTATGATTAGAAACATAAGTTACAGTTGAGGGGACTGATAGTACAGTTTTGCCTTTGCTGCTCACAATTATCTTTTGAGATGCCTGGAGTCTGTTCTGGGAGTCCACTAAACTGCAGAATTTTATCACCTATTATTTTTAGCCTTCAAAATCATGAAGCCATAAAACATAGCTTCTTATTGGCACATCCAAAAATAAAAAAGATAACTATAAGAACATTAATAATAAAGACCTGTAATGATGATAATAGATGAGTGCTTGAATAGGAAAATCACCTGCTCCTTGTATAAAATAATTGGCCTGAGTAACCTGGATCTGTGGTTTAGGGAGAGAATTGGCATACAATTTAGACTGATCAACAAATGAATTCTCTAGTTATGGAGGAGCTGTGACCATAACCTCTTTAAGAGTTAACTCTGCTGTTTTCTGCCGGATGGAACGTTTGTGTCACAAGAAACAAGCCACCATCTGAGGCAGAGCCATCCTCTCTGACAATCACTGCCCCACCAAGAAATACATTTGTGTGAACCTAAGAGACAAAGGCCCAATACTTTCAGGTCAAACGGGATCATTAAGTAGCCTCAGATCCCCTGAAATCACACCAGTGTTTATTCTTTAGAATTTCCAAGTTGAGTATGGGGCTGGGAAGAAGTAATAAAGATTTCTGCACACACTTTTCTCCTTTGAATGACTGGTTAGTAAGAAACAAGTTCAGTTCATTTGAGTGTCTGTGGATTTTGTGCTTAACACATTTAAAACCACTTCCCTAGCTCTAGTGTAAGCAAGTCAGGCATACTACTCACTCCCAAAAAAGAAAATAGAACTAAATGGGTTCTATTTAACACCAGTTAGGGGCAGGTAGGAGGAAACTGTATTTATTTATGACCCACAGGAGAGAAAATGGTAAGAGACCTGCCAAGACCCAAGGAATGCATTTGATTTCTGACCTGTAACCTCCAAATTAAACCAAAGAGCAAGTTTCCTGACTTTCAAAAATAGGAATTAGGCAGAAACAAGTACAAAGGAAGTATCTCCTCATGTATTTTACAAAAGGTTTAAATGGGCATCACCCCCAAATGTCACATTCTTGCATTCTGACACACAAGATTTGGGGACCTTTAAGTTGCTTTTAAAAAACACAAAAACATAAATCCTGCAAGCCCTCTCTAGTTCATGTTAATACCAGAAAATGTACTGCCCTCTTAAATCCTTACAAAGTTTTGATTAAATTTTAGCATGTGCAGACTCTAAAAACATTTATCTCTGTTTTTCATCTCTTAATATCAGGGATCTGCCTAAAATTTGCAGAGCAGCCTGTTTTTTAAGTAGAACAAATGAAAAATAATGAGTCCCCTTGACATGCAAAAATACCCTTTGGCTGCAAAGCTGGAGCTGAGTTAGTGAAAAAACAAAATGAAGGGTAAGACTTCCAGTGTCCTGGCCATCAGTACCCATCAATCAGGCTATTAGGCAGTGGTGTTGGAAGACTTATAATAAAGAGCTGCTCTCCCAGCCTTCCTGTGACCCAGTGAAAGCCATGAGGAAGGCTGTGTGCAGGAGAGGGCTTCAGAGTGGTAGCATTTCAGTAAATTGCCTCAACTAAATCAGTGCTGGCTATAAATACACATCTGCAGATGGAGACTTCAGGCCCTGGCAGAGTCTCCTCCATCGCTGTGTATGAAATAAGCTGGGACTGGGCGTCTGGGCCCTTGCCCCTCTTCCCCACGACCATAATCATTGATGCCAAACCAAGCGGATCTTGCTGAATGCTCCATTAAATGAGAATAATTAAACATGGCAGTCGTGTGCTGCTCTAGGATCTGATTAAACACCTTGTAGAACCCCATCTGCGCTGAGGGCTTGCAAACAGCAGGCTACAGCACACAGTCCCCACTTCCATGAATATAAAATTCCCAAAATGGGCATTCTGTATCATTTTAAATTAAATACTTAAGAACGCAAATAGCACTACTCAGGAGAGAAAGTGCACAGAAGTCAGTGAGTTTAACCCCTCAACTCCTACTTGATTATTTTTCATTGTTACTCTTGAACTATAAGGCTGTTGCTCTGCCAGCACCATCTTAAAACTATTTGACTTCAGATGATCGTGAAGCAGGAGGGAGTAGAGAGAGGCCTGGTAGTGACCCAGTTAATGACACTGGCATCTGTAGACTACACTCTTCATGTGAATTCCAAGGTAGATGGTAGCTTCAAAACCAAGTTTTTCTCCCTAATTTAACAGGTTCTTGTTCTGTTCTTTCAAAGCAAGAGCCACCTAAGTGATTTGTCCTGAAACGTAAAATTGAGATTTTCTGGGAGTCTTGGCTACTGTCATTGTTTACTGTCCCATTGGTCAGGGATTATTCTTGTCAGTGACACTGATTTCCAAAAGAAAAATTGTATTAAGATCCAAAAATGTAGCTCTATAACGAAAGGTTCTGAAGGAATCCCACCTTCACTTGTCCAAATAAACAATTTTTTTTTTAATTTCAATAGGTTTTAGTGAACAGGTGGTTTTTGGATACATGGATAAGTTCTTCAGTGGTGATTTCTGAGAGTTTGGTGCATCCGTCACCCGAGCAATGTACACTGCATGAATGTGTAGTCTTTTATCCTCCACCCTTCCCCCTGAGTCCCCAGAGTCCATTAGATTATTCTTACGCTTTTGCCTCCTCACAGCTTAGCTCCCACTTATAAATGACAACATATGATATTTGGTTTTCCATTCCTAAGTTACTTCACTTAGAATAATGACCTCCAACTTCATCCAAGTCACTGTAAAGGCCATTTTGTTCCATTTCATTGCTGAGTAGTAGTCCATGGTGTATATATAACACATTTTCTTTATCCACTCATTGGCTGATGGACATTTAGGTTGGTTCCGTAATATTTTTGCAATTGTGAATTGTGCTTAGATGCATGAAGTAGTTCTGCCATAAAAATGCATTACATTAACGGATGTGAACATCAAACTTGTGTATTTATAGACACACATTTTATTTATAAAAGTAGCTGCCAATACATGCAGAATATTCCAACAGAATATCTTTAATATTTCTGTTGGAAAATTTGACTTGCCCTGCCCTGCCAAAATAACTCTTGGTTCTTTATTTTTTTTATTTATTTATTTATTTATTTATTTATTTATTTATTTATTTTTCGAGACAGAGCCTCGCTCTGTTGGCCAGGCTGCAGTTCAGTGGCATGATCTCGGCTTACTGCAACCTCCATCTCCCAGGCTCAAGCAATTCTTCTGCCTCAGCCTCCCGAGTAGCTGGGAATACAGGTGCCTGCCACTATGCCCAGCTAAATTTTCTTTTGTATTTTTGGTAGAGATGGGGTTTCACCCTGTTGGCCAGGCTGGTCTCGAACTCCTGACCTCAGGTGATCTGCCTGCCTTAGCTTCCCAAAGTGCTGGGATTACAGGGGTGAGCCACCACACCCGGCCTAACTGTTGGTTCTTATAGAAACCTGTTACCTTTATTCTTCCCTGAGACTTCATCTTGCATGGCCTTGTTCCCTCCTGAATTATGGCTTGTGATGAATTGTATTTTAAATGAAAAGGATAGGGATGTGGTAAGTCTTAGCAAGCATGTGGAGAAATTGTAACCCTGGTGCACTGTTGGTGAGAATGTAAAATGGTGCAGCTGCTATGGAAAATATGTTGATTCCTCAAAAAATTAAGCTAGAATTGACCATGTGATCCAGCAATTCCACCTCTGGGTATGAACCCAAGAGAATTTAGGAAAGAGGTATTTGTACACCTGTGTTCATGGCAGCATCATTCTCAATAGCCTAAAGGTGGAAACAACCCTGATGTCCATCAGTAGATGAATAAACAAAATACGGTCTATCTATACAATGGAATATTATTCAGCCTTAAAATAGAAGGAAAATCTGACACTTGCTACAACGTGGATGAACTTTCAGATGTTATGCTCAGTGAAATCATCCAGTCACAAAAGGACAAATACTGGATGATTCCACTTATATGAGGTAGTACAGTAGTTAGATTCATAGAGACAGGTAATAGAATGGTGGTCACCAGCGGGTAGGGGGAGAAGGAATGGGCAGTTGTTTCGTGGGTCCAGAGTTTCAGTTTCGGAAGATGAAAAGAGTTCTGGAAATGGATGGTGGGGAGAGTTGCAGAACAATGTGAATGCACTTCATACCACTGAATTGTACTACTCTAAAAGGTTAAGATGGTAAATTGTATGTTATGTTTATTTCATCACAATTAAAAGTAAATAATTTTATTTTAAAAAGATAGGAATGTGGCCTGAATGAGTGAGTTTGTGAGGACTTGGAGTGGATAAGCACAGGGAAACCAGGAAGCTTAATCTCACAAAAAACAAAGACCTGTTGGAACAAGTGCAGGAAAATATAGAAACACCATTGAAGTGCTCTCTGGACGTTAAAGAGCAGACAGACTTTGATCAATTGCCATCTATTCAGAGAGAAGAGACGTCATTCTATGGAGCTGTGCTCTGGGGGCCTGCAGGAGGATCAACAGGGGAAAAGAAGACCTCTCTCTGAAGAGTGATTAATTTGGTAATTAATATGTAGAAAAGGAAGAATGACTGAAGTCTTTGCTCCAGGCCCTAAATTTTAACATTTAGCTCTGCAGTGGGAGCATCTGGTAGGACACTGAGGTTGGATGAGCTAAAGAATGAGATCAGACCAGGACAGCAGGAGAAGAGATTAAATATGAATAGCTTCAGGGGTGCTTGAGGATTGGGAAGCTTGGACACAGTGGGGAAGAAAGTGCTTGGAAAGAAGAAAAGACAAAGGCCATTATGAGAAGTCCTCATACCCACTGGAAGAAAGAAGAACCACAGAGTTGGAGGAGACCAATCCCTTCACTTTATGGAAGACTAAGTTCTAGATACACGGTTGAAGAGGTGAGATCAAATCTATAACATGGTCCCCGATAGTTATTTTTTGGTTGAATCAAAGGAAGTATTGTATTTGTGAATATAGGGCGCTGTTTGCAATTTGGATAAGGATATCTGCACTCAAGATTTTATTAATCTCAGTCAAGTTAGAACAATCAAGACCTACAAGTGAAAATAATAAAGCATCATTGAATACCTTTAAGAGGAGGAATTATTGAGGAAAACCTAACTTTTGCCATTAACCCAACTTTATTGGACCTGCCTACAGCCTGGTTCCCATAGTAATATCTCCCCTGGTCATCGAACACCAGAGCATACTCAAGGTACAAGTGTAGAACAGGTGAGACTTAAGACTCCCCGTGGCCCCACGTGACCATTTCAGAGGTGCTGGGACATTGCCCACCTTTCTGGCCTTCAGAAGGGAGAAATATCCAGGTCAGCATGCATGCAGCTGACTGCCCAGTGAGAAGGCAGATTGAATTTGTGCTTATGGAGGACGCTGGATCCGGGCTCAGTTACTCCCATTCAGCCTCTTGGAACTTCATGTTGACTTGCCCAACTCCTGTGCACCTTTCCCGGAAAGGTCATGTTTAACCAGTGCCATGAGCACTTTTCAAAAGGCTAATTGAGTCGCCTTTCTGTGCCTTCACAGAATGTCTGTGAGCTCATGCTAGCCTATGCTTGCTATTAGGGAACCAGGAAGAGTGCGTTGGTGCTTTTTTTTTGGAGATGGAGTCTCACTCTGTCCAGTGGCGTTATCTCAGCTCAAGTCAATACCCACTTCCCGGGTTCAAGCAATTCTCCTGCCTCAGGCTCCCTAGTAGCTGGGATTACAGGCATTCACCACCATGCCCGGCTAGTTTTTGTATTTTTAGTAGAGACGGGGTTTCACCATGTTGGCCAGGCTGGTCTAGAACTCCTGACCTCAGGTGATCTGCCTGCCTCAGCCTCCCAAAGTGTTGGGATTACAGGCGTGAGCCACAGTGCCCTGGCCAGTGCCTTTTTTTTTTTTTTTTTTTTTTTAAGAGACAGGGTCTCACCTTGTCACCAAGGCTGGAGTACAGTGGCACAATCATAGCTCACTGCAGCCTTGGACTTCTGCGCTCAAGCAATCCTCCTCCCTCAGCCTCCCAAGTAGCTGGGGCTACAGGCACACACCACCATACCAGACTAATTTTTAAATTATTTTGTAGAAATGTGATTTCATTATGTTGCCTAGGCTGGTCTTGAACTCCTGGGCTCAAGTGATACTCTTGCCTTGTCTTTCTAAAGCTCTGGGATTATGGGCATGAGCCACATGCCCAGGTGATTGGGACCCTTGAGTGCTATAGAGACAGAGTGGGTGTGCACTTCCTACAAAGCTGCCTCCTTTCAGCTGGCCAGCCTTGGCAGAAAGGGAGGATGGACTGAATGTTCACTGATCCCAGCTGACCCCACTGCTGAGGCCATGAATCTGTTTTGAAATGAGGAGGTAAACTGTCTTAGATGGCTCCTGAACAGGGTCTAGAACCCCACAGATCCTTGCTGTCCTTTGCCAAGTGTCCCGATGTTGAGGTTAGGAGAAGGGACAGGGTCCGGCTGGAGAGAAAGAACACTGAGAAGGAGTCTATGCTTGCTACAGATGCCCTGTGCCCATTTTCCATTTGCATGGTGGCCGTGAGCAGCCACATGGCTGCAGCCTAAACTTTTCAGGAGTGACCATTGGGCCTAGAATTTATTGTCAATTATATGAAAACCTTAGAAGGAAAATCTGCTATCAGGACTTTATTTTTCCTTACTCAGCAGAATTGGGCTATCTAAGATCATCTTTGAAGATTTTTTTCTCTAAGAAGAGATCATTTACAAACTATTTTCAAGTACTATTTTAGAACTCACCAGAGCTTTGTCCCATAACTGACATTAGTTGGTTATATTACACTGCAATGTAACTCCTAGCCCCAAATTATAACGCTCACTTCCTTCCCCTGCTCCTCTTTCTCCCCTAGTCGCCCCCACCTTTTCACCCAGAGACTATGGTGAATACCTGTTATGGGGCAGACACTGTGCAGGGCATTGGGAATACAGCATGAGACAGCCTCTAAGGAGACGGTAGTGGGTGGAGGAGAAGACTTTATCAACAGGGGGATCACCATTTGCCTTGGAGTGCAAATAACACAAGCAGCAGGAGAGCAGTGAGTGGATATGGAGAGGGGCTGCAGAGAGGAAGGAGTAGCAGAGCCGGGTACTAAAAGGCAAACATGCCTGTGTCTTTAATTTTTATTTATTTATTTTTGAGACAGAGTCTCACTCTGTCACCAGGCTGGAGTGTAGTGGCGCCATCTCGGCTCACTGTAACCCCGGCCTCCCAGGTTCACGCAATTCTCCTGCCTCAGCCTCCCAAGTAGCTAGGACTGCAGGCATGTGCACCACCAGGCCCAGCTAATTTTTGTATTTTTAGCAGAGACTGGGTTTCACCATGTTGGTCAGGCTGGTCTCAAACTCCTGACCTCAGGCAATCTGCCTGCCTCGGCCTCCCAAAATGCTGGGATTACAGACGTGAGCCACCGCGCCTGGCCATATGCCTGTGTCTTAACTCCACAGCTTATCTAGTCTTCATCTCCACTACAGCCATATTGCTAAGAAGTAAAAGGACCAGGACCTCTGTCCAAGTGTGAAAGGAAAGAAACGAAGAGGTGTTGATACCATCTAACTCTGTGGTTGCCAGGAATCAAAGGAATGCGATACAGGTATTAACTTAGAAAAAGCATTTTTGTTTTCTGCCCGAATGCCCAAAGGCAATGGACTAATACGACTGTTGAAACTCACAAGTGCCTGGTTTCCATCACTGGTGGAAACCATTGGCCAAGCAGATGGTCCTGAGTCAGCTGATGTGTGCATCTGCTGGGGCATGCTGGGCATCATCAGCAGAAACCGGGTGTGACTGTGCAAGGCAGGCTAGACACGAGTTTAAGCTGAGAACCCCAAGGCATGGCAGAGTGCACCTGGGCAGATGGATCCAACTTGGGCTGCCCCCTGTGTGTCTGCAGCCCCTGCCCTGCCAGGTCATAAAGGCCAGGTCAGATGAGAAGAGCTGGACCTTTGAGGGGGGGTGCAGGACAGACTCCAGATGGCCAGCCCTTGCTCTGCCCCTAGAAAACCCAGGGCCTCAGAAGAGACCCAGCTTCCAGGACCTTGCTAACCTCAGCTGGGCAGACAGCTAGAGCATCCTCAGAGCCCTGAAAGGAGGCACAGAGGAGCCCAACATGGGGACCAACTCCTTTTAAAGGATGCTAGCCCGTCTCTTTTCCCAATGTAAATGCCCACAGTAGAAACATTTTCCCCTCTCCAAGTTTTAAATTTTTCAACCCAGCAAATAAAAGCAATCTGTGGGCCTGTGCTGAGTCATGTAGGTGTCTGTAATGGGTTTCCCTGGCCCCTGTTTTCTGTTTGCCCCGCACCATGCACCACACTCAGTCACATTCACACCCAGGAAGCCAGCCAGCCAGGGTGACCCAATATCCCACAGGGGTTCCCAGCCAGCTCTGCTTCCGGGATGTGTTCCGCCATCTTCCACGGAGTCACTTCTGCTAGAAGGAGCTGAAAGTGCTGGCCCTGCTGAGAGTCCATGCTCACCTGAGTAGTAGAAGAGATATCAGGAACAACTGAGACAGTTTCCTGGCATGGGCTCCTGGTTCTTTTCACCCCTCCAAGTGGGATCTACCATCAGCTAGGCTGGGCCCTAACAGCGCAATGTTTTGAGGTTGATTGATTGGCCAGACTTTGGAAGGTAAGACAGGAACAATGATCTGGAGAGGGCTGAGCCTTGAGCTTTGACAGCTGACAGTGATCCCATGATCCCTTCCCAGAGAATGTGCTGTGTGGCTGGGTGAAAAGCTGCACTTGGCTCCAGGGACAGGTGTGACCTCAGTCCTGTCAGACTGAGGAACCCCAGGCCATGACCTTCCTTCCTCTCCTCACTCAGGGTGGCGTCTCCTGTGCCACATACAGTCTTAGTCTGCACCATGGACATTCGAAACACCAGAGCACCGGCAAATGTTGCCGGGGCCCTGAGCCCTAGGGATGCAGGCATCTCTCCAGGGGAGCTCCTCTCACACTTGGAAGTAGGCACCGAATGTGTGATGTCCTCTGTGCTCCCTCTCCACCCACTCATTTCCACACTGTCTACATGTGCTGTCTACACTGCCTGCATGCCCACCTGAGGCACCCAGTAACCAGCCTCTATTTCTACCACTCACCTAAGCCTGAGGATTCTGATGAGGGCCACCAGAAGCCTACCAGCTGCTAAAACAAATAGACATGGAATTTCAATAAAAATAGAGTGCAAGGGCCCGGCGCCGTGGCTCACGCCTGCACCCATCACGTTGGGAGGCTGAGGCAGGCGGATCACAAGATCAGGAGATCGAGATCATCCTGGCCAACATGGTGAAACCCTGTCTCTACCAAAAATACAAAAAAAAATTAGCTGGGCTTGGTGGCGCGTGCCTGTAATCCCAGCTACTTGGGAGGCTGAGACACGAGAATTGCTTGAACCAGGGAGTCAGAGGTTGCAGTGAGCCGAGATCGCACCACTGCACTGCAGCCTGGGTGACAGAGTAAGACTCCATTTCAAAAAAAAATAGAGTGCAATAGCTGCCTTTCACTATACATCTCCATGCACTGGCACATGGTACTGATGAAGTTGAATTTTTCAGACCTTCTCCTTGCCCTCCCACGGCATTGGCAGGGTGACATAGTCCCTCCTGGAAATGTGGTGCCCCCCATCCCAGGACACTTGGCCGTGTGCGGTTCTGCCCACTCTTGCCTGCCGCCTTCCCTGCACCTCTCCTTTGGCCACTTTGCTGAAGTTGGCCTCTCTCTGTGTTTGTGGCCTCCCACAGTCTCTGCGTGGGGAGTGCTCATTCCTGCCCAGGGCCCTGCTGGTCCCAGCTCTTTGCCCTAACTCTCCCACAGCCATGCGGGAAGTGCAGATGGGCGGACTCACCACCTCCTGAGACGAGCTTCTCTGTACCGCATAGGCAGAACACCTAACACTGCATCCTCAGCAGTGAGAGTTGCAGATACAACTTAAATGCTACCAATCAGTCCCTACGCAATGCAATTCAGAGCTCAGTCATGTGGGCAAAAGGTAGCAGTACAGGAAGTATCCACTGGTTGCTGTAGGTGTGGCAGGCAGGATGCTGGACCCCATGGTCCCTGAATCATAGCTAAGGGTGGAGACGCTGGAGCCAGTGGTCAGGTGGGCTGCGTGACTCCAGCTCCCTGACTGGGGTACCCTGCACCTCCTTTTCTACACTGGCTCTGTGGACTTGCTCCAGGAGTCACTCCTGCAGCCTGCTCCTAAGGTTTTGAAGCCACTTGTACAAACTACCGTCTGCTGACAAGAGTTGGCACGCTTCTCTTCCCTCCATCATGGAAATTTTGTATTACCTGGACCACTGTCTCTACTTCAGTGTCCCAGTTCATGTTCATGATTTCAAAACCAGAATTCTCCTCTTCTATGTCAGATAGTATGCTTCCAGTAGCAATTAACAGACACTGAATTCAAATAAATTTGAATTCTAAGGGGGATTTTTGGCTTACAGAACAGGAACTGGAGATCAGCAGGCTTCAGAGCTGGTTTCCTCTGGTAGCGTAATCATGCTCCCAAGGCCCTGGTTTCTGCCACTTATCTGTTCTGTCTTTGATGACCTCAGCCTCATCCTCAGGCTGGCTCTCTGCCTGCTCCCAGGATGGCTATCCAGGGTGGGCCTCCTTTCTTCTCCACCTCCAGAGAGAGAGAGAAGAGAACCTCCAGAGAGAGAGAGAAGAGAGAAGAGGAAAAAAAAAGAGAGAGAAAACACAGACAGAGACAGAAAGACAGAGAAGTGGGGGTGGGGAGAGAAAGGGGAGGAGAGAGAACAAGGGAGAGGGAGGAGAGACAGAGAGAAAAGGAGAGGAAGAGGTAACAGAGCGTGAGAACGAGCTCATGTTTCTGCTTCAAGAGTCAAGCAGAAGTCCTAAGGTCTTCTCTGATTGTGCCGACTTAGATCATGCCCTCATGAGCTCATCACAGCAGGCAAGGATGGAGGATTAACTTAAGACTCTCAGAGGCCCCCTTGAAACTTGGACCTGGAGTCAGCTTCCCCAAAGCATAGGGAGCATAGTGGACAAGGTGACTACGCAGACTAGAATGTGAGGACTGTTCTGAAGAATAGAAGAGAATCCGTGCTAGGTAGGAGAGAGTCAGTGCTGGGAGGAGAGAATCTGTGCTAGGTGGGACACTGCCAGGGACTGAAGGCTTCTTCTCCCCACCCCCAAATTCATACATTAAGGCCCTAACGTAGTGGTATTTGGAGGCAGGGCCTTTGGGAGGTAATTGTGTTTGGATGAGGTCGTGGGAGTGGATCCCTCATGATGGGAGTGGTTCCCCATAAAGGGATGAAGAGCCAAGGGCTTGCTCTCTACACCATATAAGGATGCAGTAAGAAGGTGCCCTCTGTAAACCAGGAAGTGCACCCCCACCAGACACCAGATCTGCTGCACCTTGACCTGGGATGTCCAGCCCCCAGAACTGTGAGCAATAAATATGTGTTGTTTAAGCCACTTGGGCTTTGGCACATTTGTGACAACAGCTCAACCAGACAGACCAAGACAGAAAACCAGCAATATCCTCCACCCGCTTCCAAAACGGTTCATGTTCTGCGTTCTCATCTCCATAGTGGTGGGTGACAGCCATCTACCAGGTACCCTGCCCAGGAATCTCTGAGTCAGCTTAGGTCATGGCCTCTGCCTCACTGTCTGCATCGAGTTCATTGCCAAGATACACTGTTGATGGTGGTGGTGCACTCACTTCCCAAATACCACGAAATTGTGTCCTCCAGCTTTCATCCTTTCTTTCAAGCCCTCACCAGTGCCCACCTGAACACAGCACCCAACTCCTGAGTGGTCTCCTGAACTATCCATTCCCCCAACCCAGCCACCCCCATACCATGCTGCCGGCACCAGGGTGCTGTGACACATCCTTCCTTCCTTGCCAAGCTCTTGATTAAAATGCTTCTGGAGGCCGGGCGTGGTGGCTCACACCTATAATCCCAGCACTTTGGGAAGCCAAGGCAGGTAGATCATTTGAGGTCAGGAGTTTGAGACCAGCCTGACCAACATGGTGAAATCCCATCTCTAGTAAAATACAAAAATTAGCCAGCCATGATGACGGACACCTGTAATCTGAGCTACTTGGGAGGCTGAGGCAGGAGAATCACTTGAACCCAGGAGGCGGGGGTTACAGTAAGCCAAGATTGTACCACTGCACTCCAGCCTGGGCAACAGAGTGAGACTCCCTCTCAAAATAAATAAATAAATAAATAAAATGGCTTCTGGCACTATCCTCTGCCTCAAAATAAAGCCCAGCCATGCCTGCCTCCTATAGCTCAGCACCATCTCCTCTGTGCTACCTCCCTCCTCACACACCCACTGGCTTCCCAAACACATGAGCCATTTGACACGTAGCACATTTGCATGACTGAGGGGAGAGGCTCCGGAGCCTCTGAGCTGGACGAGGGGTTGCACACTAAACTCTGGGGCAGTGGCCACGTCCCAGCCCTTTCCCTGGTGATTCATTCCCACTTTCTCTGTTGGTGTGAAATAGAATCATAGAAACCTGATCCGGTACTCCACGAAACTAAAATTTTTAAGATTCCCAATTCATTACATGCCTAACTATAAAGGCAAAGGTATGAAGCTAGTAGAAAGCTTTAAAACTATAAAACTGGAAGAAAATGCAGAAGAATACTTTAGAGTCTTGATGAGGAAAAGCTTTATTTAAAAAAAATCAAAAAAAAAAACCACAAGAAAAATGATGTCACTGGCTTTACTAAAGTTTTCTGTTCTGTAACTAGCAACAGAAACTGGATGAACAGACAGGAGAAAATATATCCATTTTCTTTTTCTTTTTCTTTTTCTTTTTTTTTCTTTTTTTTTGAGGACTGAGTCTTACTCTGTAGCCCAGGCTGGAGTGCAGTGGTGCGATCTCAGCTCACTGCAACCTCTGCCTCCCGGGTTCAAGTGATTCTCCTGCCTCAGCCTCCCAAGTAGCTGGGACTACAGATGCATGCCACCATGCCTGGCTAATTTTTTGTATTTTTAGTAGAGATGGGGTTTCACTGTGTTAGCCAGGATGGTCTCGATCTCCTGACCTCGTGATCCACCCACCTCAGCCTCCCAAAGTGCTGGGATTCCAGGTGCTTTCTATACCTGACAAAAGCCTGGTATTCAGAAACCATAAAGAACTTTTGTAAATCACGCAGAGAAAGAAGATAAATACGATAGAAAAATAGGCGATGCATACGAGCAGGCCTGTCACGGAGGGAGAAGTTCAAAGGCTAATGAGCATATGAAGAGATTCTCAACCTCACCAGCAATGAGAGCAGTACAGATTAAAATATCAGAGAAATACAAATTCCCCGCACCAGTTGGCCGGAGCTAGAATGCTGGAGAAAAAGCAATTGGTGGTGAGGATGTGGGAGGAATGGGAGCTCATTGGTATGTGGACTAGTGCAGCCATTTGGAAAGCAGCCAGGCAGTGTTTAGTGAAATTCAGGAGAGAAATATCATATTACACATCTTTGCATATCCATATATATGTATATGTATGTATATCAAAAGGAATGTGCACCTCTGTGCACAAGGGAGCATGTCTCAGGATATTCATCATGGCGCTGCTTCTGTTGGGTGGCCGAGATGTCCTCACTAGAGGGATGGTCAATCTGAGCTGTTAACACCACCAGATTTCTTGCAGCAATCGGAAGCCAGAAACTCTGTCTGCAGAGAGCCAATGATTACGCCTCAAAAACATACTGTTAAGTGCAAAAGTGAGTAAAAGGAAGAGACTGATATTGCAATGCTATGTTGATATTATTTGAAACAACGAATCACAAAAGAACAAAGCATATTTTCTGTAAATATAAATATGTACAAATTCATACATGAGGGGATGGATGATAGCCACCTCATGAATGTGGCAAAGTGCCGAAGGGTGGGTGGGGTGGGGTGTGTGGGGTGGAGGGTTAGAACTAAAGGGGAAAAAAGTAAAATAAAAGAAGGCAAAAGAAGGGCTTTTCATGGGTCTAAGTTTGCTTTGAATGTAGGAGTGTGGTCAAGTCAATGCCGTGCACCTGAGGTCCATTAAAAGAGAAAGGAAGGAAGGAAGTTCAGCCTGAAAGATTCCATGCATTTTTATGGACTCAGGTCAAAGCATTGTTTATCTACTCTGTCTCCCCTACTCCGTCTCCCACTGGTGCTGATAATCCAGGAGATATTAGAAGTAAGAGTTGTGCTTGATTCTGGCCCATGATGGGTGCCTCCCCACTCCACTGTGGCTGAGCTCAGGCAGTTGGTGTAGAGCCTTCTTACCCGCTACTTGAAGGAGTTTAGCCCTTTGCCTCTCTACCAACCTCCATTCAGAAAGCAAAATCAGGGTCTCGACTTAAAATGATCATCTTGAAAGAAGCCATTGGCCAATGTTCACTGCAGTGTTTCTGCTCCCTGAAGCATCTCCCAGGCAACTTCTGGAGACAGGACTAAGTCTGGGAAGGAAGCGTGTCTGTGCTTTCCACTCAGCACCAGGTCAGTCACCAGGGTTGGCTGGCTGCTGCTCTGAGTGCATAGTTTGACCATAACCATTCTGTTAAAAGAGAATAAGATGAAGTGGCAAGGCCAGCTTTGTTGGTCAAGGTCCCCAAGGCCGTGCTCACCAGGGCCGGCTGCATAATTTGTAGCCCAGTGTGAAGTGAAAATTCAGGGCTCCTTGCTCAAAAAGCAGAAAATGAGTGCTGTTATAGATACTACGATACAGATGGTTTCCTCTCTCCCTCTGTCTCTCTCTTTTTCTCTTTACTTGCCATGGTGGGTTTTTTTTAATTGGCTATTAAATAGCCAATGAAGACATTAGAAGAAGACATTAAAATCTTCTTCATGGACACAGGGATGTCGCCCTGTGGGCACAGATCATCTCAGGCTCCTGTGAACCCCATCCTGCTACTAGGAGGGGGCGCCCTTCTCCCAGCCATCACGTTGACGTACCATCCCTGAGCTGGGGCAAGGCAGGCACTCTCCCCTTCCCATAGGACCGGAACTCCAGTTCATGGTTCCTCCCAAGGGATGACACCTGTGGGCCAAGACCAAGATCACTTTCTGGATAAGGGGTAAACCAGAAGCTCCCCTGTGCTGGGTCACCAGCAGCTACCATCTTGAATTGGGGACAGGCAACTCCATGTCCTGGGCCAAGGTATATGGAACATGCCTGCCGGACTTTCCTGTCCCCACACCTGCCTCAGGCCCCCACTGTGCAGGAAGATGGCCAAGGTTGCTGGGAGAGAGGGGAAAAAGGAAGCCAAATGGGACCTGGTGCCAGGGAACAGGGGAGCCAGCGCCAGAGGAGCCATCCCAGGGAGGCAGCAGCAGAAGGACCACAGGGGGCCAAGCAAGCCCCTGTGCGTGCTGCACGGTTCCATGAGCTGTCACTCACAAAACACAGGTCCTAAATGACAATAATTACAAATTGCAGGCCTGCAACCACACAGCATGAAACCCCTGTGCTGTTGCAGTGGTTACATGGCCAAAAGGCTGACCCTGCTGTTTACCATGACAGATCCACTTTTTCCTCCAGGAAGGAACTTTGAATCTCACCACAATGCCCTGGGTGCCTGCCTCTCTCTCTATGTGCCAACTAATAAATATTTGGAACTTTTGCAAGCCGATTGTTGTCCTATTGGTGGCTCGAAATTGGCCGTTTCTTCTTCCCTTCAAAGCGGTTCCCTTTCAAGGTCTTGTTCATCCACCTAAAGACATGGCTGGCCCCTGGGACAGATGAATGTGGCCAAGTCTGAAAAAGGGAACAATCTTCCAAAAGCAAGGCTGAGAGGGGCAAACAGAGCCCAACTCTCCAAGGTCCCAGCCCCTACAGGAGTGCAGCTGTCCCCAGGAGCCTCCCACATTGCAGAGTCAGCCTGGGCAGCTGGGAGACGGAATGGCCATCCCCTTGGTACTATCTGGTTTGTCCTGCACGTCCCTCCTGGGTGTACATTGTCTCCTACAACCCTCCCCACTACCCCCTCTCCCCAGTGCTCATTCCCAGGCTGGGAGTTGACTTCCTTGTTGTCAGAGTCTCCATGGAGCTCTGAGGGGTCATGAGAGTGGCCACTGCAGAAAGAGGGAGGAGCGGGGAGAGGAGGTGGCAAAGCTCCGTGGGTCCGGCCACTTAGCAACTAGGTCTTGGGCTCCATAAAATGGCTTGGCAACAAGCTGATGATTTCTTCCAGTTTAATTTTGTGAGCTAAAACCCTGGCTCAGATTTCCTTCTCAATTGCCCTCCCCAACTCACGTATGAGACCAGTTGCTATTTGTTCTGTAAAAGAACACCCTGGGTAACTTTTGAAACTATGGGAAATGCCTCAAGGAATAAAAACTGCACAGATACTGTCGCTCCTCCCTACCAGGCCCTGGTTGGGAGTAAGTGCCGGCTCCTGGGAGCGCTCAGGTAGGCTGCCTTCCCTGGGAAGCCCAGTGGGGCCTCTGGAAAAGTGGTTCCCACAGACAGCCCCTTGCCTGGTCCCTGAAGGAGCTGGGCCTCACCCTTGGGCCTGGAGCCCAACAGAGGAGTCAGAGACAGCCCTGCTATTCCTTTGAGAAGCAAAAAGGAATCCTCTCAACATAAGCTGCTTTGACTTTGCAGTTTTCTGGTTTCAGAGGCTGTGCAGGCCAAGTGTACCTGACTCGGGTTAGCAGGGGCAGCGGGCCCTCAGGTGAGGCCTCAGGCTCCCTGATGTGGCCCCCTCTCCTCCTCACAGGCTGGCTGTGTGCTTTGACAAGACAGCAGGGGTTGTGGAAAGGAAGGGACAGGAAGCTTGTGCACGCTCTTCCTTCCACCAGCCAGCTCCGGGCAAAGCCAGTGCCCCAGGCACCTTTCCAAGGCAACTGTGCAAACATTTTCACTTCAGATCAACCTTCTGTCTGCAAAATCCAGCCTGTAAACTGGCCCTGCACCCTACAAGAGGCACGGGGATTTGCTGCTTGTTTTTACTCATGGGTCATATAAGTTCTCCCTTTAGTGAAGGGAGAACTTCCAGAGACCGTCATGCTTGATCACACATTGGCCAGCACTCATAAAACTGTATCATGTTTACTAAACTATTTATTTATTTATTTATTTTTGAGACAGGGTCTCACTCTGTCACCCAGGCTGGAGTGCAGTGGCACCGTCATAGCTCACTGCAGCCTTGAACTCCTGGACTCAAGCAATCCTCCCACCTGGGCATCCCAAAGTGCTGGGATTACAAATGTGAGTCACCACGCCCAGCCCAAGCTATTCTTCTTTGCATGAATCCATAAGCAATCTTATTTTAAGGGGAGGGATTGTATCTTATTGACCACTGTATCTACAGTGCTTAGAATATGCTAGATGCTCAGTCAAGGTTTGTTGTGAACTAAAATAATAATGCTATTATTTTAGCATTATTATTTTAATAATAATAAGAAAAAAATAATAAGGGAAACAGGAAAAAAGAGAAATATATGGACTTTAGTGTAAAAACTATTTTGAGTCTAATTCTGCTGTGTCTTTAGACAAATTGCTTAACCTTTCAGAGCTACTGGCCCTTCATTGGTAAAGTTTATATAATCACATAAAATTCATGGTGTTCTGCTGAGGATGAAATTATAGACTGTATTTCAAATGTCTGGCCAGTTGTAAGAGCTCATTGGGTATAATTTCCCAGCAGGCTCGTAGCTTTTATTTGAGTCTCTTAGGATCATTGTGTTAACATTGTCAGCGGGGGAAGGAAGGCTGACTCACTTGTTTTCCATTTGGCGATGAAGATCAGTGAAAGCTCAGTGAAGCCAAAGGTCACAGAGAAATGGTGTGATTAGAACACAATATCCACTGTATTCTAAGTGCCTAGGCCTGGGCTGGATATTCTGGAGAATACGGAGGTAAACCAACTCATGAACTGACCTTGTCTGTTGGTTTCTACTTTGCTGCACTAGTGGGTTTGCGCCTCTATGACCCCAGGCTTGGCTCTGATCCTCACTCCGGATCTTGCTCCTGATCTCTGGAGTGGTAGAAAGAATCCAGCCCACACATGTTTTAACTTGAATGGATTTGGGTAAATGACTGCATCTCTTTGATCTGAGGCTCCTGTCTGCAACGTAGGTATAGTCATCATAATTTCACCCACTGGCCAGGGCTGGTGTTGGATTAGGTCACCTCCAACACCACCTTGGAGTCCCTCACTAGGTGTTGTGCTGGTGTGTGGACACTATAGCCAAGGACGTGGCATCCCCCGTCTATGGGCTCCCCTCCTGGTCTCCACCCCAGCTCCATTTCCTGTTCACCATTTTTGGCTCTGATCCATGACCTCTGCTAGCAAAGCAGCACATTTCTAATTTGGCAGGGGCTGCTGTTCGTGTCCTTTTCTCTGCCCAGGACAAGAACGATGTAATTGGAACCACCAATGGCAGACACAGAAAGAAAACAGGATTGACAAGGTGGCACCATGTGAGCCCATGAGAGCCAAACCATGGCAGGGGGATCGCAGAGAGTCAGATTCTCCACTGAGCCCTGCCCCGGCAGGAAGGCAAGCTCCAGTCAAGGGTGGAACAAGGTGACGCCCACGTTCAGCCATAGGAAGCTCGCACATCTCCTGCCACCAGCCAGGACAGCCCCCGTCCTGCACAGGCAGGCCTGAATCTTGGGAAACACAATAGCTGCCGCCATCACAGTTATAGATATTCACAGGTCTCAGAGAAGGTGAGATTCACGGAATTCACATCCCAGCTCTACCACCTACTGGTGTGTACTATGGGCCCCAGTTTCCACATCACTAACCTGGGATCATAATTGCCTGATTCATCAAATCCCTATGAGAATTAAAAGAGAATGTATTTGAAATGCTTAGTTTTGGACCCTGTACAAGCAGAGTAAGTAATAAATGGTAGCTCCTACTCTTACCCTGGATGTGGCTGATGACATTAACATAATTTTTTTTTTTTTTTTTTTTGAGACGGAGTCTCGCTCTGTTGCCCAGGCTGGAGTGCAATGGCGTGATCTTGGATCACTGCAACCTCTGCCTCCCAGGTTCAAGCAATTCTCTGCCTCAGCCTCCCAAGTAGCTGGGATTACAGGCACCTGCCACCACACCTGGCTAATTTTTATATTTTTAGTAGAGACAGGATTTCACCTCTTGGCCACGCTGGTCTTGAACTCCTGACCTCGTGATCCACCTGCCTCGGCCTCCCAAAGTGCTGGGATTACAGATGTGAGCCACTGCACCCGGCCAACATAAGAAATCGCACTCACTGCACCCGGCCAACATAAGAAATCGCACTCACATGTTCCCTGTAGCAGAGACTACTGGTTGTCAGCATCAACAACTGTTCTCTCCTTCCTCTTAAGTGACAGAGCCCTAATTGGACTTGGTGGACAAGGTGCTCAGCTAAAAGATTATCTCCAGCATTCTCTTGTTGTTAGTTGTGGCCAATGAGACATAAAGAGTGGACCATCTGGGTGAAAAGGGTACCTTTGTTCTTGCCACTCCTCCTGCTGCCCAGGGCACCCTGCTGATGGCCAGAGCTGTGGTGACTTCCCTGGAAGATGGGAACGAGGGTCGCAAGCTCTGGATAGAAGATGAGTCTGGGGGCTGGTGGATTTCCTGAAACCATGATTGCTCTGCACTTCTGGCCATTGATAATTGCTTTTTTACATGGGGGAGAAAGAAGTCTTACTGTCTTATTTAAGCTTATCTGAGATTTTCTGTCTTGTAGAGCCCAAATGCAATCCTAGCTGACACGATAACAGATATTTAGCAGCGAGTGGAGAGCCCAGGGAAGAATACTGTGATGCTGATGGGGAACATTGATGGTAAGTGCTAAAAACAAGACTTACCTCCTTGTGGTAGGACCGGCCCCGTGGAAGATACCCGTGTTTCATGTTTTTACATCATCAAACTCCCAGTTTGCAGATAGTGGCACGTGGTGACACCTCCTCACTGTGTGATCAGGGGCCTTCCCTGACGTGGTCCTGGATGTTTCTGTGCTGATGGCCTCACTCCCCTGGCTGCTTGGCTCTGTACTGGGATTTTCATCTCAGGTAATTGCACACTTCTTGCTTAAGATTCTCACCTCCAAATTTGGATTTCCTTGGGAAAGTAAAGTAGTTTCTGGGGAACCAGACTGGGAGCCTGAATTTTATAACAGTGTTCCCAGTGAAAACTGTGTTTTGAGCTACAAAATACCTAAAAACCACCTTGTAGAACTGGATCTGTGAGATGACAAAGGCTAAAATAATCCACACATTGCACTGTGCTAATGTTGGCCCTCTCTTTAGATAATGGGGCTGTGTACATCAAAAATGTGTCTGCCAGAGGTTCTTGAAGACACACAACCTCCCTGGGATGTTCTCCGAATCCACAGTGGCTGAAGATGGAGATTTTATTCCAGTCTTTCTCTCTTGTACCCTCTGAAACCCATACTTGGGGAGAGTGATGAGGATTTACTCCCTGGGACAGTGGGAATTGGTGTGATTCTCGGACATCTTCACCTAAGAAATCATACATTGCAATCAGTTTCCCAATTTTTCTTTCTTAGGATGTATGAAACCAGCCTGAAGACAGTTCTTGTAAAAATGTCCTTGAAACCATGAAATTGGCACAGGACTGATCAGAACTGAGATAAGAAAGCCACTCAAAGAACTTGAAAGGCTACCAGGCCAGAGAGGGCGGTCTACGACTTAATTGGTTGTATCAACCCATGTAAGCAAGGATTATGCCCTTCAGAAATGGGTGAACAAGAATGGAAAGCTGGAGGAAGGAGAGACAGAGTCACACATGGGCAGTGCTCATCAGGAAGGGCTCTGTGTGGCAACAGTGCGTCAGATCCAACTGTCAGGTATATCCTTATTTTGAAGGTGAGACTTCCTGGCATTTTGGAGACGGTTGCTAAACTCTGAGCTCCAAGAAAGCAGGAACAATATATCTAACTTGTTCACAGGGCCTCATGCAATGTAGGCATTTGATAAGTGTTTGTGGAATGAACTCATTGACTCTTTTAACATTCAAATCTTTCATATACACGTATAAATACAGAAGTTATGTATTGCATGAATCCCTTGTGTCTTTTTATTCCGTATTTTTGATGCTTTGACATCTGGGGCTCTTGCTGATCCTGGAGGGACTGCCCTTCTTAGGGTTCGTCAATTTCTGGGGATAGCTAACAACTCACCCACGATCATGCCTTTCAAATACAAACCAACCCATCCAGAGCCCACACTCCCAACCACCCCCTCTGTGGGGCTATCACACTCTGGACCCCTATCCCCTACCCTAATCATCCCAGGGCCAGGTACCAGACAACCAGGAACAGCTCCTACACCCCAGAGTCCCGAAATATTCAAACTAGCCCATCCTAAGCCAGCTTACGTTGTCTTACCCTCTCCTTCCCTTGGAAACAACAATAAAGGCTCCCGCCCATATTTCCCTCCTTCCTGCTCTGCTTTCAGACCGACCCTGGTGCTTTCTGCTTGGCCCTGCGTGCTATGCCTCCTGTTTCTAAGGACCTGTGAGTATGAACTTTTTCCTTCATGACAGTCATTTCCATTTCTGTGTGTCTCACCATACCTAAGTAAAACAAATCCCAGGTTCCCTTAAAACATGGCTTTCTGTTCTCTAGTTCCATTCCCTCCAAATGGCATTTCCGTATTTAGCTCCCCATATAGCTTGCCCACAGGGAGGGAAAGTGTCAGGCCGATGTGAGCATCTGGTCCACCTGACAGTTAAATTTCTCATTCTAAAAAAGAAAGAAAAGAAAAAGAAAACACCATTCTTATTTTCTAGTGAGTTTTGCTAGGGTGAGTCAACATCACCAGTCCAAATGGCTCTTGGTCCCTGAAGCAGCAAGATGGGAGCCAGACTTCAGATGGTGGTCAACTGGCCCATTCACCGGGGCCAGACTTCAGATGGTGGTCAACTGGCCCATTCACCAGCCCAATAGCACTTTGCGGGGACTAGTCTGCGTGACTGCCTGCCTGCCCCTGTCCTCTCTGCCTGGATGTGGACTTTCCTCTACACCAGGGTTTGGATCTGATTGATGCACAGAAGCTGGTTCCTGCTGACTCCTCTGTGTGTCCAGAGCTGTGTGTGCCTGAGACACAGGCAGATGCCCAGGCACCCGGGGAGAAGCCAGCCTGGGAACCAGACTCTTGTACCTGGAAGTTGCTCCAGCTGACATTTCCAAATGAAAGTCTGACTAGCAGGAAAAACCTCAGACACGCAGATGTCCCCAGAACAGTCACTCTTTCCAGAGAAGAGCGATGAAAGGACTTAGAAATCCAGAGCCAGAACGGAAGCTGACCATGGTTCTCCACTGGCCCCTGCTTCGCGGAAGGCCCTTTTGTCTTCCAGCAACAACATCAAGGCCAGCCCTGGGCCAGAGGCAACATGCGATCTCCCCAGATGACTGGAAAGCTTCTCCCCCAGGCTGTGCAGCACAAACTGGAGCCTCAAAACAGAAGCTACTTTGTCTCTGCAATGAGTCAATTCTGTCGTCACTGGGGCGCAGTAATGGAGCCACTGGGTAAAGTCATGGAGTGTCGAAGGACAGGGTGCCCCCTGCAGAAAGTCTAGGGGGAGGGAGCCATCTGCCCTGTACCAACTGACACCCCAGCCCATTTCCTGCCCTCCCGCCCCGGCCTCCACCTGCAGTCACACTTCTGCCCCGATGTCCATCCTTACTAGCAGGTGGCCTTGGAAGCCCCCTTCTGAGTTCCACTATCCCTGTGAAGCTGGCCTACGGCCCAGCCCCCATGCCCCCCGCTGCGGCTGTAGGTTCACTTGCAGCAGCCGGGGTGCACCTTAACAAAGATCCGCGGCCATTTGGAGAAGCTGCTCATCCCATAGTGAGGCCTGTCAGAGCTTGGATAAAGACAAATCAAAAGTTTCCATAGGCCAGGGACCTTCAGACCAAATCAATTAAAACGGGTAAATGGGGGCATCAGGGAGTGGGGGCCTGAGAGAGTTTGACAGCTCATCTAAATCTTGGTAGTCAGTCAAAACTAGCATCACAAGGGAAAAATAGATGCTCAAGTCAAGACCAAACATCTGAGAATCACCTGCATCCAAATCACCTTCAGTCATTGTGAGTGCAAACTCCCCAGCGCACCCCAGATGGCTGATTCCAAGCATCCTGCGGGTGACGAAAAGGTGGGAATCTGCAGGTTGAACCAACTCCAGGGTGTTCTAAGACCCTCAAGATTGGCTGCTGAAAAGAGGGAAGCTCTTTTGTGGGCTTTGATGAAGTGAAAGGAGGGGCTGGGTTATACAAGGTAAGTGATCTGGAATTCAGAAGGCTTGAACTCATGCCTGCCTCTGTCCTGTACTGTTTTTGTCCTTTCTGCTCTGCCTCCAAGGGCTTTGGGTTCCTCGGCCAACAGGCACATGCTCCGAGGACCGCCCCTCGCCCTGGGCTTCTGCTCCACTGCGGCTCTGAGCAGATGGTTTCTGATCAACTATTTTTGCAAGTGTCACTTACTATTTATTATCAGAGCAATGCTTGCATGCATCATAATTCCTAGATTGGGCCCTAATTGTAAGTGTGTCCTGCTGAAGCTATCACACAACGACCACATACTCCAACAAACAAAAAGATGAGCAGGGAGGAAAGTATAATCAAATTGTCGTGTCAGGGTGAAAAATGATGGCTGAGTTGTGACACTGTCTCGATTTCAAAAAACACCAAAGATACACATATTTATTCAAGATCCTTTCTTTACAAAATTTTGGTTTGCGTTTTGATGATCACATTTCCCTGGTTACAAAAGAGCAAAGAACTAGACTCTCTCTGAGTGTCTTGATGGAAGACAGTTTGCTTTTGAGGAATTAGATAATGGATGCCCAGAGGATTCTAGTTAGAATGACAGTTGCGTGTCGTGTAACGTTTTGGTCAGTGATGGACCCCGTATACGATGATGGTTCTATAAGATTGTAATACCATATTTTTACTGTACTTTACCTATGTTTAGATGCACAAATACCATTGTGTTACAATTGCCTGCAGTATTCTGTACAGTAATGTGCTGCAAAGATGTGTAGCTTAGGAGCAATAGGCTATACCACACAGCCTAGGTGAGCATCAGCTTATACCATCTCGGCTTGGGCAAGTACACTCTATAATGTTCACACAGTAACAGAATCACTTAATGATACATCTCTCAGAATATATTCTTTTCATTAAGTGATGTGTGACTGTGCTCCAGACGTTGGCCTTCAGCATTTTCCCCATTTAGAGTCCTGAGGTCTCCATTTGGATGTCTGTGAGTCGCTTACGTACTGGATGGCACACTGAAGTCACTACCTTTGTCCAGTGCTATGGCTCTCCATTTCCATAAATATGTCTTGCAAAGAATCACCTCTCATACTCCCTTCCATATAATCGCAGAGTCTTCTAATTCTGCCTAAAATAGACTTAAAATGTGTCAGTTTCTTTCCAAATCTGCTGACCAACTTTCCCACTCTAGTCCAAATTGCCACGGTCTATCTTTTGGAGTTTGAAGGTACTTCCTACCTGGTTTCTTCCCATTCACTCTTCCTTTCCCCCGACCTACTCTCTATGGAGCAGACAGAGTAATTTATTTTATTTTTATTTTTTTAAAGACAGGATCTCACTCTGTTGCCCAGGCTGGAGTGAAGTGGCACAATCTTGGCTCACTGCAACCTCCATCTCGCGGGTTCAAGTGGTTCTCTTGCCTCAGCCTCCCCCAGTAGCTGGGATTACAGGTGTGGATCACCATACCTGGCTAATTGTTTTTTTTGTATTTTGTTTGGTAGAGACGGGGTTTCTCCACGTTGCCCAGGCTGGTCTTGAACTCTTAGGCTCAAGCAATCCTTCCACCTTGGCCTCCCAAAGTGCCGGAATTAAAGGTGTGAGCCACCGCACCCAGCACAGTAATCTTTTAAAAATAAAAACATGGTAATGTCACTGGCCTGCTTTAAATCTTCAAATGTCTCTCTTTTGTTCTTCGGGTCATGTTCTGACGCTGTGACTGCAACCTCCTCACCCTCTGCAATCCACGCTGCTCACTAAACCCACAGCCAGGCTGGTGTCCTCTTTGTTTCTCAACCTGGTCGGAGGCCCTCCTGCATCCTGGACTTGCGGGTGCTCCTTGCTCTGATGATGTAGTGTCACTGCCCACTTGGACTGATCCCTCGTGCTCCTGTCCTCCAGCTTCTGTGTCACTTCCCAAGGAGAGACATTCCCCATCACCCAGGCCAGGCTGGTCTCCTACAATCACATAGCTCCATGTATTTTCTCCCACAGCACTTTCATCACAGTGATAATCACATGTGTGACTATTTTTATAATATCCCATTAAGCCACAAGGTCCCTGAGGACAGAGACTATGCCTCTTGGTCACACTGAAGGCCCAGTGTTGAGTGTAGTACTTATTATTTTGTAAACATGAAACAAATATTTATTGAATAAATGAATGTGCAAGTTAAGGAATCCCAGTTCAGCAACGAAATCAAGTCAACCCAGTGACTCAGAGAGTGAAAATAAAGAGTGGAAGAGCTGTCTGGACAGAAGCAGCATTTTCCTTCGCTGATTTCACACCATCTGTGGAAACAGAACTTTCAGAAATATGCCCCTTGCCGAGTCTTCCCAGAGTTGACAGTTGTGTCTTCTAGAATGAAAGGCTGGTGGACATAGAGGGGCAAGGTTCAGAACCAACACCAAGAAGAACCATCATCTGCTTAGAGCTGTCCGGCGCTGGGATTCGCCGCAGCAGTGAGCCTCGACTCTGGAACGCTGAAGCAGAGGATGAATAACAGGTGTGACTCTTGCAGAGGAGGCCGCATTGTTGAACAGCCCCTTCCTACTCTTGCGATGCTGCCCTGCTGTGCAATCCAGCCCTTTTGGAATGATGGCCATTCCTCCCACTGTCATCTCCTTCCCCTGGAATCTGTGCCCAGCCCTGCCTGCAGCTCTTGCTGCTGTGTCTCTTCTGGTTTTCTTTCTGTTAAGATGAAGAGCAACCATCAGAACTAGGAAACCAACTCCTAGGCTGGTCTGACACAACTGGACATTTGTCTTTCCAGTTTAGCATTTGGATAGCGAAAGATGAGGTTGTTAGATAACAGTGCCTATTTGAAATAAAGGTCATTTTGGACTTTTGAATGCAGAGGAAGCCAGCTGAGTGAGACAGAGAGAGAGATGTATGGATGGACAGACAGAAGACAGGAAGATGTAAAAATGAGAGGGAAGCTAGCTGAGTGAGAGAGAAAGAGACAGAGACAGAAAGAGATGTATGGATGGATGGACAGACAGGAGGCAGGAAGAAGTAAACATAAGGAAGTGAAGCACATAGCATTTGGACCTTGAGAAGTAGTAAGAGGGGTATGTGTGTGTGTTAGAGAGAGAGAGAGAGACAGAGAGACAGAGAGACAGAAAGAGAGAAAAAAGAGGAGGAGCAGGAGGAGGGGGAAGGGAGAGGGGAAAGTCCCAATTCCTAACTTTCATGTTCCAGTTTTATTCTCTGTGTGGCTATAACTATAATTATATTACTGTTATATATATTATATATTATTATATAATATAAATATGACATATATTATATAAATATGTTATATATAATATAAAATATATAATGCAAAATATAATTATAATACAAAATATAAATATATAATACAAAATATAGATATATTATATACTATATATGATAAAAAATAAATTATATATTATATACTGTATATAATTAAAAATATGTTATATATAATACACTATATAATAAATATATATTATATATTATATACTACATATGATAAAATATATTATATATTTTATTATATATAATAAAATATATTATATATTTTATTATATATTATATTATATATAATAAAATATATTATATATTTTATTATATATAATACAAAATATATAATAGATAATATATATAAGTAATTTATACATATTATAAAAGATATACTATTAAAAGAATATATATTATTTATATATAAATGATATATATTTATATATGAATTTTTTTTTTTACTGGAAAGTGTGGGAAATTATAGCTTGAGAGATTTTCTGCTGTTTTACATCAACATTTCCTAACGAAGATTATGTACATTTTGGGCCCAGTTTTTCTGAGTCTTACATAGATTTCTGGTGATGTGATAGCTGCAACCCAAACTGGAATAAGATATCCTACCATGCTTAGCAATATTTAAATAACTGAACAGTTTATTCACCAGAGTACGACTATCCAGGGTCTGTTTCCTAAGACACAGCAAACACTCTGACGGCCACCGTGGGTTCTCTGCCAACTCACCTGTTCTCCTAAACAGCAAAAGGTCAAAGGACAGGTGGGGAAACCACAGAGCACCTTGCATTCCTCTGCCCCTGTTTTCCTCTCTGCAAGTCTCTTGTGTATTCAGTTTTGCGGTCAGTCTAGCTAAGGAGACTCTGAGTCAGCACTCTTTTCAGCCTTCAAGCACCGCATTGTTGGCCATCTCCTGGTTCATGCCATCAAACCCAAGCTTTGCTTTTGACACCAAGATAAGCTTAGTGTAATATGATCATGTCATTGGCTAAAGAAACAGAGCTAAACACCTGTGCGTTTTAGCAGAACGGATGTGGCTTCAAGTCTGAAAGTCGACTATCTTGCACGGTCTTGTCTGCTTCTGCAATGATGAAAGCAGATGGAGGCAGTAGCTACTGACGGTTACAGAGTCATAGATGCGGAAAGCTGGAAAGGAACTTAGAATTAATCTACACTGTGTCCTTTATCATTTTAAGCATCAATTAAAATTTATGAAATCATACATAGAAACCTACTCATTGAAAAACACCAAACAGCTGTAGAATAAGAGGAACTTTCCATCTTTCATCACATGCCCCATAGTAACGGTGTCTGTGGATCATCATCTATATTTATATATAAGTCTTATATAAATGGATTCTCTCCATGTTTATTATTTTGAGACTTATTTTTTATTCCTTAAGAATAGATCTTGGAGGCCTTTCTATGTCAGTGTGTATTATTTTAACAATTGCGTACTATTGTATGGTAGGACTGTTCTGCAGTTCAGGTGATAATCTTCCAGTAACAGACTTTTTGGGGTTTTCGCAGTTTCTTACTATTACAAACAGTGCTTCCATAAATCATCTTTACTTAAATTTTTGTGCACCTGTGCAGGTATTTTTTAAGTTTAGGTTCCTGAATTGGAACTGCAAAGATCATATGAATATAAAATTACATAAACACTGCCAAATTTTGTTTTTTGTCTTTTGTTTTTTCGTGTTTTTTTTTTTTTGAGACGGAGTCTTGCTCTGTTGCCCAGGCTGGAGTGCAGTGGCAGCATCTCGGCTCACTGCAAGCTCCGCCTCCTGGATTCACGCCATTCTTCTGCCTCAGCCTCCCGAGTAGCTGGGACTACAGGTGCCCGCCACCACGCCCGGCTAATTCTTTGTATTTTTAGTAGAGATGGGGTTTCACCATGTTAGCCAGGATGGTCTCGATCTCCTGACCTCGTGATCCGCCCACCTCGGCCTCCCAAAGTGCTGGGATTACAGGTGTGAGCCACCACGCCCGGCCGACACTGCCAAATTTTGATCCCAAAAGGATATACCAATTTATCTTCTACCAACATCAAATGAGAGTGAATGTCTTTTCCTGCCAACATTAGATGTTTACAATCTTTTTAATTTTTGTTAATCATGTAGATAAAAAAGAAATTATATTGTTTATATTGAATTTCCATGAGTATATTTTCAAGTGTTTATTGGCCATATGAATTTCTTTATCTGTTAATTACTTGTTCATACCTTTTTCCCTTAAAAAGCATATGCACAATCAATAATAAAATTGATTATTTTTTAACTTTTGGTCTTGTAAGAACTCCTTTTGTAGTTTGTGCATTAAGAATTTTTTCTGTATATTATGAATATATATTATATAATATACATAATACATATTTCTTATATATTTCTAATATATAAGACTATATTTTTATAGTCTTGCTCATTTTTAAACTTTATATCATTTTTGTCATAAATTGTTTTGATTTTCGGGTAAACACAATTGTCTGCCACTTCCTTTAGAACATTAAGGTCTTACTTCTTGTTTAGAAAGACCTACATGCCAAAGTTATAAGATTATTTGCTTATTTTTATAAAACATATTATTTTGCCCATTTACATCTTAGGCCAATTTGGAATTTGTTTTTATATATACTGTGAGCATAGTATCTAACTTTATTCTTCTTTCACAGATGAGTAGCCAACTTTTCTGTCACAATGTGTTGAACTAATCGATGAAATAATTTCATAACTTTTTCTGCTGATTGGAAGTGCGAATTTTACCACATACTGAATTAATATGTTTCTTCTCTCTCTTTTGATCCATGGATTCACTGTCCTATTTGGCTAATCTGGACTAAGAATATTCTGGGATTTTTCCTTGTTATTTCTTCTTTTATTATAGTTTTACGGAGATATAATTCACATGTCATACAATCCGTCCATCTAAAGTGTAGAATTCAATGGTTTGTATTATATTCACAGACTTGTGCAACCATCAGCATAATCAATTTTAGGACATTTCATCACCCCCAAAAGAAACCCTGTACCCAATAGCTATCACACTCATTCTCCATTTCTCCCCAGGCTCACGGGTTCTAGGCAATAACTATTCTCCTTTTTTTCTCTATGGATTTCCTATTCTGGATATATCATAAAAATGGAATCATACACTCTATGGTTCTTTATGAGCGGGTTCTTTCACTTAGCATACGTTCAAGGTTCAGGCCTGCTATAGATACTCTCTTTTTTCTTTTTGTAAATGTCATTTATTTTTATTGTCATCTAATATTGCATTTTATGGATATACCATATTCTAATTTATCCATAGCTCAGTTGATGAACATTTGGGTAGTTTCCAGCTTTTGACTACTATGAATAATGCTGCTGTGAGCATTCATGTATGTGTGGACATGTATTTTTACTTCTCTTGGATATATATGCCTATGAGTGGAATTTCTGGGTTATATGGTAACTCTATGTTTAACCTCATTTTGAGGAACTGCCAGACTGGTTTTCACAGCAGCTGCACCATTTTACAATCCTACCAGTACTGTATGAGGGTTTTGATTTTGTCACATCCTGGCCAACATTTGTTATTGTCTTTTTTTATTATAGCCATTCTTAGTGAGTGTAAAATGGCATTTCACTGTGGTTTTTATTTGCGCATGACTGATGGCGCTGAGTTATCTTTTTATATGCTGATTGAGTAAATGAGATGTATGCATCGGAAGAAAGAGTTCAAACACATGGGTTGTGGAGATGCATGACATAGAAGCATGGGTTCCCTGATGACTTTCCTACCTGCTTAACTGCAGCAGCGTTTACTGTCATGGAGGAATAAGGCAGGCCTATTTTTAGTCTTCACAACATACTTGTGGACCTTTCGCTTATACTCTTGTAACCTAAATATTTGAAAACACTGACTTAAATATTTTGACTCTCTTTTTTTTTTTTTTTTTTTTGAGACTGAGTCTTGTTCTGTTGCCAAGGCTGGAGTGCAGTGGTACAATCACAGCTCACCGCAGCCTCG
Organism: Pongo abelii; assembly: GCF_028885655.2. Taxonomy (NCBI): domain Eukaryota; kingdom Metazoa; phylum Chordata; class Mammalia; order Primates; family Hominidae; genus Pongo; species Pongo abelii. The sequence goes on from NC_071985.2 coordinate 16,950,193, forward strand.
AACTCCTGGGCTCAAGTGATCCTCCCACCTCAGCCTCTTGAGTAGCTAGCACTATAGGCACGCACACCATGTTCAGCCTTGTTTTTTGTTTTTTTGTTTTTGTAGAGACAGGGGTCTCACTATGTTGCACAGGCTGATCTCAAACTCCTGGCCTCAAGAGATCCACCTACCTTGGTCTCCCAAAGTGCTAGGATTACAGGTATGAACAACAGCACCTGGCCTCAACTCTTTTTGTATGCTGATTGAGTAAATTTTTTTTTTTTTTGCCATTGCCTACATTTCAATTAATAGATAAATACTAAAATCCCAGTTTTGTTGAAGTGACTTGCCCAACATATTGAATTTTCAAGAAGAAGGATACCACCAATGTTAGAATCTTTCTCTCTTTTTAAAAAATAATGTCTTAAGTTCCCAGATACTTTTATAAGATAGTTAAATTTCTCCAGGCTAACAAACCTCAGATAAGTGGTTTGATGGGTTTAAAGCTACTTCGTTTTTTGTTTTGTTTTTTTATTTGAGACGGAGTCTCAGACTGTCACACCCGCTGGTGTGCAGTGGCGCGATCTCAGCTTGCTGCAACCTCTTCCTCCCAGGTTCAAGCGATTCTCCTGCCTCAGCCTCTCAAGTAGCTGGGATTATAGATGCCTGCCACCATGCCCTGCTAATTTTTTGTATTTTTAGTAGAGATGGGGTTTCACTATAGTGGCCAGGCTGTTCTCGAACTCCTGACTTCATGATCTGCCTGCCTTGACCTCCCAAAGTGCTGAGATTACAGGTGTGAGCCACCATGCCCGGCCTGAAGCTACTTTTTAAGGATAAACATTGAAAATAACTTAATGAAGGAGGTGCCATTCTCTAAAGTTAAGTTTCAGGTATGTGTATAAACTATTCATTTATGTTATTAAATGTCCTTCACCCATGGGCTTTGTTTCTCTTATTTTCTCTTAAAATACGATTTGCAGCTATAAGTATAACTATTAAGTGTTACTTCCCTTTCATCTTTTTCTTGTTTTCTTAAACAAACATTTTGTACGCAGGGCAAGGAACCTGGTGCTGAGTTCTGAGAGTGCCAAGTGTTGGAGGCTTGGTGAGCATTAAGGCAGATGTCTCCCCAGGACTTTAATGAGGGTTGTTTCTTTATCTGCTGGAGCAGATTCCCTGTGCTATGTGGTACTGAGGCACCTGATGAATGCAATGATGAATTTCTACCGCCTCAGATTGCTGAGTTTGGAAAATCTCTTTGACATAGCAAAAGTTGCTAAGCATCTCACCCAGCTGTGGCCGTTTTTTGCTCCTGAACAATACAGTGGGACATTATTCATCCCTTAGAAAAAGGCTATTAAAACATCCCACAAGACAGTAAATTACATGGAGCAGGTGTCTCTAAGAGAAGACTAAACATCCCACAGCCAAATATGATGAACTGGTACTAACCCCTGTTTCCAGGAAGCCTAATTTATTTCTTGTCTCTTAATTAAAATGAGGCTTTAGGCAAAAATGTTATTGTAGTGGCTGGGTCTAATGACAGTATAAAAAATATTACTCTTGCTTTATCTGCTAAGTTTGATTGGAATAATTTTAGTAATTATATATCAAATTCTTCTCACGGTCTTAGCTATTGGATAGTTTTTAAAAAGTATATTACCTCCAAGATTTAGAAACATAGAGACTAAGAAAGGCTAGGAGGAATTTTCTATATCAGGATCGCTTGCTGAAGAGAGTAAACCAGGCTTAGGCATCTCTCCTGGTTCAGCCTGAAATATTCCTCTTTATCTGCCTATCATATTTGTCTTCTGGACAGGATGGTCTTCACGGGGAGGCCTGTCTGCTTTTTGTGACCCTGGCAGACATTGCTAATCAATCACAGATTTCTCTTATTGTAAAATCCTTCTTCACATTAGGCCCCAGAGAGTCACTGTGAATAGGTCAAAGTTGTCATGCTTCCTGAAACTAATTTGCTTTTTTGGGTATATGTTTTATTGATGAAATGATTCTATGTCTAAAAAAAATTAAAACTGTTGTTCTACTAAAATTCCTTAATTTTAGGCATAAAAATGGAAGCTCAGACTTGTCCCAGAACACAGCACAAGTTTATGGCAGAATCAAAATTAGAATCATTTGTCTTTTGTCTGCCAGAAGAATATAATATTCTTTCTTTCTCTTGTCTTTATTCTCAGCACATCTCTGCAGCTGTCTACAAACATTTGTCTCTTTTGAATGATCCAGTCCACATACGGAATGCTATCACTTCTAAGTAAATGGTCTATTTGGCAGATAGAGAGCAGTAATTAGTGAACCTAATGATTGTGCTTCTCCTTGTAGTTCTACCAGTTTAGCTACCTTTGTTAGCACACACCTTGTACCCACCTGACAAGAGGAAGATGGGGAATGGGGAATTGGAAAGGAAGAGGGAGCAACCTCACTGAATATGGTATGCCAAGTAGTGAACATATGTTGCCTCATCACACTCTGACAATAACCCACAAAGGAGACCAATATCCCATTATAACAGAAGCAGAAAAGAAACACCCCTTATGTTACTTTACTAATAGGAACCTTCTCTAGATTTGACCCCAAATGATATTATTCCAAAGCCTATGCTTTTGAAAACTTAAGAAATGTACAGATTTATTTTGAGAAAAATAACCTTCCATAATTCTTGAGCATACTCCATGAATCTCCTAGATTCTGTGGCACTAAGTTTGTAGAATACCACATTAGGACTGAAGTGCTACCAGTTGGAGAAGCAAAATAGCAAAGTAGTTAAGAGCTGCTAACTCTGAAGCAAGAACTGCCTGGTTGGGTTCTGACTCCAGCATGTTCCAGCTTTGTAAAATGAAGCATGACACTTGATGTCTCTGTGCCTGCTTCCTCATCTATAAAATACGTATGCTAATAGAATCTACCTTGTAGGGTTCCTGTGAAGATCAAATGAGTATATGCATTAAAAAATACATAGACTGGTATCACCTGGTGTAGAGTTAAACAAATCGGTATGTTGTGCTAGTATAGAAACTGTAAACCAAATGAAAACACAGAAACCAGGCTTTAGTTAGGAACTGATGATCTCAGAATATACATATATTTTTAGAGTATTAGCAAAATGGTAATACAAATTTAAAAGAATGCATTTGTAAACATTCTGATCCCTGGGAATCTATCCATCCAGGCTAAATTGAGAAATATTGCACTCTAGTATTTCCTGCAAAGAATGGTTATCTGTTAAAATATAGAGTGAGTCTTGGCTCCTACTATTAATAGAGAGGCTTGTATAATTCACACCCTCTTGTTTATAAATGTGAGAAAATTCTAAAGAGTCATGGTTAAGCCAAGGAGACTATTTTAGTTCACCACAATCAAACATGTATAACTCTAATTAGTGGATTGATTATGAATTATTGCTTATTTGCAGACATGAGCTCAAGCTCAGCATTGACATGAATTCAGAGCCTGAAGGAAAGATATGGATTTCAGGCCACAGTTGCTTGTTGTGGAGTTAGAAGCAGAGCCCAAATTCCCTGTCTTTCATTGCAGTCCTGGATCCCAAATTCTTTTCTATGCAAACTTTCAAGTTCTTTGTCACCTAAGAGATATGGGTACTTTTAAGTTATACCAGTCATATAACTTAAATCCAATCAAAAGCAGAAAGCATTTTACCCCTCTTGGAAAAATTGATGCTTATAGATCAAAGAAAAAGAAGTAACAGGCAGGCCAACAGGCACTAAATTATCCAGCAAACAGCATCCTTTGCCTCCTTTCCAGTGATCAGCTCTCCTGGTTCAGACTTTTTGTATTGAAGTGCACTTGCATCCAGGAGGCAGCTGGAGAGTACTGGGAATTTTCTCAGGAACAAGTAGCTTGTTGATGAAGGAGGGCAAAGCTGGAGAAAATGCTAGGCAGACAATAGAGAGCCAGAATAAGTGAGATGGGAAGGAAAGCTTCGCATCATTTCCTTTGGATCAATCCAATCACTGAGCCGGAGGTCATGAAGTGTAAAGATCCCCAGGAAACCGAACAGTACAATTACCAAATGATAAGATGTGATTCAGAAAGCTAATATCTTCCCTAAAGGCTAAGGCCAAATGACTTGTTTGAAACAGCCAGGAAGGAAGGGTATTGCTCTTCATGTCTTCCTTTTCAAGTCCATGGTTATTTGCCTTTTCTTGCTGCCTTATAAGGGCGTTTGTTAAAAATTCAGGAACAATGCCAGCTACCAAGGTAGACAGATCTGGAGTATATGACAAATAAAGTAATCTAGCACTATTATTAACAGCAGGCATGTTGCTCCTAGGCAATTTTATGGCTCATTTTGAATGCATTATCTCCATCCGAAAAAGGTAAATGTGATTCTTATGTCTAGGGCAGTTCCAAGAGTCTACAATGAATGTGGTTCCTCTGACAAAGCAATCAACTTTTCCATGGTTGGCAGGTGAGTAAATTGGGTATTACTAGGAGTTATTAAATATGGTTTTTGGCTGATTTACTACCTGCTGGGTTTCCATGGAAGTTGAGTATATAATACACCAGGCCAACAACATTAATCTTTTGTCCTTAATTCATTGCCGTTTTCAACGTGAAGACAGGCGCAGCAGTATGGATGTTACAGGAAAGCCATTTCTAGCTCTGCTCCTTTAACATGTGTAAAAACATCTGTGGGTGACAGGCGGCACCCCAGCTCCTGGGGTCGTGACAGAGGCTCTTGGGACTCCTTCTTATTGAGATGCACAGTGATCTAGGTGTTCCCCAGGCAGGAATCCATGGAATCTTTGGCTTTTCCTTGACCTAGCCCAGCTTGACCCCTCTCTGGACTTTTGCACCCCTGTCCCTCAGCAAGTCGCTGCTGAACTGATGGAGCTCCTGTTGTCTTGATAAGAGGGCACCATTCCTGCGTGGAGGGAGGTTTACATGGCTGCTCCTTCTCCTGATAAGGACACGGAGCCTCCCTTCCTTTCTGTGGCTCTGCTGCCCTAAATCTCTCCTCCCCTTTGCAAAGCGACCAGTGCCAAGAAGGAGGATAAACCTAGAGCAGGTGACCCACCCACTGCTAAGGATCACAGTGGGATTCCCAATCTGCCTCTTAGCTCTTAAGTCTGCTGCAGTTTCCACAGGAAGCCCTAGCTTCTCTGGCCATCCCTTCTCAGGACCACTGTCCCGTTGTGGCTAAGTCGATTCTCCAATCTGATTCAAGCTCCCAGGCTTCTGACACCCAAAGCCTGTGCTCTGGAAATCATGGTAACCAGCAGCATCTCCCCCAACATCAGCTCTGGCTGGATGGTCCCTTCATTTTCCCACTGTGAAGCAGACCTGGCCCTTCCTGGGGACCCTGCTTCCGCTACATGTCTCAAGTTGGCTATTCTCCACAGCCTTTCTACTATGCCTGGCTATCGGGGTGTGTGTGTGTGTGTGTGTGTGTGTGTGTGTGTGTGTGTTTGAGGGCAGGAGATCTTTGCTATTTATTAGCATTGATTCTCCCTCTTCCATAAAACACCCCAGCTCTCCCACTCCCAGTTGTAATCATTTATAGACTCTTTGCCTCATTCATCAAAGGTTTGAGCACTGACTCACTGTCATCATTCCTGGCAATTTCAAAGCCACATACACTCTTCATCTCATATCCTCATCTTTGCCGGTGACCTTGTCCTCCACCCCACCCTTGCCACCCCTCCACTGCCCTTAACCACAGCAACTCCAAAATACTCATTTCAAACACTCTGCTTTGTGCCTTCTACCTCCTATCTATCCAGGTCACTCCCTCTCATGGCCTGAATCTAACAATTCTTTGCCCATTAGGACCACCAATCAGTACCCTACCACTTTGTATCCCCATCATTTTCTCACTTTCCTTTTTTCTCAGCCTACAGTCCATCCCTTTAATCACTCCTGTACATACAGCCTCAACAATTGCATCTTTCTATCGTAGAATCCTTGAAAAAAAAAAAACAGTTAAATTCAGGTGTACTGAGTCTGCATCTGAGTGGTTGACTAGGCCAGAGTGAAAGAATAACTGGATAAACTGGAATCAACTCAAGTTTATGGCCAGACATCAAGATGGGTCCCTCAGGACTGTTGAGCAACCCAGCCCCCAGTCAATTCACTTTCTCACTCCCTGGGACCTTCTGTTCTCTCCTTCAACCTCTAACACCTTGTTCCCACCTTTATTCTCAGCCAATGATCTTGCTTCCTGTTTTACTGAGAATGTAGACACAATTGGAAGAAAACATCACTCTACAGCCACATGCACCAATTTACCTGTCTCTGATGGTGTACCCCGCCTGGTGGACAGCTGTGCCTGCCCCTCGTGAAGCCAGACCCTGAGCTTGTGCACTAGTTCCTGTCCTCTCTGGCCTGTTCTTTGCTTATGCAATCAACTCTTTTCTCTCCTGCATCAAAGCTCTCCCACCTGCTGTCTCATTCCCATCAGCAGACAATCACTACCCTTTCTCCCATCTTTAAAAAGAGCTCCTTTCCAGCAACTGCCCGCACTGAATCACTCTGGAGAAATTCTCTATATTCACTGTTCTCTCATTCTCTTTTGAACCCACTTGTTTGAGATTGTTGTCCCCACCAGTGCTCTGAAGTTATGACCAGTGTTACCAACAATCTTCACACACGCATATCCCATAGTTGAGTCTCAAGTCTTTTTCTTTTCTGATTTTTTTTTTACTTGATTTCTGGAACATTCCACCTTCTTGGTTTTCTTCTACTTTACCTACTTCTTCGCAGCATCATTTTTCTGGATTCCTCTCCCTTTCCTGACCTTGGAATGTTCGAGGGTCCCCAGGTTCTGTCCTTGAGGCTCTTCTTGTCTCCATTTACATAAAACTTCCGTCAGAACCACAAATTCCAAATGTGTGACACCACCTCTTCATGAACTTCTGATGAACACTTAAGCTGTGTCTAGTAGGCACCTTAAACTTTACACACTCAATACAAATTATTTGATTCCCCAATCCCCTGGCTTCAGCAACTGTTCTTCCTCCCCTGTTCTTCATCTCAGGAAACTGCCATAGCATCTTCCCAGTTAAACAACAACAATAAAAGTCCCTGATTAAGGTGACTGTGTATCCCAGTTTACACTGTCAGTCTTTAAGCATCCCCTTTAACTGCCAAAAATCTTGGTTTGCATAATAAATTATAGAGCCATGCTTCCCTGGTTCTTTTTTGCTTCTCTCTATAAATATTCCCTGTTGAGTCTTCACTCTAAATATATTCTGAATTTACCCACGCCTCACCACCTCCACTGCAGCCACCCCGGTTGGGCCACAATCGTCTTAAGTCTTGACTGCTGCTGTGAATGACTAACTGGTTTGTCTCATTTAATTTTGCTCTCAGTGGTTTATTTTCTACACAGAAGCCAAAATGATCTTTCAAAGAGTCTGCTCATGGCATTCCCCCTGTTCAAATCTTCCAGTGGCTTCCCACTGCCATAAGAATGAAAACAGATATGGCCCAGCCACCTTTGACTTCATTTATCACGCTCTTGTTTGCCACTTCCAACCCCACATGCTGTAACTATAATAGGTTCATTGCCCAGTGCACATAGCAGGTCAATACACTGAGACACTGGGTTGCAACAGAGGAATAGATTTAATGGTAGGGCCACCAAACGAGGAGACAAGAAGAAACCTCAAATTTGTCTCCTCCAGGAATTTGGGCTTAGGGTTTTTACAAGTTTTGGAGTGGACCAAAGTATGGATATTGCTGATTGGTCAAAAAGTGCAGGGTGAAGTCTTGGGAAAAGGAGATGAGGAAACTGTACTCTTGTGCTGATTCAGTTCCCCTGTGAAAGTCTTTAAACGGGTAGTTGCCAGCTGTTCTGCTGAAATTCAGGATCTGCTTAAGCAACTCTTAAACAAAAACCTTCTAATTCTAATGTCAGGAATTTTATCCATAGGAACAATGGGGAATTGAATGCTCAATATCTAATGCTTTATGACTTTTAGTTACAAGAAAATGGCTAAAGTGCAGCCTGATTAGTGCTTCATTATAACTCTATTTCTGTCCAGAATTCTTGTTAACCCTGTGAAGACGGCTTCAACGCCTCTTAGCTGTTCCTAACCCACATTGTCTCACCTAGGGTTTTCTGCTTTTGCCGTTCCTTCTGCCTAGAAGGCTTTCCCCCAGCAATCAGCATGGCCTGGATGCTCACCTTGTTCTGGTCTCTGCTTACATTTTGTTTTGCAGAGACTTGACAGGTCCTTCTCCACTGCCTTACCTGGCTTTGCTTTTACTCTGATAACTTGCTGTTACCCGTCATTGTATCGTATTTGTGTCTCTTCCACTGGCAAACATGCCCCATACCAACTTTGCCTCTTTTGTCTGACACTAGTTTATTAGACCCTGGAACAGTAACAAGCATAGGGTAGGGCTACTAGAATAAATATTTTCCAGTAAATATTTATTCAAAAAAATGAATGACTGGTTGAAGGGATGAAGCAGATCTCTTTTATTTAATTGGTTTCAATAATCTGTGTGCCAAGCAGTTTACTCTCATATTTAGTCCTTTTAAAAACAGTGTGGCTACTGCTATCCTCTGGATTTTACAGACAAAGGAATGCAAGTTCAGAGAAGCCAAGGACCTTGCCCAAGGTCACCTGACTGGTAAATGGCTGAGATGTTTTTGATTCCAGACAAGCTAAGTCCAGAGGCCAAGTTCATCACCATAATGCTATACAGCCGTCCTAATGTTATCAGGTCACAAATTTAAGACACTATGGATTTTCACAAGGGAGAGAGTCTGGTGGTTTCTTGTAAATGGTGACTTTGTTTAGTTTCTGTCTTCTCCATGGAAGGTACACATCCTGAGAGTACAGTCTTTGCTGGATGTGTTTGTTGACTATGACTAAGCCCTGGCTTGCCTCAGCTCCTTCTTCCCTAACCATCGCAATGCCACTCAACACCTGCAGATATAGCCTCTCCCTGAACCTGGTCCAATGAGAGCCCCATGCAGGGCACTGCAGAACAGGAGCCTCTTCTTCTGTTCATCCTTCTTGGCAGTGCCTTTGAACACTGAGCAGCCAGCTTGGCCTCCCTGCTCCAGACCACTGTGAGTAGCTCGTTAGCTTATCTGGTCCTTCTGCCTGGGCCACTGGCTTAAGTGTCTGTCTTCTAGTCATGTGCTCAGTGTCTGGTCCAATCTCACAACCATTCTGAGAATAGAATACCCACATCCGCACACCCATCCATCAGCCAAATGACCTAACTTCCTCACCCAAATCTAGTGGTGCTCTTGCTTCCTTTTCTCCCTGGGCTGACACTTGCTCCACTGTCTCTAATTCTGAGGTCTGTTCTAACTGAAAGCTTTCCAAAATTCTCTCCTCCTGGAAAGCATTCTGGACCACAGACCTCATCCTGGATTGGTCCTGAGTTATTTTTATCATTATAACAACATTCTTGTTGTTGTTATTATTATAGCAGCCAATTTTATGAAGCACTTTCCATACAGTATTTCCAATAATTTTCACAGTTACTCTGTGAGATGGGTACTGTTATCATTCCCATTTTATTGAGGAGAAATCTGGAATTTAGGGACATAAGTAAGGTTAAACTCCAGGTCACCCACTTGGCATGCGGCAGAGGTGAGATTCAAACCCAGGTAGCCTGGTTTCCAAAGATACTTCCCTACTCCCAAACACCCTTTGCAGGGTGCTGAACTGAGGATCCCCTACTAAGACAGGATGATTTTCCCCAGCCACCTGAGGGGTTCTTGGGAAGTCTGGTCCTATGCTAGCTCAGCTTTGGTTTCTGCTTGCATTCTCCTGTTTCAGGTAGGAGTAAGGGAGCTTCCAACCTGGATCCCAGGCCACTTACACAGCCTTTGTCCCCTGCGCCTGGATGGACTGCCTAGCCCTGGACCGCTATTGCCTCATCTTTGATTCCCACATAGTGCTCGATGCATAGAAGGTGCTGGACTGGCTAAATGAATCACCATTGGCTTGTTAAGAGCATGCCATTGGAGGGAAAATTATTTATTATAAAACAAACCTGAAAAGGGAAAGGAAAGACTGAGTGCTGGAAGTGAGAAACAAGATTGGAGATCAGGGAGATCGAGTTGGAAGAATATCCATAGGAAGGAGAAGAAAAGCATCAAGAAGCTCCATAAATCACAGCAGCAGTATTTTCACCTACATTGTCCTTCTTTATTTTACGTCCCTGGCACCAAACAATTTATCATTCCCATTTCATACTAAGTGCTACAAAAATAGCAATTGGCTCAACATTTGAATGAGAGACAGCAGTTTTGAAATAATAGCAACATGTGAAACTATCTGAATTCTGGAATTTTCTGTAGTGTCCTCTCCACCCCCACCACCAATTGCAGGTGTCTTTGCCCTGCATGGACACAAAAAGGCCAAGGGTAATAGACCTAGAAGGGAGGGGGAACCTTTTCCTGATATTTAGTGGCGAAGCTGAATGTGGGTTAATCTCACTCTTACATTCCTCTATTTCTGCCCTGCACAAGGCATTCTAGCCAGAAAACCCAAGATCACCTTCCGCTTCTATTGCAGGGTGTAGGGGGTGTTGAGAGGGTAGGTGGCAGGTGTTTGGTATTGGTGGGCAGCCCAGAGCTGAGCTGTAACACTTCCAAAGCTAGCAAGGGGGGCGGGAGAGGAGGGGGAAATGAAGAGGAGAGGGTTTGATGCTTTCACAAAGCCTTAAAGGCAAAAATACTTAGACAAGAAAGCTTTTTAAAGCAATGACTATATAGCACTCCCCCATTCCAGGTCTTTTCAGAACTCATTGAGTGATTAGAGCTTTAACTCATTATTTAGAAATAAATACTTGGAAACCACTCTCCAGAGTAGATACTTTAACATCCACCTCCCCACCCTCAGAATCTTATTTATATTTGAAAGTAAGGATTACTTTTTCCTTTGAAAAGTAAATTTTTCTGTCAGCAAATAATTCCAGCCAGCACATTTCCAGTGGATGAGATTTGGGAAGCCCCTCATTCCTTCCCCTGTGCTTGTGGCCATCCAACAAGGACTGAACCAAAGAGTCCCAGCCCCGTTAAATCAGTCATACTTATCATCAATTTCCCAGCATTTAACATGTCCCAGAGATTATGCTAAGAGATTTACATGTAGAATCCCACTTAAAGCTCTTGCTTTTAAGGATGAAGAAATTGAGGCTAAGACACATGGCTGGAATCCAAACTGAGGATGGTCAGATGCTAAAGTGCATCTCATGAATCATCAACATCAATGGAAGACCACACCATTAGGATGGAAGAGAAGTGGGACATCCAACACAGCGGAGGAGCCCACTACATTCAGTGGTTTGGAGCATTTCCAGGCTGCTCCTCTCAGCAGTGGAGCCAAAGAGAAACCTCTGACGGTCGTTCAGCTTGCTCTTTCTCTGGCCAGCTCAGTGGCTGCAAAAGTAGACAGAAGGCAGAGCAAAAGCACTGAGCTGTCCATCCACTGGGACAATGCTGGGCTCCTCTTTAACAGGAAGGGCTGCCATGGTCCCCCTGGAGTCTGCCCCCCCCAGGCCCAGCAAACTCATTTACTATTACACAGCGGCCATGCTGAAGTTTACATTTGCACTCACTCCCCAGCCTCATGCTCTGTGCAAGTGGGGAGAAAAATGATACCTCACGCAGGAGATTTCGCTTATCTCTTTTCTCCCTAAGTCTTCTGCTCAAAATAACAGGTCTGCGATGTTCTAGAAGGTGATTGCCATCGTGCCTGCTGCAAGCGCAAGGGCAGTGTTGATAAGGGTACCTTGCCTCTGACCTCAAACTTATTCACCGGTTCCTATCTCACCAGGGAAACTGATTGCTGTCTGAGCCTTTTATCAGGCAGCAGGTAGGAAGGACATCTGTGAAAGAAAGAGGAGGTGTCAAAGGATGGTGTCCCCAGGGAGCCAGCATGACTAGAGGCGAATGCCACATGTTTTAAATCCGGAGGCCCAGGCTCACATCCCTCTGTTTTCCCGCAAAGCTCTAGCCATGCCTTCCAGTCCTAGGCCTACTGTCCGCCACCTCCTTGCTGCCGCTCTGGGCCTGCCTTCCTGAGCCCTTGGACGCTCCCAGTTTATTTGCAAGAATGTTCTTTCCTTCTTCCAGGGCTTCAGGATGTGCTTTGCTCTGTCCTGCAGGCATAACTACAGTAGACTCTCCTGGAGAGTGGCTATCCTCCCTGATCCATATTTCTAAGAACTATGCATCAGCCACTTCCCTTGCTGCCGTGTTATTAAGTGCACAGACACTGCCCTCACTCCTCCACAGCCGGTTGGGCGAGGATGATCTCCTGACACACTCCAGAGGGCCTCTCTGGGGCCATTCTCCAACTGTGCTCTCTGAACAGGGAAGGCATCTGCAAGGCCAAGAGAACTGCCTAGAGGACCCTGTGCCAGCTCCCACCAGCACCACCCTGAAGAATTCCCTGCTCAAATGTCCCTGAGTCCACTTTTATGATTTGCCTGGACCTCATGCTCAGGAATGTCTTCCTGGCCAGGCTCTGCTGCCTGCGTGCTCACCTCCAGGTGTGAGAGGAGCTGAGGGTGGCTGCTTTGGGGGTGTAGACAGAGCCTGCCCATGAGGGCAGGGGGGTTCACATGGAGGCATGGGAGCACACTCGTGAGGCAGAAAGAGCCAAGTGTGGGAAGAGAATGGGGCTGGTGGCCAGGGGATGGGAAAGATGAAAATTCTAAATTTGAATCTGATCTTCCAAGTCATTTTAAAATTAGGACTTAACTCACATACATAAAATTTACCCTTTTGAAGTGTTCAATTCAATACTTTTTAGTATATTCACAAGATTGCACAACTATAATGACTATCTAATTCCATAATACTTCATCACCATCCCCCTAAAAAAATAACCCATACCAATTAGTACTCACCCATATTTCCATCTTTATAGAGTTGCCCATTCTGGACATTTCATACAAATGGAGTTACACAATATGTCATATTTTGGGTCTGATTTCTTTCACTCAGCATGATGTTTGTAAGATTCATTCATGTTGTAACGTATCAATACTTCAATAGTGGCTGAATAATATTCCACTGTACCACATTTTCGTTATCCACTCATTCATTGATGGACATTTGGGTTATTAACACTTTTTGGCAATTATGAACAATGCTACTTTGAATGTTCATTAGTTTTTAGATGAACACATGTTTTCAGTTCTCTTGGTACATACCTAGGAGTGGAATGGCTGGGTCGTGGTAATTTTAAGTTTAACTTTTGAAGAACTGCCAGACGCTTTTCCACAGTGACTGTGCCATACTTTTCATTCCTACCAGCAATGTGTAAGGAGTCCAGTTTCTCTACATCCTGGCCAACACTGGTTATTGTCTGTCATTTTGATTGAAACTATCCTACTGGATATGCAACGGTATCTCACTGTGGTTTTGTTTGCATTTCCTTAATGGCCAGTGATGCTGAGCACTTTTTCATGTGCTTTTCGGTAATTTGAATATTTTCTTTGTAGAAGTATCTATTCCAATCCTTTGCCCATTTAAAAAACTGGGTTATGTTTTAATTGTTGAGTTGTGGGAGTTCTGTATATATTCTGGATACTAGATTCTTACCTAGGATATGATTTGCAAATATTTTCTCCCATTCTGTGAGTTGTCTTTTCACTTTTTTGATGGTGTCCTTTGAAACACAAAAGTTTTTAATTCTGACAGTGTCCAATTTACCTATTTTTTTCTTTTGTTGTTTGTGCTTTTGGTATCACATCTGAGAAACCATTGCCTGATCTAAGGTCATGCCTGTGTTTTCTTCTAAGGCCAGGCCATCTTGAAAGAAAAATTGTCAAATAGGGGAAAAACTTATTTAATATTTCAGTTTGTTAACTGAATTAAAAAATTATAAACATTTTTACATATGGTGTACGGACCTCCATTACATGGTCTCAGGCCGTGTAAAATTCACAGTGGATCTTGACATTGAGTAGCAGAAATGACATGACATCCTGAAGTGATGGATGTGTTAATGTTGCTCTCTGGCTGTCTGTTTCTCATACGTCCTGTCTTTGCATTCATTGTGTAGGAAATTTCTCACCCATATGTGACTGAGCCCTGGCAGATAGTGTCTTCTCCTAACCATCATCATGTCTTCTAAGTTTTATAATACTATTTAAATTTTAAGACCAAATATATTGAATCCCACTTACTATTTGTATTTTAACATAGATGGCCCTAATTTTGACATGAGCTCCACGACTCCTTTTTAGATCAATACATAATCCTTAAGGCATCCACTCAGGAGAAAATGCAGAAAAGTCATAATTATGGTGCTGTCTTGGATGCCTGCTACCTGGAGAACTTTGGAACTTCAGAGTAAGGTCCAGAGTGGTGAGTAGGCCAAGTTGCAGAGAGGTAAACTGAGTCACAGAGCAGAAAAGTGACTGTGTTGGAAGGACGTAGGTAGCAAGAGTTAGACTTGTAATAGAGTCAGAGTTAGAGCTGCCAGCCTAGTGCCAGCTCTTTCTGAGCTAAGAGAGAGCCCTTCCCATGCTACACTTTCCCAGTGCCACAGCGGCTTCACATCTTGCTCCTGTGCCTCGAACCCTGCCCCATGCTCCTATTGTCTCCTGTCTTAGCCAAGCCCCAGCTGCTGCTTCCTCTAAGGAGTTGCTACCTGCTTCTCACCGGGCTTCACATACTTATCTCTCTCTCTCTGTGTCTCTTTTTTAAAATCAATAATCACACAAAGTCAGGGAAACTCCAGGCAATCTTCTATGGACAGCTTTTTGCCCAGATGGGAGTGGTTGGGTGAAGACAGGTGCCAGAAATTCTCAATTCCTGTTTCAGCCCACTTCCTATTGAACAGATGTCAAGGTCACAGCACCTTGCTGCCCCTTGGTACTAACCCCATTTCCTGTTGTCTGAAAAGGCAGGAATTAGATGGGCATAATGACAGAGCTGCTCACTGTAAAACATTGACCAATGTTGTAGGCGGCCTAGTTCTATCAAATTCCTCATGAGCTGAATTGTCAGAATTGAGGAGTTAAAGCCCAGTTCCTGTTCTTCCTTAACGGGTGCCTTCACAGTATACATTGTTTGTGCACAGGATTTAGATATAAATGAGGACTGGATAAGCATAACCATGGATTTTAATTCAGCTGACTTTGGCCTTTGGAAGTAACTACTCAGTTTTAACATCTAGAGTGACTATCAGATGAAGATGAAGAAGGAATCAGCATTCTAAGAATTGTCCCCCAACTCCAGTCAATTATTCAATTGTGAAGGATTTATTGCTAGGGAATGCCAAGCATAATCCAGAGGAAACACAGGCAAAATTTACATAGTCTGGTCAGTGTGACCAGTGCTGACCTTGGGGGACTCCCAACCCAGAAGCCAATTTACAAGCTGGGTGCTCAGAGGAACCTCTCCCTGCTAGCTGAAGAGTTAAAAGTGGGGAGACATGCAAAACCCCCAGTGTACTGTGGAAGAAGTGGCTTCAGTGACCTGAAGCCTTAATTGAAGTCAGAAGATGTCTTTCCTCAACCCAGCCCGCCCTGCGGCAGGTGGCCCTATCACTGCCTTTCTCCGCTTGCACAACAGACCCTTTATTTCATGGTAGACAAAGATCTGGGAATGGGAGCAGCAGTACCAGATTATAAACCACACATTTTGCAGTACTAAATAACTCAGACTTGGGACTCTCAGGAGTCTGGCTGTAGAGTTCTATAGTCTATGAACAAGTTAATTTTTTTCCCATTTAAGTACAGAAAAAAAACATCTTTTCTGATTGTTGTTTAGTTCAATGTGTCAGTTCAAACTTTGACCTTTCAAGTATAGATTTCTTTCTGCTTCTTTCCTAGGGATATTACCATTA
Source organism: Pongo abelii (assembly GCF_028885655.2). Taxonomy (NCBI): domain Eukaryota; kingdom Metazoa; phylum Chordata; class Mammalia; order Primates; family Hominidae; genus Pongo; species Pongo abelii. The sequence goes on from NC_071985.2 coordinate 16,965,993, forward strand.
AACTAGTACTAAGGCACAGCTCGGGGAGCACAATGCCACTGTTTAAAGGCAGGAGTCCAGAAGTGCAGGGAATGGACATCTTTCGTAGGACCACAACATAGAGATTGACACTGGGCACATAAGACTGTACACCGAACATGTTTGTCTAGTAGCCATTGCCAAGACGTCCCAGCTGAAGTGCCCTTTATTATTGTTTATTTATTTATTGTAGAGACAGGGGTCTTGCTATATTGCCCAAGCTGGTTTTGAACTCCTGACCTCCAGCAATCCTCCCATCACAGCCTCCCAATGCACTGAGATTATAAGAGTGAGCCACCACACCTGGTCAGCAAGTGTCCTTTACAATTTACAAAGCCCTGGGTGGGGCCAGGCATGGTGGCTCACGCCTGTAACCCCAGTACTTTGGGAGGCCGAGGTGGGTGGATCACCTGAGATCAGGAGTTCGAGACCAGGCTGGCCAACATGGTGAAACCCTGTCTCTACTAAAAATACAAAAATTAGCCGGATATGGTGGGATTAGGTAGGCGCTGTAATCCCAACTACTTGGGAGACTGAGGCACAAGAATCACTTGAACCCAGGAAGCAGAGGTTGCAGTGAGCCGAGATTGCACCACTGTATTCCAGCCTGGACCACAGAGTGAGACTCTGTCTCAAAACAACAACAACAACAACAACAAAACCCGGGTGAGATACGTATTATCTGTCCACCCACCATCTTCTGGGATATCGTCCCGCTTCAACTGCACCATGTGGTTCCTGTAGGAGCAGCCATACTTTACAGGTCCTGTCCCCTTAGCCACAGGTGGTTGGGCAAGAATTGGTCACATAAACACAGATGGGCTAGTAGGATGTCTTCCCTAAGGTTTTTGGAGCAGAGCCAGTTCTCTCTGTTGGTAAAACAGGGGATGTGAAAGTTGGGAGTTGTCAGAGGCTTTGGACTCTGACACGTGGAAGAAGTCAGTCTCCAGAAGAAGGCTAAAACCTCCAAGCAGAGAGGTAAGAAATGAAGAGAAACTTCTTTGCAGCATGCAAGCTGCCAGTTCTGGGACCTCTCGAAAATAACTAAATTATATTTTATATTATTCCCCCATGTGAAGGGGCACACCGTCTTCCTTCAAATAGTTTTTATGAGATCCTCTAGCATCCTTATACAAGATCCCCCATTTTGCCTAAACGTGGGAGCCCTGTTTTTTTGAAACCAAAATAGCTTTGATTGTATTACACACTTTATCTCACATGACTCTCCCAACAATCCTGTGAGGCAGACATTATTACCCCAATTTTGGAAATAATAAGAATGAGGCCCAGAGAGGTTAAGTAGTCTCTTTCAAAGTCATGTAGCTTTTGAAGGCAAAATCAGAAACCCACCCCAGTCTTGACTGACAGGCCCAAGGTGGAAAGAAATTCTCCTGCTTCCAGCTGTGTCATGAGAAGACCCACAGACTACAGTCTGCACTGCTCTGCTCAGTCCTTGGTTCTCTAAGCTGTGAAGCCAAGCAGGCTTGGACTGGAATGCCTTTGAGAGTGGAGCAATTATAACAAGGAAGGTGTGTTCCCTTAGCATGCTTCCCTATCAGCCTCATTTGCAGAATGTTCTCTCCAGCCCCTGACACTACTGCTTAGACTTTGATTCATCAGCTCAGCTGCAGATGGTGTCATCCTCTGGGACTTTGCTGGTTATTAACTATCACCAGCATTCTCACCCCAGAGCAGGCTCCAGCTGACTTGGACTTTGGGTAAATTATACACTATCCATCCACTACCCCTTTCCCAGGCAAGATCCTTTTCAAGACCCCAACGATGCAGGCTCTTCCCTGTGTCCAGATACCTTGACCAGGTGTTTCCAACTCAGCCAGAAGTTCTCAGTATTGTATTCTACTCTGAAGATGCTGCAGGAGTTTTTCAAAGGACAACCAAAGCTCCAGCTGCTTGGGCACTGCTGCCCGGCCCCTTCCACCTGTCTCCTGCCTCTCCTCATCCCACAGGGAGCCGCAGTCGCCTAAGCAGCCATAGAACAACACAGCATTGCTCTCACCATGGCCCAGCAGTAATTAAAAAGAAACACTCAGGTTAGGTGGCAAAGCCTAACCCCGCAGGCAACAAGGCCATTAAAAAGCCTGCAGCCTATCCTTGGTTCAGTTTCCTCTTTCCCCTTTCTTTCTACCTGAGAATCCAGCTTGAGACCTAAGCAAGGGCTGGCCAGCTTCACTATTCATGGCCCTTCCTCGCCAGCAAATTAGGACTGATGTGGCTGAGGTTGGGACATGGAAATCAGGATTTCATATGGATCCTTTTCCTCTTTTACTAAACTCTACATGGGATGAACAGGGATTATAAACATTCAAGCAAAGATGGTAATTTCATTTTTAAAAAGAGGAATTCCTATGTAGTTACATCTTCTCAGCTCTCCATTTTCCCACAGGGCTCCTGCTCCTCCCTGACCTTCCACATATCGACCTTGGTGAAGGGTGACACCTGAGCAGCCAGCCTTGCTTTTACAAATGTGTGCTCCGGGGCTCTAGAGATCCAAAGCAAGTTAGCCAGAAAGGCAATTGGAGAAACCATGTCCCTCAGTCAACGGCTTTTGTCCATTCATAGATGTGTCTATGTCTATATCTGTCTGGCTTCAAATATAAAATGTCCCAGTGAAGAGCCCTGTGTTAAATGACTCAGACCTAAGACTCTCACTGGGTCTATTACATCCAACCCAACAGTGAGATAATTGTCCTTGTTTTGAATACGGCATCAGATTTTTCCACAGAGTCGTGTAGTTGAATGTGTCTGGACAAATGATAATTGTCCATCAAAGAGCAATATTCTTATTCTCTAGCTCTACTCGAAGGGGACAAAATGGAATGGCCAGCTGGTGCCAAAATACAGCTTACAATTACCAAGCCATGCTGCCTTGCAACAGGAAGTCCAGAAGACAGGACACCATATTTGATGATGACATTAGGAGTAAGGAGATCATTCACAACTTAAAGGATCTACAGGCTGTCCAAGAACCAAAGGCTTAGGTTCTTAAGCCAAGTAAATAAAGAACACTTGCATCTGAATACCCTCAAAGATCCCAGTAAGCTCTCCGGTCTTCAGAGATCTGATACACCCTCAAAACTTCCAGTTTTAAACATTCCTAGAAGAATGATTAGACCCAAAATTTCTAAATTATGTGACATTGTTTGGCTCTGTGTCCCCACCCAAATCTCATGTTGAATTGTAATTTCCAATGTTGGAGGTGGGACCTGGTGGGAGGTGATTGGATCACATGGGTGGTTTCTAATGGTTTATCACCATCCCCCTAGTGCTCTCTCGTGATAGAGTTCTCATGAGATCTGGTTTTTTGAAAGCATGTAGCACCTCCTGCCATTCTCTCCTGTCGGCCATGTGAGGATGTGCTTGCTTTTCCTTTACATTCCGTCATGACTGTAAGTTTCCTGAGGCCTCCCAAGAAGGAGATGCCTGTACAGCCCACAGAACCGTGAGCTGATTAAACCTCTTTTCTTTATAAATTACTCAGTCTCAGGTATGTCTTCATAGCAGTGTTATAATGGACTAATACAGTATGCATGTCCTTTTATTGACCTGTATGATGCACAATCAAACTTCAGTTGTGGGCACTATGACTCGTGCCTGCAATCCCAGCAACTGAGCAGGCTGATGTAGAAGGATTGCTTGAGCCTAAAATTTATAAAAAGTAAAACAAAAGACAAACAAAAAGCCCTCAGTTGCATAGAAATATGAAACAGGGAGGTTAGGCAGGTAGTTTGTTATAAGAAGTCAACCAAGAATCAGAAGGAGTAATAATAATACTAGTTAAATTGATTGAGTACTTACTTTGTGCCATGCCTTGCATTTTACTGGGTATTTTTATTTTTATTTTTTATTTTATTTTACTTTAAGTTCTACGGTACATGTGCACAACGTGCAGATTTGTTACATATGTATACATGTGCCACATTGGTGTGCTGCACCCATTAACTCATCATTTACATTAGGTATATCTCCTAATGCTATCCCTCTCCCCTCCCCCACCTCATGACAGGCCCCGGTGTGTGATGTTCCCCTTCCTGTGTCCAAGTGTTCTCATTTTTCAGTTCCCACCTATGAGTGAGAGCATGTGGTGTTTGGTTTTTTGTCCTTGCAATAGTTTGCTAAGAATGATGGTTTCCAGCTTTATCCATGTCCCAACAAAGGACATGAACTTATCCTGTTTTATGGCTGCATAGTATTCCATGGTGTATATGTGCCACATTTTCTTAATCCAGTCTATCATTGATGGACATTTGGGTTGGTTCCAAGTCTTTGCTATTGTGAATAGTGCCGCAATAAACATACGTGTGCATGTGTCTTTATAGCAGCATGATTTATAATCCTTTGGGTATATACCCAGTAATGGGATGGCTGGGTCAAATGGTATTTTTAGTTCCAGAGCCTTGAGGAATTGCCACACTGTCTTCCACAATGGTTGAACTAGTTTACAATCCCACCAATGGTATAAAAGTGTTCCTATTTCTCCACATCCTCTCCAGCACCTGTTGTTTCCTGACTTTTTAATTATCACCATTCTAACTGGTGTGAGATGGTATCTCATTGTGGTTTTGATTTGCATTTCTCTGATGGCCAGTGATGATGAGCATTTTTTCATGTGTCTGTTGGCTGCATAAATGTCTTCTTTTGAGAAGTGTCTGTTCATATCCTTCGCCCACTTGTTGATGGGGTTGTTTGTTTTTTTCTTGTAAATTTGTTTGAGTTATTTGTAAATTCTGGATATTAGCCCTTTGTCAAATGAGTAGATTGTAAAAATTTTCTCCCATTCTGTAGGTTACCTGTTCACTCTGATGATAATTTCTTTTGCTGTGCAGAAGCTCTTTAGTTTAATTAGATCCCATTGTTAATGTTGGCTTTTGTTGCCATTGCTTTTGGTGTTTTAGACATGAAGTCCTTGCCCATGCCTATGTCCTGAATGGTATTGCCTAGGTTTTCTTCTAGGGTTTTTATGGTTTTAGGTCTAACATTTAAGTCTTTAATCCATCTTGAATTAATTTTTGTATAAGGTGTAAGGAAGGGATCCAGTTTCAGCTTTCTACATATGACTAGCCAGTTTTCCCAATGCCATTTATTAATTAGGGAATCCTTTCCCCATTTCTTGTTTTTGTCAGATTTGTCAAGGATCAGATGGTTGTAGATGTGTGGTATTATTTCTGAGGGCTCTGTTCTGTTCCATTGGTCTATATCTCTGTTTTGGTACCAGTACCATGTTGTTTTGGTTTCTGTAACCTTGTAGTATAGTTTGAAGTCAGGTAGTGTGATGCCTCCAGGTTTGTTCTTTTGGCTTAGGATTGTCTTGGCAATGCGGGCTCTTTTTTGGTTCCCTATAAACTTGAAAGTAGTTTTTTCCAATTCTGTGAAGAGAGTCATTGGTAGCTTGATGGGGATGGCATTGAATCTATAAATCACCTTGGGCAGTATGGCCATTTTCATGAGATTGATTCTTCCTATCCATGAGCATGGAATGTTCTTCCATTTGTTTGTGTCCTCTTTTATTTCGTTGAGCAGTGGTTTGTAGTTCTCCTTGACCACATAATTATCACAATAGATGCAGAAAAGGCCTTTGACAAAATTCAACAGCCCTTCATGCTGAAAACTGTCAATAAATTAGGTATTGATGGGACGTATCTCAAAATAATAAGAGCTGTTTATGACAAACCCACAGACAATATCATACTAAATGGGCAAAAACTGGAAGCATTCCCTTTGAAAACTGGCACAAGACAGGGATGCCCTCTGTCACCACTCCTATTCAACGTAGTGTTGGAAGTTCTGGCCAGGGCAATCAGGCAGGAGAAGGAAATAAAGGGTATTCAATTAAGAAAAGAGGAAGTCAAATTGTCCCTGTTTGCAGATGACATGATTGTATATTTAGAAAACCCCATCGTCTCAGCCCAAAATCTCCTTAAGCTGATAAGCAACTTCAGCAAAGTCTCAGGATACAAAATCAATGTGCAAAAATCACAAGCATTCTTATACACCAATAACAGACAAACAGAGAGCCAAATCATGAGTGAACTCCCATTCACAATTGCTTCAGAGAGAATAAAATACCTAGGAATCCAATTTACTGAGTATTTTACATGTAGAATTTATGTAATCCACTCTGTAACTCTATGTGATTAAGTAGCATTATTATCCCCATATTTCAGATGAGACACTAGATGAGGAATCTGAAATGGGATTTGTTCTGTAGAAGAGGAAATTCTCAAGGTTGAGTTTCAGTTAAGTATTGAAATCAATGACGGTGAGTATTAAATTATATGCAATGTCAACTGACTCTTGAGTCAGGACTAGATACTCTGGGAGTTTCAAATATGTAGCAGACAGAAACTTTGCCTTCAAGAATGTACAACTCTGGTATTCACTTTGCCTACAGACCATTTGTATAGACAAGACCTGTAGATGATTTCTATTAACTCAAAAAGAATTCAGATAGATATTTGTCTGGGGCTTCCTCAGTGTGCCTTCTCAGTTGTAGATGTTCAAATGGACAAAAAATAAGTCAAAGCCTGCAGGGCTGCCCATAGTGAAGTGCAAGAATGAGCAATGCAGAGCATAGGTGTTCATGGAGTTGAGAGCAGCATGTCTGTAGACCAGAGAAGCCGAGGAATGTATGCAAGTGGAGGCTGGCCTTTTCTTGGGCCCTGAAAAATGGGCAGAAGGTGAAGAACAGATATGCCAGGAGAAGGGGAAAGAAATATCATAAAAAGATGCAAGGAGGTGGGAATGAAACTGACCAGAGTATGGAGGGACTGGGGGTGTAGCTGGAGGTAGGGTTAGTCAGGCAGGCTGGGACTGAAGAGGGATTAACCATGCCATTTCCCAGCATGTCAACTTCCAAATTCCTCTAGAAATAGTGAGGAGTTGATCAGGCTGGCCGTGTCTCATAACAGTGTCCTGTTGGCACATTCTCCTCCAGGGCTGGGGCTGTGATACATGCAAGATGAGACCAATACCAGTTTCCTCCATCTTTGCAAGAAAAAGCTGATCGCTTCAGGAGATGGCTTGGAAATCTCTTGGTTCTTGGAAAGAGACTTAGTTGGAAGGTATAATTTAAGGTGAGAAGACAGTCTGGAAAAACAAAGCAACAAACCAATCCTAATAACCAATGCCCACACAGTTGTTTCAAAACAATTACACAAAACTGGAAGTCAGCTGGACACGGTGGCTCACGCCTGTAAATCCAAGCACTTTGGGAGGCTGAAGCAGGAGGATTGCTTGAACCAAGGAGTTTGAGACCAGGCTAGGCAACAAAGCAAGACCCGTCTCTACAAAAAATTAAAAATAAAAACAAAAAACCCAAACTGCAAGTCTCCTAGTTATTTTGAATTTTGATGATCACTTCACCTGCCCACAACAGCTGCCTCACTGATGGCTTGGTATCTAATATATCCTTCCTGCTTCGTATCTGCTATATACTTCCCGGCATTGAGCAGGCCTTGATCTCTAACTCAAGCACCCCCTGACCTCTAACAGAGATAGGCACGTGCATGAGAGTGGCCTCCATCACACAGGCCATTTCTCTGACTCGTCACTGTGATGCTTAACACTGCCAAGTGCTAAAGGAAGCCACTGAGTGCTCAAGACACTTCCCAGGCAAAAGCTACATTCTCTTATCCTATGTCACACACACTCAAGGAGGGGCAGGGTTCCTTGAGAATTCTGTGTGTCCCGGACAATCAGGTGGTCAGGGGCAGGGATTGGATGAGGAAGGGGATGGAAAGCCAAGTGCAATAGTTATGTCCCATTCCGCTGGAGAAAGAAGGGTGTCTCATGACTTCAGGGGAAGGCCTGGAGCAGAGGTGGTCAAAGCATGCTGCTTTTGCAAATGACCCAAATGGTATCCCACTGATTCTCCTCAAATTCTGGAACTCATGAGGCACAGTGAGTGGGGAATGGTTGATGGGTTTGGAGACAACTTCTTAATGTAATCTAGATGAAGCTACTCTGAAGAATGGATATACAGTGACTGGGTACACAGGAAACACCAGTCACTTTTGGTTTCGAGAAGAATTTCATTTCATGTGAATATTATCAATAAATAAGTACATTTGATTTAGGGAGAATTTGTAGAGTTTCACAGACATTGTCTCATAGGATGATTCACAACCTGCATCAAAGAAATTTGCACCAAGCTGGTATTTTGACTCATAGTCATAGAAATGCTGAGCTTAAATAATTTAAGGAGAAATTTGTGAAAAATTGAGGGGAAAAGCTCACACTTTCTGTCTGTCTGCGTAGTTCAATTGTCTAGACTAGTATTTTTTAAGTTTTAAATCCCATAAACTTATTCTCTTTTATATATAAATACATGCATATATATGCATAAACACAGATATTTGCCCCCACCTAGATTTCATGGGTTTTCCTGGGTCCTGTGCCTTTTGATAGAAGTGTCTCTCTCAGGCTGTCTGTCATTTCATGATACAGAATGGTGTGGAAGAACTAATGGTATATACAACAACCTGTTTCAAATATCTCCTTAAAGATATGTGCAAGTGCAGTTTTAAAAAATCAAATAATATTTTCAATTGACTTCTAGATTTATCCACTTTGAGCTGGCTTTCCTAAAGATGTATACTACATCTTAATGACCATTTGATAAGTTCTAATTTCTGTATGCTGGAATAATCTGAGTGAGGTCATATCTGTACACTGAGCTAAAATAGTCTGATGGATCTCTCTGCCCCAAGTCTCATGGCTCTCCTTACTTACTCTGGTGGTCTAATGACTCTTCCTGCACCTAGTCTGATAGCTCTCTTTATCCCTGTCCCTAGTCCCCTAGTCTGATGGTTCTCCTTGCCCCTAGTCTGATGGCTCTATGCCTCTTCCCCAAATGCTTAACAGCTTCACATTTTCCTCTCTCTTGAACACCACTCGGAGCTGGGGAGGAGAACAAACAAGCTAGGGCACCAGAAGGCTGATGCTCAGACTGAGCTATTCCTTCTAGATGAGTAGGTTCTCAAGGGAACAGCTGTTAACTGGCTGTAGACCCAAGTCTATGGGGCCAGCATGACAAATGCCCCCCTCCTACCTCACACAAAAAGCAGGAAATGAATAGAGGGCTGGTCTTGCCAGGTGAGGCTTCACCTGTACCCTCAGCTGTGCCAACTCCAGCTCCTTCAGCTGTGCAGGACACAAGGACTCTAGGGGCCATGATGTGGCTTGGCTCAAAAACATGAGACACACACATGGGCTCTGTGAACCAAGGCTTCTTTCTGTGTGATACTGGCTGTAAAGGTCTGCTCCTTTCAAAAGGAGAAACACTGGGGATACATTCTACTTTATGTTACAAAATCAGTAACATGGGCGTCATCACAGGGTGCATATAACATGACAGGGTTTCTCCTGCATGTTTCCTTTCCCTATTGAAATGTATTTGTGTCTTGTCTTTTTTTTCCAATAGGATTTGAGACAGGCATTCCTGGACTTAGTATCTTAAAACACATCATGACAAAATAGAAATCTTACTTCCCCAGCCTGACACCTCGTGCAGATGACCAGTGCCCCCTCCTCTGGAGAATCTCAGATGCAGCATCTCAGACACAGTGTGTGCTTTCAGTGGCTTATGATAAAGACCTGGATGTGCTGGGGTATAAAGCCTCTTGTCTGGAAACTTTTCTGAGAGTAGTTAAAACCTACCTGCTAACCTCACCCCTGCAACAAGTTGCTGAGCTCCTTTGGGCAGGGTACTGCCGTTGGTGTGGGGACACCGTGACGACTGGGCAATGTCAGAATGTCAGATTGAATTCTCTGCCAGTGGTTGGAGGGAAAGACAGGGACGGTTCTGCAGCACAGCTTGGTCTGTGTCATGTGATGTCAGGGCCATATAAAGAGGCAGTGTGCGGTACAGGTGAGGAATGCTCATTCCGGACTCACTGTGCCTGTGTTGGTGCTCATCTCGCCACCAGTGACCAACTGTGGGCTCCATGGCACCATCCAACGTCCTCGCACTTTACTCCCCACATCGGTAAAATTGGGGCAGAGGGGCAGTGGGGAGCAGTTAATAACAATACATACTGCAAGATGTTGCTGTGACGATTCAATGAAATAAATCACGTAAACGGATTCATGAGCGTTTAATAAGCCGTCTACCAGTATTTGGGCCAACTGATGTGCTAGGTTGTAAGGTCTCTTTGTAAGATACAATGTACGGTACAAAGATAGGGTGCTGGGACTGTATTCCCTATGTACATAACTCCATAATTAGTTCTTTTCGAATCCATAATTCTTGTTGTGCACCCTGAATTTCACATTTGGGGAATGTCAAAATACTCCCAACAATTTATCCCAGTTTCTGAGCTCAGGGTGGGTGGTGTTTTAGTTTGTCTTCTGATGCTTATAAAAGAATAGTTTAAACTGGGTAATTTATACAAGGAAGAAACTCATTTGCTACAATTATGGAGGGTGAGAGGTCCAGGGTCAAGGGTCAAGGGGTTGCATCTGGTGAGAACCTTCTTGCTAGTGGGGATCCTGTGGCATTCTGAGGTGGCACAGGGCATCACATGTAAGGGAGCTGAGTATGTTGGTTTGGGTCTTTCTTCCTCTTCTTATAAAGCCACTGGTCCCACTCCCATGATAACCCAGTAATCCATTAACCCATTAATCTATTCATGTAGGCACAGCCTTCATGACCCAATCACCTTCTAAAGACCTCACCTCTCAATAGTCATTGAGGATTAAATTTCAACATGGATTTTGGAGGAGTCAAATGTTCAAATCATAGCAGGTGGAAAGTGAGGTGGCGCCATCTGTCTCTTGGACCTTCCTTACCCTTGCTGTTTCTATAACACACCAGATGAACACCTTGTGTTGCCAAGCACCACCACCACACATCAGCAACAAAAATCCATGAGATTAGCAGACTTCAGCAAGGCTTGAGGGCTGGGTTCCCACTGCAGTGCTCAGCTCGCTGGCATCTTACTGGCTCACACTTTATCTCTCTCTCACCTCTGCTCCTCTTCCCACCCTGTCATGCTCTTCCTAGATCTCCAACTTCCACTTGCTATATTATTCAGAATAGTCTTTCTTGGAAGAATTGTCCTGATTTTCTGTCTCCCCAGCTGAATCTGAAGGCCCCGAAAGACACAGGAGTGTATTTTATAATCATGCTGGATAGTGAAGGAGTGAAGGACATGTCATACAAAAATATGCTGGATTGATGATTTAGAGCTGAAAACATTGGAGAAATTGTAGTTTCAGAAAGGACCAGCTGACTTGTCTCTTCCTGCATTCAGTAAGCATAAAGATTGCTCCTGGTTGGGTGGTGGGGCGTGGGGGGTGGGGTTGCCGTTGCCGTATTAGCATGTGAAAATAGCCCTTATCACCAAGAGACTGGGAAGTGGGGGCTGCAATGGACCTGAATGAACATATATTACACAGTAACCCTTATCTCCCATCTGTTTAACACTCCTCTACCTGCCCCTGTATCTCTCCTAATGAATCTCCTAGAAAATTTACTGCCCTAGCCCGATTTTCTTTGTCCTGTCACTTCTTAAAATTGTCATTCTTTGTCTAAAGAGTCCAAAAGCATGTGGCTTTGGCCACTTCTTCAGACTTCACTCTCCTATGAAGATCTCCATGCACATGGAAAACTCATACAATTTGTATGTTTTTCTCTTGTTAATCTGCCTGGTGTCAATTTGGTTTCTAGATCCAGCCAAAGAGCCCTCTTAAGAGCTTAAGGAGGTTGGAGGGTATCTCTGCCTCCCCTGCAACAGCATCTAGTGCCCCAACAAGTTGGCTGTGCTCAGTATGCACCCTTGTTGAAAAAAGGGTTCCCCTCCTTAAAGTCCTGCACACAAAAATAACTCTGGCCACCATGAGTACCCTTTTGGGAGTTTATAATCAAATGTAGCACTTCTAATTAGTTCTAGTGCGGTCTAATTGATCCCACTGACCCAAATGTCTTGTTAAATATTATTGCCAAATAAAAAAGCACAAATTGCCACAGCCTACTCATCTAGGGACATCATAATGTTAGCTCAGTCCCTCCACTGGCTCAGAGGACTTGGAGAAGCTATGTGCTCTTATGACACTTGAGATGCAACAGAAGCGAAGTGCAGGCTTTTCCCTGGTCTCTAAGCAGGCTGCTTGCCTTCTCGGTGGTTCTGGTTTCAGTCCCTCTGCCTTGTGGGTAGAGTTGTCAATCACCGACCACCCCCAGGCCTGCTGGGGAGAAGGGGCCTCCCACAGCATCTGCTGAACAGTTGGCCAAGGCAGCCACGTCTCAGGACCCCTCCCTTCTTCCCATCCTGGCTTGGCCGGGGCTTTGCCCCTGACTGGGTGCCGATACCGTGGCACAGTGACATGCAGAGGCAGCCTCTTGGAAATGTGAGTAAGACGCACCCAGCAAAGGAGGAGAGAGAGCTTGTCAGCTGTGGGAGCAAAAGCTGAGAATTTTGAAATGGACAGAGAACAGGAAAGCCCAGGGAGAGTTGTACACCAGGCAGTCATGGGGCCTGCAACCATCCAGGAGCAGAAAGAGCCTGTCCGGTGACAGAACCCGCAGGACAGTTTATTCATGAAAGCCCAGTGCCCCCAGAGAGGAGGAAACCAGAAAAGGAATGATCTGGGGCCTAGCCCCCTTTTGACCTTCTGGTAAACCCCTTTGTCAATAGGTAAGCGGAAATCATTTCACTGAGAAGTCTCCACAAGAAAGGAGACAGTGCCTCTTCCTGCTCTACCACATCTGATGTCCTCACCCCAACAACGCTCAACAGGGGAGCTTCATAACCCCACCTGACAGGGAGGGGCTGGCCCTCAGGGACGTTAGGTGTCTCGCCCACAGCTACAGTGGCGATGCCAGCACCCCGGGTTTACTGAACCACACTGCCTCTGTGACATCACCAAAGCTTCCTCCATTTCAGCCTCCCAACTTTAGGCCATTCCTCTCTCCACGCAAAGAGACAGACCAGGAAGGACTGACAAGACTACCAGCAATGCCCTCAGGCCAGGGCGGCCACACGAGAAAAGACTTGCCCTCCTTCTATCCATTGGGCTTAGGTGGGCAGAGCAGGGCAGGGTTCCTGCTGCCCTTTTGCCAGGCAAGTCAAGCACGTTACAGGTGAAGCGCTCCTCCCCACTAAGCTTGGCTCAAAGTCAAACGGAAACACTCATCCTTCTTTACAGCTCATGTTCAAAGGCCCCGAGGCCCAAAAACACATGGCTCATCCTTCCCAAGGTGGGTGGATTTCAGAGAAGCCAGCATCAAGCCCAGGGGCAAATGTGTGTGTGGCTCTGGCAGGGAGGATCGGGATGGGAGGAGGTGGAGCCAGAGCTTCAGGCCAGAGGGCAGGGCAGCTTAGCCACTGTGGGACAGGCAGGCGAAGACCGGAGGAGGAAGGGGAGGGTAGGGAGGGGAAGGGGGAGAGATGAGGGAGAAAAAGAGAAGAAGGAGGGAAGGAGAGAAGAAGAAGGAGAGCCAGAAGAGGAGGGAGGGGAAAGGAGGAAGATGGCAGAGAAGGGTGGGGAGAGGAGAGAAGAAGGAGGAGGAGGGGAAAGGGATGGGAGAGCATGATGGGGAGAAAGAGAAGTGAAGACGGAGAGAAGAAAAGGGGGAGGGGAGGGGCAAAAGGGAGAAGGAGGAGGAGGAAGGAGGAGGAAGGAGAAGAGACACTGAGGAAAGGTAGGAAAAGGGAGGAAGATGTGAGCCAGGTCACAGTGGACATTGGGCAGTGGCACACCTTGGGGAGAACACATTTGGAACTGCCTGGCCTCTGTCATGATGTCATTACTCCTTATCTTGTCACTTTTAATTCCCTTAGGAGGAAACACACACTCTGTTAAGAATGCACACCAACTCTCCAAGGGAAAGTGAAGGATGGGTCAGTGAGACCTCAGTTTAAGGTCTCAGTGGGAAACAGACCATTCTTGTCTCCAGTCCCTCCATGGTCTTTCTGCTTTGGCTGGGTAAGGCAAGATCTTTGCTAGACGTGTCTGTCAGTGATTAGGTCTTGAAAAGCTTATAGTCTTTTCTTTCACCTTGACCTACAAAGCATGAATCAAGATAAATCTAACATTTCCTCCCTTTTCACCACTCTCCCATTTTTTCCATCTTAACAAACCGGAGGAGGATTGTGGTTCTTTTCCAGAAGAGCTTAATGCCACACCAACCCTGCACATTTAAATGTGTAACGCTTCCTCTATCATTTGCATCTTAATGTTCCAAACCAACAATCATGAAGCCTTGTGTGAAAAAATAAAGAAGGATTTAGAGAAATTTGGGCTAATTCTAAACCTTGATGAATTATACCTAACTATAGAAGCTTCGTGATGAGACTTTAAAAAAAAAAGACTGAAATCAATTTACCGCTGAAAAAGGTGCCAGATGGGAATTAAACCAAATACTGGCATTTTCTTTAGCCACAGTTTAGAAATTACAGACAAAAAAAAAAAAAAAAAAAAGAAAAGAAAAGAAAAAAATCGGCCTCATCTATTTCCCTGTGTCTCAGCTCCGTAGCTGGATGCTTTATGCTCCTTTTGTGAACATCACTCAAGTCAAGCATTCCTTCATCCACTCACTGAGCACCTGCTGTGCATGAGGCTGGCTCAGGGTCCCCTGGAGAGCTGGGGACATGTGTACCACATCCAGTCCTTGGTGCTGACTCTGCAGTCAAGGACACTGCCTGTCACCCTAAAGTTGTCCCAGGTGCTGGCACCACGCTCGGTCAGCACTGCCTTGTCTAACCGGCACCTCCGCACTCCCTGGGAACTGCAGCTGCTCTGCAGGGGCTGAAGTTTGCCGGACTCCCCTGCCTCCGTCAGGCCCCTTTGGCTTCCACACTTGAGCCCCTGCATACAGACAGCAACACAAAGAGGAGAAAGATGTGCTCCCTAGGATCACTGTGGACTGCCATGCTGTGTGGGCACTGGAGGACTCTGGGGAGTTCATGGCAAAAGCAGGGAGAATGCCACTCTCCCCTTTGTGTACCTCTCAGCAAGGTTAGTCCTGAAGGGGCTACTTGTGCCCTAGTAGGGTTTTCTGTGGGGGTGGGGAGGCATAGGGAGGACAGCACTTTCCAGCACTTTTTGTTATTAACCCTCCAGCTCTCAGACCCTGGGCCAGGGATGAAATCCAAGTAGCCATTGCATGTTCTCAGAATTCTTCTTCCCTCCTAGAAGTAAAGGCTACTTACGGAGTCAAGTTCATTGAGTCTGAGTCTCCCCTTAAAATAAGATTTATTTTCTGAAGGTCCTCAGTCCCAGATAGATAGACAACTGCCAACTCTGTCCCACTGCACAATTCAGCAATTTCAAGAAGTTTTGCCTAGTGAGGAGAACGTATTTGAATCCCCAACCCCCAGCCCTGGCTGTAGACATGGTCTGTGGGTCCTACATGGGACCTACATAGGGGGTGGGGCTCCTCAGTGGAGAGTCACAAGTGATCCATCAGCACGTTAAGATCACTGTGGGCTGGGCGGGGTGGTTCACACCTGTAATGGGAGGCTGAGGCGGGCGGATCACAAGGTCAGGAGATCAAGACCATCCTGGCTAACATGGTGAAACCCCATCTCTACTAAAAATACAAAACATTAGCCAGGCATGGTGGTGGCCACCTGTAGTCTCAGCTACTCAGGAGGTTGAGGCAGGAGAATCACTTGAACCCGGGAAGTGGAGGTCGCAGTGAGCCAAAATCATGCCACTGTATTCCGTCTCAAAAAAAAAAAGACCACCATGGATCCATCCAGATCACCCTCTCCTCCAGACATGGGAAACGGGTCTCTGGCCTTCAACCTTGTATTTGATGACTGATTTTTTTTTTTTTTTTTTTTGAACTGCTTTGAAACCAGATCCTGGACATATCTATGTCCATGGCCACCTGGCAGTACCCTTGTTTCATTTTTCACATGAATGAATGGAAGCACAGACGTGTTAAATAACGCAGGCAAGCTCCACAACAGGCAAACTGGCGGGAGACACCCAGGTGGGACAAGTCCCTATCACTCGCTATTGTCTGTCCTCCGAGCTAAGTTGCTAGATTGAGCAAAAAGAAAAACAATACAGCACACCCAGTTAAACTGGAATTTCAGATAAATAACAGTTAGTTTTGGTATAAGTGTGTCCCAAATATTGCATGGGACATACTTAAGGTGACACTAAAAATTGTTCTTTTTCTGAAATTCCAGTTTAACGGGGCATCCTGTATCACCTGTGGCGACCCTATTGCCCAATGGCAAGCCTTCTCCTGCCCTCTCTTAATAAAATGAGTTTTACTTTTGCACATTATGAATCCAGTGTAATTTGGAGAAGTAATACTGACCTTTACAATTGGAGAAAGATAATCCACATAGTTTTTGTACTGACAGGCTACATTTTCCCTTTGACTTTTTTTACTCCTGAATTGTATGTTTTGGTCTCTTTCCTGCTCTTCCCCCACCCAAATATCTCCTAGGCTTAGCAAGAGATTAACTTGATTCTTCCCCACCCAGATGTATTATTGCTAAATTGTCCTCCCCGTTTCTCTGTATTCCATGAGATGAAGCATTAACTTTCGCAAGAACTGATCTTCATTTGTCAGAAAGAAGCAAAATCGACACATCCAGCTCTTTAAGTCAGAGTGTTTTTCAACGCATGAAGCTGTGGCTTGGGAACAGTGGATTATTCTTCTGGCCAAGCACCCCTAGAGCCAGATGTGCCAATGACAGCCTGCTACGGACTGGAACACAGAGACTAGCAATGCAGGCTAAAGTGATGGGATTAGGGAGACACCACACCCAGCATAAGCTATTGATAACTGGGCATACGCCCTGGAATGAAAAAGCGCCCACACAAAGCTGAGCTAAGCGCAGCTCACTCCTTCAGCATGTCTCTCAGTGGCCAAATGGGAGCTGGATGCTTATCTAGAAACAGGAGTGTCCCAGCAAGTTACAGTCCAAACGTCTTTTCACATGTACCTGCTTCCACTCCCCAAGTGGCACATCCCACCGGTGCATAGAAGCCAGAAGGCTGTCTCTGCAGTTTCTTGTCATTGAAGGAGTCGAAGTAGTAGGGCCACCAGAAAACTGGACAATCAAGTTACACAACGTATCTTTCTCACCTGGGATTCCCTGGGAGAATTAAGCCCTGATGCCTTCAGGTATCTCGTGTATTAATGTCTCTCCTAGAGTAGCACTAGCCATGGAGTATTCTGGGAATACTGAAAAAAATAGCCACTCAAATAATTTTCTGTAGAAGCTTAATTCTCTGCCAGAACCCCTGGCAGGTGGAGAAAGGCTAAGAGAGGCTGCTAGGACCTCTGCCGTGGTTCCTGAGGTCTTGCGTGTTTCTGCCCAGCACCTATGATGGCCCTGAGCTCCCAGAAAAATGGCAGGTGAATGGCAGCTGACAAATTCCTCAACAGCAGGCAGAGGTAGTCAGTGCCACAGAGAGACTTCACTTGGGCTATTCTTCAACCTGTGTCTGGGCTTAAACCACGCCATCACTTCCTCTTTTAGTATCTAGTGCTATTTGAAATTATCTCAGCCTTTGCCACAAATAGCCACAGACAGACCCCTTTAAAAATGGCATCCTAGGATTTGCAGGCCAGCCGATGCTGAAGAAATCTCAGAGCTCTTTGCATATCTCTCCCAAGCTAGACAATCTTAGGCCTAATAAGGTTAATGGCCTTATGTCTATTTGTGACCACAGGAATGAAAAGAAGGTCATGTCCCTCGAGATCAGGGAAGAGAGCATTTCCCAGGCCTTTGGTGTGGAGTCTGTGAGGCTTGCTAATCTGGGCTCCAGCCTGGTCTCACAGTCTGGAGATACTGTCTGCATTAGACTGGCTCAGCTGAGTCTCATTTTGTATCTTATGACTTAAAAAAAACAAAGCCAAACCCTCCTGTGATCTCTGGCTGTGAATCTGCAGAAGTGGAGTAAAATAAAGAGAAAAGAGGTGAGAAAAGACCCTCGTGTTTGTCCCACTTACTGAGGTCAGGGTTCAGGCCATCCCCTTTCCATTACCTATCGGAGATCCCCATAGACTTCATGGTGATGTTTAGGGTGGGTTGAAAATTACTAACTGAACTCTCTTCTGCAAGTGGCCCAAGTGACATAGCTTAGCAGTGAGACATGCACGTCTTAAAGGAGCTGCAGGTACTTGCCTAGAGAACCTGTGAGACCCAGCCCTGGGCCTTGCCTGTTAAAGCTGTAGGCAGAGCAGGCAGCCCCCTCACTGCCTAGGAGTGGGCTCTCCGATGTGTCTGCAACGTATATTTACAACATATTTCTAGGCTGTGGGGCAATCAGCTCTGACCTGATTAGAGGCCCCTGGTGCACACTTCTGCAGGTCATTGTAATTCCACTGAGCCCCAGAGATGGGCTCTGCTGGTAGCACCTGTGCTAGATTGTTTCTGAAGGTTATAGGGCCACACCGTCTTAACAATGTGTACAACTCCAGACAGCAGGTGTGACTGGAGCAGCTAATCACAAACACTGTGATTTTAAAAAAATGTATACTGAGGTTCCCGGAAACTCATCAGGAGCGATGAGTCTGGGCACGCTGAATGGGCTTGGTCATGGCCGGCACTAGAGCTGTGCATTGAGCAGATGTTTGGGGAACAATAAGGAGGGAGGAGGTGGGTGGGGGAAGCACACTTGTGTTTTATTTTCTTTCTTGATGATAAATTTGTACATTTATATTGTCCAAAAAACTCCCAAATAGAACTATGATTTATTTTTCACAATTGACAGAGTCAAGTTCATCTTTCTGACAGTTGAAAGTGTTTTCTCTTTGGAAATTGGAGAAGGCCAGTGCCCAGGGGAATGTATGCCTGGCAGTCTAACTGGAAGCATGGAGCATAATTGGGTGGGGAAATCCTCTCTCCCCAGAAGCAAAGCCAGCTTTGAGTGATGAATGGGGTGGGGGCCTTTTGTGGCCAGGCAGACTCTATTATTCCAGAAAGCTGGGAAGACTGCCCTCCCCCACCCAAATATTTCCCTTAGTATTTATTTGGTGGAGCCTGCAATTTCATCATTAATAATGCATTCCTGTGAGCTAACCATCATCCCCTGTTCAGGGGGATCCTCTGTAACAGGCACATCCTTCTGGGAGGCATACATTTCTGCATTGACAGTGAACAGTTCTGTCTGAATTACCATCTTCAGGTTCTTTTTTTTTAGAGAGCATTTTGAGAATAAAACTAGAGGCCAGGTGCGGTAGCTCACGCCTGTAATCCCAGCACTTTGGGAGGCTGAGACGGGTGGATCACAAGGTCGGGAGATCGAGACCATCCTGGCTAACATGGTGAAACCCCATCTCTACTAAAAATATAAAAATTTAGCTGGGCGTGGTGGTGGGTGCCTGTAGTCCCAGCTACTTGGGAGGCTGAGGTAGGAGAATGGTGTGAAACCAGGAGGCAGAGCGTGCAGTGAGCTGAGATAGCGCCACTGCACTCCAGCCTGGGAGACAGAGCGAGACTCCGTTTCAAAAAAAAAAAAGAGAGAGAGAATAAAAGTAGAAAAATGAGGATTGCTACAGATATTCTTTAACCTCATCACCCAGTGTGTGAGTCTGGTAGGTCATGCTGCCTTGTTGCCTTAGTTAACTACCCCTTCTTTGTTTGTGCTATATGTGCATATCCATGCACACGCTCAAACATACATGTTAACATGTTTAAGTGCTTTCTTGTCTTGTGAGCAAACATATTAGGTAGAAAAAAAGGGGGATAATGGCGTTTTATGGTAATGTCCGTTTTATAGTGATTTCTAGGATACCCTCTGCTATGAGTTGCATTGTGTCTTCCAATAAATATATGTTAGACTCCTCACCCCTGGTATCTCAGAAAGTGATCTTATTTGAAGATAGGGTCATTGCAGATGTAATTAGTTAAGATAAGGTCATGCTGCAGTAGGGTGGGCCCCTAATCCAATATGACTAATGTTCTTACAAAAAGGAGGCATTTGAAAACAGAGACTCACGCACAGAACACTGTGTGTGAACATCAATCTGACCATCTACAAGTCAAGGAGAGAGGCCTGGAACAGACCCTTTCCTCACAGCCCTCAGAAGGAGCCAACCCTGCCAACACCTTGATCTTGGACTTCCGGCCTCCAGAGCTGCGAGACAATAAGTTTCTGTAGTGTAAGCCACCCAGTTGGTGGTACTTTGTTATGGGAAATCCTCCAAGCCTTAAATAGCTCCATGGCTTCCACAAAACAGAGTTTTTCTATGAAAGCTGAGCAATGCTGAAATCTAGCTTAAAATTTCCAAAAGGAATACTGCTAAAAAGGTTTTTAAAAAGTAAAGAAATAAAGAAAATGCAAGCAAATAACACTTGTTACAGAGCACAGGTGCTTTATAGTAGAAAGATGACTGGCCTTAGAGGTGGAAGACATAGTTTTGAGTCTTGGTTCTGCCTCTTACTGATGAGGTGACTTTGTGAAAGCCACTTGGAGTTTCTTCTCTTTTTCTTTCTTTCTCCTTCCTCCTCCTCTTCTTCTTCTTCTTTTTTTTTTTTTTAGCTTATAAACAATCGAAATTTACTTCTTACAACTGTGGAGGCTGGAAAGTTGAAGGTCAAGGCACCAGCAGATTGAGTGCCTGGCAAGGGCCTTCTTTCTCATAGATAGTGTCTTCTCGCTGTGTCCTCTCATGGTAGAAGGGCCACCTGGAGTTTCTAAACATTATTTTTTTTAATTTTGTAAAATATTTTGTAAACCATTTCAACAGCCAGACTTATAAAATGTAAAGGTGTTAAATGCATAATAAATTGTCATGTATTAAGTAAATGCAAGGTGTTATTGCCATCATCTTACCACAACTGAAGGTAAGAGTTTGGCTTGAGTGCTCAGGACTTTGATGTTCTCTTCCTGTCCATCACTGACGTGAATCGCTGAATACGCTTCTCAGTCTCCTTGAGTCAGGTGGCTTCACACTGGGTGTTCTAGATTCTCTGTTTTTTCTAGAATTCTAGCTCCAAGTCTCAAGATGGCTTAGGTAATTTTCAAGAAAGAAGAAATTCATTTGACTCTGGCTCTGTAGAGTGCAGCTTATGGGGGACTCTTCTTTCTCCAAATACTATCTGCTAAGCTTATTCCAGAGTTATTGTTTTGCAAAAATGTAATTATTTCAAGGCTACACTTCGAAATCCCATAAACACAGAGTAAAAATAAAATGCATATGGTAAGAGGAGGATTTTTTTTCTTTGAGGCTATATGTATGAGGAAGGGTATGACCCAGTGGAATGTGACAGTTATTTGCTCTGTCTTTATTCCTTCCAGTAAATAAATGGCTTTAGGTCCTCACACCCCTAAAGAGCAGCCTTTCATGGATAACTAGGAGGAGGGAAGATGAATTGAAATTGCAACAGAAAAACTTACCCTACTAGACAAGTCACATACAAGAAGAGGTGTCTCAAGAAGATGTGAGGAATATAGTCTGTGAGCAGCTGCTTGCCTTTCTGAATTTTGTTCTGTCCTGCACAAAATTCCCTTGAATGTGTCTTCTCCGACATCTGATTAGCTTGGGACCTGAGTGCCTTCCCCAACTAAGAGTCCACTTAGCAATGCAACTGAATGGCCAGGAAATGAAAAAGAAATATGTCATGCAGAGGCTCATAATTTGTCTCTCTTCTACCTCCAGGCACAGAGCTCTTGAATCTTAAGGTTGTCAGAGGCCTTAAAGATCCTCTGTGGGCACTCTTAGTAGAGGAAGAAATACCCTTGACATCTTTGCTTATAATTTCCTAGTTTCTCCTCAGACTCCTGTGTATGAGAGACACTGCTTTATGAACTGTGTTCAATATTTAGGATGATTTTTCTCGTTTTGTTGGAAAATAAATCTGCTCCTAGTTTTGTTCTTTAGAGCCATAAGAATAAGAAAAATCCCAACTTGTTCTGGGGAGCTCTTTATATACTGGAACATTACTTTTATGTCCATCTCAAGTATTTCTCTTCTCCATACAAAACATCTCTGGTATTTTCTATTCTTTTGTCAAGATTAGGAGTGTTTCTCACACCCTAAGCAGTATTCTGCACACATTTAGGGCATTTAGGAGGGACATTTTCCAATAAGCTTCTTAAAGTTCTCTACCCAGAGTTGAATATTGTGCTTCTGATATGGACAGAACAGAGGGGAGAACAGAATATGGTGAGCATGTGACATCCTGATATTTACAGGACAATTAATTCTGGACACTGGATCTTCATAAGCTCAGTTGCCCTTGGGAACCTGGTGCTTCTTTTCTTCCATCCCTGTCTCTGGGTGGCCAGTGAGCCCCATATTGGCATCAGTGCAGGCGGGAACCTCACTGAGTTTTCCCTTGGGAAGAGTATTAACTATGGCCTCACACTGATCTTCTTGTCCACTCTAACCTAATGGTTACCCCCACAAACATACTGGACATTTCTTCCAAATCTAAGTGCATTGTATCAGTGTTGACCTGTCCAAAGAGATGGATTTTCTAGATGAGACTGGGATTTTGGAATGGGACAGGATGCATGAACATTAGCCTTGCTGCCCACTGACTTGACGATAATCTAGACCTACCTGATCTTCCAGCCTCTGGAAGCAAAGGCTTGGTTTACCCTTGGCCAGAACCTTTTGCTGAGGGCTTTTCACCAACATGCTGCAGAAATAAGAGGGAGAGTTCCCACTTGTCCCAGCCATAAAGAAGACAGCTCCAAATGGCCACCCAGAGATAGGGATGGAAGAAAAGAAGCACCAGGTTCCCAAGG
This sequence comes from Pongo abelii, assembly GCF_028885655.2. Lineage (NCBI taxonomy): Eukaryota > Metazoa > Chordata > Mammalia > Primates > Hominidae > Pongo > Pongo abelii. The sequence goes on from NC_071985.2 coordinate 16,988,700, forward strand.
GCAACTGAGGTTATGAAGATCCAGTGTCCGGAATTAATTGTCCTGTAAATATCAAGATGTCACACGCTCACCATCATCAAGAAGCTTGAATGAACTCATTGCATTTTTTGAAGTGTCTCTTTCTCTCTGTTCCTTAGACCTTTCTCAATCTCCATTCAACAAAGATCTCATGAAGTATTTCAGTATTTATGAAAAATAGGCATCCTTTGGTGAGGATACAATTCAGCAGCGAATCTCAACCAGCTGTACTACTAATTATATGTTTACTTGGTACACATCACTGCATTTTGCAGGGACAGTTTACTCACCTATACCATAAAATAAATAATAATTTTTTAGCTTTCTTCTAGTTCTTATATCCTATGCATATACTCAACCCGCAAGGTTTGAATTTCTGAAGGCCAAACTCACAAAGACCTTGAAAGTCTCTCTCCCATGGTACCTGCTTCAATGTAGGGAGGGATCTGTTCTCTGCCCAGTTTTCCCTGTCACCAGCCTTAGCAATTTTAACTGGAGAAGGTTTTTTATTTTTTTGAGACGGAGTCTTGCTCTGTTGCCCAGGCTGGAGTGCAATGGCACGATCTTGGCTCACTGCAACCTCCACCTCCCGGGTTCAAGTGATTCTCCTGCCTCAGTCTCCCTAGCAGCTGGGATTACAGGGAAGTTAATAACACGGCACGACCTTCCATATCTTCAGTGTTAAGGTTAGGTCCTGCTGGTCTTGTTGACCTACTGATGGTCCCTAGTCACTTTCAGGATTTGCTGTGGAGTCAGGATATGAAATTCTGCCTTAGGTATTTATTGTTCTTACTCCTTCAATACATACAGACCATAAACAGGCCTATCATGTGAGTGGAAATGTATGTATGCTTTCTCTTCTGAATGTGGCCAGGGTTTTTCACAGAGGTGACTGAAAGTTACAACATGACCATTCTGCGTTAGTTCTCAGGTGAGCACAGATCCTTAACACAGTGTTTGCTGAAAAGGAACACTGCCAGGTGATGGTTTAATGCAAATTCCCATTTATTTACAGGATATAAGGCAAGCAGTGAACCAAGGAGATCAAACAAGCCCTGGCTTTCTCTGTTCTCAGTATGGCCTGCCTGCTTCTGCTCCTTATGTCTCCCACTTGCAACTTGCTCTAAGTCAACACAGATTCTGCAAACAATCATTCCATAATTTTCTTATCTGATTCTTCCAGTGCTTTCTTTGTGACTCAAGGACTGTCTGCAAGGGCAAGTACAGGTGAAGGGTGGAGTCTCTGGGACAGGTGTGGCTGAGTGGCCATGCAAGATGAGGTATGTGTTCTGCCATTGGCACAATGACCCGGGTTGTGTCGAGCCAGCCACTAGGGCCTCCCACCAACCAGCTGCTCACAGGGTCTTGCATATGAACATCACATATGTGGTGGTGCTGTGGCACATGAAGGTCCACAGGAGACCATCACTTTGTACTTCACACTGCAGAAATCCTAAAGCTTTCAGAAGAAGCATATAGAAGAGAATTCTCAGATAGTCAGACTCAAAGCCATTTAAAATTATATAGTTGAACCTTGAGCAATGCGAGGGTTAGAGGCGCCAACTTCTCACACAGTCAAAAATTTACATATAACTTTTGACTCCCCCAAAACTTAACTACTAATAACCTACTGTTGACTGGAAGCCTTACTAATAACATAGTCAAGAGTCAGTTAACATGTATTTTGTGTGTTGTATATATTATATACTGCAAAAAATGAAAATGCTATTAAGAAAATCATAAAGAAGAGAAAATGTATTTCCTATTCCTATTTTGTATGTTGTATATATTATATACTGCAAAAAAGGAAAATGCTATTAAGAAAACCATAAAGAAGAGAAAATGTATTTCCTATTCATTAAGTGGAAGTGGATCATCATAAAGTTCTTTGTCCTCATTGTCTCCATGTTGAGTAGGCTGAGGAGGAGGAAGAGGAGGGGTCTGTCTTGCTGTTTCAAGGGCAGCAGAGGCAGAAGAAAACCCATGTAGAAGTGGACCCACACCATTCAAACCCATGTTATTCATGTATCAGCTCTACTTCTATTAGGTTTCCTGCCATGGATCCATTTTGAAAACATTATAATTCTGTCAAAACAGACTAGCTGCAAATGGTAAACTATTAACAAAAGCCATGCTACTTAGACCACCAACCTCAGAATCTCCTGGCATGCTTATAAAAAAGCAGATTCTCGATTCCAATTTCAGACCTTCTGAATAAGAATTTTTAAGGTCACAGCACAGCAATCTCAATTAGAGACAAGCTCCCCAGGTGATTCTTATAGACATCAGAGTTTGAGAGCCATTAAAGCAGCATATTTGACTCCATCTCTTGACCCTTCTGAATAATAAAGGAATTTAGTGTACCTTGAATGCAAAGAACTTGTGAATAAAAAAAGCTTTTTAAACAGATGAATAACAACAATCATTCTGGAGGAATCCCCAAAAGGAGGATAAAGTGGCCTTGTGAAAATATTGATGATTGTATCGATTCCTTCAAAATCAACCTTTGGCTGAGAAAGACTTCACTAGTCCTTCTCTTTGGGTTTTTCCAACAGCTTGATTAAGCCAGCCCCACTCATCTCCTAAAACTGAGGTCTCCACAAGCATGGGGTTTTGGGGTGCAGGTGAGGGTTGGGGTTCTGGGGCTGGAGGGGGGGCACATGCACATGGGTGTGGCAGCCAGCAGGTAGGGTGTGGCCCAGAGAAGGGGACGACATGAACTTCCAGATCTAGAAGCTAAAGCTACTCCCATCCCATCTGGAAAGTGGAGACAGAAGACCATGGTGGGGAAGGAGGAACTGTCCACCTGGAACACAGTTCTGCTCAGCCCTTGGCCACAGCCATTGCTTCTATACTCTGCTGCCAAGCCCAGGGGGTTGACCAGATTAGGAGTCTGATAGGAACTTGGCCTTTTAGGGGCTCAAAGATTATTTCTGTCAGATGGCTTTCTCAGGGGGAAAAGAACCCCAAGAACCACTCCCTGATCTCATGTCTCATTGATTCGACCAGTTGATCACAATGGAATCTGAAGTTTGTCTAAGGACAAAGAGTCAGCACTTTATCCTTATAAAAAGATGAGAACATATGGACACAGGAAGGGGAACATCACACTCTGGGGACTGTTGTGGGGTGGGGGGAGGGGGGAGGGATAGCATTGGGAGATATACCTGAAGTATAAAAAAAAAAAAAAAAAAAGACAGCTATAGACAGCTATGCTGCCAAAGCCCCCAGGCACATGAAGGTAATTCAACAACCCATTAAATTTATTATGGTACTGGGAGGTGACAAAATTGCCTTTAGGGCCAAAGTCTGATAAAGAAGAACAGAGCTCTGTTTTAGGTCTGAAATTATACACGGTGTCAGCACACTGACAGGAGCCTGGGAAGTAAGAGGTTGCTTTGAAATTCAGAATGCTGAGTAACTCAACCTGTTCAGACCTTTCTACTTTATCATCTCTCTCTCTCTCTCTCTCTCTCTCTCTCTCTTTTCCAAGCCAGGTTCTGAATGATTTAAATAGCTGGGTTGGGATTACAAAGGATTTTAGCTGTGGTTTTTTTGTATGCATGCATGTGTATGTATTTATGCGTGCATGTGTGTGTATTTATATGTGTGCATGTGTGTGTGTTTGTGTGTGTATGTGTGTGTGTGTGTGTTTGTGTGCCCCTTAAATCTGGTGCTTTCATTTTTTATCGTCTGTTTTACAAAAGAGAAATTGCCCATTGCTGTGCCAAGAGGAGTCTTTGAAACAGCAGTGAGAAGTCAGAAGAGCTGGGAAAAGGATGTTTGGCTTAATCAGTTTCGGGACCAAGTCCAGTCTGAATACTTATCAATTTCTAAGCCACTGTTTTCCCGGAGTCTGGGCCATGACCCCTCTCTCCCCACATCATTTTGTGGAGCAGGTTGTCAGAGGGAGGGATCAGACAGGGTATGCCCTTTCTGGGAGACTCCTGCTTCCTACCACACTTCACTGTCCTCAGCTGGAAGGAGGCCTTTCTCAACCCTTCTTGGCCTGGAAGCTTCTGTACTGAGAGGTTCAGGAAATCCAGGCAATGATTGATGGTTTGTTGGTGTCAGCAAAGCAGAGGAAAAGCTTCTTTTCAGAGAGGAGATTAAGCTCTTTTCATTTTGGGATCAAAAGCAAGAAGAAAGAGATGCATTTCATATGCAATCTGAGTTCTTTTAAAGAGTAACACCCTCCTCTCACCTTCCTCTACCCTCACTGTGTTGGAGTGGCACCAGGAGTCCGCGCTTCTGCCAGCTGCGATTTCTCCTTTTACCCGCTGGAAGCCAACCAAGATGGCCGCCGGCCTGGTCCTGCCGAGTCCCGTCCCTTGTTGATGGGCTCCAGGGAGCAATTGGCCCTGGGCCTGGCAGCCCACCTGACCTCCCTGCATTATCTGCTGTCTGTCACTTGTCATCGGGTGAGTCTGGTTGCAATCAATTCACGCAGGCTCCTGTGGGAACACTTCTGGTAACTTACCATGTTGCAGCCTGTCAAAAGTCTGACATGCTTGGGGCAAACGTTTGCTTTGTGCAACTGCTATTTCGAGGGTGTGTGATGCCACCATCTCAATAGCGTATGTGTCCAGAGACAACAGCACTGAGAGAAAGCATGGTTTCAGGAATCCCAGGATCTGTTATTAGAAGAATGACCATTGTTAGGTAAATAACTCAGGGCACACGGTATGAACATTTGAGCAGGAGGGATCACCTAGGGTTTCATGTCAGGTCTGGGGTGGGGGAAAGTTTATGCCGCTTTCTTTTTTTTGCATTAGATTCCTGAATTCATTTCCTCAAAGCTTCTCCCTCCATGAATCTAGAAAGATTTCATGGACAATCTGCCATCAGGCTGAAATGATAACAAAACCTGGATTAGCACACCATTTCCCTAATAGAGTCACATAAACTCTTTTTAAAATTATTATTTCCAAGTCTGTGGCTATATTCTCTAGTCAATTGCCATTATAAATAATTTACCAAGTACAAAGGAGCATTCTGTATTGCCTGATTTATTTTAAATCCATGGCCTAAGGAAACAGAAGAGACCTTTGCTCCCTCTCCATCAGATCACCTGGCATAAAACAATGTGTGTGCTTGGGATTTAGGTGATATTTTTCCCTTGCATGCAAACATTGAATGCTTTGGCTGAGAGAAAGCAAAACCTTTACAAAGCCCTTGGTGTTTAGATGGTGAGAGACTTGTGGCCCAGGTACCCTGGAGAGCAATGGGCAGCCAGCATCAACTACTAGACATTTGAGTAACCAATCTCAAACCAAGAGCACCCAGCCCAACCCAACGGCTGACTGCAAAACTGCCCAGTGAACCCATAGACTTGGGAATAATAATAAAAAACTTAAGTTCCTACATTTTGGGGTGGTTTGTTACACAGCAAAAACTAACTGATACATCCTCCAATGGCTTAGTTTATATCAATCTAGAGGCCTTTGTCGGTCCTTATTTGCCTCAATGTTTCTGTCTGATTTGAGGTCATCTGTTCTGCAAAAATCTTTAAAATGGATGCTTGTGGGGTATTCTAAAGTGGTCTTACTTATAACAAGAGTTATCTTAAGTGACTCCTTGGAGATCTTCATTTACTTAGGCATCTCCATTGATTTGAAAGTAAAGAACCTGTTAATCTCTGTTAATCAGGAAAATGGTGTTAGAATGTGGTTTCTCCATCTACTCTTTGGTTATCTGGCTAAACCTTGCTACCAGCAATGAGCCAGCTAGGGTAGAATAAGCCTGGCCAATTGAAGGTTAATAATTGTGAAGTAGGTCCTAGCTACCTATAGTAATCACAGAGTTCATCAGAGAAGCAGAATCAATAGGATGTATGTGTGCATATTTCTATATTATTCTGATTTTTAAATACACGTAAACACACACACACTCATAGAAAGAGAGAAAGAGAGAATGACTGACAGAGATTGTGGAGGCCAGCAAGTCCAAAATCTTCAGGGTAGATCGGAAGCCCGGAGACCTAGGGAAGAGTTGATGTTGCAGTTCCAGTCCAAAGGCTGGCAAAATTCCTGGGGGGAGATGAGTCTTTTTTCCATTAAAACCTTCAACTGATTGGATTAGGTTCATCCACATTATGGAAGGTACCTGCTTTACTCAAAGTCTACTGATTTAGTGTTAATCACATCTAAAAAATACCTTCACAGTAACACATAGATAATGATTGACCAGATATCTAGGTACCAAGTAGGCCTAGCCAGGTTAACACATAAAATTAACCATCACACTACTGTTGTTGCTGATTAGATGACTAGACTTTCTTATTCTTAAGAAAGTCACTATTGTTTCTGACCCAGTAGTCATTGTCCAGGACTCAGTAGCTAGATATAGCAGATTTTGAAATGGTTCTGATCTGGGCAGATGTGCTTTGTGACTAATGAATCATGCAAAACATTTCTCATATTTGCTTCCCTCTTTATTTCTCACTGATTGATCCTGGATGGGTGAGAAGTTTTCTCTATCAGAAAAGTCATCTAAATCAATAAAAATTTACAGAAACCACAAGCATTGTCATGATAGTGTCAGGGATTGCAAAGATGTCTTGAGGGTCCAGTTTCTTTTTAAATTATAGTCAGAATTCCAGTGACGCCACCAAGAAAGAATAAATGTGTCAGAGATAGAAAATGTGATTTCACAATCCTTTGTTTACACGTTTTAAAAGTCTTTGTCAGTTATGCAAAAAGCCTCTAAAAGTAGGACTAAAAACATGGGACACAAAGACTGGAACAAAACAAATGAATGTGGTTAATAACAGATATGTGGGCTCTCAAGGATATTAACATACATAAAAATTCATCATGAGAAATAATTACATTCCCTATTGTGGCCCACCCTCTAATTCTCCTGGGCCCTGAAAAATAATGGGAAGGTTAACACATTTCTCACATTTCTAAGCATGTTATTATTTCTTGCTTACACAAAAATTGCATAAAAGCAATCATTTGGAATCTGGGAGTAGATGACATATACTAGACTCAGATAAAAGCTTAACCAAAATAGAAAAGCAATCTGGCATTGCTGACAATATTGTCACAAAAATATTACATTTTATGAAGGGAATTTCTCAGAATTCAATAACAACATGTTTAACAGCTAAATGGAGTCATTTGCATATTGTGGCAAAGTAAAAATACAATAATCTCATTTTTTGCTGTCTAATAGGATTTCCTAGGGCTAGATCGCTGGGAAGCATAGTCCGATCCTTGCAGTCTGCCCTTTGCTTTCTGTTCACCCTCTGGCTTTCTCTTCTCCACCAATTCTTTTTCACCCTTTCTGCTCTACCTTTATTTTCATTCTTCTTTTTAGAGACAGAATCTTGCTCTGTCACCCAGGCTGGGCTGGAGTGCAGTGGCGCAATTACACCTCACTGCAACCTCCCCTCCTGGGTTCAACAATTCTCCTGCCTCAGCCTCCCGAGTAGCTAGGACTACAGGAACACACCACCAAGCCCGGCTAATTTTTTGTATTTTAGTAGAGACGGGGTTTCACCGTGTTGCCCAGGCTGGTCTGGAACTCCTGAGCTCAGGCAATCCACCCACCTTGGCCTCCCAAAGTGCTAGGATTACAGGCGTGAGCCACCGGGCCCGGCCTTCATTATTCTTTTTTATCCTGCACTCCATTTATTCCTTTCCATTATTTTCTTATTCACTAAAAGAGATTCCAACTGAGTGCCATTAACCTATTAGCAGAGGAAATGAATGATCATTTCTCATCGTTTCCCTTGTTAGACCTTTTTTTTTTTTTTTTTTTTTTTTTTCTGAGTCAGAGTCTCACTCTGCTGTCCAGGCTGTAGTGCAGTGGTGCAGTCTCAGCTTACTGCAACCTCCACCTCCCGAGTTCAAGTGATTCTCCTGCCTCAGCCTCCCGAGTAGCTGGGACTACAGGCACATGCCATAATGCTGGGCTAATTTTTGTAGTTTTAGTAGAGATGGGCTTTCACTGTGTTAGCCAGGATGGTCTCAATCTCCTGATCTCATGATCCTGCTGCCTTGGCCTCCCAAAGTGCTGGGATTGTTACACCTTCTTTTACCTGAAAGTCTGCCATTATTATTGTTGTCATTATTATTGTTACTTCCCTGGTTACCTCTTTCTAGGCCAGGTCAAAATAATTGGTGGACTGGGCCATTTCCTAGGAGGTACAGAAACATCCCACCAAATTCCAGAAAAAAGAGGATAGTACCATTACTAAAGTTTTGTGTGTGTTCGTGTGTGTGTGTGTGTGCGTGCACATATGAATTTTGGTTATTATTTCCTCTTATTTTGCCTGCATTATTTGGATAAATGCTTTAAGTCATCAGGACCAGAATGGCATGGTGGTTGAGAGACAGGGATCTGACATTAACTTATCTGGGTTCAACTTCATGCTCTCCCATGTATTAGTTTGAGCCCATAAAAACTTACTTGATTTTTCTGCTCTTCAGTTTCCTTATCTATGGCGTCAGAATAATTATAGAACAGAATTTACAGTACTGCTGGGAAGATTCAATAAGATAGTGAACTGAAAACATTAACACATTGCCTTGTACATAGTGGACATGGCAAAGGCGACTCTCACTCCACAAATCTAGGTGTATGTGAAATAGCACATTTCTTTATTTGTGAATAAATTAGCCTCTCATTAGTTTGTAATTCCATCTCACATACTCTATTTGGGACATAAAGTCCCTCAGGGTCTTTTCAATGTTCTGAGCCCATATGATGAGCCAATGCGCTGATGGTGGCCCCTGGTCATTACCATCTGCTCAACCAAGTACCTGCTGGTGGAGCCATTGTCCCTCCCACCCTCTGCTCTCAAGGTCAGGTTCCTTTTTGAATATAGAATCTTTGGAGAAGCTGGGAACCACTGTCCTTATGATCCCATTTTTGCCAGTTCTTTCTTTGAGGTGTCACCCCCTGGAAGGCAGAAGGTGGGCATACCATTGTTCTGTCATCCACATGCCTCACTCCTCTCCAGTCTTGGGAAATGTCTCTCTCTTTTTTATTAAAATCAGGATCAAGCACCTCTCTACCTCCTGCTTCTTCCAAGTCCTGTTTCTCTTCTATTGCTTTGCCAATCCTCTTTTCTCCTCTGAGCTTAGCCTACTGAAAACAAGATGAAGACATCTTGCAAGCATAGTGAGCCCTCCAGCCTGCCTCAGACCACCCATGAAGCAATAAAGCATTGAGCTTTCTTCCTGTTTAAGTGGCTGGGGAGGGCAGAAAGACCCCAGTAGTAGCCAGTAGTAGCGAGAGGTGAAGCCAGATGGGCTTCTGGGTCGGGTGGGGACTTGCAGAACTTTTCTGTCTAGCTGAAGGATTGTAAACACACCAATCAGTGCTCTGTAAAAATGGAACAATCAGCACTCTGTAAAAATGGACCAATCAGCACTCTGTAAAATGGACCAATCAGCGTTCTGTAAAATGGACCAATCAGCAAGATGTGGGCAGGGCCAAATAAGGGAATAAAAGCTGGCCACCCCAGGCCAGCTATGGCAACCCACTCTGGTCGCCTTCCATGCTGTGGAAGCTTTGTTCTTTTGCTCTTCACAATACATTCTTGCTGCTGCTCAGTTTTTGGGTCTGCACTACCTTTATGAGCTGTTAATACTCACTGCGAAGGCCTGCGGCTTCACTCCTGAAGTCAGCGAGAACACGAACCCACCCGGAGGAACAAACAACTGCGGATGTGCCACCTTTAAGAGCTGTAACACTCACCGCGAAGGTCTGCGGCTTCATTCCTGAAGTCAGAGAGATGGTGAACCCACCGGAAGGAAGAAACTCCAGACACATTTGAATATCTGAAGGAACAAACTCCGGACACACCATCTTTAAGAACTGTAACACTCATGGTGAGGGTCTGCAGCTTCATTTTTAAGTCAGTGAGACCAAGAACCCACAGGAAGGAACCAATTATGGCCACAGTAGTAGTACAGCAGAAAGAAAAAGAGAAAATATCTGGGGAAACCCCAGAGATTAATTTCTAAATGTTAACAAGCTACATAAGTGTTATTCAGCTATTAGGGGTTTTTTTTTTTTTAACACCTTGCTGAAACTGTGCTTGGCCTGATTAGTACTTTTCTCTTGGCATTATGTTACATACCTTCAGTCTTAGTAATTTTTTTGTTGCTATAACAGAATGCCTGAGACTGGGTAGTTTATAAAGAAAGAGGTTCATTTGGCTCTAGATTCTGGAGGCTGGGAAGTGCAAGATCAGACAGCTGCATCTGGTCCACTTCTGGTGAGGGTCTTGTATAGCATCACAACGTGGCAGAGAGGCAAAACGGGAAGTGTACATGTAAAAAAGGACAAAGCATGAGGCATAACTTCGCTTTATAAAAAACCTGCTCTCTGGAGAACTAACCTGGTCTTGTGAGAAAGACATTAATTCATCTTACTGGCCTAATCACCTCTTGAAGGCCCCACCTCCCAACGTGGTTACATTGGCAACTAAATTTTAACTTAAGTTTTGGAGGGGACAAACCACATTCGAACCATAACACTTTCCTTCTTAAAACATCATCTTCTTTGCTATGAGTCAGCCATCTTCTAGTTACCTCCTATATCCCTGGGTGCTACTTCTGTTTATTTCATGGAATCTTCTACAAGCTGTGTCATAGTGTTCCTTGGGGTTCCAAATTCTGCTCTGGGCTCTCTTCTCACCCTACTCATTTCCCTGGGAAATTGTACCTACACCTGTTATTGATATTTTGATGACTTCCATATCTGTTCTTCAACTCTGTGGTACATTGCAAAGCCTGGCCAGAAATATTTGTTGCTCCTCCTGTCAAGTGGTGGAGTTGATTTCTCCAACCATTGAATCTAGCTGCCTTTGGGACTTGCTTTGGAGAACAAAATGCAGAAGTGATGCTGTGCCAGTCCTGAGCTTGGACCTCAAGATGTTTTGCACACATATGCTTTTGATCTTGGAACCCCTTATCCTACCCACTAAACTGGGCTGAGCTGATGATCAAAGAGGCCTCCTTCACCTTCTCTGTCTACAAGGCCGTCTGAAAACACCTGGTCCTCTGGTGATCCGTCAGTTAACTGGTAAGTTCATAAGCTAGCTTAGCCCAGATTAGCCAGCCTGGTCCAGATCCACAGAAACACCTAGATGACTTGAAGTTACGAGCAATAATAAAACATGCTGTTTTTAAGACACTGACTTCTGGAGTGGCTTGTCACACAACAAATGTTAATTCATACAAGCTCAAAGATATCTTCTGAGCTCCCTGTCTTACAAAGCCAGTGGCCCCTGGACATCTCCACCCACACGTCCTAAATTCAACATACCCAAAACTGACTTCAGCATTCTTCCTCATCCCCAGTCCATACCCACTTCCAAGCAGAGCTGATTCTTCTTTTGTCTTTTTTTTATCTTGGCAAACAAACTGTCATCTACTCAGAAACATGGGCAGCATCCCCACCCCCAATTCCTTTCCCCCATATTCAACCCATCACTAAGAGCAGTCAATCCCACTTTTGAATAGCTCTTCTACTTATCTACTTCTCTCTACCTCCACTATTTTTTTTTTGTGGTATAGAATATTATCACCTCTAGCCTGGTTTTCTCAAGCCTCCAAAGTCATTTTCCTACCTGCATGCTTGCCTTAACTTCCAGTTTTTATTTCACAGGATACTTTCAAAATATAATTTTAACTATGTGAATCACCTGAAGAAATTCCTATAATGGTTCGAATTCTGTCATCATGTCCATGAGCTTCTGCTGGACTCACAGCCTTGACTTTAATCCTCATATAATTGGGAAACATTAAAAATTCTTGAAGGGGAACATGTCAGTACCAGGGCTCTGCTTCAAGAGAACTGGTCTGGGAGTTGTACTGAGCATGCCTTATGGGGAAACTTTGGATGTAAGAAGAGAAATTAAGAAGGCCTTTCATACATCCAGTGAGAAAAGATGGATCTCAAACAAGACTGGTGGTAATGGAAACTTTCAGTGTTTTTTGAAGGAAAGTTTTAGGAGGATGAGATGGATACCAAGAAGAACTTCAGGGGTATATTATCCAGGCTCTGTTCTGAGCAGGTGTCAAGGGAGGGAAAGGGCCCGTGATCTCAAGCCTGGCTCACAGATATGAGTGAAAGCATTGTTTGAATAATAAAGTATGGAGGAGAAGGAGGTTTATGGAGCAAAGAAATGGTCACAAGACAACTAGGAGACACGGTGCTGGAAAGGTGGTTTGGGGTCAGCCCTTCTGTGCGTTCATGGCAGCTAGTTGCTCAAGCGCATTGCTCAGCTTTTTCCTTCTGCATCTCTGTATATGCCATTTCTTCTACCCAGTTTCCTGATCTATTTATTAAAACAATACTTCCAAGATCTTTCTCACGTGTCTCTCTTCTGGTTGCTTATTTACGTAATGAATGTTGATTGCGTGATCACTATATGTCAGCTCTAGGGCTACTGTAGTAAACTGAGCTCTCCCAATGATCCCTGCGTCTCTCATAATGTATCTCTCATAAGTATCACTTATCATAACCCTGTATTATGAAACTCAGCCCTGTGTGACATTCAGCTCTACAGCCAATGATAGTAGATCAGAATTACAAGTTTGGCAAACTCTCCCAGTACACTAGATCTTAAGTTCATCTTTGTATTTCCTAGAGCACGAGGTAAATATACAATAAATATTTGATGAATTAATGAATCATGCTATAAAATATTAAAATAGGTCTGGAATGATAACGTTTTATTAAAATGATTACACTATTTTCAATGTTAAGACCTAGAGATAAAGTAGAATGGAGACTCTCTGAGGTTCATTAGCAAGTGAAAAGAACCAGTCAAAATTTCATTAGAGGAAACAGACATGCAAAGTGACATAGATCACCTTGCCCGGATTTTCCTTGTGAAAGTTCATTGATATTTTATAGTAGTAATTTGTTGTAGTGAGAGGTTTAACTTTCCTGCCCCAAATAGTTACATGGGATGTGATTTGAGGGATGCACCCTGATGCCCGCGCCTCCTTATCTACTACCCACTGGCAGATGTTTGAGATTTCACTGTCTCCAAGACTCCATCCTCTCAGTGTAAGGCTTTGATCTGTGCTAAATGACAATATGCACAGGCAGGGCCACAAGGTGAGAATGAAGGGAAAGGCTTGGAAGAAAGCATTGGAGTTCGTCATGAAATTCAACACGCAGTCTCTGGGCACTGAAGTGAGTCTTTTTATAGGTGGCTGAGATGCGTGGAGCAGAGATGGGCGATGGAAGATGAAATGTCTTGATAATAGAAAAAGAAATTGCTAAAAATTGTCACTCAACTCTCCTATTTCTCCTTGTTTTACTATGCCCATCTCTCATTCTTCCTTTCCCCAGATCTTTCTTATGAAAATAATATATAATCAGGCCTTGCAGTTGTCATTTTTTTTTTTTTTTTTTTGAGACAGAGTCTTGCTCTGTCACCAGGCTGGAGAGCAGTGGTGCAATCTCTGCTCATTGCAACCTCCGACTTCCAGGTTCAAGTGATTCTTCTGCCTCAGTCTCCCCAGTAGCTGGGATTACAGGCACACACCATCATGCCTGGCTAATTTTTGTATTTTTAGTAGAGACAGGGTTTCACCACGTTGGCCAGGATGGTCTTGATCTCCTGACCTCGTGATCCACCCATCTCTGCCTCCCAAAGTGCTGGGATTACAGGCATGAGCCACCGTGTTCGGCCACAGTTGTCATTTTAAGAGACTGGTTGTTGCGTAAATAAGGACTCATAAAAATATATTCATCTTGGTCTTATTTTTTGCATTTGTTTTGTTAAATAGACATTAAAAAATTGACAAAACCTTGTTTCTGTGGCCCATTCACCAGATAGTGGTTTTATCGTAAAGAACATTTTATTGTAACTGTATTCCTTGTATCAACCTATTTTAGCAAAGCTCATAGTGTTATGTGCCTCCATAGTGAATAAAAAACACATGCTCCACAAAATTCAGTCTTTGAAGAATATCTAAATAACACTAAGGGTATGATTTACATATGACTTAAGAAAGTAATAACTGTTTAGAATGTGGGCAGAATGAGGGCAGGAATTTCTATTTTTGCCCTCTTGTATCTTCTGTGTTTAGAACAGTTCCTGGTAGAGTAAAAGTACTCAATGAATATTTTTTAAATGAATGAATGAATGGTATAGCTTTTATGGGGTAGCCTCATGAAAAATACTCTGTGTTGTGTGCACTGATACAGAAGCCCGAGCTCTGGTGTTAAATCTCACTTCTGCTACTTACTCCACTATGGGTCCTGGCATGAGGCCCTTGGTCTCTCTAAAATTCATTATATTCATTTAACAAATGACTCTTGTGTTAGATCATAAACTCTGTGAAGCTAGAGACTGGACCTGACTTGTTTCCCACTGATTTGTTCCCTACCTATCACTGCCTAGCATAACACCTGGAATATAGAAAGGGAGAAAGTAAATTATCTCTTGAGAGAATTAACTCATTTTGATCATCTTAGTAATGTTTTATGAGGACTAAATGAGAATAGTTAAATGTAAGTGTTTTAAAACCGTATGATGAATTTAGGTGAAGAGGGAGGATCTTGTGTCAAACTACCTTTCTTGTAGACAACAGTGATAAATGTTTGGAAAACCTTTTAAAATAGTTATTGGAAGGCATTGGAGAGCAAACAAAAGCAGGCAAAAGCTGGAGGGGATGCCATATTTGAAAGGAGGAATTGCAGGTGAGGAGGAGGAGGGGGAACAGCCCGAAAGATGGAGGCATTTGGAGGACACCACACGCTAAGAGGAGGCCAGTGTGGTGGGAGAGGGGAGGGAAGCTGAGATATGAGGCTGTGTAGGCCAAGAGGAGTTTCCTAGTCTTTATCCCAGGTGCCAAGGAAAGCCACCAAGAAGTTTAAGCAGCTGCGGATGGCAGTAGGGGTGGTTCTTGTTTTGAAAACATCTCCTGGCTGCAGCTTGGAAAAGTGCTCTAATGCAGGGTTCGTTCAGCCAGCTGATTGAGCAGCCTATGCAATGGAATGCATCTTGCCTTCCTTATCTATCGCTACATGACACATTACCATACAATAACACTCACTGCTCTCTCACAGTTTCCATAGGTTAGAAGTCTGAGCACAGCATAGCTGGGTTCTCTACTTGGGTCTCTCCAGGCTGAAGTCAATGTGCTGGCCAGGCTGTATTCTCATCTGGAGTTGAGTTTATCTTCTAAGCTTATTCAGGTTGTTGGGAGAGTTCGGTTCCTTGTAGTTGTAGGACTAAGGTCCCTGCTTTCTTGCTGACTATTGGCCAGGACTTGCTCTCAGCTCCTAGAGGCCACCCTCAGCTCCCAGCCACATAGCCTTCTCAAAGCACGACAGCTGACTTTTTCAAAGTTAGCTGGAGAATCTTTCCCTAGTCTACTAGGAAAGAATCTTAGAGAAGGTGATGTATTTTCCTAGGTCTAGCCCAAGGGGAGGAGAGTACACAGAGGGTGAACAGCAGGGTGTGGAAAGCCTGAAAACCACCCTAGAATCTGTCTGCCATCATTTCAACATGGTATACATTTAACTATTTCCAGCGCCCAGATCTGCCTTAGGGGTGAGACCACTGATAATGAAACCCTTTGGTACTCTGTTCTTTTCAGTAAGCCCTTTGGATGGAGCCCTGTACAGGTTGCCTGCAGCCAAGCAGATGTCCTTTCTTAGTGGTACATTTCCTTGTAGAGTAATGAGCTATGACCACATGGGTTGGTTTTGTTGGGGGGAAGGCAGTATTCATGACAATAGTTTATACAACTGGCTCCTTATCAGTTTGGCAAAATTTAACCTTTATTTGCAAAGAAACCACTCTAGCTGAACATAGGGGATTAAAATATTTGTTTTTCAATTTGTGTATATGGATAAAGTTCTAAAAAATACAATGCTATGCCAAAAATGGCGGTACTTGAAAAAGTTACAATAGCTGGCCTCTGTTTTTATAATGTAATTTCAACTGGATTTCCTTTAGCCAGCCTAAGTATGTTTTGGCTTACTTAAACTCAGATTGCTCTGCATTTTCTCCCAAAGAGATGTCCCTGCTGCAGTCTTCCTGGTGTTCTATTTGATTAAGACATTTTCATGGTTGCTGTTCCTTTGACTTCTATGGATGTGAGAGCAATTAAAATTGACTGACTCACCTTCCACCTCATCTTTCTTTGACTTGTTTGCTTCTATTTTCCATTCCATTTATTATTGATAGAGTGCTTATTTTCATAGCTTCTGCATATTTTACAAAACCAAATAAACAGCTCTTCCTCCTGGAAAAGGGGAAGGGTGCCGGTTGCCATTAAACCAGTGGTCACTCACTTCCCAGCCGGTTATGCATCCCCCATGTCCTTTGGGACTTGATCCAGGAGGGAGCCAGGAGTAGTGTGAGGGGGAGGAATCAGAGGAACAGAAGGAGGTGACACAGGAGAGGGAAAAGCTGCCAGCCAAGCCTGGGCGTGGAAGGGGATTGGGTGGGAGAGGGGGTCTCCTTTAGCCATTCAAGCAGAGCACCCCAAACAACCCTGACAATGGTGCAATGTTCAAGGTTACAGCTCTCCCTTGGTTAGCTCTGGGGGATTAACTCCAATCTCCTGGGAACTCTCAATTTTTAAGCTTTTTTTTTTTTTTTTTTTTTTTTTTTTTGCAAAAGAAGGGCCTGGCAACAGGCCTTCCTTTGACATAGGAGAACTGGAAATGTTTCTTTTTTCCTCTAAGTGGTAAGGAACAAAAGGGAACAACATCATTAACTATACACTACCTAGACATGCCCAGATCATGTATGTTTGTGAATTTTCAGTAATGCCTGTTGCCCTCCCCACTCCCCACTCACATCATTGCTGTCTTCCAAACACATAATGTGGCCTGAAACGCTTGAAAGACAAAGCTGCAGCAGTGTATGTTGACCCTGGCCCTTGATGCCTCCACAGAATTCTCTGAAGTAAACATGTGAACTGAGAAGCCCTTTTCCATGGGCTATAAATCTCTATAAGTGCTGCTGGTTCTAGTCTCCGGTCTCTGCTGGAAGCCACAGCTGCAGGGGAGACACTTCCCAACTTTCACTGCTTGGGAAGGGTCAGAGATCCCCTCTGGAGCTGCCTCTTCCCTGTGACCCTGACAAATGGCAAATGGCACTTTCTCTAGGCAGCAACCTGCCTCCAACTTTCTCACCAATACCTGGAGACTTCCTTCCTCAGGCTGACCGCCAAGTGGCCCGCCGGACCCGCCTGGCTGCCAAGTGGGAGCAAACACAGGATGTTATTTCTGTTCTTAGAAGACCAGGTTCACACACCACAGCCAGGAGTGTGGGAAGGGAGAGGAAGGGCCTCCTCTCTGGCATCCACTGCTGGCCCCAGTGGGAGTACTGTTTTCCTAGTGGGAATGAATGGGTTGGTCTGAGGCCCTGGGCTCCTACCCAGTCCTCTAAAGAAGAGAAGGCAGCCCTAGGGCATTTGCCAGACCTCAGAGAAGTGCTCGCTTAGTCCACAGGGAGGTGCTGAGGCTCAGCTTGCTTCGGGCCAGATCCACCCAAATACCCCAAGGCAAGCAAATCCTCAACAATCTTAAAATACAAACCCATAAATAAAGTTCTATTGGCAGCCTGCTCCATTAAAAATAAAAATCCTCTGGGAATGACTTTTCAAGGCAAATGCTGGAAAAGGAGCTTCTAAAGGAACGGAGCAGAGGGGAGAATCAGGCAGTGCCCAGCTCTAGACCTGGCTGCAGTCTTGACTCCATGCGTCTCGGATTTACACTGCCCAGTTTGATGTCTTCTGGAAGCAGGAAACAAGTTGGAAGGGTGCTGGGCTTGGGAGTCAAAGGTGGATTGTGGGAAAGTCAGTTTATTTTATTTTTTTCAACTTTTAGATTCAGGGGGTACATGTACAGGTCGTTAGGAAAGTATATTGCTTGAAGCTGAGGTGTGAAGTACAATTGAACCCCTCACCCAGGTAGTGAGCATAATACCAGATAGGTAGGTTTTTCACCCTTGACACCCTCCTTCTCTCCCCTCTAGGAGTCCCCAGTGTCTATTGTTGCCATCTTTATATCCACGTGTACCCAATGTTTAGCTCCCACTTATAAGTGAGAACATGTGGTATTTGGTTTTCTATGTCTGCATTAATTCGCTTAGGTTAATGGCCTCCAGCTGTATCCACGTTGCTGCAAAGGACATGATTTTATTCTTTTTATGGCTATGTACTATTCCATGGTACTATTCCACGATTTCTTTATGCAATCCAACACTGATGGGCACTTGCTATTTGTCTTTGCTCTTGTGAATAGTGCTGCAATGAACATATGGATGCGTGTGTCTTTTTAGTAGAACAGTTTATTGGGAAAGTGAGTTGAATCTTTTGTTCAACAAGCATGTATTCAGCACTTCTGTATGCTGTCATAAAGAAGGAATATAAAAATAAAGATAATAGGATCCCTGCCCCATGTGGCTCACATTCTAGGCGGTAGAAATTAAATAGGTAAACAAATGAGACACTTTAGAGCAATGAGTCTCATGGAGAACTTAAAGAGAGGAGGTCCCTTGGCAGAGAGCCAATCTGAGCAGGGGAACTTTAATCATATATGTGGGCATTAAGAGGAAGTCAGCCACAGGAAAAAGGAGTGACACATTCAAACACTCAAGTTGGAAACCAAGAGCTCAATAGATGAAGACTCCATTTCCTCACCTGTACAGGATATCACTGAGGCTCTAATAAAGAGTGAAAGTATATTGTGTGCTGCCTTGCTAATGTCTAAGAACTTGGTCAATGGCACAGCTCCCATTCCAGGGCTAAATTCTGGTGGTCCTTGATTTCCACAACAAGAACTCATACAATGGTCCAATTCCCCCTTTGAGCCACTCCTAGCCAAGTCTTCCAGTTCTCTGTTTTTCCCACCTTGTTAGCTTAAGAGACCACACATGTGCCTGCCAATAGCTTCTGTACCTGATATTGTTCTCTTGAGCTCCCTTGAACCCAAAGCATAAAGAGAAAGGTGTGTGTGCACACGTTCTTGACCACACATACTTCTCTGTGTATTAACCCAGGTTTAATTTATGTCATGTGCATATACCAATGTGCAGAATATCTTTGAAAGTCTCTTCTATAAAAACCCATGGAATTATTTACTTTGGTCTCGGTTCCTTTTTTGCAGCAGATTACCACCTAAGAGATCCAGACTGTGTGTTGTTCATGCCTACATTTAAGAATTTCCAGAGATGGCTTCCCCAGCCCTCTTGGTTGCTGCCCTCCTAGGACCAATTTACCTTCTAGGCAAGATGCTCTTCTTTCCATTGGAGCCCCCTTTTCCTGCAACTCATTTCCTCATCCCCATTTCTTGTCCTCCCTAGAGATAGAGAGCAAATGCACAGCTCCTCTTAAGAGTCCTTGGTGGAATCCATGACTAGGTTGCCCCTGAGATGCTTTTTTTCCAAACTAAACAGCTCTACTCACCTTTGTCTTCCCTCAGGAGACTCTAAAGAGCAGCACAGCCAAGCAGAAAGGAACAGCAGGAAGAGGCCCCTGCAGCCATCAGAGATGGACAACAAACAGGGCAACCCCCACCAAAATGCCAGCAGCCCCAGGCTCCGCAGCCCCACACTGGGCCATCTCCTCACACAGGCTCGGCCTCTGAAACCAGCAACATCCAGAACAGCAGTAGCATTTGTCTAGCTTTGCCTCTGGGTCAGGTATTTCCATGTCATTCTCACAACAGCACTGTGCAATAGACATCATGATTCCCATTTTGCAGATGAGGGAACTGAAGTTGGGATAGGGATGATGACTTTCCCAGGGCACCTGGTACAGCTGAAATTTGAACTCAGATCTGATTCTAAAGTCAGTTCCACAACTGAACAATTTAAAGCGATGGTTGGCCATTTGCTATTTGGAAAGAGTCTTTTCCTTCTAGGTTCTGTATGTTGAGCAACTTTTGATAAGTAAGAAGATGTCAATACTAGAAGCTTAAATATAATGGGAAAGAACTCCGGAATAAGGATAAGAGATGCCATTCACGGAGGATCTTGCTGGGACCAAGAACTTCATCTGCATTCTCATTTAATACTCATGATGTCCCTACAAGGTAAACATTGCTATCCCCATTTTAAAGATTAAAAAAATCAAGGCTTCCATTACTTAAGTAACTTGCCAAGTTCAAGGGCTTCCATTCCTGCTCTGGAGGGTCTGCCTCCAAAACTCTCTATCACTACACTTAATGCATGAAAGGTCATTTCAGATGGAAATGTATCACTCGAGATACATTTTGTCATCATAGTCCAAATGACACATACCTAGTCTGTAAAGATTTGCTGATCATGCATTAGCCTTTAATGCCACATGTACAAAGAGAAAAATTAGCATGAACAGACAGCACTAGTTACAAATAAAAGGATCATGAGTCACCATATTTCTCAATCTCTGATACTCCCTGAATGATAAAATACAAGTCTTATAGTGAACCTAGGAAGCTTGTCATTTTATCTTGTCATGATGTACTACAGCAAAAACGTGCCAGACCAGGGAGCAGATCTGACTAGAGTCCCGGCTTTGACACTGACTAACCGTGTGAACACAGCTAAGTTGTATCACTTTGCCAAACACTGGTTTCTTCTTGGATAATACTGATGTAGTAATTATTACATCACGCTATTAAATGTGTCATATTATTGCCTAACAATAATAATTTCTATCTTGGTATGAATGCCCACTGCTTTACTCTTCTGATGAGATAAGTCAGAGATTATTATAAAGATCAGGTCATTTCTATCTTGGTAGGAATGACCACCGCTTTCCTCTTCTGAGGAGATAAGTCAGAGATGATTATAAAGATCAGTTGATGTCATATATGTGAAAACATCTTATAAGCTCTTATAAGAGGAACGATTATGAGGATGGTGATGAAACTGTCATAGCCATTGTCTCACCATTGTCACTCCAAGCCAACTGCCCTGAGAAGCTGTGAAATTGAGGCCCCAGCAAGGGCCAGACAAGAGCCCCAGACAGCAGCTGTCTCAAAGAACAGAGCCTCAAATGGGACTTGCGGACTGTAATTCTAAACCTATTTCCCTTCGAAGTTAAGTGCATGTTCTTTTCAGGTAAACATTGTATGAGCATTTAGGATGGTTTCTAATGCATCTACCCTCAGTCAAAATCAGGTAATTATGAAAAAATGTATTCCACTTGTGGCTTGGCCCCATTTCTGCTTTTCCTGTTTCCTCCCCGTTCCTCCCCCACACTTGCCTTCCACATGTTGGTCCATCTGTTCTAGGTAGGATGAGCCTGCTAGTCAGGCAGCATGTTTTTTTCAGCTTCCTGGCACATGTGCATGGAACCATCAGAGAATGGAGAAATAACCAGGCCCAGATCATATTGCAAGAAATACAAGTGACACTGCAGTCCATGAACTCACCTATGGTGTGTGACATTCTGCTTCTCACACTGAGCATGGATGGAGGGCTGGGTGCTGGGCGTGTGCATGCCTGCTATGGGAGCATTAATAGCCCCTGAGGCCAGAGAGACCTGGGTTACAATCCTGACCCTCTGCAAATTAGCTTTGGGATGTAGCTACCTGATTTCCTTGGCTTCTGTTTCCTTCTTTCTGTGTGATGAAACCTGGCTTTTCCAATTGCTCAGATAATTGAGTGAGATAACAAATGCAAAGTGCCTGGCAGTAATTGTTCTGAATGGGTACTTCCCTCCTCTAAACCCTCTACATGAAGCTGCCCTTGGTAGAAATGCACACTGCTTTCCTCTTCTGAGGAGATAAGTCATGTACGGTCTTCATTCAGGTCTTCGACGTACCTGCCACTGTAAAAACACAACAGATTGGGTCATCATACAATGCAGATATGTATCAAAACATCAGTTTGTACCCCATTAATATGTACAATTACAATGTGTTCATTCAATATATATGTATAGAAAGACAGCTGAAAAATATTAGGTTACAAATTTCTTTTGGCTCTTTGCATCGTTTGACTGTGAATAATATTGCTGGCATGTGGCACATTACAATTGCTGAATGAACAAAACAACATGGTTGTAGACTGTAGAGAAGAAGGATTTCCACAATAAATATATACTTGACTCTCTGGATGCAGGAGGAGGTGCCTGGAAGGAGGCTAACCAAAGTGCCATCTCTGGATATGAGATGCTGTTTAGTGTACTTGTTTGAATTTTTAATAATAAACATATAATTGTTAACAATAACAAAGGAATGAGTGGTAGAGATTGAATATGGGCATTTGCAGAGACCTGCACGGCAGGCGTTGGTTTTGACGTTGATCTGAAAGTGATCTTTCTACCTTCCCCATAAGTCTCCTCTATGACTAATGTGGAGGAACACACCTTATCATCAGGGCTTGGCAGACACAGAAGGACAACTCTCAGAAGGTGTGTGAGCCTGCTGGGGAGCAGGTTGGTTAGAGGTCGACCATCGTGTGGCTCATGGCAATGAAAAAATACTGTGCTGCCACCACATTAAACAAGATGAAAGGGTGGATTGCCATCCTCCCAGTTCTACAGCGTCGTCAAGGACTTTGCAGAAGGTGTGAATCAGATCATTATTATCCTCTTTTCCCCTTTAATTTACCCTTATTGATGTTATAAGACAAAGTTGTTGGCAGGGCAGTTTCTTATTTCATTTTTGATTTTATTTTTTATTTGATTTTTAATATTTTAATATTTTTTATTTTAATCCCTCATGAGCATTCCAACCCTTTCTTGCTCCCTGGCTGCCCCATCCCTACAGGGATGAATTTAATTCCAAGCACTAGTACCTGCCAAATCCAGGTCGTGGGCAGCCTTCCCTCTTTGGACCTTTGATGGCGGGACAGCAGTAAGGTAACCTGGTGCAGTTTCACTTTTTTTTCCTCCTTGATGCTTTTCCAATACAAGGCTCTCTGTCCACCTTGGCTTTATTTTGCCATGTAGTGCCTCACGGGAGCTCAGGTCCTGCACTCAGGCCCTTTCCTTGGGGAAGCACAGAGCTAGGAAGCAGGTAGGAAAGGGAGGAGTTTTTCCTCTGATTGATCACCAGTCTTTTCTTTCTTCTCTTTTTCTTTTTAAGACTAAGCAACAGCCATGCTATGTGAAATAAGGGCAGTTCTATAAGCCACAGCCATGCTATGTGACATATGAGCAGTTCTATAAGCCACAGCTATGCTCTGTGAAATTTGGACAGTTTTATAAGCAACTACGCTACTCTGCTTGACTTCTTGAGATTTTGCAACCAGTTGCAAAGGAAGGACTATCCTCTCCCAGGTGGCAGAAGAAAAACATTCTCATGAAGGTACAGAGATCACTCAATCTTTTTCTCTAATATGATCATTTTTCCTCATTTCTGTGACAGCTAAATTATCCTTTTGACTAAATGAAACAAAGCATCAATGTGTTTCAGTGATTATAATTTAAATCTGTCTAAAGGACTAGCTGGAGGAAGAGGCAGTTTTTTGCAGTCCTTAAACTTCAGCAGAAGCCACAGAATTAAACTATTTAAAGCTTACTTGTTCAAGTATTTTTCAAATAATTATTTTAAAATTTCAGAAAGAAAAAGGTATGTCCTTTTATGGAATCTATTTTTTAGGGCACATATAACATGTGGGTCAAATACCCCCTGGAGGCCATACTGTTAGGTTGGGTGCTGTTCTCTGTTATTTCTTGGGCAAATTACTTGACCTCACTATGACTCAGTTTCTTAGCCTGTAAAATGAGATAATAATATTACCTACCTCACAGGTTATTGTGAAAATCAAATGTAAAGCATGTTAAAACTCTGCCTGGCACATAGTAAATGGCAAGTGCTCTGTAAGAGTTCGTGATTATTGTCATTATAATTATGGAAGATAACTAAGAGAAAAAATAGCTCTAATAAAAAAGTTCACTGAATTTTTTTGCGTCACCTGGAAAGATCTTTATAACATACCACTAAAAAAAAAGTTATTTATGAGAAATTTGGCTTTTGGTGCCCCAAAAGCTCCTGATGAAGGACAAGAGAAGAAGAAAGAAGGGTAAGTGTAGTGATGTTGTTTAACATTTTTCCAGTTAGGAAGAAGACAAGGGGACCCAGGAGTCTACGGCTGTAGAGGCCTAGAGTTTCATGGAAAATGACACTGGCCAGGTTATGATTTCAGGGAAGTGCACCCAGGACATTAAAACCAACACACAGATCAAATATGAGCACTGTATCCTGGCAATAGAAACAAAGGCTCTTTACTTGAAAAAGCCAACAAGCAAGTGATTTGGGCCTAAGATCTGCAAGACTAAGTAGTAGTTCTCCAAACTTGCTACCTGGCTCTCCTATTGTTCAAATTCTTCATATTGTTGCTGATTTTCTGTGTACTTATTAAATCAATTATTGAAAGAGGGGAAATAAAGTTTCAACCATAATTCTGAATTTGTCTATTTCTCTTTGTAATTCTCTGAGAAGTTTTTGCTTTCTGTGTTATATATTTGGGTATTTTGAAGTTATGTTATTAGGTGTGTATGTTTTTAGGACTGCTATGCAATGTTGGAGATTTTCCTCTTTATCTTAAGAAATTACTTCTTTATCCTTGGTGTTATTCTTTACCATGAAATCTACTTTGATAATAATAATATAGACACTCCAGTTTTCTTTTGGTTAGTGGGAACAAGGTATATATTGTTCCATTTATTTGCATTTAACGTATTTGTGTCTTTATATGTATTTATGGAGTACTTGCTCCATCTAAAGCACTATTCTTGGGCTTGGGACAATAACTGTAAAGTGGGGAATGACATGGAAAAATTTTCACTTTAGAATGATTATTCCAGCAGCAGATCAGAGAGGGGAATGGGAAGGGACAATATTAGGAGGATTAGGACCCACTGGAGACTGGTATAATAATTCAGGCTGGAGATCACCACGGCCTGAACTAAACTACCCACAGTAGGAGAGAAAGAAACTGATGGGTTATATTTAAGCAGTAGAATCATCATAATTCTGTGACTGAACGGAAGTGGGAGGTAAAGGAACAAGGCATCAGAGTTGAAGATAGTGATGCCTTAACTGAGATATGGGACATTAGAGAGAGAACTGTTCAGTTTGAGACAGCTAATGAGACATCTAAGCAGAAATTTCAAGTACATGGTTAATAGTTTTGAAATCAGCAGTGAAGACTGAGCTAGAGACTTGGGAGACTTTCCCTCAAATACAGTAATTGAACAAGTGGCAATGACTAAAACCATCCAGGGAGAATGTGCTGTCTAATCAGTGAGGGGAAGAGGAGACAAAAAGAGATGGGATGAGGAAGGAAGAGGACTTAGGTCAGAAATAGAAATAATAAGAGACAAAATTATATTTATAGATATAATGCAAAACAGGATGGAAAGAAGTTCAGAGTTTATATTAGTAACAATTAATACCAAGTAAAACTCAGATAAATTAATATAGGTTCTCTAAAACCAATTTTACTAGTACCTCTTATATCCACATACTGTCGTTGATCATTAGAGTTTTGTTTGTTTTATGTGGACATTTAATAAGGTGAGACTTGAGACATTACCCATGGCATGGTGGATCAATGGCATATACTTGAGATACATGCCTTGTTTGGCTCTATGACTCAGGCTCAAGATGCACCCACTGGCAGCCACACACATCCCAGGAAGACTCGTTAGGCTCAAGAAACATGCTTTGAAGAATCCACCTTATCACAGCAGCCCCTCATCTTACCCCCCAACACACCCACTCCCCGCCTCTTCCTCTCAACACAGGCACTCTTGACTCCCGGAGTCTTTAAATGCTGGTCCTTCTTGACCAGCACCTGGCACGTGCAGACATGCTTGGAAAGCTTGCTAGCCATCAGGTTCATCCAGAATACAGGAAGTGTGTAAGAAAGTGACATAGTGAGACTGAAAATGATAGCTGGATCTTGGATATAAGAAGTTGCAAACAAAACATTGTAATCATGAGAGGGATATGTCTTTGGGCTTAGAAAGATCACTTAGGTAGCAGAGTAAAGGATGAATTGGTGAGAATTGAGATGGAGGGATGGAGACTGGTCAGAAAGGTTTTTAACAACCCGATATAAAATAATAAGACTGTATTATTATTTTATTTGTACCTCTACAGGGCAGTAGAGGTGGGATTATGGATTCCAGTCATATTCAGGAAGTAGAATAACAGAACTGGTGCCTGATTGGCTTGCATGATAAAGACAACAGAATAGTGGAAGATGACTCCTTAATTTTCTTCTTGGGCATATAATGCAAAACAAGATGGAAAGAAGTTCAGAGTTTATATTAGTAGCAATTAATACCAAGTAAAACTCAGATAAGTTAACATAGTTTCTCTAAAACCAATTTTACTAGTACCTCTTATATCCACATACTGTCATTGATCATTAGAGTTTTGTTTGTTTTATGTGGATATTTAATAAGGTGAGACTTGAGACATTACCCATGGCAGGGTGCATCAATGGCATATATCTGAGATATGTGCCTTGATTGGCTCTACGACTCAGGCTCAATATTCACTGAATATTAATGCCCCAAATTACGGAAGAATAATAGTTTCCAATATTCTTACCTACTCTTAGGACTTTTCTCTACTGTATGAACTTGTTTTACTCCTACCTTCTATGGAAGTCACCATTGCCATAGGCATGTTCCGCAGCTGCAGCCCAGCCAAGGCTGCACAACTCGCTTTCCATCTCTCGAAACCCCCAACAATGGGTCCTAAGGGTTCCTGAATTTTAGAGGATTCAGGCATCCTTTACTGGAGGCAATGAGGCCAATACAATGGGAAGCCAACAGACTGTTTTCCAGACTGTATAATTCTAAAAAAAAAAAAAGTTTGGTAAGTTCATGCTACTTGAACTCAACAGTGAGATGCTGCTTGACTGACAACCCTATCTATTTTCCTCTGGATGAGTCTGGTCTGAGTAACAAAAAAATTATTACAAATTTCGTGTTTCATTGCCTTTCCTTGTCTAGGGCAACATTCGGATAGATATATCAAAATTGTATCTGTCTTTCCCATCTCTATTGGTAGGAAGATGTGGACAAGCATGTTGCAGAATATGTAGTCATCTCGGAGTTAGCTTTTCAGTTCACACACAATATGCAACCTCTCTCACCTCATTTCTCTTGTTCTATACACAATTATTTTCTTTGAACAACCTTAAAAGTCAGGAGGGGCAGGTTATTACTATTATCCCTATTTACAGATTGAAAACTGAGGCCCAATGTGAAATAAGAAATAGGAATAGATTGGGGGTCGGAGCAGAAAAATGTGATGTTGGACATGTCAAGTTTGAAGGGCCTTTCCTGATGAAGACACCAAGTAGGCAACTACACATATGGACATGAAACTCAAGATATAGACTGGCATTGAAGATACAGATTTGGGAATCATCAGCTTTTCAGAGTAGTGAAGAAGAAAGATAGGAACATGCAAGTGTGAAATGAAGCAATTTACTACACTTGTGTTTTCATTTAAAGTAGAGGTAGGAAACTTGTGGCCTATAGACCAAATTCATCAACGGACATGCTTTTAAAAGGAGTGATATTGGAATCATGTTTTAAAAACTGAGAAACATCACATAGAAACCCGATTTTCAGTACTTGTTTTGAAAGCAGAAGCTCTGGCATCATAGGTCATGTTCTCATATCTCAATATTATGAAGGAGTTGAGTCACTTTTGTCACCTTTAGACAGAACATTCTCTTTTGTTTTGCCACAGTCCCAACCACTCCTTATTGTATTACTGGCCTGCATCACTACTTTGTCTTTCTGTCCTGCAAGTTTTTGAGTTTGTGACCATCATCCACAGCCCCATTTAGTCAGATTGGTCCAATTCTGGCAGTTTAAGTTCTTTCTTAAGGTACATCCCAAAACTTAACAGCTCCGTAAACCTTCTCCAGCAATCTGAGCCCTGAGAAATGACTCCAATCATTTAGCCTCCTTCTCTGGTACTTAGAAACACCATCTTAGGATGTTGATGATCTTCTTTGGATAGCCTATTTCCCTACCTAGTCTCAAAGCCGTTTGCAAATGTCATACAGTGACTGCATTTCGGCTTGTCCAGCATTAGCATAGAGCTCTGCATAGAACTGATATTCAAAAAGTGCTGTGTGGTAAATAGTTGAACAAGTGCCTGCAATTCAGTTTATAAAGCTCTTACATTCATTTTCTCCTCAAAGAGTCCAAGGTGACCCAGCTCCTAACAAGACAGCCAATACTCCAGCTAGGTTTTTAGAGTTCTTTGAGGTCCTGACAGCTCTCAGCCTCACTCTGTGGATCCCCTAGAAGTGTGATAGTCTTCTGTGAGCCACGACAGAGTTGAAGGTAGGACAGTCTGACTATCAGGTGTCAGGGTAACATCAGGAATAAACTTACTGGAGGTGGCAGAGATCACTCCTGATTCTCCTGAAAAAGGCAACAATTCAATTCAATTCAATAACTATTACTTGGTGCTGAACATGTTCTGGAGACTATGCTAGACCCTAGAGTTATAGAAACGAAGAAAAGAGGGCAGAGGCAGCTCTGACTACAGGGAGCTTCAGGGTGGGAAAGAGGCCCTGGAGAACTAATCATAGCATCAGGAATATTAGAATTATCATATGCAAATTTTATTGACCATGTAGCAATGACATTTAACACAATAAAAGTCAAGCTCTAACATGTATGTTAGAAATGGAAAAACATATTTAAAGGCTTTTCATGTCTAAAAAGTAGAACTTCTGGAAAGTTTTCAATAAATTTAAAATGTAATGGATATGTATAACAACATATTAAACCCAGATGAAGAGACAGTTGGTATACTAAAAGACAAAACAAATTAACCAGAATCAAGCACATAAACATAAGAGATTTATAACATGAGAAGCTAAGAGATGTGGAGAATAGACCAAGAAGGTCTACCATATATAGAATCAAGGTTTCAGAAAAAGAGGAGGGAGACAATGAGGCAAAGGCAATATTTATAAAAATAATGCCTGAGGATGTTCTAGAACTGATTAAAGATGCCAGTCCACAGATTGAAATAGACTAATTCTAGGTATGACAAATAATAACAAATCCAGTTTTAGACCCATTTTGTTGAAATTGCAGAAACCCAAAATATAGACGATCTTAAAATCAGCCAAAAAAAATCCACACCCAAAATCATTATCTTCAAAGGAGTGATAGACTAATACCTGATTTATCAATAACTTCTTAACAGTTGCAATGAAAGCCAGAAGGCAATAGAAATCATGTCTTCAATTAGCTGTAAGAAAATAATGTGCATCTTATAATTCTATACAGAAAATATACTGTTCAATGGAGAAAGAACTCCCTATTCAATAAATGGTGCTGGGATACCTGGCTAGCCATATGCAGAAGAAGGAAACTGG
Organism: Pongo abelii; assembly: GCF_028885655.2. Taxonomy (NCBI): domain Eukaryota; kingdom Metazoa; phylum Chordata; class Mammalia; order Primates; family Hominidae; genus Pongo; species Pongo abelii. The sequence goes on from NC_071985.2 coordinate 17,018,029, forward strand.
ACCCATATCTTTCACCACATACAAACATTAACTCAAGATGGATTAAAGATTTAAATGTAAGACATCAAACTATAAGGATGTTAAAAAAAAAAAAGCTAGAAAACACCATTCTGGACATTGGCCTTGCTAAAGAATTTATGACTAAGTTCTCGAAAGTAATTGCAATGAAAACAAAAATTGACAAGTGGAGCCTAATTAAACTAAAAAGTTTCTGCACAGCAAAAGGAACTATCAACAGAGTAAACAGCCTACAGAATAGGAGAAAATATTCGCAAACTATGTATCTGATAAAGGTCTAATATTCAGAATCTGTAAGAAACTTAAATAGCTAAACAAGCAAAAAACAACCCCATTAAAAAGTGGGCAAAGGACATGAACAGGTATTTTTCAAAAGAAGACATATAAGTGGCCAAAAAACATGAAAAAATGCTCAATATCACTAATCATTTGAAAAGTGCAAATTAAAACCACAACGACATACAATCTTACACCAGTCAGAATGGCTACTGTTAAAAAGTAAAGGCTGGGCACAGTAGCTCACACCTGTAATCCCAGCACTCTGGGAGGTCAGTCAGGCAGATGACTTGAGGTCAGGAGTACGAGACCAGCCTGGCCAACATGGTGAAAACCTGTCTCTACTAAAAATACCAAATTAGCCGGGCATTGTGGTGCATGCCTGTAATCCCAGCTACTCGGGAGGCTGAGGCAGGAGAATCAATCACTTGAACCAGGAGGTGGAGGTTGCAGTGAGCCGAGATCACATCACTGCACTCCAGCCTGGAAAACAGAGCGAGACTCTATCTCCAAAAAAAAAAAAAGTCAAAAACAGTGAAAAACAACAGACGTTGGTGAGGCTGTGGAAAAAAAGGGAATGAGTATACACTCCTGGTGGGAATGTAGATTCATTCAGTCACTGTGGAAAGTAGTTTGGAGATTTCTCAAAGAACTTAAAACAGAATTACCATTTGATCCAGCAATCCTACTACTGGGTATATACCCAAAGAAAAATAGCTCATTCTACCAAAAAGAACACATGCATTCATATGTTCATGGCAGCGCTATTCACAATAGCAAAGACATTGAATCAACCCATATGCTCATCTGCAGTGGATTCGATAAAAATAATATGGAACACATACATCACAGAATACTATGCAGCCATAAAAAGAATGGCATCATGTTCTTTGCAGTAACATGGATGCAGCTAGACGCCATTATTCTAAGTGAATTACAGAAAACTAAATACTGCATGTTCTCACTTATAAGTGGGAGCTAAACATTGGGTCTCATGTACATGAAGATGGCAACCATAGACACTGGGGGCTAATATAGGGGAAAGGCAGGGAGGGGGGTAATGGTTGAAAAACTAACTGTTGGGTACTATGCTCACTATCTGGGTGACAGAATAATTCGTATCCCAAACCTCAGCATGACACAGTATACCCCTGTAACAAACCTGCATATGTACCCCTTGAATCTAAAATGAAAGTTGAAATTATTTTTAAAATATATCAAAAATGAGAGCAAGATAAAGACAGATAAACTAAAAGTTTTCCATCAATAGACATTTACTAAATAAAATTCTAAAAGATGTATACCAAATAGAAAATTCGAAATATAAGAAGGAATGACAGGCAAAGAAAATTGTAAATATAGGCGTAATCAAAAAGGAATGAGGCAGGGACAAGAGGGGCAGGAAAATATTCACTGAGGAACCAATGGTGGTTCTTAGAACAGGAAGATGGTAGAGTCTTCTCATTTGGTAACAAGTCAGGAGGGAAATGGTTTATAGGTGGCAGTTGGTAAACTGGCCTAGGCATATGCCAAGGAAGATAACCAATCAACTGAGAAGAAAGTTACCTTTCAAGCCACGATGTGGTTTTGTTTGTTTGTTTGTTTGTTTGTTTTAGGTAGCTCTCTGCATTGTTTTTCAAGAACTACTCTGTCATACTTCATAGACTTTAGCCATTTTGCTTTAGGAGAGGTGGGCCAAAGCACCTGGGTGTGGGTTGTGAGAGGAGAAGTTGGCTGAATTATCTGCAGAATTGGCTTAGTACTCCTCTTCATTTTACAAGTAAAAAAATCATGTCTTTTGTCAGACCTTGTTCTTTAGGATGCCACAGCCCATAGCCCGCAGCTGGCGGCCTCTGACAAAGAAACGAAGGAAGCTCATGACCAGTCTTGTATTGCCAGCAAGGAGGGCATGAAGAAAGTGTCACGGAGCATTTGCCTTTGTGTTGCAATTGCTGTTGTTGGCAACATCCCAGTGCTGTACCCACATTTCATCTGTTTCAGCTCGTATTGGGAGATCAGAGAAGAGCTACAAGGAGGTAAAGGATTTGCATCTGTTAACAAACCTTGGGCTTGTCCTTGGATTGGTTTCTAGCTACTCTTCTCCAGCTGAGGTTGAGTCATTGGAAGACACTCAGTTCTGACCCAGTGGCTCCTCAAGGAATGGCACCATCACTGAGAGCGTATAGGTTTTTCTCTTGCCAGACTTTTGTGATGGTTTTGTTTTGAATAACACTGTCTCCAACTGATGGATCTCTTAAGTCTATTGATACAAAAAGTACCTCCTTGTAAATGTTTTTCTGTGACAGGAAAGATAATAATGAACCCAAGAAGCATAGAAGGAGAGTGTTGGCAAGAGGAAAGGGAATGGCTGCAGGAGAACAGAGGTGAGTAGCCTTTAAGACAAGCTTAGATTAAATTAATTAGGAGTGCCAGAGGGGAACAGTTTAAGAGTGAAGGAAGTCATTCTGTTTGGGAGAATAGAAGAAGAAAGAAAAACAAGCTTGGTGAGAGGTTGTTTGAAGTTACAGAAGTTAGTTCCTTTCAAACTGGATATTTGCCAAGAGCCCCACAGAAGATTTTCTCAAGTCTGAAGGAGGCAATTTCCCACTTTCTGTTTAGAAGAGTTCTTTGCTTAGTAGCTGTAGTACTTGTAAATTCATTTAATCTCTGCCTCTTCTTACCAACTGCCTGATCTCACATACTGGGGCTGCCATAGTCTCCCAAAAGTTCTTTCATATTTATGCTCTAACCATGAAATTTACTCAGAGAATCAAATTTGTTCCAAGGTGTTTTCTTAAAACACCCCAAAGGAAAATGTTTTATGTAAGAGAAAGCAATGAGATGGATTGATGTTTGTATTTTAATTTTTTTGTATAGTTTATTTATTTTAGAAGCAAACGCATTTTTTGGTACATCGAAGAAAAATGGTGGATGGGATAAAACTGGCCTTTCTCTGAATGCCTGATCTATGGTATTTGACCTAATAAATTTACCCTGAAGCCAAACTTCTCTGAATTTCTAAGGCTCCGTATGAGCTCGTCTATTAGGACAATAACATGAGAAATAATGTGAAGACAATGAGCCCATATTTATTTGGCTTTCCTCCAATAAAACTACAATCAATTTGAAGGAAAAGATTGTAAAAGAAAAGGGAGGTGGCTGAGTTGGCAGCACACCAAGATGCATAGCCAGGATGTGTTGAAACCAAGGTTAAGTCACAAAGAACAGTAGAAAGACCCATGAACTGAATTTTAAACCAAGAGCAAATCATTCTCTAATTTGGTTCTTTTAGGTCAAAGTTAGATATTATTCTGCCTGCTTACCTTGTGATTAGGTCAAATGGCCTAATGAGTTCTAAACTCCATGAAAAGGATGAGGCTCTAAGTTTGAGTTTCCTGGAGATATTTCTTAAGTCATTTTGAAGTCTGTGAATGAGTTAGGAGTGAGCTTTGCATCCTCAGATCTCAGACACTCCAGCTTAGAGGCTGTGGGGGTGCATCAATCCTGCAGAGTTGCCTAAACCACTGTGAGCTCCCAGCCTTCTTCCATCTTCCTTCTCAGCTGGACAGGGCTCTTCCACAAGAACCTACAGCCCACAGTTGCTATTGGCAATGCAAGGTTGATGATTGCTGTACACCAGTGATGTCTTTGCTGTCTTCATCAGCATGCGATGTGTTCCCAGACCTCTGGCTTGGCTTTGGCTATTATTATTGGCTTCCCACTTTGTTGCTGAATTGCTAATTTAAAACCAAACCAAATTGGATAAGCTCTTATACATTCTTTTCTGCTGATTACACAAAATAGGAAATAGAATTAATATTTCAAGTCCCATCTATTTTTACGTATATAAATATTTGCTTTTAGTTCTTATCAAGTGCTAGGCACTATACTGAGTAGACTGTGCTATGCACTATATGCTCCTATCTAGACTATTGCTTATGTATTAATTCAACCAATATTTATTGAACACTTTCTGTGTGCCACATACTATTTTAGGCATTAGGGATATATCAACGAACAACAAAAGAAGCCAACAGACTAAGTTTTTGCCCTCAAAAAGCTTATGTTTGACAAAAATAAGAGAGCAATAAATAAGTGAATATATGTCAGGTGGCCAAATGTTCATCAACAGATGAATAGGTAAAGCAAATGTGATATACATACATATCACATTTGAGTGTGATATACACACACACACACACACACAAAAGGAGTACTATTCAGCCATAAAAATGTAAGAAATCCTGTCATTTGCAGCAACATGGATGAGCCTAGAGGACATTATGTTAAGCAAAGTAAGTCAGGCATGGAAAAATAAATGCATGCTGTCATGCACGTGTGGGAGAAAAAATAAGCTCATAGAAGTAGAGAGTAGAATTGAGGTCATTTGAGGTTGGAAAGGGTAGGAGGGAGGGAGGACAGGAAAGGTTGGTTAATGGCTGCAAAATTATGCCTAGATGGAGGAATGCTTCTAGTGTACTGTAGCACCGTAAGGCTAATATGGTTAACAATAATTTAGTGTACATTTTCGAAAAAAGTTAGAGAGGATTTTGAATGTTCACAATACAGAGAAATGATCAATGTTCAAGGTGATGAATATGCTAATTACTTGGATCTAAACATTGCACATTGCATGCATGTATCAAAATATCTCTTTGCATCCCATAAATATGTACAATTATTACATGCCAAGTAAAAATAAAAGGAAAAAATATGTCAGGTGGCAATAAATGATAAGGAAACTAGTGGGTAAAGAGAGTGGAGAGTAATGGGAGTTTAGAGGAAGCCTCTCTGGGAGAGCACAGTTGAGAAAAGATAGCTGAGCAGAAACTTGAAAGAGGTGAAGGAACAAGTGTCACAGGTATCTGTGGGAAGAGGCTTCCTGGCAGAGCAACAGGAAGCAGTGAGGCTATGGAGGTGGATTTCTGCTTGCCATGTTTAATGATGCCCAGAGTGGTCAGTGTGGCCAGAGCAGTGGGAGCAGGGAGAGGAGAGGGGAAGACGTAACCAAAGAGACCGCTCTTTAGAGCCCTGCAAGGATGTTGGCTTGAGCTGACTGGGTCAGAGAGGAGCTGTGATGTGTGTCAGTGTTAGGAGGGTCACTGTGACTGCCGTGTGGGGAACAGAGCCTAGAGGGGCATTGTGGGGAGCAGAGAACCTGCTAGAAGGCATTTGCAATGTCTATTTGTTGCATACGAATAATCCACAGCATTGTGCTAAGAATTGCAGGGTTGGAATAAGTAGCATGAGGCAGGATGCCTGGTGCTATCTCCTGCTTTCTCCCACTTGCCTATGGTTATGCTGATACTTCTCTCTGAACCTGTTTTCTCACAAGGAGGCAGAATAACCTAGTGATTAAGAATACAGGTGTTTTAGTTTAACTGAGGCCCATTCGTCTATTTTTGGTTGTGTTGCCCGTGCTTTTGAGGTCTTAGTTATAAACTCTTTGCCGAAACCAAAGCCTAGAAGCATTTTACTTGGGTTTTCTTCCAGGACTGTTATAGTTTCAGGTCTTATACTTAAGTCTTTAATCCATTTTAAGTTGATTTTTGTATATGCTGAGGGATAGGGGTCCAGTTGCATTATTCTATATGAACCATCTAATTTTCCCAATACCTTTTATTTAAAAGAGTGTCCTTTCCCCAGTGTAGGCTTTGTCAAACATCAGTTGGCTGAAAACAAACGGCTTTATTTCTGGGTTTTCTAATCTATTCCATTGATCTATGTGTCTACTTTTATACCAGTACCATAATGTTTTGGTCATATAATTTGAAGTCAGGTAAGTGATGATTCCAGCTTTGTGTGTTACTCGGGTGGTGGGTTGAAATAGTACATATGTCAGGCTGGGTGCGGTGGCTCACGCCTGTAATCCCAGCACTTTGGGAGGTTGAGGCAGGTGGATCACAAAGTCAGCAGTTCAAGACCAGCCTGGCCAAGATGGTGAAACACCATCTCTACTAAAAATACAAAAATTAGCCAGGCGTGGTGGTGGACACCTGTAATCCCAGCTACTCAGGAGGCTGAGGCAGGAGAATGGCTTGAACCCGGGAGGCAGAGGTTGCAGTGAGCCAAGATCATGCCATTACACTCCAGCCTGGGCGACAGAGCAAGACTCCATCTCAAAAATAACAATAATAATAATAATTAATTAAATTAAAAATTTTTTAAAATAGTGCATATGTCATAGAGTTGTAAGGGATTAAGGGTAGTCATTCATGAGCAGTGCTTATCAGAATGCCAGGCACACAGAGTTAATTGGAGAATTACAGAAGGTAGAACATGGGAATGTTCTCTGTAAGTAGTAGATGTCATGTAAATGTTAGTTGTTAATTCTACAGGATGTGCATCTATGTGTGCGAAGTTTGAGAGTATGTGCTGTGAGGGGTCCCAGCACAGGTTCATTCTGCAGAGGAAGTTTAGGGGCAGATTTTGCACATATCATGACATTAGGCCCAACATTGCACAGTCATTTCCCATTAGACAATGGGATGGGGGCCAATCACATGGGTGTGAAGGCTGGCCTTGACCTTTCACAGATGGACCTTGCCAGACAGAGCTTGGGTGGGGTGAGTGTGAGTGTCTGTGCATAGCCTGCCCCTCCTTTAGAAAGAGAGGGCTTGTTTCCTAGCAGGAGGTGCGTCCTCCATGCACCCCCTTGCATCTCCCTTGTGTGCTTTTCCCACCCTCGTTGGAGCTGGCATTATGCCAGTGGAATGCCAAAGACCAAGGTCCTGAAAGATTGCATATTATGACTTAAGAGGCTATGACACTGAGGACATTCTCTTGCTCAATCTTTCTCACACCATGGAGATGCTGAATAAGACGATTACACAAATATTTTCCAAGTTAAAATTGGATTTGAGGCTTCATGGGACTCATGCGCCAAGTGCAGCCTGTCCTCTTTCTCATCACTTCACAGTCCCGAGTCATTCTCAGCAATTTAAGTAAACACCTAAATGTCATCCCAAGGAGAATTGCTCAAGAAGTTTTATTAGTTTGGATGAATTCTTCCTTCCTTCCTTTCTCTCTCTTGTTTTAACTTCTTCAAAATTTAATACACATTCTCTGTCCTGGTTTAGTCTTTCCACTTTCCACTGGGCAATAACAGAGAACAGCTTGCATTGTACACTTTGTTTAAAAAATTGTTTCCGCTGAAGCACGAGGAGGCAACATCAGGAGTCTGAGGTCCAATGACTGCAGTTGGCTTATCAGGCCAGTTGCACAAGTCAGCTCCAGTCTCCGGGCCTCGGTTTCCTGATCTGCAAATGGAATCAGAGTTATAGTCTCCCACCTTCACCCTCAGAGAAAGCATAAAACATGGGATTAAAAAATTACCCTTCATCGAGTGTTTGGAGGTTAGGACTGCAGAAATGCATCAACTGTCATCATTTCTTTTGAGAACTTTAGGAGATTTAATGATATCTAATTCAACCTTACTAAATGCTTGCAAGGTACATGAACAATAATGTTACACAGTGAGAGATCACCAGCTTGATTTATTTATATATAGAATATATTATTGTAATTATAATACATTAATATTAACATATTATGAATATATTATATACTAATGTATTACTAGTTATATACTAATGTGTAGTGTAATATATAACAATATATTAATATAATAGACATTAATCTACATAGCATTATATGCTATATATTAAAATTATATATAAAAATATAAATAATATATAATACATAATATTATATTATATATACATTAATATAGTGTAATATATTATTAATGATATAATTAACACATATTTCTTATGTTAATATAATTAGCATACATTATATTTTATATGTTAATAATATATAATTATAATATATATATATATTTTAGAGATAGATCTTGCTCCATCACCCAAGTTGGAGTGCAGTGGTGTAAGCATAGCTTACTGTAGCCTCAACCTCCTTGGCTCAAGCAATCCTCCTGCTTCAGCCTCCCAAGTAGCTGGGACTCAAGGTGCCTGCCACCATGGCCAGATCATTGATTTACATTTTGAAATACAAAAACATGCTCTTGCAGCATAGAACAGTAGCGGGCTGCTCCTACAATGACCCATATTTCTTCCTGAAACTTGAGCAAAGCTGGGTGGAAATGGTGCAGAATGAATGCTAGAATGTTTCCATTCTTGTTTTCCCTATGATATATATTTTAGGGTCCTGTTTTTCTATCAATTTACTGTTGGTTCTCTTCTTGCCTCATGAACCAGCTTTCTTAAGGTTCCCCCATGCTCACAGTTCTAACTTTTCAGACCTTCATTTCACCAGTTTATTGAGGATTAAATACAACTTTGTCCTGCACAAAGACAAAGAGAAGTTAAATATGATGTTAAAACATACATTTGGGATAGATTCATAGACTGCTAGAGCTGGAGGAGGCAGCAGATTAGCAATTTAAACTCAAAGTCACATAAATGGTTACTGACAGATCTCGGGCCGGATCATGGCCTTTGATGTCCAGCCTCCTCCTCTTGCTGTTACCCAGGATGTCATTTGCATGCATCCATTGAAAGTGACATCCAGGTTTTTGGCTATGCTGTGCCCAATCTGACATCCTGAGCAGGGAGCCAGGGTGGAATTGGTCATTTGGTGTTAAGAATTGAGCAGGTGGCGAGAGAAGAGCAGGGCACATTTCAGCATGAGGAGATGGGCAATGGAGGTAGAACCTGAGCCAAACCAAGCTGGGGCTCTGTCAATCAGGAGACCAAGCTATACAGCTCACATCTGGGATTAGGGAACATTGACATGGGCACACAAAGTGCCCACAAGCAAAGTGCAAACATTTCCCAAAGTACTGCTGGTACAATATTCACTGATCAGAGAACATGGTCTTCAACTGTGTTTCAGAGAACATGCTCTTCAACTGTGTTAGCAGGAGGAAACAACGGGAAAATTGAAGACGAATGGCACACAGTCTCATCTGCACTCTCCACACACACTAGGAGATCCTCTTCCTCTTAGTTGCCACCTCCATTTACTAAGCCACATGCATACACAAGACTCACCCAATCCTATTCCCTTTGGGTAGCTCTGACCAACTTACCTGGTCCAATAAATTGCCCTCCTTCTCTGCACTTGGATTTGTAGTTTCTACATCCTTTTCACATTTTGAACACCTCCATTATACATACTTCCATTATAGAGTTTATCCCTTTGAACTTGCATAAGAGTTTTTTTTTTTATTTAATGTACGTGTCTCGCCTCTGGTCTAGACTGTGGACTTACTGGAAGCAGACATACTAAGGTAGAAAAATACAGGTTTGGGGTTAGGTTTGAGCTGTGCCACTTTCTCCCTGAGTCAGCTTAGACAAGTCACTTCCTCCCTCTGGTCCAGTGTCCTTATGTTGAACATGCAGGTGGTGATTCCCATGGTGAAGGATGTAGAGAGGATTAAGTGAGATGGAACGTGTAAAGCATTTAGCAAGTGGCTGGCACACAGCAGGCAACCTCTAGGCAGAAGCTCTTGTCATTCACCTTGGTTTTCCCTGCAGCACTATGTGAGTGTCCCTCACACAGTAAGTACTCAGGAAGTGCTGGCTAATTGAGCAGGGGTGCTCCATCAGTAATAGCGATATGATGCCACAGTGGCTGAAGGGTGTGGGACAGTTGAGTACCAGGAGGGCGAAGCAGAGCTTTCTCCTGACCATGAGTTCCAGGAGCTGCCTATGTAACACTGAAGCAGTCTGGGGATGAGTCCCCACTCACCTGCTAAGGGAGTCGAACTTCTTTCCTAACAATTGCCTGATAGCAGGTGGGTGGCTGAGCTGTGACAAAGTAGACCCACAAACAACAAGACCTTTCTCTGGGACCTCCTGACAGACCTGGTGACTCCTTTGGCCCAAGACAATGGGTGGTGGTTTTTTGGCCACTACATGTGCCTGGATGAAACCTGTGACCAGAGGCCATGTCAGCTTTAAGAGCTAGCAGCTTATTAGCAAAGCCAGACCCAGGTGCACCAGGCAGTGTAACAGTCTGGATCCTTTCTGAGCAGTAGCCTCAAATCCAAATGTAGAGTCAGGTATAAATCCATCGTTCTCATCATGCTTGGCTTTGTCTAAGGAGAACACTTCAGGTCCCTGCCCTGGCCAGGCAGTGGTAGGGCCAAAAGGCCATGTGTTTAGGATGATGGTCTAGGATTAAAAAATCCAAAGCAGAAAACCTGAAAAGAAGGGAATTTACATAAAAATAATTGGAGAGTTATTAGCTTATGTTTGCAAGTAGGTTTTGTACAAATCCTGGGGGAAAGGGAAAGTAGTTTAAGCCACATTTAAGCCAGATCTATATCTTGTTGTGAATCTAAACTTTCTAGAGGTTTTCAAGTGATCCCCTGCCATTAGGGCCAGTGTGTGGCTCCGAGTGTTTAGAAGAGCATAAATTTGTTGAAGGCAGGACATTCATTCCCCTGGTGTCCCCATGAAGCTGAGTGCACGGCCAGGGAGCACACTAGCAGCCACTAGAGTGTGCAGAACTGATGGCTTGCCTGGCAGTGGGAGCTGTGTCAGGGTCCTTCCTTTCTCTCAGGACAGCTGAACTTTTCGTGCCCTGAGTTGAGGCTGGCCTGCAAAGGCCTGTGGCAAAGACATGTAGCCGGATGGGATACCATATGCAAACAGGAAGACGGTTTATAAGCCCCAAGGGACACTGAGGTTTCTGGGTCTGGTTCTAGGCATAGGGCCAGAACGTATAATGACCCACTCCAAGACTGTCTTAGAAGGTCATAAAATGCCTTGCACAGACCTCAGACTAAATTAAGACAAATCTGATGGAGAAGGAAAACAGGTTGAAACTCGAGAGGAAAATAAAATGTCTCTGCCTGGAAATTTTCCTTGAATCCTGCTCCAAATGTGTTTGAGAGTATTGTTCAGGCACAAGCCTTGCCCAGTAGCCCCCACAATGCCTGTGGGCCCTCCACAGTGCAGTAGGGGCACGTCTGGGGATGTAGGGGAAGCCTTTGGCAACATCCATTAGGGACCTAGAAGTGAAATGCACCTGTTTCTAGTCATTCAAGTCAAATGGCAAGTTGATCTTTTTGTTGATCCTAGAAGTCACACCCCTGGGTCCAATTTGGGTTTCCACTCTGTCTCCACAATTTCTGCTCATGCTGGAACACACACTGCCATCCCAGGCAGACCAGTTCATGGGAGTGTCTGTGTGCTTCTAGCACTAACACCAACCCATCTCCTCCCACCCGAAAAATGCAAGGAGTGTGATGACACAGGTTTATTTTTGGTGTAACGTTGACTATGCTTTTCAGTGTAACACAATGATTATTGACAAAGAGAATCACCAAATTCTAGTTTTTGACCTGGAAACTGATATATTCATCTCGTTTCTCCAAAAATGATCTGCTCCTTCCAGCGACCACCTGCTCTCTGCTACCCAAAGCACTAAGTCAACATATTTACAGAAATCATTGTTGATTTTTTTCCTGATAAATAGTTTTACATTAACAAAATGTTCTTTCTCTTTTATTTAACAAACATGGTCTGGAGGTGGGAAGAGAGGCAGGGGACGGAAGACATAACAGAAAAGTCTTTCAGGGGAAGGACATTCCAGCATGAGCAATATAGAACATTAGAACCCCAGGAACTGCATCTGTTTCCATCACCATTTCATCTCCAGCATCTACAATAGTGCCCAGCACATAGAAAGTCCTCAATAAGCATTGCTGAATGAAGGATAGATCACTCAGTTAGGACAGATTCAGACAAACCAACCCAGCATGGAGCAAAGCATGTTGCCGGAAATGGTTCATCCACTGGTTATTAAGCCTGGCAAATCATCAGCATTCCCCAGGAACATTAGAAAAATACAGATTTGCCATTATACCCTGGACCAACTATAAAATAATCCAGGGTGGTGCCCAGGATTCTGAATTTTTCTGAAGCCTCACACAGGATTCTTAGGTCAACAGTGCCTGAACTGGCTTTTGAGAACCACCAATATACCTTCTAACAACATTTGCCAAGAGCCTTTGTGGTTTTTCTTCTCCCCACTATAAAAAACTCATGTATACACACGCCACACAAAGAACTCAAAACCAAAAGATCCACAAATGATGATATAGACATAGTTCTGCAATGTCATAAGTATTTTACTGGGTGGGGTTGGCCTGTCCCCTGGCAAGTCCAGGGAACAGGCTCACAGAGGCACATTCTGATTTTCTGGTTTGAGAAGAAAGGGTTAGTTCAAGCTAATCATTTTTTAAAAATATGTCAAGTTAAACTAAAGGGTTGAGAGGAAGACAATCTATGTCAAAGGGACTAGAGAATTCCATCAGCTAATGCTATCATGTAGAGCCAAAGTGCAAGACTCAGGGTCTGGTGGCTGGGCAGTTACCCACATAAAGAAGGCTATATGCAAATATGCAGACATTTTATAATATCTCCTTCACGGGAGGCCAGGCCACTGAAGCAGCACCAGGGGCTGGCATACCCCCTAAATGAGGTGATAACTGCTGGGAAGAGGCAGTACCTGCCTTTTCCAAAGCCGGCGTGGAGTGAAGCTGTGAACTAATGCTAGAAATAACCTGGGGAGACTTGAATGAAAATCATGAGAGGCCCCATTTACAAGGAAAGATTCTAAAGACATGGAAGGTTTTGTCTAGAGAAGGCAAAGGAGTATGTGGCTGTTCATGGACAGTTCTGGTTATAATCCCTACAGGAGAATCCAGTAAATGTTAGTCTTAGAAAGTGTCCTTTGGAGCTTGAATTTTTTTTTTTTTTTTTTTTTTTTTTTTGAGACAGAGTCTCACTCTGTTGTCCAGGCTGGAGTGCAATGGAATGATCTCAGCTCACTGCAACCTCTACCTCTGCCTCCCAGGTTCAAATGAATCTCCTGCCTCAACCTACCTAGTAGCTGGGATTACAGGCGTGTGCCACCAAGCCCAGGTAATTTTTTGTATTTTTAGAGGAGATGAGGTTTCACCATGTTGGCCAGACTGGTGGATCTTGAATTCTTGATGTGTCTCTGAGTTACATTGCTGAGCATTTCCAAGACTTACTAGATCACCCTGGAAATTATCAGTACCCAGATACTTGGTACTGTTTTTGCCCCCAAACAAAAATTAGCCCAGTACTAAATCATTATTCCCTTTCAGGAAAATGTTTATTTGCAAGAAGATTTTGTTTTATTTATTATTTCTCATCATGATGCAAAAGAAAAGAGCGATCTGCAAGCCAACAGAGAAACAAATTAATTTTGCTTTCCCCTTCTCCCCGACCTTTGCTCACTGCAATGCCATTGGACCCACTGTCTTTCCTCACCTTTCAGGTTTCCAATTTTAAAATGACCTCTCTCAAGGAGGCTCCTTTCATTTCATCCCTCAGATGCAAATCAAAGAAATCCTTCGAGGGTCGCTGGGGTGTAGACGACATGAAATGGCCCACCGCGGAGGCATTTATCATCTCTCTTTCTGTCCTCTTTTCTGCAGGAGGGCACTTCTTGTAAAACCAAGTCATGAATAATGGATGCAAAGTGAAACCTGCATTTTGGTCTTATTAGCATGCACCTTGTCAGAAACTGCCTTCCCTGAGCTGTGAATCCACTCTCCCTCACTCTGCGGTCCCAGGTACTGCTATCCTGCAGCCGCTTTGTTTTCATTTTGCATTCTTCCTCCCTGTCTCTCGCTGTCCCCAGCCAGCTTCCATTGTTGCTGCTTTCCAGGTTCCTGCGTTCTGGTGTCATTACCTGTGGGAAGTCTTTCCTTTTGTCTAGAGTTTTGTTTTTTTTTTTCCTTTCATTTTTCTTTTCTCGTTATTATCCTTGAAGGGATTTTAATCTGCCCTGATGATACAAAATTTCTCTCTTTTTTTGGTTCAGAAAATGTTTAATGGTGCAAATTCCTAAGACTTTTCTCTATCATGTTTTTTTGTTGTTGTTTAGTTGTTTCATTTGTTTCTAATTCCTTTCTCTTTCTTTTCAAACTCTCCCTACTGGGGTTTAGACATTTGAGTCATCTTCCTATTCACATTGGTTTTCTTTAGTCAGTCACATGGCTTCTAATCAATAGATCTTTTTCTGTAATAAAACATACGTATGCCTTTTTCAGTTCTTGAAAGAAATGCCCTAACCTGAGCATTCAGTCAAAACTCTCAATTTAATTTAACTAAGACATTTCACAGGCTGACATCTTTTACCTCTAGAATTTAGAAGAACCAGATTCCAATGCCAGCTACACTTCTAATTAGCTATGTCACCAGGTGCAAATAAATCATACTTTGCAGACCTCAGTCTTTTTATCTGAGAAATAACAAGGCTGCATACAATAATTGCTATGCTCCCTTACTATTTAAAACTGATTCACTTCTAAGTTTCATTCTTGTTGGAAATATATCTGCATCTTTCCCAGCTATTTCTCTTTCTCTGATGTTAGATACATTATTTCATTTCCATCTTCAGACAGTTCAATAACTCAGCCCATGGTTATACTCTTCATGAGATTCCAATTCTGCCCTTACCTTTGTCATATTACTGACTCTTTCTTCTAATACGCACATAACACACTGTGTTTATGTTGACTCTGACTTCAGCTAGGCAGAACAAACGAACACAGAACCCACTGAAAGATGCTTTATGAGATGTGCAGGCTTTGAGGAACTGCAGGCTTTGAGGAAATGCTTATGTAAGGCATTTGTTCATTCAACTTTGCTCAAACCAAAAGAGCGCATATTTACAGTGCTCTCGGCTCTCTTTCAAATTGTGTTGGTTATTAGTCCTAAATAGTATCTAAAGCCAGATTAACCACTCAAGCAATCAATCTGATGGATGTTTCCCTACATTAATTCACATAAATAGACACTTAATGTTCCCCCCACAATTTCCCATGTTTCCTCCTGTTTAATCACCATGACAATCATGTCAGAGAGCTTCGGGGCAGGTTAGACCAACCTCATTTTACAGAGGAAGAAAACTGGAGCTCAGAGAGGGCAGGGGACCTGCCTGAGTCCCTCAGAGAATTGTAAGGAAGATCTAGCTCTCCTAACACCAAGCTGCCACTGAAGAAATCAGTCTGGTTCTTGTTTGTTTGTTTTTGTTGTTTTTTGAACTTGCATAGAAGTAAAGCCAGGCACACTCTTGTTATCCTGCAAATGGGCTTGCTGCCTGACATGCAAAGAAGCCAATACTATGGCACTGGATTTTGAGAGAAGAAAGGCTTTATTGTGAGGTCAGCAAGGAGACAGGAGGTGCAATGAGAGTCTGTCTCCCCGATTCGGGGCCTAGAGCAAGTTTTAAGGAGTTGGAGGGCAAGGGAAAGGATTTAGGAATCTTGGCTTGGTAGGGTCCGATGGGAGGGCTTCAAATTTGACTATTTATGGTAAGGTATGTCGAAACAGAATATAGCCCCAGATTTTCCTGGTTAATGGACCCTTCACTTCTGAAAAAGTTTTGACATTCAGGTTCTCGTTATGTCCCAGTCTTCTTGGTTCTGTGGGGAAGGAATCATTGGTTCCAGGTGTTGTTGGAGGTCAAGTCTTTTTCTATTACACATGCCTAGGCTACATGACTTGTAGTTTTGGCTTCGTTATACTTACAAGGTAACTTGACATTCTGTTATCAACAGAGTAGGCCCAGTGTGGGCTGGTCCTGCAATTACAGTCCCTCCTAGCAAAATATCAGCACAAAGGCTCACTACCAGGATGATGCAGCAGGAAAACACCCAATACTTCCCCTCCTTTCTCTCCAAAGCCTGCAGAGAGCATTGCCACAGCTTGCCTCCAGCCATCGGGCTCTGAGGAGAGGATAATATGCTAGGAATAGCAGATCCCACCAATTTCCAATCTCTGCTACTACAAAACATGAAGAACTAACTATCCCAGCAGGGGCCAGGCCTCAGGGCCATGCAGTGTACACTGGGCCCCAAGCATGAGTGCCTCCTTCCATTTGCTGCCTGGGCACCTTGCTCCCCTGTTTTTGCTGTCCCCTGTCTCGACCCTGCTCTCTTCCCTCCCTGCTCAGGACTTTTTCCACTGCAAAGAGAATACAGTTCACACAAGAGAACACAGCTTCCCTGTCATCCTAAAATTCCTTTCTTAAGCATGAACAGGCCCCCTACTTAGTTTTTATCCAAAGAATTTTACCCAATGGACCCCTGATCCATGGCTTACCTTAATCTCCTTTCCCATGGGTAGACGTCTTGGACCCTTGCTATAGACACTGACCTACTCAATCTTTGTTTGATGAAAAAATACATGGGCATATACACAATGTTTAGAGCCACTTAATTCATAATAATCCAAACTGGAAATAACCCAAATGTCCATCCAAAAGAGAAGGAATAGATGAATTATAGTACATTCATGTGACAGAATTTGAAAAGAAGAAACCATTTGCTATGGCTTAAATATTTGCTCCCTCAAAAACTCATGTTGAAATTTAATCCCTAATGTGACAATATTAAGAGGGAGCGCCTTTAGGAGGTGATGGGATCATGAAGGTCCTGCTCTCATAAATGAATTAATCCACTCATGAATTAATGTATTAATGGGCTAGGCTAATGGGTTATCATGGGAGGGAAAGTGGTAGCCTTATAAGAAGAAGAATACAGACCTGAGTTAGCACATTAGCACACTTCACCCCTACACCCTGCCCAGCCTTGGAAGTCCCCACCAGCAAGAAGGCTGTCACTAGATACAACCCCTCAACATCGGACTTTTCAGCATCCATAACTGCAAGAAAGAAATTCTTTTTCCTTATAAATTACTCAGTTTCAGTTATTCTAAGCAACAGGAAGCAGACTAAGACACCACTGACATAGACAATTTTTGAGATCTACTCATGTTGATATCACAAATAGATCTCAAAAAATATTGTATTGAGCCAAAGAAGCCAGATCCATGAGCACATACTGAATGAATGCTTTTGTATGCACTACATTTATAGGAAGTTCAATGACAGGCCCAAAAATTCTGTGGTAGTAAAAATCAGCACTGTGGCAGGGTGTGTTTTGACTAGAAGATGGGCCTTCCAGTGAGGATGGAAATTTTTGGGGTGGTGGTCTCCACCACCAAGCAACTGTCAAAACTTACCAATCCATACATTTAAAATCTGTGTGTAAATTTTATTTATGGCACATAAATTATGCTTAACTTTGGAATATTTTTAAAAATGATATCTGGTCAAACTGTTGCACAAATGTCATAAATGTCTCTTCCACCAGGCCTTTTGTCACCTTGAGTTGAGCTTAGCTAACCCAGAGCTGAGCTAAGTGCCCCCTTTCTCTGGGCTCTCATTTGCACCATAGCTACAATTTGCATTTACATGTGACATTGACATTTGCCATAAATCAAACTCTTTGTGAGGGCTGGGTCTGGCCTGGCATCTTCCAGATCCAAAGGGCCCCCAAAATTCTCATCTTGCTCTTTGAGCACAAGGAGGAATTCTGTGAGGAAACCGAGTTCTGTGTAGCTGAAGTTAAGGTAAGGCCCTCATTGTGAGTTAAGACTTCTCCAGTGGGACCTGTTGGGATTTTCTACACTGGGTAACTTGGAAAGGGATCAGGAAAATGTTCAGGATTAGGTCCAAGGAAGGATGGTGAAGTGATGGTGAGGAGAACCTCACCACTTAGCTACAAAAATGAGGAGGTGTAACTGATGACTTCTCCCCTTCCCCATTGCTGCAAAAAAGAAAAAGACAAACAGCAAGAAAAATTTGAAAGAATTTTGGGGGTCAAAGGCATATGTTTCTGCATACATACTGGTCTAAATGAATTACATTGCATTGCTTGAGTATACCAAGGCATGAGTCTATTAACTACTCAAGGGAAAGACAGTAGGCTAGACTCTGGTGGGAGCAAAGTATCAGGTGGACCTCTCAGCACAGCAAGATGTAGTCCAAAAGTCCAAGGTTGATGCAGTCACCAGGGGAGGATGCTGATTTTGTAGAGACAAAGGAAGCACAAAGGGCAGGCAGCCCACTCAGGAGATCCATAGTTTCTAAGCTGCAGGGGAAAGCAAGTCAGGAGAAAAAGTAGAGAGGATACAAAGAAAAGGACTGGGACTCGACAGCTACAGCCCAGGTAAGTTTTGACCAGAGCTATGGGTGTGGCTCATTCTGTCCTGGTTGCCTGAACCTCTGCCCTGATCTCCCCTGGGTAGGGAGGCAGCAGGCAGGGAAAGTGAGTCTGGGGTGGAAAAAGGGTGGACTGCTGAGAAAAATCCCTTCCACTGTGAAATTTACAATCTGGTTGTAAAGGCAAATTTTAGATAAGACAAGATTGAGAAGTCATGAAGAAATACAGGATTAGCAACCAAGTGATGGAGACGAAAAATGAGTGCTAGAATCAAGTCACTTCAGTCGAGAATCACAGGCTGGACCATCTGCAGCGAGCAGACAGCTTTCATAAACTAGGGACTCAAGTTGCATTCTTTCATCACGTGCAGTAGGGTATGCAGATTAAACAGCCAGGAGGAGTCAGTACTTCCTTAAAGAAATACAGGCTGTCTCCCATTTTGCTTTGTCAAAACCCCATCCTCTTAGTCCACTTTTTTTTTCCTTGCTTTTGGTAGAGTTATGGCCCCTGAGACATAACCACCATAACAACGAAAAGTACAGGGCATGTGAAAGATAAAGGGAATTGCTGCCCCGCCTTGGGGAGGTGGGAGGGGTAAGAGATAGCAGGAGTCACCCTGCAGGGATGTACCCATTGGAAGGGGCGGCCCCTGGGGAACATCTGCTGATTTTAGCAGTATTGTCCTGTGTCTCTGTTTTTGAAGAGATCTCTGAAATCCAGATTCTACGTGAAATCTCTAAATTTGTAAATATGGGCTTTTATTTTTCTTGTCACTGTAAGCCACATAGAACATATTGTTGGTCATCAGTTTGACCTGCTTGAGACAGTCAATCTAACTTCAGTTAAGATATAAAATCTATATTCCAATCAGAGTGATGAGGTTCATGACATGCTAACCCCCAAAAAATATGGCTCCTTGATATACTGAATATTTTAAGTTGAGGACATTAGAGATATAGCATATGCAGGAAGGACTCTCTGAATTTCCCCACCCTTCTTCCACAAAGCAGGTCAGAAAACCCAGGAAGAATGTTCTGATCTTCCCCTGAAGCAGGTCATAAGACTCTCATATGAAAGGAGCCCTCCCCTCTCCAGGAGGAAAGGGGTATCTTTATCTCTGAAGATGAAGGGACACAGAGTATCTGAACAAACAGGCCTTGTTAAGTTTCCCCCAGTTAACTACTCTTACTTTGTACTCTACGCTTGTATTATTCGGTTTTCACACTGCTATAAAGAACTACCTAAGACTGGGTAATTTATGAAGATAAGAGGTTTAATTGACTCACAGTTCCACAGGCTTTACAGAAAGCATGGTTAGAAAAGCTCAGGAAATTTACAATCACGGCAGAAGGTGAAGGAGAAGCAAGCATGTCTTTGCCACAGTGGAGCAGGAGAGAGTGAGAGAGGGGAGAAGTGCTATACTTTTAAACTATCAGATGCTGTGAGAACTCACTCACTATCTCAAGAACAGCACGGGGGAAGTCCACCCCCATAATCAAATCACCTCCCACCAGGTCCCTCCCTTGACATGAGAACTCACTCACTATCACAAGAAAAGCACGGGGGAAGTCCACCCCCATAATCCAGTCACCTCCCACCAGGTCCCTCCCTTGACACGTGGGGACTACAATTCGACATGAGATTTGGGTGGGGACACCGAGCCAAACCACACCAATGCTCTATTGGATTTCTCCATGACTGCTCATGCTTCATCAAACCTATTAGTAAAAACATGCAGGTTTAACTGTTTCTTTGAGTCTTTATTTCCTTATGAAGGCTCTTGTGTCATGTGAAACTCACATTAAATAAATCTGTTTGCTTTTGTTTTGTCAATCTGTCTTTTGTTACAGGGCCCCAGCCATGAACTTGGAAGGGTAAAAGGAATATATGTATTTTTCCTCCCCTGCAGCAGTATTGCCTTAAAAAGAAGAAACATATAATGTAACTGAATACAAGCCAGCGGCTGTCCTCCTTCTTATAGTCTTAGTGTAGAAACACAAAACCTACTAGTCTACGTCCAGTGGCATTCCAACACCCTCCATTAGACGTCTGCACATTCTTGGAGATGGAAAGAGGAGGAGATGATTTCTTCCCTATGCGCTCAATAAATGTTAGATACATGAAGGAACATGTCAAGTGTAATAAGAAACTGTCTCCAAAGCAACAATAACAGCAAGAGAATCACTTCCTTCAAGGATTTATAAATTTCTAGAGTACTTTGACAGGAAAGAAAGGGTCGTATCACACAGCATTCATATTCACACCATCTCTTCAACTAGTCTTGCTAAATTCTCTCACACTCCCCTCCCCCAGCCCCATCCTTTGCTCCTCTCTTTCTTGTATACCAGCCTCTATTGCGAAAGCTTTGCCATCTCAATGCAGCTGCTGTCAGCAGCCTTGCTACCAATCAACGTGCAGGCCCAATGTGGTCTGGGGAGCCTTACCAAGGAATTTTCTTGTGTAAAGACAGTTTCCTTCCCAAGAGGAAATCTGAGGCCAGCTATTTAGATAGTAAACACTTTGCCAACTCTTTACAAAAAAAAAAAAAATTAACTGCTAACATTGTCACAGCTTTTGTTCTTTCCCATTTTGATCCTCTTCCCAGTGAAGTAGGTTGAGTTAACATGTAAAAAGATAAGCTCCAGATAGAAAACATAAGTAATCAGACAACTTATATAAGGACGGGCAACTTGTAAATGGGGCAGCTAAGCCAAGAGTTGGCAAACTTTCAAGGGGGACACTTAGTCAGGGTTCACAAGTAATGGGTGTAATGGGTGGAGGTCTGTCACCATGTGCCAACCTGGACCCACACATTAACAACAGGGAGACCACAAGAAAAGCTGGCCCTGGACCATCAGGTAGATGCCTCCCAGGTGCCCAGAAGCCTGGCAAGGAAGTCCCTTGACTAAGATGATCCTTTGCCTCCCTGGTGTTTGATGTTAATGGTGGAATTTACGCTGTGACTTGGGCCCTGTGTCTACTTTTTCCCCAAGATGTCTTAGTTTCCGAGGGCTGCTGTAATAAACTACTACAAACTGGGAGCTTAAAACACCTCAGATTTATTCTTTCACAGTTCTGGAGGCCAGAAGTCTGAAAGCAGGGTGCAGGCAGGGCCGCCCTCCCTCTGAAGGCTCTGGGGTGGGTCCTCTTCCTAGTTCCTGGTGGTTGCCAGCCGTCCTTAGTGTTCCTTGGCAATAAGTATCTCCATTGTGACATGGCCTTCTGTCTCCTCTCTGTCTCGAAATCCTCTCTCCTTAGAAGGACATGAGCCATTGGATTTTGGGCCCACTCTAATACAGTATGACCTCATGTTAACTAATTACATCTGCAAAGACCCCATTCCCAAACAAGGTCATCTTCTGAGGTTCTGGGTAGACACACAATTGGGTGACACCGTTTAACCCAGTAAAGTGGTTATTTATATGCTTATGTACATCTGCTGAAAATGCCAATGGCACATTCAGAAGTCTGTGGAATCTGCATTTTAGCGAGGAATTCTTTTAGGATTGGTTTTCCTAAATAACATTCAAGAGTTTGAGTCTATTGACTCTCTGGGCATTAAGCCAGACTTATATCCTTAAGGCTTAACAATGGTTTGAATTACTAGCTCCAAACACTTACATTTGGGTTAGGAAAAAAAATCGTCTTACGCAGCAACACTGAGACAAGGTTATTAACCTCAGTATTAGATTCACATTTTTATCGGCGGTTCTGAAGTAGTGTGGAAGGCCAGAAGACAGCCCCCCCCCTCACTCCTATCAAAAGTCCTCAACAACTTTGTTTACATTTTATTTTTACTATAAAGGCAGAAAGGAGGAAATAATGTGTGCTAACCACATGTCACTAACCACACAGTTAATGAAACGATTTTACTCTATGGGCTTTATGTTCCATACACATATGTTATGACATGAAGAGATCACGAGAAAAATGCTTATGAATAAGCACTTGCTAAACTTCCTTCCTCAGGATCCATAAAGTAAAATCATTATTTAAATATAAAAGATGGAGAAACACGACTTTAGCACCTGTAATCGCCAGGTGGCTCCCACCCGCCCCTGCTCCGTGGTCCTCCATCCGTGACTCTACTTTTCCTCCTCCCCTCTTTACCTTTACGTTATTCCTCCTTTCCCATGCCTCCCTCTCTCAGAATCTAAAGAGATGAAGTCAGGAGCTTCTCTGTCATTGCACCTGAGTCTTCTATGCCTCTCCTGAGACATTCCTCACTAGATATCAGGGTCCAGATGTTGGATTGAGCTCAGCCTGCAACCTCTCTTCTTCCCCAACACATACTTTTAAAGATCTCAAATGTATTTATAAGCACATAGCCAGCACAAAAACAAGAAAAGGAAATTGGAAATCTCTATAGACAAGAACTGATGCAGTCTCTCTACACTACAGGGGTGGAGAAAACCAGCAATGACAAGTGGACTCCTAACCCACATTCTTCCAGCGGGCCAGGTCCAGAGCCAGGCCAAGCAGGCGGGGCAGGGGACAGGGTCTCCATACCATGGTGGGGTCTGGGGTTAGAACCCAGCTGCCCACCCAGGGCTGCAGTGTGGCTGCAAGCTGCAGCCATGTGGCTGAGGCTGGGGCGTTGTTTCCTATATATTATAGGAGCCCAGAATCTTGCTTCCACCAGGTCCCAGGATGAAACCACAATTACATCATCCCAACAGCAGTCTCGCATCCCACATGAGCAAGGGAGAGGCCCTCTGAGAAGGCCCAGCAGCAGGACGACAGGCTACAAGCACGAGCACTCAACTCACCCCTGAGAGAACTGTTTTCCTACCTTTAAGGAAACAAAGGGGGAAATAGCATCCATTAAACACGAATTCACGGTTGGAGAAAAAAAAATTAGAAATTTTGGAATTGAAGAATACAGTTATTGAAACAAAAGCTCAATAGATTTGTCGAGTATTAATCTGGGTATAGTTCAAGACTGAATTCATGAAATGGAAGATAAAACTGAAAAAAATCTTCCAGAATGGATCACAAAGAAAAAATATTATAAAAAGTTAAGGGACAGGGAGGATTAATCTAGAAATTTCCATAATTATTCAATGAGTTCTAGATATGGAAAATAGAGAGGGTTCTTGGGGGACAATGTTTGAAAAGTAAGAATTTTGCAAGAAAAAAAAAAGAGGCCTGAGTCCTTAGATAGAAAAAATATCTCCCAAAGTGGCAAGCAGAATGAATTTTTTAAAAATCCACATTTAGACACGTTTGTAAAAGTTTGTAACATATAAGGTAAAGAGAAAATCCAAAAAGCTGAGAGAGAGAGAGAGAGAGACAGAGACAGAGAGAGAGAGAGATGTACTCACATACACATGGATAGAGACCTCATAAAATTTCCTGCAGACATGTATATTTAAAAAGTAAACAATTCCTTTGTGTCAAAGTTGGATCTTTTCAGGAAAACATTTTGCAATTTTAACTACTATCGCTCTCAGTTTCTGGGTCTTGTGGACATAAGGGGCCAACGGCCAATTCCAGCACTTCTTTGCTTCTCTGTGAATTGACTGTTTCTATGTCAAAACTCCTTCCTTTTCCCAACAGCCTCAGGAAACATGACATTGGCCTTCCTGGGGTCTCAACACTAAAGGACACCTTTTGAAACTGAGCAAATAAATAAATATTCCTTGAATTGCTTTTTTAATTAAAAACAGCATTTCCCCCTCAAAAGTTTCAAAGACCTTTCTCTTTTCTATCTTAAAGAGATCCTTGGATATGTTTCTGAAGAAAACTTTTCCATACAAAATTTTTGGAAAGTTTTCCTTTCACTTTTTTTCTTGCTATTTTCTATATAGCAGAATGCAGCATGGGCTCTGTAAACAATTTATGTCCATTTAAATTTAAGTCCATTTAAGTAAAGATTTAAGATGTCATTTTTCTTTTGTGGTTCTCTGATCTTTTGTCCTAATAATTACAGCTAAAATACTGTATCAAAGAGGAAGTTTTCAAAGGGTAAATCAGACCTAATATTCTAACTATAATACTGAGGAACTTGAAAACCTTTCAAGGAAACAGGATTTTCTATGGGTATTTTTTTCATCTAGTGATGGAATAAATAAGGAATGGAATTCCCAAAAAAGCCATGTAAAAGAAAGGTTTGCAGGTGCAATATTCAAGTGACTCAGCAAAGCAAGAGCTTCCTAAGTTAAGCTATCTAGAGTATCCCTTCCTTGGCTGTACCTTCCTTCTTGGGATCTACTTGATGAAAGCGTGGACGAGTGATGTTGACCTTGGGGAAGTCACTCTGGTAAGAACCAGGGATCCATCACAGACATCTTCCCCAGTCACCTCGCATTGTCCATGCCCTCCTCCTAGCTGAAGCTTAGGTAGTGTTAGTTTATTCCCTTAGGTTGCAGACATGGCCGGCAGACTTGCTGGACAGCTCTGTGGAGTATTTTTGTGACAGGTGAGGGAGTTTATTCATGCCCGGAGGGGAATCCTTCCATGGAAAGAGAGCACTAGGAACACAAATATGACTCAGTTACCAGAGTCAACAGATAATTTCAGGTGTAATCCTATGCATGTCCTACCTTAGGCCCTCAACGAATACTTGTTATTTAATTAATTGTTAATTAATATTAATTATTAACTAATAATTTATTAGACTACATAGTATTAATTAAATACTGTTATTTAATTTGTAAATGTTGGGTCAAGAACCAGAGAGCGGGAAGCTCCAAGTCAAGCTGAAGAGCGTATCTGTGCAATAATAATAGTGTCTGAGAGTCACGAAGGTAGCAAAGCAATCCTGCAGTGGGGTAGAGGTTCTCCCCCATTTTACCAGAGATGACTGCCTCGCTCCCACATTGAGGGTGCCAGAGGATGGATGCTCCCTGTGGAGGAGCTTCAGTTGGGTACACCTTTGACAGCGGGCCTCTGATGGCCGTCAGCTTCCAACAGCAGTGGAAGTGCAGGAGTCTTCATGGGCATGAGAAGTCTTAGCAGTAGGGGTCACTATAAGGGCCTGGGGCAGAGGAAAGTTTGGCGGGTATGACCACTGTCACCTGGAGGTGAGATGGCTGTGACTATAGGCAGACAGGACACACTTGTGGGGACTCCCAGATCCAGTAGCACTGGGAGGGGTGGACATGTATCCACCAGGGTTCAGGTGCATGAAACTGAAAATATTCTAGCTACTTTCAGCAAAAAGAGGATTCAATAACAGGAATTAGGAATTTGCTGAATCTTTGGGAGAGCTACGAGTAGGATAACTCTCAGAACAGCAACAAACTGGCCCACTGGAGAACAGTCTACCTCTGCTAAGCAGCTCCCGAGTGGTGGAGCTCAAGAACACACATCCGGCAGGCACAGAACCACACTTGCTTCTCAGCACCACTGAAGCTAGTGGCTGGACCCTGGATGCTGAGTCAGGCATGCTGAGTCAGGCAGCCCAGCATCATCTCCAGGACAGTAGCTCCAGGAGCTGCAGCTGAAGCCACAGGCAGTCGCCCCTGCCACACTTCCGTCTTCCAAATCATGCAAGTTCATCATAAACAAACCATCCAGGACCCTAGCTGCAAGAGAGTCTTAAAAGGTATTTTAAAAAGTCTTTCCAGCCCTGTCACACAAGAAGTCACAAAGCAAATAAGGTGGAATGGAATAATGGAATATAAATGCCAATTCCCCATCTCCACCCTGTGACTGAGGTGCTGGGTTTGGAAGTCGTTTCTTAGTCGTGAAGTAGCATCAGGAAAATGCTGGAGGTCCTAAAGTAATGAATTGAGGCATAACTAGGAAAATCTGACTTGTCACTATTACTGTGATTGATTTTTTAAAATGTCTAGATTGTGTGGGATATGGAAAAATGGAGATAGTACCTATTTCACAGGATTATTTTGAAGATTTATTAAGACAAAATAAAAGAAAAAGTCTGTGTATATTGTAAATTATACAATGATAGTAACTTTAGGTGAAAAAAAAAAACAAAACATAACTCTTTCCACTAATGAGTCAGAAATAAATCCTGTTGAACAAAGTCTAAACAGGATCCCCTCACAGAGGTTTTAAGTAACAGTTAGTAGTTGGTGTTTAGTATGATAAACATACTGCTCATGGGAAAAGGTGAGTCCATTCCTCCAACTGCCACCATCCCAAGGAGATTTCATTAACCTTTAGCAAAATCTCTGACCTACAGCCCTAATCTGCTTGTTCATCTGAGAGTTGGCACCTGGTATCCTCATCTACCATAACCTGGAGATTTACAAGAAGTCCTCCAATGGTACCCAGGGGAGAATGTGTCCTGGGCCTCCCCATGAGGCTTGGCAGCACCTTCTCCAACTTTGTCCCTGCCTTAGCAGCTCCTGCTTGTGGGGCTAGCACTGTGCTGTTCTTTCTGCCTCCACCTCAGCCAAAAGCAACGTCTAGGTGTCGGATTAGTCTCACGATTCCTGCAGATAGAGGGGCTTAATTACACAATTCATTAATGTAAGGAACCACTGTCTCAGCTTTAGGAAAGCTTTGAGAACAGATCTAAAAGCTGACCTTGGGGCTGGGTATGGTGGCTCATGCCTGTAATCCTAGCACTTGGGGAGGCCAGGGTGGGAGGATCACTTGAGTCTTGGAGTTCAAGACCAGCCTGGGCAACAGGGAGACCCCATTTCTTTACATAAATAAATAAATAAATAAATAAATAAATAAATAAATAAAATAAAAACTGACCTTGGAATTAATCTTTAACAGAACTTTTATGTATTAGCCAATGTGATCAAAGAAAGGAAGGCATGAGAGAGGGAAGAGGAAGGAAGGAAGGATAGAAGGAAGGAGGAAGAGAGAGAAAGAGCATAAGAGAGAAGGGAAGATAAAAAGGCAGAAAGGCAAAGAGAAAGAAAGAACGAAAGGGAGAAAGAAATAAAGAAGGAAATGAAAGGAAAGGAGGAGAGGAGAGGAGAGGAAAGGGAGAGAAAAGGAGTTCTATGCAAATTTTGTACTTTTTATTTAAAGAAAAATCAACCCCAAGTGGCAATACAAAAGCAAGCCTGTTTGGACAGATTTAGGCTAGATTTACCATAGGGAGCTCTACCTGACACATCTTGACTCAAAGCCATTGTATTTTCCATCAGTCACAGCTCAATTTCCCTCCAGTTCTGTCTCAGAAAAGCCAGAGCTGAAATGGGAGGAAATTGCACTGCTCTTACTGCACAGTGTAAATAAAAACAGCAAAGAGGGTGAAGACACGCACTGCAGATCAAAGTCCCATTTGTGCTGATGCTGCAGGACCTGGGGACTGAACAGGGTCTCCACCATGAGCCACTTTTCTTAAGGGAACCCAGTCTGCCTCAGTCGATTTTTAAAAATATCCCTCTGACTTCATATGAAAAATGTGAACTGGCTAGTGGGGGATAAATTCCTAGAGGCTGGTTTGTGAGCATAGGGAAGAGACTGTAGAGTGAAATAATGTCTACTTCATCTAGTAGTCACTGGAAATCCCACTGGGTTTAGCACTGTGCACAGAACAAGGGGCTGAGTCCAGGCCTGGGTTTTTGTGAAGGTGCTTTCCCGTGTGGTAAACAGAACTTTGCTTACCTGATTCACTTCCTTAAGGAGAGCATGAAGCATTTCAGTCGTTGTTTATAGCACAGATGCAATGTATTTGTCATTTCAATGCATTACGTTCTCCTTCACGGTAAGTTTCCCATCCATGCCTTCACTGCAGCATAGATGATATTGGCCTTAATCGTATCATGCAAACAAAGCTGGTACGGTGGTATCCAGGGTTTCCATGATTTAGGATTTCACAAAGCAGCCAGGACAGCCAGGATTTGAGGTCAAAGGCAAGTGCCAGTTCTCTTTCCCTGAGCCTCAGTTTCCTCAGCTGTAAAGTGGGAAAGTCAGAAAAACAATCTCACTGAGGTGTTAAGAAGTGAGATAGTGTTCAGGAAACATCTTAAACAGTAAAGCGACATAAATAGTTACTATTGTTAAACTGGTGCCAAAAAAGGAGCTAAAGTCACCCAACTAAACCTTTCAGTGATTGTGAGAATCCAACACCCAATTCATAAAATTGTCACTATAATGATATTACTGAAATTTAAGAATTTCAAAGATAACATCATGATATTAAGATGAATATGTTATAGAGTCAAAAGAGAGCCACTTCCCTCCCTTCACTATTTATATCTGAGTCAATCCTTCTGGCAAGTTGGTATTACTCCGTGAAATGGTCATGACTGCTACAACAAGTTTATAATGTAGTGGTATGTGCCTTGTCTTAGCTGTTTTAAAGGAAGGCTAAGACTAAATGCTAAGAATGTAGTTTGGAAAGCTCTGCATGATTTTGTTTCTTGGTTCCTCTTATTTTGACACCTAAGCCTCTGCAATTTAATTCTTTTGACCCCTAACCCCTTAGCTGCATCTCCCAAGATCAACACAGCCCTAGTCATCCTTGTAAGAGCACCCAAGAGCTCTTCCCCAGAGGTCCACAAAATCAATGCCTGGTTTCTCCAATGCTGCAGTCATCTTCCTGATCCATGTTTTTTTGAGCATCTTCTCCTAGTTCCTTGCACCTTCTCTCCAAGCAGTGCAAATGAGTGTCAGATAAGAATCAGGGGAGACAGGCCGCTGATGGATGGTAGATGATGAGGGAAAGAGGTGCTCACCTGCCAGCATTCCCGCCTACCCACTGCACCCACCGACCTCGGCTTTCCTGGAGGCAGTGAATGTTACCCACAGCACAGAGGTCACCAAGGGGCTAGGCAAGCAAATGGGATTTTTAATATGAGCACTTCTTGCCTCAGCTCTGCTGGAGAGTTTTCTGCCTTATTTTCTTTTGTTCTGCAGATAAACAAAACAGGAAATGAAATTCAAAAATGCACGAGGCATTTGTTCAGGCAAATAAAAGATCCAATTTTAAATATGCCCCATGCTAATTTTTTTCTCTCATTCATACAGGCAGATCAAACCTTAGAGACAAATGCAATTTCTGTGGGAGTGATTATGCCTCCCTGGCTTCCTGAGCCTTGCTCAGTCTGAAACAGTGCCCTTTCCAAGCACCCATGAATTTCATCACTAGATACTTGTTAGATATTCCCTATGGCCCCCACTTCACAGATGGAGAATGTGGGCTTCCAGGAAGTATGATTACTTACCCTAAAGGATACCCAGCTGGGCTGAGAGCTCTGAAGGCCACTGAACGCTTGCATGAGTTGTGCCCAACCTGGCTTTAAGAATCAGAGGGTCTTTTACAACTTTCAAAATATTTTCAGTCAGTGTGCATCAACTTCATTGCTTATGAAATGCCTGTATATAGTCTAAGCACTGCCAGGGTAGTAAAGAAGATGAAATTGGGTCTTTTAAGTGCTTACCATCTTGTTAAGGAATCAGCGGGATAACTTTCATCAAATCCTTTCAATATCCTCTCGTGTTAATCAAGGTTGCCAGAATGAAACCCATTCTAGGTAGAAAGCAAAGCAGAAAGAAAACTTATCTATTAAAAAACATTAGGAAATTCAGAATCTCCAGAGATTCAAGCAGGGAGTTCTCACAGCCTGGAGGCCCCGTGGCCTCTGAAAATCATGGTATCTCTCTGCCATATTCTACCTCTTTTGCCAGAAAATGACATATTTTCAGCGTCTGCTTCCTCTCTTAAATGAGTGACTGATGAGCCAAGTTTAAGTCTTGTGGCTTCACATTAGGTGCCAAGAAGGCTGAGAAAGAGTTCATTCTTATCAAAGTTCCAGCTTTTACCTACAGAAAGCTTCATTCTAATGTTTCCCAAACACAGGAAAACTGTTAAAGAGTCTGGCATCTGAAACATGGCAAATATTTGCCAGTCCACGACAGTCATGCCAGCCGATACCCTCACAATTTTGTACTTAGTTTTATATAGCATGCTAACTCTTTTTCTTCTTTTCTAACTCTTCTGTCTCCATTCCTTACTCTACATAATTTCTAGATTGATTTTTCTAAAATGCAGCTCTCCAGTCCTTCAATGACTCCCTATTAAAATGCCAATATTTCCAGCAGGAGCTAAGCATTAAACAATTAACCTCAGTTTAGTCTATGGAATTAATCTGGGGAGTAGGCATCACTCCCAAGACAATGGAACATAGCCTAGGTGAAGTTTACAAGGCATGGAAAAAGACCCAGAGGAAGGCAGAGCCCCTGAAGCGGGGGGGGGGGGGGGGGCAGGCCAATGGAAGGAATGGGGTGGGCAGAGACAGCACTAAAAGAACACTTGTTTGTCCTTGAGCATATCCTTGGCACTGAGATGGGCTCCTGGAACACAGGGGAAGGAGACACAGTCTAGCCTGGGAATTGGAGCCTGAAAGGCTCCTAGAACTTAGCTTTATGCTTGGCTCATTTTGACAACAATGGAGCCCGGGAAGAAGAAATCTTGTTTTTACCATCCAGAAGAAGAGGGGCCTGAGTGTAAAAGGAAGGAGCTTCATCAGGAGGGGGTATTCACACTGATACCTATTTAGCCTGATTTCCAGTGATTTAGGTCAAACACCTTTTTGCAGAGATGGAGAAAAAATGGGTAAAGAAATGTAGTACCGGCCATCCCTGAGTGAGGAGGTTCTGTGCTTCCCTTTAATGACCATGTAGGATCTAGAGCATAGTGTGAATAACTCTTCAGTGGATTTTCTTCATCCAGCATTTGCCAGGAGAGAAGCTGTGGCTGGTAAGCACGGTTAGCCTTTATGTGTCTTGGTTTCCTGTGCTAATATGGTGACCAGAGTATGTTTTCAAACCTTCCATTCACTCTCTTGGCCCTGAGAATTCTGCATTCTGAGGGCTGGCAACATAAGAGTATTTGTGCTGTGTTATTCCCCTTAGGAAAGATGAGGAGGGGCAAACCTGTGACTCCATAAGCACATGGAGAGGCAGAACTGGACTGGCTGCCCTGTGGTCAGGCCCTGAGCTTTATGGTCCTTCTTGGCATTGGTGGCCAGAACAGCGGCTTTCCTATGGCTTCAACGGTAAAGGAGAAGATGATTCTTCAGCCTGGGCTGGACAGACAGCCCCCATTTGGATGCTGCTTAGCTAAAGGCAGGGTGGGATAAGAACAATTTTCTGGAAGCTCAGCCTGTCTTCTTCATTTGGGCATTCATTCATTCATCAAGCCTATCTTCACCAAACACCCCTATCTGTCAGGCAGAGCTATTAATAAGGGAGATGCAAAGGTGCTTAAGTTCATGGAAGGAGAGAGGACAATGACCCTTGGGCGAGGTGTGTACTGGTGATCAAAGAATAAAGTTACCACATGGGCGCGGTGGCTCATGCCCGTAATTCTAGCACTTTGGGAGGTTGACGCAGTAGGATTTAGGAAATTTTTTCAATCACTGGAAATCAGACATTAATGGAATTAATCTGGGGAGCAGGCATCACTCTCAAGAGAATGGAACATAGCCTAGGTGAATTTTACAAGGCATGGGAAAAGGCCTTGTAAATCAAACATTTCTCTACCCGTTTTTTCCTCCATTTTTTTCTTCATTTCTGCAAAAATGAGCTGGATCTAAATCACTGGAAATCAGACTAAATAGGTATCAGTGTAGAGCCTCCAGAGCCTTCTGATGAAGCTCCTTCCTTTTATACTCAGGACCCTTTACTAGATGGTAAAATACGTACATATATATATGCGCATAAGCGCATGGAGAGGCAGAACTGGACTGGCTGAGCATTCATGAGTATGCCGAACAGCAGAGCTGAGGCAAGAAATGCTCATATTAAAAATCCCATTTGCTTGCCTAGCCCCTTGGTGACCTCCGAGCTGTGGGTAACATTCACTGCCTCCAGGAAAGCCAAGGTCGGTGGGTGCAGTGGGTGGGCGGGAATGCTGGCAGGTGAGCACTTCTTTCCCTCATCATACCATTTTTTCCTCCATTTCTGCAAAATGTGTTTGACCTAAATCACTGGAAATCAGATTAAATAGGCATCAGTGCAGAGCCTCCGGAGCCTCGTGATGAAGCTCCTTCCTTTTATACTCAGGCCCCTGTACTGGATAGTTTTATATATATATAAAAAATATTATATTATTATATACTATGATAACATAATATAATATATAATATTATTATATTTTATATATTTTATTTTATTTTATTTTATTATTTTTTCTTCCTGGGCTACAATGTTGTCACAATGAACCAGGCATAGCTTTGGGGTAGGAGACAAAGGACAGTGGCACCAGCATATAGCTACAAAAAAATTAAAAATTATCCAGGCATGATGGCATGTACCTCTAGTTCCAGCTACTCAGGAGGCTGAGGTAGGAGGCTCACTTGAACCCAGAAATGGGAGGTAACAGTGAGGCATGATGGCGCCACCGCACTCCAGTCTTGGTGATAGAGCAAGACCTTGTCTCTAAAAAAAGAAAAGAAAAGAAAGAACCCAGAATGGAAACCTCCTTCCTTTCCCCCAAATAATTCTGAAGGTTCTTCTGCTTCCAAATGCCCACATCTCACCAATGCCCACATCTCACCAATACGCACACTCCCCGGTACACTTGCAGATCCTCTTGTCTGTCATGGGGCTCAGAATTAGATAGGGGTAAAAAGCAGGTGAGGGGGGAGAAGGGAGGGAGCAGAAAAGCCAGGAGAGAAAGATGCTCCTCAGCAAAATAAAGGACTCAAAACCCTTCAGCGGGAGGAGGGGAAACCCTGGTGCCTCCCCTGCTGGCTTCCCCTCTCTCATTCTTAGAATTTGCTTCCTTCCATGGACAGAACCAGGACCTCCTGCCTTGGCCTCCTACCTGCATGAGTGGCTGGCCACTCTCGGCATCCACTGCCCACCCTCTGTGGCCACAGGTGAGTGTGTACATGTTCCCTGCTGCCCCGAAGCTGGGAGTTGCTTCATGTGCAGGACTAGAACAGGGATCAGCACACAAGAGATTCCTATTTAATGTGCTATCTGGGGCTCTTCAGAAACTCCCCCTTGTGAAGCTATCTGGGGCTCTTCAGAAACTCCCCCTTGCGAAGCTGTTAGCACAGCCTGGGATTTTATATCAGGAGAATAAACAAGGCAAGAACACGGACAGAGAATTCTTCAGTCACCACCAGAGAACGCTCTCTAGTGACCCAAAAAACTTGTCCTCAGCTCAGGACACACGAATTCAGGGCTCGCACCTGAGGCTTCTAAAGCAGGTCTACCCCAGACCCTTGAATCCACCCTGGTGCTTTTGAGGAAAACTGGGAGAAACCCTGGCCAGAACTCTCAGCTACCACCTGCCTGATTCTCGTGGGTGAAGTAGTAATGAGAGCAGTAATCCACAAATATGACACCTGGCTGTGAGGGAGAAGCAAAGGCTGTCTGCTCAGTAGAAAATGCCCCCGTTTCCCGATACTAGACCTGGCCCAGCCTTGGCTCCTTTACCTTGTCAATAAATTGGCTTCATTTCCTGTCTTATTCCAGCTGCTGGGAGAAGAACTTCTGGAGTCATTTACCTATTGGGTCCCTTCTCCAAGAACTCAGTCCCTGCGCAGGTGCAGTTGGCACGCGCTCTGTCTCAGCCCTGAGCCCTAAGGCACTGGATGTCTTGGGTAGACAAGAAGTACGGGTTATTTGGGGTAGACAGGAAGTATGAGTGAGTTGGGTAAGCAGGCTGGGGGAGGGTGGGAAAAAAAGTGTCATATTTGTGGATTACTGCTCTCATCCATAAAAGAAACCCCCTACCTTATATTCTATGGTGAAATTGCAACAAAAATACCTGTGACTCCAAATGTGCCCAGTTTTTTCTCCTTTCCTTCTTTGCACCTTCCTCAGACACAGTTTACCTGTGACTTCCACTTTGTGATCTCATAGACTTCAGAGATTTCCACACAAGCCACATTTCTTATAGCTCAAAATCCTGATCATACATAGCTTCAACTCACATTTTTTCTCCTAGACTTGAAGTGTTCACAGCATCAGTTTCTATCTTATGTAGGAAAAAAAAAAAACCAAAAAACTTGTCCCATAAAAGCAATATCAGGCTAGTGAGGGAATGAGAAATATATAAACATATGTCTCTCACTCCCTCACTCCAAAATCAATATACATTTTTTTTTTAAAAAAAAAGCACTTCTATATTTGAGATATTTTCAGCTTTCTTTCATTGTCTTAAACATCTGTTAGGTTGTCTTTCTGCAGACAGTCACTAAATAATATGGTTTATTTTGGGTAACTGATTATAGGAAACCATCCCCTATATCCACAAAATAACATTTTTAATCACATCTTCTTTTCAACTTTAAAGAACCAAATGATTTCCTTATCTTGACATGATTTATCATTTGAGCATAAGCCAGGGACCTAGGAGGATATTATCTACAGCTCCTTCACATGAAAGGTTCTTATCAAGCAAGCAAAGCTGACAATCACAGCCAGAAAATAGAAGAAAAACAAATGGTATGGTCAATAGTTCTCTATGTCAGATTTTTTTCAGACTATCTTATCTAGTGAACCTCTTTCCAAAAAGCTCACAGATGATGTGATTTTCCATTAACTGCAGAGATACGGTAGGTGATGTGGATAATATTTTGAATTTTTCTCTTTTCACTGGCTATCAGCTAAGACTCCTATTTTATTTCTTTTTGGACATTAGTTGGGGTTTTTGCCTCATGAGCTCAAAGCCTTTGTTGCTAAAGATTTTCTCTCACGACAGATTGTTTCGATCAGAAGCTTAAAAACCATAAAGAAAAGACCACCTCTCTCCATTCTCTCGTGCTCTCTTGGGATTTGATAACCTGTGTGGCCCAGTTGGAGGTGCCTCCCCAGGTTCACTTTGCTACCAAAAAAATCCCCAGCACCTCCTTCCCCAATCATTTTTTTTTCCTTTGAGATGGGGGTCTTGCTGTTGCCCAGGCTGGTCTAAAATGCCTGGGCTTAAGTGATCCTCCTGCCTCAAACTCAAAGTAGCTGGGATTACAGGGACGCGGCAGCCTTACCCAATGTCATTGATGGCTGTTCTTGCTTCCTACTTACTTCACTTCAGGTGACTAACCATCCTGGTTGCCCAGGGCTTATGGTTTCCTGGGACATAAGACCCTTAGTGCTGGGAAAGTCCCAGGTGCCACAAAAGGCTGGTAATGCTGAAACTGTGTCCTTCAACCTGGAGGATGTTATGCCAAGTGGACTGAACCAGGCACAGAAATATAAAATACTGCATGATCTCATTGATGTGTGGAATCTAAAAAAGCTGACTACACAGGGCATGGTTACCGGGGTGGGAAGTGGGAGAAACGTAGAGATGTTAGTTCAGGGGTACAAAGTCGCAGTTATGTAGGATGAGTAATTCTAGAAATCTAATGTGTGGCAGGAAGACTATAGTTAGTAATACTGTATTGTATACTGGAGATTTGCAAAGAGAATAGATTTTTAAGTGCTCTCATTGGGCACCGTCCCCCATCCCCCCGCCCCACACAGGTAACAGTGAGATGATTATTAACTAACTTGATATGAGTAATCATTCCTATATATATGTATATATATACACATCATGTTCTTTATTATGTATACATAAGCATGTTGTACACTTTAAATAAATACAATTTTATTTAAAAATAAAATAAAAATATAATAAAATTGCATCCTTTCTTAACCTTTCAAGGACATCATTTCACCAAAATTCTAATTTTAGGATGTATCCTAATTCACGTCTTCCCCTTTCTAGTGCACTTTTATTTTTAGTGTAGAAACATGCTCTTATTTCTCACATTCAAAATCAGTAATAAACAAAACTAAGTTCCCTGATCAGCCACATCCCACGCCCCTAATCCCCTCTGCAGCCAAACACCTGGAAAGGGAAGCCTCTCCTTGTCTCCAGCTCATTTCAAGCCCCTGTGTCTCAATCCACTGCAATCAGCCATCACCTCACCATGCTGCCAACACTGGCCCCATGGAAGTCACCAAAACTGCAGGCAGATAAATCCAACCTTCTCAGTCTTCCTCCCACTTGGCCATCGGTGGTGATGGGACTGATGGGATGACCACTCCCTCTTCTTTGCTACACTTTCTTCAGTTGGCTTTTAAGACACCACCCTCCTGTTCCTTATCCCTGCTCCTTGGCCGAGTCTTCAGTGCGCTTCCTTACCCCTCTTCATCTCCCTGATGCCTAAAGTTGAGGGACCCTAGGGCTCAACTCTGGTTCCTCACCAACATTGGCCTGGACCATTTTGTCTGAATTATCAACATAATGATCCTGTCTGGTCTCCCTGAATCTACCCTTCTCCCTCCCCTCACCACAGTGGATTCTCAACTCAGCAGCCAGAATTATTGTAATGAAAATGTCAGATCCCATTATTCCTCTGCTGAAAACCCTCAGAGGCCTCCCCTACTCACTCACTCAGAGGAAAGCCAAAGGCCTTGCAGGATATGCTCTGCTCCCTTTTTCTCTGACCTCCACTGCTTCTCCAGCCCCCTCAGTCACTAGGCTCCACCACCCTGGCCACCTTGCTGCTCCTTGGAAAGGCCAGGCATCTCCTACATGTCTAGGAGGGTGGCTATGAGGATGGGGTTGCAGAGGGTAGAGCAGATGATCCACAGCTGAATTCAATTACACTAAAGAACATGCATCTTTGCAACAAGGGAATGGGGAGAAGGGCTGAGGAACCAGTATAAGGACTTGGTATGCCCATTGTAGGTCTGCCTTGCCCTCACAACTATTGCTAGACCTCCCAGCTGGGCCTGATAAGTGGGAGGCGGTGGGGAGAATTTGGAGGGTGAGGGAAGAGAGATGCCATGGATTTCGCTCCCTCCCACTCTGCCTTGGGTAGCTTCTCTACCAGCAGCTGCATCTCCTATGGTTCTGACTCTTGATGAACCAGCCCACATGGACCCAGCTCATGTTTGGTGACCTTGACTCCTGGGCTCCAGTAACACTGCCTCCTCCTTTTGTTTTTCTAGCCTAGGAGTGGCCGTGGCTTCCTGCTGTGGCTAATACCTGAGGAACCTCATCTCTCTGTATTGGCTTTCCAACTCCTCCATCACCTGTGTTATCAATTCCCCAAATTAAATTATTTGTTTTTAAATACTTAACATAGATTCTCTTCCCGGATGGGCCTTGGCTAACGCTCTTGACTCTTGGGAATATGTGGGCTGCCAGATGATGGTCAGCTGTGATCCAAACAGCTCAGCCCACACGGTTGGTACTTGGCTCAGGTCAGTTCATGTTTCTTAATGGCTCAGCGTCCAGGGGAGACATCTGAGAATAAACACTCACAGCTCCAGATTGAAATGAGCTTACAGTTTAGATGGGAAACTGTTTTTATGAAAAGAGCAACAACAATTCAAGGCAATGTGAGACTAAATGCCAAATGCCTGGTAAAGACAATTTGTGCTGAGACTAATTCTCCACAGCTTAGGTTCTGTGTCACACGTGGATTTTCTACCTGTACACTTATGAGTCACTCTAAAGTGATAAAAATTCATGGAAAGGCCAAGGCTCAATTACAGAATATTTGTAAGTTATTACTTTCAATATATAAATTCTGACACTGATGAAAGCTAACTAGTGTGCTCCTTGGAAGAAACATGCCCCTATTTGCAACCTCTCTGATAAAGGTCATTTAAAATCACTTCCAGTGGGTGCATGTAACTCAGTCAAAGCATAGGTGGGCTTCAAGTAGGCGACTGTGATGTATTCGTGACTTATCAGGCTGGTAGGAAAAGACAACAGTGAAGGCTCCTCTCTTGCAATTTCCTGAGCTTCTTTTCACAGCATATGTTTTTATAACAAGAGAAATATTCACAAACCAGTGTTCACACTGCAGACATTTCCCTAGTTTGAACCATTTCCTTGCCTCCTTTCAATAATAGTGGAGCCCAGGCCTACCTTTATAACTACTTCAAGTGACAAAGTTTTCTTTCTCTTTAACTCCTTTAATCATTCAACAAATGTTGTTGAGTACCTAATTTGGTCTAGAAATTAGTCTAGGTACTAGACACACAACGGTGAATCAATAAGGTGCAATCTTTTCCCCGTGGAACTGACACAGAAGCATTATAGAAATTTTCTCTAAATGGAGGCACACTCTACCTGGGAGTAAGGCTCGCAGAACACGGTCCACTGAAAGTAGCTGGATTTTTCTTTGCATTGGAAAATAAGTTTGACATAATTCAATATCATCTATTTTGTGGCTTCAGTGTCAAGAAATTCAGAAAGAAATTTAAATTTAGTTTTATATTTTCTTGATAAAAAAATTTGTAAATGAAATAAAAATAAATTTAGTTTTATTTGCATCTGAAGAACTTTTATTAACTTTTAAATTGAGGTACAACATACATATAGAAAAGTTTGCAAGTCATAAACTCAGAGATTGATGAATTATTACAAAGTAAACACACCTCTGTAACCACTTCCCAAATCAATAGAGTGAACATTATTGAACCCTACAGAGCTCCTGCTCCCCTTCCCAAATCACCCTACATCCCCTACCTCTCCTGACCTCTAAAACAATAGATTGCTTGTCTGTCTTCGAACTTGGTATAAATGGAATCATATGGTATGCATTTTCCAACTTCTTTTGCTCAACATGTCTGTAATATTCATCCAAATTGTTGCATGAAATGATTCATTCATTTTAGTTGCTGTTTAGTATTCTGTTCTACGAATGTATCCGAATTTATTTATCAATTCTACTGTTAATAGATATTGAGGTTGTTTCCAGTTTTTAGTGATTGTACATTGTGCTGTTATGAATATGCTTATACATATTTTTGGTGTACATGTGTACACATTTCTCACAAGGGTATATTTAGCGGTGAAACTGCTGGAATAAAGTGTACATGTAAAATAAAATGTAGTGTAAAATGTCATTTACTAAAATGGCTGTGCCAATATATACCAATATGTACCAATATGCACCCAGGTTTATGTAAGAGGACCCATTGCTCCATATCCTTGCCAATTCTGAATATTTTCAGACATTTAAATTTTGGCCCTTCTAGTAAATGTGATGGTTACTCATCATGGTTTAAATATCCCTGAATTCTAATGAGGTTGAGCCCCTTTTCATGTTTAGTGGTCATTAGAATACCATTTTATGAAGTGCCAGTTCAAATGTCCTGCCCATTTTGCTATTGGGTGTCTGATATTTTTCTTATTGACTTTTATGTTTTTGCATACTCTGGGACATAGCTCTTTTCAGATGTATGTATTGCATCTATCTTCCCACTTATGGCTTAATGTTTAAAATTTCCTTAATGGCGTTATTTGATGAACAGTTTTTAATTTTTATGTAGTCAAATTTATCTGACAAGTTATTAAGGTGGAAATAATTATGAGACAGATGATTTTATAATAAAAATATTCAACAAACACATAAACATCAATTCTAAATATATTGCGGCTAACAACACAGTTTCAAAATATATAAACCAAAAATGTCCAGAACTGAAGATATTTCAAAATCTATAATATTTTATTAGTAGTAATAGACTGGATGAAGATATAAAACCTTACTCTACACTACTTATAAAAGGCACAACTGAAATATTAAGACACTGAAAGTTTAAAAAATGGAAGGACGAAAAAGGTATATGATTTAAACATTAATCCAAAGGAGGTTGGTGTTGGAATGTTGAATCAGCCTAGCAACTCACAGGGAAAAGCCAATTTGTCATGATGCATTATCTTTTTACAAATAAGTGTATTCAACTTGCTAAAATTTTGTTAATATTTTTTGTACCTGCGTTTGTGATGGACATTTGTCTACAGTTTATTTTCCTGTCATTATTTTGTCAGGATTTGGTAAAAGGATAATTCTAGCCTCACAAAATGAGTTAGTGTTTTTTCCTCTTCAATTTTCTGAAATAACTTGTGCTATTGGTATCACTTCTTTTTAAATGTTTGGTAGAATTTGCCAGTGAAGCCATCTGGGTCCGGCGTTTTGTTTGTGGGGAGGTTTTAACCCATAATTCACTTTCTTTAATAGGCATAGAGATATTCAGGCTATCTATTTCTTCTTGAATGAGCATTGGTAGTTTGTGTCTTTTAGAAAGTTTGTCTACTTTATCTAAATTGTCAAATTTATTGACATAAGTTTTTTCATATTTTGTTATCATTTTAATGTCTGTTATAGGGGCTGTCATGTTATTCTCTTTCCTTCCTGATATTGGTAATTTGTGTCTTCTCTGTCTTTCTCTCTTTGTTATTTTTCCTTATCAGTTAGGCTAGAAATGTTTCAATTTTATTTATCTTTTTTAAAGAACCAGCTTTTGTATTCATTGATTCTTTTCTCTATTATTTTCTGTTAATTCTTTTTTTTTTTTTTTTTTTTTTTTTGGTGAGACTGAGTTTCGCTCTTGTTGCCCAGGCTGGAGTGCAGTGGCACAATGTCCGCTCGCTACAGCCTCTGCCTCCCGGGTTCAAGCGATTCTCCTGCCTTAGCCCACTGAGTAGCTCGGATTACAGGGGCGTGCCACCACGCCTGGCTAATTTTTGTATTTTTAGTACAGACAGGGTTTCATCATGTTGGCCAGGCTGGTCACGAACTCCTGACCTCATGATACACCCACCTTGGCCTCCCAGAGTGCTGGGATTACAGGTGTGAGCCACCACGCCTGGCTTTTTCGTTAATTCTTACTGACTTCTGCCTTTGTTCAATTTATTACTGGTAGTCAAGAATTATGTTATTTTTCTGTTTGTTCAGAAACTTAGCTCTTAGGACTTCTTATAGATCATGGGAAACATAAAACTTGGTGCAAAGTCTCAATACCATAAACTGAAAAATGAACGTTTCAATTAATTAAGGAAATGAGTAACTCTTCACAACATTTAATACCTTATTGCACTTGATCTTTTCTTGTGACTCTATAAACTCAGTGATCTTAGGTCTAGTCAATTTAAAACATACGTATCACTTTTTAAACTCTCAGAAACCTTAAAAATTAATATAATTTCCCTATTTTACAGATAAGAAAGCTAAAAATCAGAATGAGAGGTTTCTAATCATGCATTACAAAGTAGAAGATTGACTTGGAAGTCAGTGCTCTTAAATCCTATATTTTATCACCTCCAAAGTAAAGTCATTTGGGTCTTGGATAGTCTAAACAACAAATTTAAAAACTCTACTCTTCCTT
Source organism: Pongo abelii (assembly GCF_028885655.2). Classification (NCBI taxonomy): domain Eukaryota; kingdom Metazoa; phylum Chordata; class Mammalia; order Primates; family Hominidae; genus Pongo; species Pongo abelii. The sequence continues at coordinate 17,059,352 of NC_071985.2, forward strand.
TCAAGTTATGGCCCACTATAGACGCAGCTTATTTGCTTTATCTTTGACGACCAAACATCTCTAATTCCAATTTACTTTATTGCTATTTTGCCCTTGCAACCCATTTGAGTTCCTTCTTACATGACATTTTAGTATTTTTTAAATGTTGGGTCTTTTAGGTTGGTTTTGCTCTTTATTAGACTTGTATAGTTTTGCTGATTGACTAGTGATTTCGTTTATCATTTAACCTACAATTAATCTTTTTTTCTTCGGTGATATTTATTCCTTTGCCCGTTTTTTAAACTGCTTTCAATTTTTAGATGTTTTGTTACATCTATTTAGAGCTTCATCACCATGGCAATATGTATTTTTCTTAAAACACTGCAAACAAATACAGGAGTGCACCCTTTTAATCTTTACCAGTTACTGTGAGATTGCTGTGTGAGCTAATTTACACATTTGTAAATACGTTATTTTCAGGAAGAAAACTGACACACAGCTCAGGAAAGGCCTGCTGAATTTCTGTTGTAAGCATTACTTCACACAGTTGTATTAGTCCGTTTTCACGCTGCTTTTAAAGACATACCCGAGACTGGGCAATTTACAAAAGAAAGAGGTTTATTGGACCTAACAGTTCCACATGGGTGGGGAGGCCTCACAATCATGGCGGAAGGCAAGGAGGAACAAGTCACATCTCAAGCAGCTGGCAGCAGGCAGAAAATCAGCTTTCACAGAGAGACTTCCGTTTTTAAAACCATCAGATCTCGTGAGACCCATTCACTATCACGAGAACAGCACGGGAAAGACCTGCCCCATGATTCAATCACCTCCTGGGGCCCCTCCCACAACACGTGGAAATTATGGGAGCTATAAGATGAGGTTTAGATGGGCACACAGAGTCCAACTATATCAGCAGTATAAAGATGAAAAGACAACAAAAATATCTTCATACTTCCTTATCCCCTCATTGCAATAAAACCCTTAACTGGAAGAAACGGCCCACCTTTTTTCCTCTTCCTCCTACACTTCCCACTTATTGTCACCTTGTAATATTCAGAGAGCACTTGAATTAAGGATCTGAATAAGGAGATGCTTTCAGGTAATCATTAGCCCACATACCCGTAACTTACACTTAAAGATGGGATGGCATTTGTAAAGTGCTTTTCTAATGCAATATTATTGTTAAAGGCAAGGGTGGACTCTTTGTTTTATTTTGGCATGGCATGTCTTGAAATAAATATCAATTCAATATGAAAAAAAGACATTTAGAAAATTATAACCTAAAATCTTCTTATTTTGATTTATTTATTTTCAGTTGCTATCTGCCCTCTGTAGAAATGTAAAAGCATCTAGGTGAGAACTTACCAAATGCGATAATTCCTTAGCTTTAATGAATCTGGGCTCAGAATCTACTGCTGTGCATAATCAGTCATTTTCCCTTTTGGACAAATTATCTCATTGCTTTGAGCTCACTCCCCTCATCTGTGAGAGGGACACAGGGAAGCCTGTCAGAGTTCCTTTGATGGTGAAATAAAAGAGTCTCCATGAATTCATGTGGAGATGCTCTATAAACATTTGTCTTTTCTTTCAAGAATAGTCGTTCTTCTCTTTTCTATAAACATATCAAACTTTTCCCTTCTCCAAGATATGTCATGACGTTTTCTTTTTACTCTTCACCTGGTAGTCACTTGAAGCTATTTCTAGAAAATATGTAGGCACATCTTTTTTTCGTATGTATCAAACTGTGTAAAAATAATTATCAATTCCATTTTAACAAATCTTTGAAAATTATTTGGGCCAGTTAAAGTATTATTTATTGATAAATTTCTCTGTTGGCTTACTTTTGAACTTTGAAGCAAACTACATTATGATATAGGTATATGTACTAATAGAATATTCTATTTTTCTGTTATCCAACTTTCTCCATGGGCTGTGAACAAAATATGTAATCAGTTTTAGAATACAATGTGTCAGTAAATTACACAACGGCTGTAGTCTTTTATTTGTTTTTCAATCTCCGTGTAGCAGCAGCTGTAGGGCAGGAGATACAGGACATTTTAGTTCTTTATTGTATTTTCCCTACTGTTCATTATCTTATATTTTCTTTATATTTGATAAACATGTGGCTTGAAAATATTTACCTTAAATCAAAGATGATAATCTGATGTGTATGCATTGGGGGATTTAGATTTCCTAACCCCTCATGAACACATGAACATGTGAACTATTTCTGTTGATTATTTTTCTTTGTGGATAATATATAGGTTTGATGGCCTCTCTACATCCAGGTCTGCCTGAAGAAATGGGACTTGGAAGGAAGAGGACAAAGGCATCTGAGAAATGTAGAAACAGCATGAAATCCAGGGATTTAACCTCTTAAGCTACCAAATACGTTCCCAGTTCCTAAGAGAGAAATCCATAAGCCTTTTAGCTGCTTGGAAGCCCACGGGGCACAGCCTGATGTTACCTTGTCCCAGCCTTGTCCTCGGCTCCACTCTGTACTAATCCCTGTCATCTCCTCTCCCTTGCAGGTGATTCTGCTAATCTGAGCCATCTGTGCATCTTGATCACAAGGAGGATACCACCCTAAGCCTCCAAGGCCAGTTGGCCAAACAGAGATTTGGCTAGTCCTCCAGGAAGAGGGTTCTCATTATGTCAGATGCATCTCTCTCAGAAGCCCTTGCAAACAGTCAAACCATTTTGTACTATCAGTTCTGATATGCAGCTCAAGAGGCACCATGGGTACAATCACATCTGACATAATATAGCTGCTAGAACACTTGGCCTGGCAGTTTTAGAAAGGGACTTTCATGATTAAAACACTCTTTCTCAGGGCAGCATCTGCGATGCCACCTACATCTTTTGCCTGAGGGATTCCCAGAGGGTCAATATCACCTCCTTTTCCCTTCTTTTGCTAACTCAGTGAAGAAAGAGAAAAGATGAGTGAGTCAGAGCTTGGGATAAATTATTACACATATGTCTGTGCATGTTTGCATCTGAGAATAAATGAAAGAAGAATTAACCTGTTGTTTCACTGTGAAAGTTATATTATTAATTGGTTCCCTACAATGAGTTTTAGCTAAAAAGTAATAACTCATCATTAGGGTGCTGCCCAAGGGTATTACGCTACCATGGAAACAGCCCGTAAGAAAAGACAATCTTTCATTTTCCCTCAGAGGTACAATTTCATTAGATGTTTTAATAGAACATTCAACATTTGGACAGGTAAGGAAATATATGTGCTCAATGCATACTTACATGTGCATACATATATATGTATATGTAAGTATACATTATATGCTGTGTTATTATATATATATACACACACACACACACACACCATTAACTGGTAGACTGTCCCTAATAAAGCATCTTCCCTCAGATGCAGTTCGCCAAGCAAACTCCTCTGGTTCTTATCTCCCAGTAGCAAAGAAGCCATCACATCATGGGTTCCCGCTGCTGGATGTCAGCAGATCAGAGGCTGGGAGGGGCCCACATCTTCTGAATTCCCTTCCGTTTTAAGTCAGAAGGAACCTACATCTATAGGCTTCCTGGGTGTGGAGCCAGTGTTAATCATTTCAGTGGAGTGCTTGGTGCAGCTGTATGTAGGCGCCGTTTCAGGTTCTGAAGATTCACCAGGTATTGAATAAGAACATGACGGTCAAAGAAGTCATTTCTGAGAGCCTTGCGTGGGATGAAGATCAACAGGGTGACATGATAGAGCGTCAGCAGTGAGAGGGGGCAGGGAAGGAGATTAAGTGGTCAGAGAAAATCTCTCTGAAGAGAGAGTATTTGAACAGAGACTAAAGGAAGAGAAAGAGCCAGAAATCCTGAAAATTCTCTGAGGAAGATTATTTCAGCAGAGGAAACTGAAAGGGTGAAGGTTACCTCTGAAAAAACCTAAATAAATCTCTTTTTCCCAGAAAACAGTCAGCCAATGTGGCTAGAGAGAGGTGAGTGGGAGAAAGGGAGGGAAGCATGTGGTCTGGCCTTATGGGGCCCCATGGCCTGTGGTCAGCAGCTTGGATTTGTTCTAAATGCAATAGGAAGCTATTGGAGGGTGTTAAACAGAAGAAAAACTGGTCTGATCTGATTTGTTGAAAGACTACATCAATCTGTGGAAGCCTCTGTGTTTGGGGCTCAGTTTGAAGCATCCTCTCTTGACATCCTTACATGTTTGTTCCTCTCCTTAAGGCCTGGCCATACCAAGCAGTCATCATGTCCTAGATAGAGAAACCTAGGTCAACTTTAGCATCAAAAGGCACCCCTCATATCCATGGTTTGTTACATTTTCAAAATAATGAAGCAGTAATACATGAAGTTGATATGTTACAAAAGAGTTCAACCTCAGCCTTTTTTTTAATTTTGCACTTAAAAAAACACTTAATGCTACAATTACCCATGCTTTTTTGATCATTGTGCACTTTTTAATTAAGAAAGTATATCAAACATAAAAAGACGTTGGGTCAAAGCAGCTAAGCAATCTGCGCTTACTTGGGATGGAAACAATTTTAATTGATGCAATTTGCAGCCATTTAAATATTTCATGTTTGGTTATTAACACTGCAGGGAAAGTGGGCACTTCATGCTGACAGACCAATGGAAAGGGAATTGCTGATTTTGTAATTTTCACTTGCTCAGGTCTAATTTGGCTTGGGGTTCACTGAGAGTTGTGTAGGTCAGGTGAACGCTAGGTCCTCAAAAGACAGAGGTCAGAGGACTGGAAAGTGATATTTCATATTTGAAGCTGGTCGTTAGCACTAGAAAGGCGATGGAGCTGTGATTTTGTAAAAGCTGTTTCTTCCTTAATACTGTGTGAAAAATCTTCCAAATAAGTACTGTAGCTTAGTGCTTAGATTTCATGATGCCCGCTGCAGGAGATGTGGGTGAATGCACTCAATCAGCTGTTTAATTAGACGGCCCTGGCTAACAAAGAGATTGCCTGTTGAGTTAAGCATTTCCTGATTTTATTCCTTGTCTCCAGCTCACGGTGGAGTCTGTGGTGCTTTCTGATTTATATCGGTCTGAATTCCTCCTTTGGGGACTGGAAGAAAAAGGTAGAGGAGGAATAAAACAGGGAGTACAGAAATGAATTGCTCATTCACCTGTTGACATCCACTATGGACAACATTTTTTTAAAAAAATTAACTTAAACAAGAATAGGAAAGACTCTAGTTCATAATAGGAGGAGCGTCCTGGGAGCTAAGGTATTCCTTCTATCACAGACAGTTCCAGAGGGACTGTGGAGCCCTTTGGGGCAATTTGACCAAGTGTCTGTTTCTCTCTATCTGCACACAAAAGTTAAAGAACAGGGAACTGGATAAGACCGTACAGACCTCTTTTAAGGACATTTTCCGAGAAAACCATTGTGTGGAAAAAATTCTGTCAAGCCTGCAAAAGTTGTTAGATCTCTATGCCCATCTATCTCTCTTTTCCAACACCGACTTACTCACTAGGAAGAGAAACAAAAGCAGCTGCCAGGAGCTGAGCAAACAGAAGCTTCCCTATAAATATGAGTTCTCATAAAAGCACAAATGAAATAAATGAAATGGAGGGCAAAGGCCAGGAGTTTCATTTTTCATTAGACTCTCGTCATGTGAGTGCTTTTTTTCCCACAAGTGTCCTCGTCATTGGACTCTCAAAGACCTAACATCTAGTTAGTTCTAACCACATCTGGTCAGAGCAGAGAGAAGGTCCCAACACAATTAGGCCACTGCTGATGGCTTCTGACTGGAATCCCAATGGACTTGGGTTTGAATGTTGCTTGAGTGCAGTACGTTGTGTGGAGATTATATTTTCAATGTCTTTCTTCCAAATCCAGTGGTTGAAGGCTTTAGGGGAAAAATCAGGAGAAATGCTTTGGGTTCTTACCACTATCTAGTAGAAGACAATAGTTACATCTTGAATGCATATCAAAAGGGTGCTCTTTCAAAGATCAGCTGTGGCACTTGTATAAGATACCTTTAGTGCCATACATAATATGAGACCAGCTCTGAGGACACGAAGTTTGTCAGAATATATGGCTAGGAGGAATTTTGTACAAATCTATTGCTACATCTGGATTTCCTTTGAAAATGAATATTTAAAGGCTATAGTTTACTTAAGATTTTTTGCTTGATATGTTGTTTAATTAAAGCCTCAAGAAATTTACTTTTGCTTTTTAATAGGAGACTCTTAACTACTTTTTCTCACACGTGTAATTTCCTGCATGTTATTTTTCCATTTCTATTTAGGAAACATATGGAAGTCTAGTTTTTTTCTAAAAGTGAAATCTGCAGAACTGAGGTCATTTTTTGGAACTACCTGGAGTGAATGCAAAAATTGTGAGATGCTCTGGGGAAACTGTCTAGATGTATCAAGTGTGACTGTTAGGGAACATCTGGCTTCATGAAGCTAACACACCCACACCCACAATTTATTCAGAAACTAACTATTACCCTACATAATCTTAAACATGTTTATGTGGGATAAAAGTTTGGACTTAAGTCTTGTAATTTTATAAGATCATCTATAGAAGAACCAGAACATTCAAGGATGGCCCAATATCTAATCCTAAAGGATGATTTTTGGACAAAGAACCCTCACTAAGGCTAGAGTCACTCAATGAACACTTACGCAGACCAATATATCATTCAAAGTCATGGTGAGCCTGCAAGTAAATTGTTAAATGTTTCTGGAATGTCCATATCACCTGGCCACTGCAGAACCAAAGTGTGGCTACATCAGTTAGTATCTGGGTTTGTCAAGACTGGCCATTGCTAAAGCTGGTTTCCAGATCATCCTCATCTTCTAATTTAATTAAGTTAAGTATAATTTAATTCAGCAGAGTTGTAGTAGGTGCATGTAACTATGCTAGTAGAGACTATGGGATGCAATGCAGGGATGGTCCCTGCATTGGGTGACTTTAAGAGAGATGGAACATAGTAGACATGAAGGGAAATGGAAGGACTCTAAACTAATAGAAGGCAGGCTAAGTATGCATTTTCTCATTTTATCCATGAGTTGCCTCACGAGTTGTGACACTGTGTCACCTCCTTTCTACAAACAAAAAAAGAGGTACAGAGAATTTAACTCTCCCAAAGACCTGTAGCTATGAAGTATCAGAGATGATTCAAATCTGGGTGGATCTAATTCAAAGCTTGTGCTCACCACGACTGCTGCTTGAGAGTCACTGAGCTACCCACCCTAACAGGGTCTGAATAGGGGAAGGTAGCCTCTGAGCAAGTCGGGGTCAGGCCAGGGCTATGAGTTGATAGTTTAGAAAGCTGGTATTCCTCAGGAAAGGTGATGGTATTCCTTGGTAACAAATTAACCTCCAAATCTCAAAAACTAGAACAACCAGGGTCTATTTCTTGCTCACACAAAGTAAGGCACATGTCAGGTGACTCTCCAGGGTATGTTTTCATGTTGCAGCTCTACCATCTCAACAGGTAGCCTCCACCACTAATGTGGTAGGGAAGAGAAGGGGCATAGAAAACTCAGATCCATTTTTAATTTCCTCTAAAGGGAGATGACTCCACTCACTTCTACTCAGGGTTTGCTGGCTTGATGCTATGGTTTGGATATCCCCTCCAAAATATATGTCAAAACATAATCCCCATTGTGGCAGTATTGAGGGATGGAGCCTTTAAGAAGTAATGGGGTCATAAGGGATCTGCATTTAAGAATGGATTAACCCATTCATAGGTTAATGGATTGATAGGTTAATGAATTAATGGGTTATCATGGGAGTGGGACTGGTGGCTTTATAAGAAGAGGAAGAGAGACCTGAGCTGGCACATTAGCACAGTGCTCTCACCATGCAATGTCCTGTAGTGCTTCAGGACTCTTCAGAGTCCCCACTGGCAAGAAATCTCTCATCTGATCCAATCCCTCAACCTTAGACCTCTCAGCCTCCAGAACTGTAAGAAATAAATTTGTTTCCTTTATAAATTACCCAGTTTCAGGTACTCCATTATAAGCAACAAAAAACAGAGTAAGACATCTGACTAGTCACATGTTCCCAACATGACTGCGAAGAGTGTCTGGAAGTCTTCTTGTGTGCCTAGATGGAAAGAACCAGAGGCAGTTAGCAGAAGTAAGTGTGCTCCTTCATGCTTAGCCCAGAACCACCTGTGGGCTAGGAGACAACAGTGGTTGCTTCTCTTTTCTGGGTTATTGATATACCCTGACTATTGTCAAAAAAATAAACTTACTCTTGGTGTCTTGCACCAAATGGATATCAGCCAAGTAAAACTGAAAATTGACCCAATGATCTAAATAATAAAGACCAATAATTTTATTCTTTCACTGAAACAGAGAATTGAAGCAAAGTAATAAATCCTTCCATTCCCTGGATTACTACTTAAATTATATACTTATCTTCACTAGTGTAGATCTGGCCTCTCCATATGCCAAAGGATAGTTTACCTCTTCAACTAACCCTCCTGGAACACCTGCTACTATGCTAAATGCTGGAAACAAAGCTGAATCAGTCTGTACTTTTGGTTCTTTTTGTCAAGAAGAGAAGTTAAAACGAGTATACAAATATCTATAAAAAGGAAGAATATGAGAAGCTCTAGGAGGTCAAATAAAAGAATGGGTGTACAAAACATGCTATTCCAGGCCACATGCCCACAGCTGATTGGAGCAGGAACAGAGGCCTAATCCAGAAATTAACTTATGGCCAGGCTAGAAAGGATGGGCAGGACCAATGTGAATTCACTCTTGGCAGTTGAAATTAGAAAACCCAGAGACTGAGTTAATAAAAGGATATGTTCTGTTGGAGCTGCAGTCATCACTATAGTCCAGCAAGCTGAAGTTAGAAACCTGGGAGCAAAGGAAAGCACAGAAGCTGATAGAGAAGCAGATGCTGCAAGAGAGAGACCACGCTTCTCTGTGTCATTCAGCAAACCCCTCCTGGCACTGGTTCCCAGGGGACCAGCTGCCCTGAAATTCGTGTTCATAGAAGAACATGTCATACAAGTTACAAGCACAGTTCTGGAGACCCCAGTTCGTATTTCAGTTTGGCACAACATAGCTGTGCAATGGTGTAAGATATTTAACATGTCTAAGCCTCTGTCTTCTCAACTGGAAAATGTAGAACACAATTCATAAGTTTGTTACAAAGATTAAAAGAAATAATATATGGAACATAGAAAGCACCAAAGTGTTATTATCAGTGTTACTATTATTTCCATGAGCTCTCACCTTCACAATCCATGTGTGCCTTTGTAATAACCTACTCTCTCTATTTTTCCTCCTGAAGGAACTGAATGAGTCTTTGTTTCTCATGACACAAAGGTCCCAAATAAGCCTTTTGGTTTTATGTAAAATAGTTTCTGAGGGGGCAAGATTTGAGGCAGATCTGGGATTTTCCTTAAGTCAGAACACTATATTGATAGATTATCTGAAAGATTTCTTCTAGTTCTAACATTTTATGATGCTCAGCAAAAATCAGTTAGTGCTTGTTATTTCTGTAGAGTATTCAAAAAATACTTTTTAACAGGGACATATTGAAGACCCAGAAATGTAAAAGTGGTTGTTTATGGATCATCTTCTCATGTACTCATTACTGCACCCAATTACACAGCACTCCATAAGGTAGGCTTGGAAGATATTACTCTCACATCATTCTTCAGATGAGAAAATAGAGCTCACACAGTGCATGTGACTTATCACAGGCTAACAAGTGACAAACCATTGGCTCAAAAATCCTGGTTTTCTGACACCTGTGTCCATGCTCTTTCTGCTGTTTCCTGCTCTCCTGCTTCCTCTGCCCCAAACCTGGAGTGTTGTATGAGGTTCTCCAGGGCATGGGAATGCAGAAAGAGAGGGGCTGTGAGTGGAAGAGTGGGGCAGGAGGATGCATACAGGCCTTGGGATGACAACAGTGGACACTAATAATGGGAATTTAATCCACATTTATGATGCAGGGCCAGCGAGCCTCAAAAGTGGGGCTTAACTTGGGAGGGTTCTTGGCTTCAGTCAGGAAATAATTCAACAACAAGCTGACAGTGGAGGAAAGTAGGTTTATTAAAGCAGCAGTGTACAGCAGAGTGGCTGCTTTTTCAGGAGCAAGGCTAACCCATAGGCTGTTTGGTAGCTGTATTTATACCCACTTTTTAATTACGTGCAAATTAAGGAGCAAGTTATCCAGAAATCTTTAGAAAATAGGTGTTAACTCGCGGTGGCTCAAGCCTGTATTCCCAGCACTTTGGGAGGCCGAGGTGGGTGGATCATGAGGTCAGGAGATCAAGACCATCCTGGCTAACACGGTGAAACCCCACCTCTACTAAAAACACAAAAAATTAGCCGGGCGTAGTGGTGGGCTCCTGTGGTCCCAGCTACTCAGGAGGCTGAGGCAGGAGAATGGCATGAACCCGGGAGGTGGAGCTTGCAGTGAGCCGAGATCGCGCCACTGCACTCCAGCCTGGGCAACAGAGCAAGACTCCGTCTCAAAAAAAAAAAAAAAAGAAAATAGGTGTTAACTTCTGTTGTTGCCATGGCATTTGTAAACTGTCATGGCACTGGTGGGAGTGTCTTTTTTATTTTTTATTTTTGTGGGTACATAGTGTATATATTTGTGGGGTAAATGAGATACTTTGATACAGACATGCGATGTGTAATAATTACATCATTGTAAATGAGGTATCCATCCTCTCAAACATGTATCATTTGTGTTACAAACAATCCAATTATACTCTTTAAGTTATTTTAAAATGTACAATTAAGTTATTATTGACTATAAGGCTGGGAGTAGTGGCTCCTCCTTGTAATTCTAGAACTTTGGGAGGCCAAGGCAGGTGGATCTCTTGAGCTCAGGAGTTTTGAGACCAGCTTGGCTAATGGCAAAGCCCTGTCTCTATAAAAAATGAAAATAAAAAAATAGCCAAGTGTGATGGTGTACACCTGTAGTCCCAGCTATTTGGGAGGATCACCTGAGCCCAGGGAGGTCAAGGCTGCAGTAAGCCATGATTGCATCACTGTATTCCAGCCTGGGTGACAGAGTGAGACTCCATTTCGAAAAAATTAAAAAATAAAAAATAAAAATAAAAATTATTATTGACTATAGTCAGTCTGTTGTGCTATCAAGTACTTGGTCTTATTCGTTCTTTCTGATTACTTTTTATACCCATTTACCATCCCCACTTGTCCCCCAACCCCTCCACTACCCTTCCAAGCCTTTGGTAAACATCCTTCTACTCTCTACCTCCACGAGTTCAATTGTTTTAATTTGTGACTCCCCCAAATAAGTGAGAACATGTGAAATTCGCATTTCTACGCCTGGCTTATTTTACTTAATGACCTCCAGTTCTATCCATGCTGTTGCAAATAACAGGATCTCATTCTTTTTATGGCCAAATAGTACTGTGTTGTGTATATGGACAACATTTTCTTATCTATTCATCCATTGATGGACACTTAGGTTGCTTCCATATCTTAGCTATTGTGAACAGGGCTGCAACAATCATAGGAGTGCAGATATCTCTTCTATATACTGCTGTCCTTTCTTTGGGGTATACACCTAGCAGTGGGATTGCTGGATCATATAGTAGCTCTATTTTTAGTTTTGTGAGGCACCTCCTAACTGTTCTCCACAGTGGCTGTACAAATTTACATTCCCACCAACAGTGTACAAGGCTTCCCTTTTCTCCACATCCTCACCAGTATTTGTTATTGTCTGTCTTTTGGATATAAGACATTTTAACTGAGGTGAGATGATATCTCATTATAGTTTTGATGTGCATTTCTCTGATGATCACTGATGTTGATCACCTTTTCATATGCCTGTTTGCCATTTGTGTGTCTTCTTTTAGATTTTTTTCCTATAAAGTTGTTTGAACTCCTTATATATTCTGGTCAGATGGGTAGTTTGAAAATATTTTCTCCCATTCTGTGGGTTGTGTCTTCACTTTGCTGATTGTTTACTTTGTCATGCAGAAGCTTTTTAACTTGATGTAATCCCATTTGTCCATTTTTGCTTTGGTTGCCTGTGCTTTTGGGATATTACTCAAATTTTTGCCCAGACCAATGTCCTAGAGAGTTTCGTGAATGTTTTCTTGTAGTAGTTTCACAGTTTGAGGTCTTAAATATAAGCCTTCAACCTACTTTGGTTTGATTTGATTTGATTTATGTATTTGGCAAGAGATAGGAGATAGGAGTCTAGTTTCATTCTGTGTATGGATATCCCGTTTTCCCAGCACCATTTATTGAAGAGACTCACCAGTGTATGTTCTTGGCACCTTTTTTGAAAATGAGTTCACAGTTGGTGTATGGACTTGTTTCTGGGTTCTCTACTCTGTTCCATTGGTCTGTGGGTCTATATTCATTCCAGCACCATGCTGTTTTGTTACTATAGCTCTGTAGTATGATTTGAAGCCAGGTAATATGAGTGTGAGTGCTGATGAGCAGTGAGGGCAACCAGAGGTTACCTTCAGTGCCATATGCTGGTTCTAGCCAGTTTCCTTATTTCATCCTGTTGGAACCAGGAAATAAGTCCTGCCAGTCTGCTACCTCACTATGAAGGGCCACATGGAAGATGGCAACCATCTTTTCATCTTTCCTTCTTTTGGTTCTCCTTTAACCACAGCAGGAAGGCCTGTTCAACTGTTCCAAGACACGGTAGCCAGAGAATGGCAGAGAAAGTGAGGAGGGGGTACAAGTGGCAATTGTGATCAGCAACTAGGGTGTTAGGAAAAAAACAACAGCAAAAGGGGGATTTGGCTATGGTGTGCTGGTAAACTCCCTCACATTACCTGACTTCAGATCATACTACAGAACTATAGTAACAAAACAGCATGGTACTGGCATAAAACCAGACACATAGACCAATCTAATATGTTTAACTGGCTATCCCACACCAAACACACATGCCAAGAGATGTAGTATTTGCCAGTTTCTGTGGTGTAAATACTCCCAGCAAGGGACAAGCTACCAACCTGATTTTCCTGACTGTGCAGTTGTACAACCAGGAAAATTTGTACAGTTGTCCCGTTGCATACCATTTCAGTATTTCCATCTTATAGACAAGAGATGTAGATAAAAACTGAGCATAGATAATAGTAAAATGTAGCACAATGATTAGGAAATTAAGAATTTTGAGCATTTATTAATTTTGTTAAGTATATTTTATTTAATTTTAAGTTTGCATGATTCAATTTTTCATAAAGGCAGTGTTGAACAACAGGCTCACAAAATTTCTGAAAATTTAGAAATAAGCTCCTGAGAGCTGGTAAAAGCTGTCTCAGCACACCAGTGGAGTTAGTTGTATGCCTTCAGCCCAAAAATGAGAGGCACATAGAGTATATTCCACTCCCCCTTCCTCTCCAGCCTGTGGGGGGTTAATGAAGTGGCAATTATGATGATCTGACCCTCTCCTCCCCCAACATGTCCAGCCTACCCTCCTCTGCCCTCCTGAGTCATTATTGAAGGAGGAGGGCAGTTTTTTATTGATCTCTTCCTTCACCTTCAGAGTAAGCTCTGTGATCCAGTATTGAGTACAGCTTCTATAAACACTCGTACCATGTGTTTATTGTGACACCTGGAATATCATGAAGGCAGCTCCTATTAGACACTGAATGCTAAGATAAACAACCAGTCTTGTCTAGTTGGAACCATGCAGACCTCGTGAATATAGTCTTATAAATTTTACAACACCCATGAAATATTGCTCTTGAAGTAGGAACATTACAGAGATGGTTAAACCAGACCCCTAATTCCCTCGAGGTCTATTTTTATAGCTATTAATCTCGTATCAGGCACAATTTACAGCCATAATAGCTATTTCTTTGCTGGCATATATGTACATAAACAAAACCAGTACGAAAGAGAAGGTATTTAGATACAATTAAAGCAATGGATTTCTATATGCACTTCGGATAGAGAACACAGATGACTCACTTCTCTCAAAAATGATTCTTTTGTACAATTTTGACTTCATTGAATTCTGCAAAGACAATTTTGAAAACAGCAATCACAAATTCCCCAAAGCCCAAAGTAACTGATTCCACAATAAAGAGAGAAAGCATCAAGTGGAATGGCTAAGATAAATGTCTGAGAATCCCTTTAAATGCCGGAAGTCATAGCCCACCAGTACTTGTCTGTGGGGCCCGGGGGAATTTATGTACTGCAGCTAAATAAAACATAAAACATTATGGTGTATATTTTCTAGCATCTAGACTGTTTGCCCCATATAAAAGTTTATTGATACCTTCAGGGATTCAGATAAATGTTGCAAATTCTCAAGTTCTACTGCTTGTGCTGCAGATAGACTTTATTTCAAAGTTACCAGTTTTTTGCAGTATTTGTTTATTGGGTCATAGACTCTCCTATTTCTATTTGGGGACATATGAATATTTCCACAAGCTTCTATATGAACCAGGTTACATTGAGACCATCATTTAAAAAAATAAGATGTTGTAGTGTCTAACACCAAGCTTACAAATACTGACTCTTTAATACGAGTTTCTAGGAGAGAGACAGGAGGGGCCAACGGACAGAATTGGACCTATAGTAGTTCTAGAGAAGACTGGTTAAATGGCGTTTTCTTAGTTTTTATCCATATTTAATCACCCAGAGTCAGGGCTTCTTCTGCTTTGATTACAAATGTAACATCTAAGACCATAGCCACAGAGGCCATGTCTGTGCCTGGATTCATTCTGGAACCATTGGTTCCTTCCAGAAGAAATCATTGCTTCCATGTTGAGCCATGCTAGAGCTGGTGTATATTTTGAAAAGGAATCAATGGGCTGAGCAGGAGAAACCTTCCTGTTTCCAATCCCCCTGTCTGCACTGTGGCAGTACAGACTGAAGGGGAAGGGGAGGTACTTAGATACTGAGGTGCTTCAGCCTTGCGCACACACCTCCTTCTTTCCTCCTGCCTCTCAACACAGCACAGGTGTCACCTCCGTCTCTCATCTCCAAGATTTCTCCGTCCTCAAAAATCTCATAACACGGTCCCACTAGGATACCCAGTGTATAGACTGGTTTCTTAAAGCTGTATATTTTTATCCTGGTGTCTGTTTGCAGAATACCATCAAGTTCAGCCACTCACTACCTGTGTGACTTTGAGCAAGTTTCTTAACCTCTCTGAGCCTTTGTTTTCATTATAAAATGGGGCTGAGAAAACACCTTAGAGGAGTTTTGTGGGGATTAGATAGACAATTGGTGTGAAGTGCACAGTGCCTGGCATGTGGCTATCTTTTCATAAAGGTAGTTGTTAAAATAACTGCTGTAATTTTTAAAAAATTTAAATAGACCTTCATAAAAGTGAATTTGCTTGTGAAATCAGCCCCCAGACTAATAGATTATTAGCACCTCAGAAGCCCTTTCCTACCCTTTCCAGCCGCTAACTACCTCTCTCCCAAGGAAAACCACTTATGTGATTGCAACGTCATGGATTAGTTTTTGAACTGTATGAAAATAAAATCAAATTGCTTGCATGCTGTCTTTCTTCCACTCCGCATTATGTTTGTGAGAGGCGTCCATGCTGTTGTATGCAGTTGTAGTTAGTTCATTGTCATTGCCATATAATATTTTATGTTATAATATGCAATTTATCCTTTCTACTCTACAGGTGTTTGGATTGCATTCAGCTCCTGGGTATTACACCATTCTGCCATGAATCCCCTTGTGTATGCATTCTAGGAAACCCGTGTGGTGCATTCTGAGAGGACGGATGGCTGGGTCACTGGGCACACTCTGCCCAAGTAGATGTTCTGTCAACACTTGCCATCAGGAAACATGCCCCACTTCTTGTGCCTGAAGCACACCCAGAAGTTATATTGAGCAATTATTTATAAATTGATCCTGATACTGAAAAAAAGGCACATTTGAAAAGCAAAGAGAGAAGCATTTGTAGATTATTTTACTAGAAAATAAAAGGTTTTCTTAATAATAAAATACATTATTTACTCTGGAGCCATTTTAGATGATGATGTAGATTAGAGGTCGGCAAACTATGGCCCTTGAGCCAAAGGTGGCATGCGGGCTGTTTTGTAAATAAAGTTTTATTAGAACACAGACACAATCATTCATTACATAGTATCTGTGGCTGCGTTTACACTACTGTGACAGAGTTGTGTAGTTGCAAGATCATGGGACCCACAAAGTCTAAATTATTTACTATCCGGCTATTTAAAGAAAAAGTTGGCTGCACTTTGATATAAGAATATTTAAAAAGGTATGAGAAAGATAATTCTGAGCTCTTCCATGCCCTGGGCAATGTCCTCAATTCCACGCATACTCCTTTATTCTTCACTACAAGGCAGTACTCACTTTGCTCTCATTTCTCAGTGATTATCTCTAGGTGGTGAGAAATTGTTACTTGGTCCAAAGATTTTATAAATGATCATGTATCTTTGACATCAGAAAAAAATAAACAAGACCAAAAAAAGTTACAGAAAAAACATATAAAATATGACAGACAAAAGGGAGCTGGCCAGTCAAGAAAGTCCAGAAAAATGACAAGAGAGGCTTCTGCTGGCAAGGGCCCTCTATCCTTGCTCAGGGGAGAGAGGCCTGGTCCAAGCCACTCTGCAGCTGGCATGCCCCACAGGAAGAGCGGAAAGTCAGGTGGTCATAGATGACTGACTTCTGTGTGGAGAGTCGTCCAAATCCCTCTGTTCCTCAGACAATAAAAAATTCTAGTTTTAATTTAGTTTCCCCTGTAAATTTGCCTGGAGGGGCAGAATAAACTGAACAGCAAACATCAGAATCCAATCTGCTTGATGGTTTTATTTCTCATTATGGATGAATAAATTGACACTTTGTTTTCTACCAAATCATTGTATATTCTAAATAAGTGCTTTTTGTTCTTGTTTAATATTCAGTGGGACTGGGGCCAACACAGGACATACAGAATGCGTATTTCCTTTCCTCTGGCCTAAGCCCTTCACGTGTGTGTGTGTGTGTGTGTGTGTGTGTGTGTGTGTATTTGTATGCTTAAGAAATGAGATGTGGTTATCATAACTTTATATATAAAGCCCACTGTGTACTCTTTTGCCTCCTTATCTATTGAATCTAAATCTTAAACAATCAGCTTATGTAAAATTTACCTTCTATATTAGGCAAGGTTCTCCAGAGAAACACGATCAATAGGAGACTATCTATGATTGATGATCAATCAATCTATCTATCTATCTGGTTATAGAATACAGGTAGATATAAAATGACATTCATTATAAGTTATTGGCTCATGAGTTTATGTCGCTGAGAAGTTCCAAGATTTATAGTCGCAAGCCAAAGCTCCAGGAAAGCTGATAGGATATACCCAATCTGAGTCCAAAGGCCTGAGTGCCAGGAAAGCGGATAGTGTAAGTTCCCGTCTGAAAGCCAGTAGGCTCAAGATCCAAGAAGTGCCAGTGTTTTAAACTAAGTTCAAAGGCTGAAAAAGACCAGTATCCCAGCTCAATCAATTAGACAGGAGGAATTCTCTCTTACTTAGCTGTTTTGTTCTATTCTGGTCTTCAACTGATTGGATAGGACCCACCCACATTAGGGAGGGCAATCTGCTTTACTCAGTCTACTGAATCAAATGCTAATCTCATCCAGCAACACCCTCATAAACACACCGGAATAATGGTCAGCCCAATGTCTGGGCACCCCATGGCCCAGTCAAGTTGATGCATAAAATTAGCCATTATGCCTTTCTAAATTGTACTGTAGCCAGAATATATACTTACTCCAATTGACCACTCCCATTTTGACTGATTAGGCAGGAGTGACAGCCTCTATTTTGTAGTTGGGTTTGTATTCCAAATCTAGGCTGTGGTGATATCACATAACCCTTTTGCCTCTGGAATGTCTTAGATAAATTTTTGCACAGAAAAGAAAAAACAAAAGTTTACTGTTTCTCAAAGCTTATTAGTGAAAATATCTTCTATACTTTTCTGAGGAGGAACATGTGAGCCTAGACATTGACAGGCAACTTCTCGGTCATGCAAGTAACTCAGGTCCTTGAGATGGTGTCTTAGGCAGGTTTCCTAGAAGCAGGACCTGAGACAAGGATTCAGGTGCATGTGACTTATTGAGCTTGTGGTATCTGGGGAAGGGATGGGGAAGTAAGATAGGACAGAGGAGGAGGGTGATGGTCTAAATATTCCTGTCCTTCTAAAATTCACATGTTAAAAAGTAATCACCAGAGTGATGGTAGTAGGAGGTGGGGCCATCGGAAATGAGATTAGTGTCCTCATAAAATAGCCCCAAGCAAGCTTGTCCACTTCTTCCACCATATGAGGACACAGAGAAGGCACCGTCTATGATAAAGTGGGCCCTTACCAGACATTGGTTATGCCAGTAACTTGATCTTGGCTGTCCTAGCCTCCAGACTGTGAGCAATGAATTTCTGTTGTTTATAAACCCCCCAGCCTATGACATTTTATTATAGCAGTGAGAATAGACTATGACAAGGAGTTAAGGCAACATAGTCTCAGCTGGAGACTACCAACAGCCTGATCCTATAGGAAGCTCTGGAGCAAGAATTGCACCATAAAATTGGTTCTACTTTGACTAGGGAGATTGGTCTTTTGGAACCTACTCCTCCATCAACCTGTCATTCCCTAAGGATGAATGAGGGTGGAATGTAGGAAGGTGTAATCTCCTGGACTAGGGGTTCCCATTTTTCCATGGCCATTCTTTAGAGAAGGGACAGCTTTGAGCCATTAGTAGGCAACACTCACAGCAGTTGAGGGAGGGGTGACAGCCAGGAAAGGGATCTGGATGAAGCAGAAATAGCTTCCCCCGCACAGTGGAGAAATGTAACCTATCTGAGCAAATGTGGGTCAGAGTCTCTCCGATAACATCTTGGAGGTCGTATCTTCACATATTGTATTAGTCCATTCTCACACTGCTATAAAGATACCACCTGAGATTGGGTAGTTTAGAAACAAAGGAGATTTGATTGACTCACAGTTCCACATGGCTGGGGAGGCCTCAGGAAACTTACAATCATAGCAGAAGGAGAAGCAGGCACCTTCTTCACAAGGCAGAAGGAGAGAGTGTGTGCAAAGGAGGAACCGTCAAACACTTATAAAACCATCAAATGTCGTGCGAACTATCAGGAGAACAGCAAGAGGGAACTGCCCCCATGATCCAATCACCTCCCACTAGGTCCCTCCCTTGACACATGGGGAATATGGGGATTAAAGTTTGATATGAGATTTGGGTGGAGACACAGAGCCAAACCACATCACACACTGTCATACATTACAAAATAAAGAAAAACAACAAAAAAAGTGTTTGGTTTTTAGAATAACTGGAATCTGGATTGTATGTTTATAATTTTAAAAAAAAGTCTTCAGGAAAGATATGTGTGTGTGTGTGTGTGTGTGTAGTGAAAAAAAAAGAAAAATCCTTTCCTCTGTCATATTTAAATTTACTATTATAAAATAAAATAAAATGTGTCCCTTGTCGACGTGAGAATTGTAGACATGAGAATTAAAATTGTATCCTAAATCCATTTGGGCATTGATGGCATGTAGGAATTCATTATGAGAACTAACTCTCAATCCACAGTATAAATACCCATGGGTGAGTCTGCAATTACATGAGACTCATCTATTTTCTAGGAATTTCATTAATGATATTAACGAAAAATATTAACTTTGGAACTATGCTTGCATTAAAATTTCCTCTTTCTGAACTTGTCTTTGAGCATTGTAATTATAAATATGTAGATCTGGTGCTGCCTGATCCATTAGGCATACAGCATGTGGTTATTTAAATAGAAATTAAATAATTAATTAGTAATTAATTATTCAAAATGAAATAAAATTAAGAACTGAGATTCTCGGTCACATAAAACACAATTTCAGTGCTCAGTATTTCTCTGTATCTTGTGACTACCTGATTGGATAGCACAGAGATAAAATATTTATGTTCACTGCAGAAAATTCCATTGGTTAATGTTGATACAGACATTCAGAAACCTGAAATGAATAGTCTTTTAAAAGTATAAAATATTTGTAAATAATTGTGCTTCAAATTTCTTATCTTACACATTTTTAGAGTTATCATTGCTGTCATTTTCATTGTTAGATTTTTTTTTTTTAATGACAGCTATGTAAATAGAAAGGATATGTACTTTGGAGCTGAGTAGCTCTGGGTTCAAATTTACCTACTATCTATTGATTGGGTAAGTCAATTAATATTGCTGAGTCTCAGTTTCCCCTACTGTAAAATGGGGAGAATACTTTGAAATTACTTTGAAAAAGCTTCATGGGAATTAGATACATTAGTGCCTCTAAAAAATCCAGCCTGATGTTTGGCACTTAGTAGTGACCTTATGATAATTATTATGGTTTTCTTTCTTAAAAAAAAAAAAAAAAAGAGTTTGCTCTCTGCAGGCATGTTTTCATGACATTTCTAGCTTACAGCATTAGAATTTCCCCCATTCGTTTTGATATATTTGTTAATTATCCCATTTGCACGTGCCTGAAATCATTTTTAAGTTATATAATTCTCTGGTTTCTCTTCAGATCATATGAATCTTTCGCCTTATAACTGTTTTGACAGTGGCAAATGAGTTGATTTCCTTCTTCATTCTCCTCTTTTTGGTTAAGCTTCTAAGATACGTAACTGAAAAGGAATTAGAAGAAATTAAACTAAACCCAGATTTCAGTATTCAATATGAAAGATAGAGTGGTTATAAATCTGGACCAAAGCCTATTGCTATTATAGTTAAGAGACTAATCTCTCTCTGCGAAGATCCTTGAGAATCATTTATAGAAGAGCCTTTTGAGATGCTTTAAAACATCAGAAGGAAACTCATCCAAAAATGAGTTGGCTCAGGAGTGCCAATTAGTCCTGCATTTGATCTGTAGCAGATGACAGGCATTTCAGTCTGAAGAGCTACACGCAGACCACTGGGGTAAGCCCTCTTCCCATCCGGAAAGTTGCCTAAGCCCCACCGAAAGGGCTGATGTTGAGTTCCAGGTTCTGCCTCCTTTGACCAGAACTCACTGAAGGACAATTCCTTAACTCTTAAAGATCCTGTGAGGGTAAGTACAGTTATGAAGAAGACAAAAGGCAGGTCCAACAATACAGCCTTTTGGGAAGCTGGCCAGGAATTTAAAAGCTGTGATTTAAATAACTAAATTTTCCTGGGAGACCAGGAAGCTTAGAAAATACCCGGTCTTGCTCTCCATTCACAAAACAGCAAATGTAGACCATGCCATTCCAAGAAAGGCAATTCCAGTCACTTCTGGGTTTTATTTATTTTTAATGTATTAATCTGGGTTTGCCCAGACAGCAGCCTTAGCCCCCAGTTTTGAATTTAAAAATCTACCCATAGATCCTCCAATCCACAATAACCGGATCCTGAATACCTCAAGGAGAAAACACACCTACAGTCACCACAATTTTTATTCTGTATCTTAAAGAACTTATATTGGTGGATGAATGAGATGACAAATTTGAATAACATATTGTGTCTGGAATTGGTGGGTTCTTGGTCTCACTGACTTCAAGAATGAAGCCGCGGACCCTCGCGGTGAGTGTTACAGCTCTTAAGGTGGCGCCTCTGGAGTTTGTTCCTTCTGATGTTCGGATGTGTTCGGAGTTTCTTCCTTCTGGTGTGTTCGTAGTCTCGCTGGCTCAGGAGTGAAGCTGCAGACCTTTGCGGTGAGTG
This sequence comes from Pongo abelii, assembly GCF_028885655.2. Classification (NCBI taxonomy): domain Eukaryota; kingdom Metazoa; phylum Chordata; class Mammalia; order Primates; family Hominidae; genus Pongo; species Pongo abelii. The sequence goes on from NC_071985.2 coordinate 17,080,938, forward strand.
TTACACCTGTTAAGGCAGTGCGTCTGGAGTTATTCGTTCCTCCCAGTGGGCTCCTGGTCTTGCTGGGTTCAGGAGTGAAGCTGCAGATCTTCACGGTGAGTGTTAATAGCTCATAAAAGCAGCATGGACCCAAAGAGTGAGCAGTAGCAAGATTTATTGCAAAGAGTGAAAGAACAAAGCTTCCACCGTGTGGAAGAGGACCGGAGCCAGTTGCCACTGCTGTCTCGGGCAGCCTGCTTTTATTCTCTTATCTGGCCCCACCCACATCCTGCTGATTGGTAGAGCCAAGTGGCCTGTTTTGACAGGGCGCTGATTGGTGCGCTTACAATCCCTGAGCTAGATACAAAGGTTCTCCATGTCCCCATCAGATTAGTTAGATACAGAGTCTTGACACACAGGTTCTCCAAGGCCCCACCAGAGCAGCTAGATACAGAGTATCGATTGGTGCACTCACAAACCTTGAGCTAAACACAGGGTGCTGATTGGTGTGTTTATAAACCTTGAGCTAGATACAGAGTGCCGATTGGTGTATTTACAATCCCTGAGCTAGACATAAAGGTTCTCCAAGGCCCCACCAGAGCAGCTAGATACAGAGTGTCGATTGGTGCACTCACAAACCTTGAGCTAAACACAGAGTGCTGATTGGTGTGTTTGTAAACCTTGAGCTAGATACAGAGTGCCGAGTGGTGTATTTACAATCCCTGAGCTAGACATAAAAGTTCTCCAAGGCCCCACCAGAGCAGCTAGCTACAGAGTGTCGATTGGTGCACTCACAAACCCTGAGCTAGACACAGGGTGCTGATTGGTGTGTTTACAATCCCTGAGCTAGACATAAAGGTTCTCCAAGGCCCCACCAGAGCAGCTAGCTACAGAGTGTGGATTGGTGCACTCACAAACCCTGAGCTAGACACAGGGTGCTGATTGGTGTGTTTACAAACCTTGAGCTAGATACAGAGTGCCGATTGGTGTGTTTACAATCCCTGAGCTAGATATAAAGACTCTCCAAGTCCTCACCAGACTCAGGAGCCCAGCTGGCTTCACCTAGTGGATCCCACACACGGGCTGCAGGTGGAGCTGCCTGCCAGTCCCGGGCCATGGGCTCGCACTCCTCAGCCCTTGGGTGGTCGATGGGACTGGGCGCCGTGGAGCAGGGGGCGGCGCTCCTCGGGGAGGCTCGGGCTGCACAGGAACCCACCGAGGCGGGGGAAGGCTCAGGCATGGCGGGCTGCAGTCCCGAGGTCTGCTCTGTGGGAAGGCAGCTAAGGCCCGGCGAGAAATCGAGCGCAGTGCCGGTGGGCTGGCACTGCTGGGGGACCCAGTACACCCTCCGCAGCCGCTGGCCCGGGTGCTAAGTCCCTCATTGCCTGGGCCGGCAGGGCCGGCCGGCTGCTCCGAGTGCGGGGCCCGCCAAGCCCACGCCCACCCGGAACTCCAGCTGGCCCTCAAGCGCCGCGCGCAACCCTGGTTCCCGCTGGCGCCTCTCCCTCCACACCTCCCTGCAAGCTGAGGGAGTGGGCTCTGGCCTTGGCCAGCCCAGAAAGGGGCTCCCACAGTGCAGCGGCGGGCTGAAGGGCTCCTCAAGTGCCGCCAAAATGGTAGCCCAGGCAGAGGAGGCGCCGAGAGCGAGCGAGGGCTGTGAGGACTGCCAGCACGCTGTCACCTCTCAATATTACTAATTATTATTATTAATTATTAATATACTATTCACTATATATTATTCAATTATACATCTTATATATATTTCTATATATGTGCACATATGCATATGTGTGTATATTATTTTCTGGACAGTGGGTGTTTTTAGCTTTCATGGACAGTGATTTCCTTTCAGAAGCAGAAAATGCATATTTGGGATTTTCAGGTGAGGAATGCAATGTTCTGTCTCCAAAGCTGGTCCCTAGAGTCAGGGAAACCTCCCACAGGCCCTCCCTAACAGGAAAATGGCCTCCCACTGAATATAATTTGCAGAGAAACAGTTAAGCCTGAGCAGCAGGTACAGAGTGGTTCCCAGGCTGCTGCTGCTGTTGCTGCTTACAAAAAAAAAAAAAAACCAAACCATGCCTCTGCACAGATGTGTGACAGCTTTGGAAAGGAGTGCAGCTCCTGCCCACCTGCTGTGCTCCATTTCAGAATGGGGCTTTCATTTAAAAGACAAAGCCTGGTTAGCTTTTTACCTGTGAACCTTATTGCATCAATTGCCACCCAGATTGCAAGTGTTTTGATTTCGGGGAGAGAGGAGCCAGGAAAGGCCTCTCCCTTCCCTTCAATGGGGAGAGCTCACCGCTTCAGAATGGCAGGGCAGTCACGGCCCAAGGGCACTTTCTTAAACTGCTCATCACCCCAGGCTCATAAGCAAAAGCCTCTCTGCTAAAGCACACAGAGAGGAAGCGGAGCCATCATCCCTGCATTTGGCCCTAAGACAAATGACTCAATAAGGGACTCAAGCTATTAGAAAATCACTTGGGTTTAAATGAAAATTCAAATGAGAGAAATGGAGGCCGAGATGTTAAAAATGGGTTTTAAAATGAAAAAAACAACTGAGGACCGAGAGAATGAAATAACTGACACAAAGCCCAAAGAGAAACCACATCAAACTGACGACTGTAGAAATTTGGAGTCGCTGTCCTGGGTATGGTGATATTCATGTTACAGAACCGATCTGGCGTCCACTCGCCCAGCGCAATAAAACCAGACGCTCACACTGAGGTTTCTGCCGTGATAGAAAGGAAGGCATTTATTGTAGGGCATCAAGAAAGGAGAATCAGGGCAGCTCAGGCTTATAGACCCAAACTCCCTAATGGCTTGCAGGTAAAGGTTTTTAAAGGAGGGGTAAATTTCAGGAGAGCTGACACTATCGGCAAAATGATCGATCAACACATGAAAGTTACGCATTTGTTTTGGACTAAAAGTGCGGATATCTTGAAGCACCGGTTTGCAAGGCAGAGGTAGATTTAAAGATCTTCTGATTTGCAATTGGTTAAGGAAGAGAAGCTTTGTTTAAAAATTGTGGGTCAGTAGAAAAATGTTAGGGGAGTGACTGTCTCCAAGCCCCTTAGGAAGAACCTTAGAACAAAGGGCCATAGTTAAAGTTTAGTCTTCACTTCCCCCTCATCTGGGGTCTAAGTGCCAGCGGATCAGTCCTGTGGGGGTCCCAGCCTCTGAAAGACAACTCGGGGACATATGTTAAGATGTTATCTTTAATTTCCACAGGGAAAGCAAACATCTCTGGGACTCTAACTTCTTTAGCTATTGTTTTAGGCTACTTTTACCTTCTTGTTTAACAAGTTACTTATTTACTTCTCAGGGCTAGCTAGGTTCCTGGACTTCCCCGTGAAGGAAGTCAGGATTTTCCTTTATTTCCATGCTTGGGGTCTGTAGGCCCCTAAAAGAGGTGGTCCCTCCTCCGTCTCACCCAGAGGTTTACAGGGATTGATTGGGTGATACAATTTCCTGGAGAGGGTCGGAGAAAAGCAAGATTATACTCAAAACAGTCATATTACCACCTTAGTTATTATTCTCCCTCATATAAATTATGAACATAGACTGCATTTCCCTGCCTCTAATCTGTCTCTCTCCTCTCTTTTCTTCCTTCTCTCCTACCTTCCTGCCTTCCATCTACTCACTCATAATCCATTCAAAAAATATTATTGAGCATCTACTACATATCAGGCATTTTTCTAGACCCTGGAGAAACAGTATTGATTGAAACTCATGGAGCTTACATTTTAGCAGAGGAGACAGACACAAACACGGTAAAGAAATAAACTGCATAACATGTAAGGTGATGATAAGTAAAAGGGAAGGGGATGGAATGCAGGATGAGGCAGATTCTAGACAAAAAAACAGTGCCCTCTTCCTGCAGGTTATAGTTTGGCCTTCATGCTCAGTCAAAGCACCCTTCCTCTGGGGAATGCAATCCACACTTGGACATTCCTTGGCAAGTGGAGCAAGGGCTCCAGTCAGAACCTGCTTGCTCCTTGGATCGGGTGCCATGATGCTCTGCAGCCCAGCTATGAAGTGGGGAGTGCATGTGTGTGCCTGTGTGAGTGTGTGTGTGTGTGTGTGTGTGTGATGCAAAGTTCTATTTACTCCAATACTGATAGCATAGTGTTCAAAAGACCAAAAAAGAAACCTGGAACCAGCAAACAAGACATAAGATTTATTGAGGACTTATACACAGGGTCATCCAGAGGCGGTGGGCTGGACAGGAAAACTGCTACTGTTTATAAAAAGCATGCAGTTTATATAGCATTTTCAATTATCAACCTCTGCCTAGCAACTTCCATTTCAACCAAAACAAAGGGCCTCAATCCGCTGTACAGCCTGCATTCCAAGGGATGGGCCAGGGGCTAGGATGTTCTTCATAGATAAGGAGTGAATCTCTAGGTTGGCCACTCTTGGATTTCGTAGCTTGGAACTACAAACACACATACGTCTCAGATCATAGGGTCATTCTTAGGATATGCTTAAGTTATTGCTGTCCAGTGCTTCTGCCATAGAGTGTGATTTTACGGAAGGCGGCCAGGGCAGTCCTCCCTGGGGAGGTGACACTTGAGTGAGGACCTGAAGGAGGGGGGTAGCAGCGCTGTGATAGGTGAGGGAAGAGCAGGAAGGGCAAGTGCAACAACAAGAGGAGAGAGCCTGGCGATGGGACAAAGAAAGGGCAGGGGGTCAGATGGCTATGTGAGCATGACCAGTGTGGAGGGAGCGAGGAGAGGGCAGTGGGCGGACGGGGTTAAGGGAGGTTGCACAGGGATTAAGGCTGTAGAAAGAACATTAGCCTTCGTGACCACAAGGGAGGCATCCTCAGAGGCCTTGGCAATCACACCTAACACATTTTATCAGGATCTCTCTGGCTGCTGATTTGAGGCTCGGTTAAAGTGGGGCAAAGGTGAATGCATGAGGCCCAGTTAGAAGGCTACTGCATCATCCAAGCAAGAGATGCCCAGTATGGATCTTATCTAATTCATCTGCAGTCAGCATAATCTTTCTGAAGCCCAGTTTGATCTGTTTCTTCTTAGTAAAGAATCCTTCAGTGGCTCCCCAGTGCCCATACAATTGTCAACTGAAAAATGATGAGGTTCATAAATTTAGAAAAGGGAGCTTTATTTCTCATAAAGGGCTGCAGCCTGCAGGTGGCCATTCTGGCAGACTGGGAAATGTAGCCTCTGGCCAGAAGCCAGAAGCCAGAAATAGGCACTCTGAGGGAGGGGCAAAGGGAAAAAAAAATATGTTGAATGGAGTGGTCAAATATACATATTCAATAGGCTATGGGAGGGGTCATGAATATTCATGAAAAGAGAAACATGCACATGTGCAGTGGAGCTTCACGCCCCTACATTGGTCCTATGTACAAATAATGGCAGCGTTAGCATGACCTGGGGTTGAAGTTGTCAGCCCTCTGACATCAAAAGGTAAAGCAGAGGATGTGAAATTCTCCGTAGATTGGTCATAACCACTGGGTGGCTGATGGGCTCTTATTTATTTATTTGTTTATTTTTTTCAGACAGGTATCACTATGTTGCCCAGGCTGGAGTGCAGTGGCTTTTCACAGGCACAATTCCACTACTAATCAGCACAGGAATTTTTACCTGCTCCATTTCTGACCTGGGCCAGCTCACCTCTCCTTATGCAACCTGATGGCCCCATACTCCCAGGAGGTCGCGATATCAATGACAAACTAAGTGCAAACACCCAACTGGTATAGCACACTACAGCCCAGAACTCCTGGGCTCAAGGGATCCTCCAGTCTCAGCCTCCTGAATAGCTGAGTCTCTTATGAGGCATAAAAGGAGGGGAAGTGTTAGACAGTTGGTTGGTATCAGTGGTGGATTTGAAAGGACTGGTATCTGCTCAGCCTTTAGGGAAGAAAGTCTATTTGTGGTTAGCAAAGGAGCAGGTATAATTAGGTCTGTCTGATCTCCCATCCCATCATGGCTGAGAAGTCAGTTTTCAAGGTTGCTCTGTGGTCCCCTTGACCAAGAGATGGTCCTTTCAGTAGGCTGGGGGGCTTAGCATTTAATTTTATTTCTCAAAATGAATTTCCTTGTATTGGATAATGGACTAACCCTAACCAGGCCTTCCTCTTTTCCAGCCTCATAGCCAGGCAACTCCTCTCTCTAGCTCCTGTTTGACACCCTACTGTTCTGAACTCTAGCTACAGGGTTTCAAGCTGATGCTCCAGATACGTCCTCTGTGCTGCACTTAGAGTCTCAGGTGACAGATCAGTTCTATAGAGGCAGGGCCTGGGGCCTGGCTTTGGAAGATCTTCAGGAAACACCTGTGGAGCTTCCAAATTGGTGAACACATTGAGGTATTGGGAGGTGTCATGCACCCAGAGAGGCATGGGAACTCCATGCCTCTTCCCTACACCTTGCCCTATGCATCTCTTCCACCTGGCTGTTTCTGAATTCTATTATTTGTAATAAACCAAATCAAATGATGATTCAGAGTGCATATGCAAGCCTCATAAAACACTTGGAAGAAAACAGAATTGTAGCATAGCACCTCACTTTGCACATTAAAAATGGAAAAATACGATAGAAGGGGTGTGCCAGGCTCTATCTCTGCCTCAGCACCTATGGCCAGAAGGATCAGATGTCTGGCATGTGCTCTGCGTTACTTCATGTTCATTGCCCTTGAGAATGCACCATTGCTTCTTAGAAAGTAAAGAGAACACAGCCTCTGGGCGGGAAGCTATGATTCACCAGGTGTGAACGGTGTAACTTCATTGGGTGGCACAAGGGCTCTCCACTGTTGAAACACTCTTGGCTTCTGATGACAACTTTTTTTGCTGGGAATTTTGCCCACTAACTTATAGGTATGAAATACCAAAAAAAAAAAAAAGAGAAAAATTAGAATCTATGTAGATAAAAAACGATGTTATATAATTTAATGTTTTTCTTAAAATACAATGTAAAGAAAATTTTATCTGGTGTTTTACTTAGCACTTATTCTGCCTAATTCTTCTAATCAACAGAGAAAATGAGGAAGAAGAAATGAAACAAAAGAAGCAAACTGGGAGCAGGGGGACCCACTATGCACCCGTGTTTCAAGCTCTTTATGGACCTGATGTTGTGTAATCTTGGAACAACTTTGTGGGGTGGGTATTCTTACCCTCTTTTGCCCATTCAGGACATTAAGTACAAGACCTGCCTAAAACCTACCTAAAATCACATGGTAAATGGCAGCCTGAAATTTTACTAGGATGGCTGGCTTCAGAACTTGTGATAGTTCCACTCTATTGAACTGTCTTTGAAAAAGAAAGAAACACCTATGATGGTGAAGGAAGAAATGTGCAGGCTGGAGAAGGGGAGAGGCAGAGCAGGGGTGAAGGGAAATGCAGGCTGGGGAAGGGGAAGGAAGCCCGATGCTCAGAGCAGCTGGAAGATGACTGGCTCTGTTTGGGGCACCACAGCATCTGTTGCAATTGGCCTGAACAGTCATTTTTTTCTTTGAATTGGTCACCAACAATGAAAAATCAAGGAATTTGTGTGTGTGTGTGTGTGTGTGTGTGTGTGTGTGTGTGTGAAATCTGAATTGCTGACATCTTTTGAAAGCTCAGAGAGGAGGCCAAGCTGAGCCTGCTTTCCACATGGTGACAGTTAGCTGGAGCTGAGGGTTAGCTGTCTCCTCTTCCCAGGCCTTGGCTGAGAAGTTTCCTGAAGCATCTCTGACAGAGTTAGGCTGACCCGGAACACCCATCATGGCCCAGCTGTGTGTGCCTTCATGCCCTTTGTCTTTTCAAACTCTGCCCCAGCATTCTTGACTATTCGTTAAGACCCTAAGAACCTATTCAAAGGCTGCCTACTCTGTAGAGCCTTCTAGTATAGCCCAGACAACTTACTCATTACTTTGGAAACCATTCTAGTACAGTGTGTAAGCTCCTTGAAGGCAGGGCTGTGTCTGGGTCCCCTTTCTTCTTTTCTTTTTTTTTTTTTTTTTTGATAGAGACAGTGTCTCACTTAGGCTGGTCTTAAACTCCTGGTCTCAAGTGACTCCCTCACCTCTGCCTCCTAGAGTGCTGGGATTACAGGCATGAGTCACCACACCCAGCCTGGTTCCTATTTCTATATGAGCTTCTAGCACAATATCTGGCTCACAGTGAGGAAACCATAACCATTTAGATGAAATGGACTTATGTTAGATGAATAAAAACTTTGCAGAGTTACAAAATCTAGAGTATCTCATTGAAGAGAGACTCAAACCTCTAGACCTTTTCAAGACTGAGCACTACTAGCAGGGCCCTTGGAGCGCATTCTGCGTCTGTCTGCCTGGCATTCCCACAGAGAGGTTAGGGTGGAATGTCCCCATCACACAGCCGGTGTGGAAGCCAATGAGTTCAAACAAAACGTGGCATGCCCATGTGGATTGAAAATATTTCCTCGGCATGCCGCCCAGTTTTGATCCATGTTTAAATTTATTTTTTGCTACCACTCAGTACACACACTGTTACTCTAACATCTATCAAGGAGGGCTTGTGTGAATGGGCCCCAAGCAGAAGGGAATGGAGTGGATGGAGATAAACTTGTTGGGAAGGTGAAGAGGGAAGGCTTCGCAACGTGGCCAGAGCCATCGCCAGAGGACATTACTCCGGCAACAGGCATGAGTGAGAGAAGGGGAAGAGTGATTGCCAGAGACGGGCCTAGGGAGAATGTTTACTGGACCGATAGCAAGACCAGGCCTGCTTTGACAAAGACCATGAGCCCCTGTTAATTGCAGTACTGTTGGAGCTGTAACTGCTGCTAACCAAGTCTATACTGTTTGTAATCCCTTTAGGTGGGCCCACACTTTTAGTATTCAAAAGTAGACTGCAAACAGAAAACAATTGATGAGTGTTTGGAGTGTCATAGCAACCCTGTAGATACTCATTTGTAGTTTGCTGTTAGCAAACCATCTCTATATATGTAACTTAATTTGTTCTCATGGCAGCTGCCCAATCAGAGCCAAGTACGGTAATGTGATTTGCTCAAGGTCACATGCTAGTATGTAGTTGGGTTTGAACCAACGTCTTATGAATCTAGGATCAGAGCTCCTCGCACAGTGTGAGGAGGAGAGGGTCCTGCCTCACCAGGGTGGACACCAGGCAATCAGCCCCAGCACCCTGGGAGGAGCTGGGGTGAGCCATCCCACTTCCCACCTTCTACTGTGCTGCTTGGGCTCTGCTAACAGTTGGCACTAGGCTGGTGCCGGCTGGCTGGCCATTCGTCCGGCTACACCATCTGGCATTACGCCCTCCCTGTGCACCATCCTCTCTTCTGCTTGGGTGGCTGTGCCTGCTGCTCCTGTCTGGCAGGACCTGAGTGGCAGAGGGTTGACTGTGGGGTCCTGGGTGTTGGCTTTTGGCGATGGCCTCATCCTCCTGGAAGTCTGTCTGCCTCAGCCTTTGTCCCGAGGCGCCACACACCCACCATTGATGAAATGTGCTCCTGCTGCCCGGAGAGGAAATGTCTAGGGCTCTAGTCCTGCCTGGTTGGCAGTATTCCCTCCTGAAAACCTTCCTTGCCTGTACTTTGTGCTATTCTGGAGTTCATTTAGAACAACAGGACTGTATTCGCAGAGAGGGAAGGAACAGAAAAGCCGGTCACATAAAAGAAGCCCCTGTCCACACACAGTTTGATCTTTGCATGTCCAAATCTCAAAGTGGGCTAAAGGGTCTATTTGTTCCCTGCCCCATGGAAATTCTGTAACTCAGGCCTTTCCTAGGTTCACTGACAACTCCATGGTTATACGATTGGGATAGTTAGGAAAGAAGATTTAGGGCCACTGTGAGCAAAAAACGAAGAGGTGTCTGCCATGATGGAGCATCCAGTTTCCTGGAGCAATGGACGCACTCAAATAAACACACAAGCATATGTAAATCTGCATACTCACCGGGTGACCTTCAGCAACGTTCTGGACCTTTCTGTGCCTCAGTTTCTTCATCTGTAAAGTGGGGTCACTTTGCTGGATGGTTGTGAGGGTTTATATGCATTATGCAAAGCACTTAGTACTGTGCCGGCACATATTAATTCATCAATAAGTATTAGCTATCATTAAACCAGGCAAGTGCCCTCAAAGAGAAGTGAATGAGGCCATCCTGGCTTATAAAAGAAGGATTTGGCTTAATCATTTGGGAGACAAAAGAAGGCTTCCATGAAGTGGCTTGGACTGAAATGTGAGCAAGTAGATTTTAACTTTGATGAACAAATCTTGAGGAGCACATTCCTGGCAGTGGAAACGGTGTGTGCAGAGTGGTAATAGTATTGGTGGAAGGATAGTCTAGGAAAAGTCTGTGGCAGAGAGGAGATGGCGGCAGATGTGCAGACATTATAGTTAGTGGTCAGATCATATTGAGCCTTGAGAGCCATGTTCAAGAATTTTCAGGTGATGTAACAAATTACCCCAAAACTTAGCAGCTTCAAACAACAAATACTTATTATCTCATGCCATTTCTGAGGATTAGGAATTCAGGTATGGCTTAGCTGGGTGGTTCTAGCTCAGGGTCCCACAAGAGGTTGCAATCATTGCAGCAGGGGCTCCCATTGTGTGAGGCTTAACTGGGGCTGAAGATCTGCTTCCAGAATCACTCAGGAGGTCTCTGTTCCTCTTTGTGGGCCTCTCTGTACAGCCACTCAGCATAGAACTGCTGTATGCCTCAGAGAAGCTATATCCCCCAGAGCAAGTAAGAAGAGGGAGTGTGAGCCAGCCCAACAGGAAAGGGCTTTTATAACCTCGTCTTGGCAGTGACATTCCATTATTTCTACCAAAATCTATGGGAAACACAGACCTACTCTGATACAATCTGGGAGGGGATTACCAAGGGTGTGGATACCAAGAGACAAGAGCATTGGGGGTCATCTTAGAGGCTGGTGTGGGGGAAATAATCAGATTTGCCTTTGACTATCTCCCTCCTGCTATAGTGAAGATGGGGTGGACAGGGCCTTGATACACACAGGGAGAACAGCTGGGAGACAATTATAGCTCTGGGTATCTGGTGGTGGTGGGCACAGAGAGAGCTGGATGGATTCGAGAGATATTTAACATTAACATGACGGAACCTAGGGACAATTGGATGTGGGTTGAGGGAGGGAGGGAGGACATAGCAAAATAGATCTCTAGCTTGTGTAACTGGATGGATGTAAGTGCTGTAATAAGTAAAGGAACATTGGAGGAAACCTGGTTTCATTTGTTTTACTGGAAGAAGATCATATGTTTAATTTTGGACATACTGAGTTTGGGATGACTAGGAGGCTTCTGATATTAGGCACTGGATATGTGTGTCTAGAGCTCATAGGACCCGCCTGCTTTGGAAACCTAAAGGTATGAGTCACACAGATACTGGCACACAGTTAGTACTTGAAATCATCTAGCAATAGTGACCATCCAGAAAGAGTTTATTGAGTGGAAAAGGGCACCTAGGACAAAACCCTAAGGAAAGCCAACATTTAATGGCCAGTGAAAGAATTCAGCTATGGGTAGAGAGAATTTTGGTTAATTACAAAAGGTCTCCAGAGTAACTAGCTTATAGTATATTAACAGACACCATCCAAAGAGTCAACTGGGGCAACCAAGAAGCCACTTGATGCCAGGTCTTTTCTTTTTTTTTTTTTTTTTTTTTTGAGAGGGAGTCTCGCTCTGCTGCCCAGGCTGGAGTGCAGTGCTGTGATCTTGGCTCACTGCAACCTCCACCTCCCGGGTTCAAGCAATTCTCCTGCCTCAGCCTCCTGTAGCTGGGATTACAGGCAGGTGCCACCACACCCGGATAATTTTTGTATTTTTAGTAGAGACGGGGTTTCACCATATTGGCCAGTCTGGTCTCGAACTTCTGACCTCGTGATCCGCCCCCCTTGGCCTCCCAAAGTGCTGGGATTACAGGCGTGAGCCACCGTGCCCAGCTGACGCCAGGTCTTTAAGGGTGACAGTAATCTCTGCCATTACACCCAGGGAGGTGATGTTGTCTTGACTTTACCACTTTGACCAGGAGGTTGGACACTTTCAAAGGATTCTATTTGACCTTCCCCACTACAATAGCACTGACACCACTGGAAGCAAAATGGAGGTTAGGCAAATACGAAGTATTCATATTGCAATTATTGAATCAGGAATCAGCCAAATGACTACCAGGAGGATCTGCACAATCAGTGGACCTACTGTGAGACGGATCTGAGCCAGAACTCCATTTATTAGTGGCCCCCATACGTCCTGGTTCTCAACTGGGGCAGGAGCACGATGATGCATCAGGTCCCTGGACATCAGCGCTAACTTAATTCCAGTGTCCAACAGTCTTTGATATGCTTGGCTCTTCCCCTCTTCTCAATGTATGGTTTCCAGAAGAAATGAACATAGGTAACTTTACAGAAGCACCAAGAGAGTCATTACTATACACACTGTTGTGGTGTTGCAGGGTCATTTCTCCTAGAATGAATGAAATGCAGGTATGAAAACTGGCTCCAGTCCAGAAATGGGGTAAGCGATCATGACTTTGTGTGGAAGCTTTCCTCCATGTCCTGATTATCCATTCATTATTTCTTTTAAGTATATAGATTGAGAAAAACCCATGGTGTCTACTCATCTAAATTTCCTCTGGGGACAAGGTTCTATTAATCACCGTCATACTGAAGTTGGGCCAGCCCCCTTGGCTGATGCTCCAGACTTACTGCTTGTTATTAGAATTGTGCCTTGCTTCTGATGGTGAAGCACTGCCACTTAGCCTTTATTGTTTGGGGATCCTGTCACTCATATTGATGTCAGTGAGCCCAGTTTTCTGACAGCATCTTTCTTCTGTTGGCCCTGGCCTACAGAAGAGGAGAAGCAATACTGAATTTCTTGATGATGCTTGACCCTCTCACCAGTACATTCCTTCTTCCTTTGGTAAGTGTAGGATCTTCCGGGCTCTCCCACAGTCCACAGTCATCTAGAGGGTTTTCTGGCCTTACATAGTCTGGCATGCCCACCTCTTTAATCACTCCTTCTACCACCTGGCATTGGCAATTCTAGTATTTTCTCTTAGCATGAGCCATCACTTTTTCCATAGTTCTAGGAGCCACCCTGACGGCCTGTTAGAACCATCTCCTGGGGTCCCAGATAGAGTATTAATCTCAGTCTGGATTAAGGCAGTGTGCCCTCATATTGATAAACTCTCTCTAATCAATTTTACGGCCTGCTCCCTTGGATTCAGAACCTTCAGAATCCCATCCATTACATACTGCACTGGTTCCAGCTGGCACGTATTGGCTATGTCCTATAGCTACTTCAGAAAAGAATCCTTCCCTTCCTAAGCAAGACTGGCATTCCTTGGTGGACTGTGTTGCTACTTAACCCTAGTTATTGTTCTGGTGGCCAGGAGGGGAGGTAAGATCTTGAGAGGGGTATTTGTTGCCCTGCAAGGCAGAGTCCTCTGCATCATCTTCAGAGAAGTGGGCTACTTCTGTTGGTCCAATCATTCAGGGGAACTGGGGGATTCAAGATTTTTGAGTGCATCAACCAAGATGTCCCCATCCCATATCTCAGGACCCAACCTCTCCCCAGAAGTGCCCTAGTCTTGGTATAGTAGACCTGTCCAATGAGAGTTATACTTTCTCTGGAACTTGCTATTTTCTTTTTTAAAAGATTTTTAAATAACTGATACATAATATTTGTACATATTTATGGGGTACATGTGATATTTTGATACATGCATAGAATGTGTAATGATCATATCAGGGTAATTAAGATATCCATCTCCTCAATCATTTATCATGTCTTTGTTTTGGGAACATTTCAAATCTTCTCTTCTAGCTTTTTTTTTGACATATACAATATATTTTTGTTAACTATAGTCACCCTATCGAACGAACACTAGAACTTATTCTTTCCATCTAACTGTATGCTTGCACCCATTAACCAACCTCAATTCATCGCCCCCGTCCCATCCCCCGACACAAACAACTCTTCCCACACACTGGTGTCTATCATTCTACCCTCTACTTCCGTGAGATCAATTTTTTACCTCCGATATATGAGAGAAAATATGGGATATTTGTCTTTCTGTGCCCGGCTTATTTCACTTCACATAATAACCTCCAGAAACTTGCTGTTTTCATGATTAAAATTTAGACCTGGCTGTCAGCTGCTTGTGCTCTCTACTACAGGAGATGACTGTCTCTTTCCAGCCTACCAAGAAGGACTTCTGGCTTTTATTCCTAGCATTTAATTGATTAATCACTGTTTGCCTTTTATTATCTTTCCCCAAATCTTTAATTCCCCTAAACAACAGACATCCAATTCAATTGTTCCTATAACTACTCCCTCTTCCCATATTTTTTGAACATGTAAAACATTACACTAATGAATGCATTTTCTTCTGCTGATGTATTATTTTGTTAACCCCCAAAGAATGTTTTAACAATTGCACTGCTTGGTTGGACCAGGGACTCTCCATGCTGGATTTAGCACCTGTGATGAGGCCCTCACTGCCAGCTGGCCGTAGGATGACCCAGCTCCTGCCTCTGCTTTCTTAGATCGCTGACCTTGCTGCCATTTGCATTCTTCCTTGAAGTAGAGTCTGAGATGGAGATTAGTGTATAATCAGTTTATTGAGGAGGTCCCTTAGGCTCAAGGCTTGTGGAAAAAGTGAAGGAAGCAAGACTGGACAGAGAGAGAAGTTGTTCTGTGATGAGACCCAGGTGTTCTGAGATACAAAACAGACTTTACCAAGCCCTATGGGGATTTCTGAAGCTGGGCTGTCTCTTCAGAAATGTCCTGAATTGGGTTGAGTTGGGACCTTTATATCCTTACACTGACCACTTGTTGAAGTGGGCTTCTTTGAGAAGAGAACATGGCCTTGAGAAAGGTGGTTCTGAACTTTGGCAGAGGGCAATTTCTAAAGATAGCTGATATCTGAAGAATTTCATCTGGTAACACTCCCAGCAGCTAAGAGGTAAGTCCTTCACTGCTGAATAGAGATCTCAGTGGTACAGCAGCAAGCACCCCCCGGCTACCAACATGAGGTGTTTGCAAGAGGCTTCACAGAAGATACGTCACTATTCTCCTGTATTAGTTGCTAAGCAAGAATGTAGGCACTGGCAACTGGTAGATGTGGGGATTGCCAGTGGCTCCCGGGGGTTCCCTGAAAATTATTCGCTTGTGCTGCAGTTAGCTAAGATCATCAAGGATGGCCTCTTATGACCACCCCACTTTTGGATTCACTGAAAGCCCCCAGGGGCCTTCTCAATCTTCAATCTTCCAACATATCCAATGGTTATATGAACCTCTAAGTCCTCATATTAAGTTCCTCCTAGTGAAAATACCTAAAACGGTTTCCATTTTTCCAAACTAACACTTGCTGGTACAGTTGTATCATCAAGAGTTATATCCCAAAGTAAGAACATGGGAGCACTTCTCAATAATCTCTCCAGTAATCACTTAATAGAGGTCTTCCAAATACCGCTAATTTTTTTTTTTGATGCAGTGATAGGTATTGAATGCTAGGCTCAGCTAGCTAAAAATGCATTTAGAAATTTTAAAGAGATAATTATATAGAAGTGTTGACCATAGGTGAACAATGCTTAGATGGTGAGGGGAAGGTTACTAGTATCAGATAATTCAAAACTTGTGAGTTTGCATGGCTATACCAGGCTTCCAGCAATCACTGAGGTTTGAAATTGGCCCTGAAAGGAAAACAGCTGAGAGAGACAAAAAAAAGTTTGAACATCTTCAAATGTAGCACATGGACCACTCATTATCTGACAACTGCCTGCCTCCTCAGACTTTTTTCCTTGTGCTCTTTTGTCTCAACTTTATGTTCCAGCAATTCCAAGCTGCTTGCAGTGCTTCTGCATATGTCAAACTTTCTCCCGTCTGTTTTTTTTTGTTTGTTTGTTTGCCCAGGCTGTCACCTCTGCCATAACAAACCTCTCCTCTATTCACTCTTTAAAACTTAGTTTGGATATCAGTAAAAATGACAGAATAAGATCTTCTGAAAATCTCATCCTTTATAAAAGCAATGAGAACACTGGCAAAAATGGTAAGAATTCCCACTTCCAGAACTCTGGAACTTAACAAAACACTTGCAGCAACCCAGGGAGCATTTCTCAAGGAAAAGAGCTTAATCTCAGTAAGAACAGTGAGCTTTGTGTTGCTCTAATTTGCCCTATTCCTTGTTATCCTCCCTCCCCAGCTGCACAATAATTTTGAAAACAAAAGCTCTCAATCAGGTGAAAAACAGCAGCCTGGCAGCCACTGGAGGGGACAAAATAGGGTCAGTCTAAACATTAAGTAGCTTGTCAGCCAAAAAGACTGGGGATTTAGGCAGGGACCAGACCCTAAAAGACTTTACATGTCCCACTATAGACTTTTCATCTTATCCTGAAAGTAATGGGGAGTCCTGCAAAGATTTTCAGCCTCAAAACTCCATTCCCAGATAATTGCTATTATTTGACCTGTTTTGGTGGTTCCTTAGGAAGCTGTTTTTGACTCAACTCAGAGTTTTTTTCCAGTTTCTTTTCTTTCCTTTCTGCAGAAAGGAAGTTTATTGGGGAGCATCCTTAATTTGGATGAATATAGGGGATTATGTTCACAGGAAATGAGAACTGCGGTGAGGTAGGAATTTAATGTTTTTTTTTTGTTTTTTTGTTTTTTGTTTTTTGAGACAGAGTCTCACTTTGTCGCCTAGGCTGGAGTGCAGTGGTGCAATCTTGGCTCACTACAATCTCCGCCTCCTGGGTTCAAGCGGTTCTCTTGCCTCAGCCTCCCAAGTAGCTGGGATTACAGGCACCTGCCACCAAACCTGGCTAATTTTCTTTTTTTTTTTTTTTTGAGTAGAGATGGGGTTTTACCATGTTGGCCAGGCTGGTCTCAAACTCCTGACCTCAAGTGATCTGCCCACCTCAGCCTCCCAAAGTGCAGGGATTACTGACACGAGCCGGCACACCTCTGCTGGGATTTACTCTTAATGCATTCACAACAAAGTCCTCAGCTAATCCTCAGCGACCTGGAGGACCCTTCAGAGTTGTCATGCCTTGAGGCCCAATGCCAATTCTTCATACCAAGCGCCAGTGCTTTATATCCTCCTCATCAAGCAGTCATTGGATGCTCACTGTCCCTTGGGAGAAGACCCGACCTCTTCCATCTAACAGCAGCTCAGCGAACAAATGAGTGCCTCAGCCCCAGAGGCAGAGCTGGGCAGTGCATCCCAGCATTCAGCATCCTGCTGGGTTCCCATGTGGCTTGGCCCATGCTGCTCTCTCAGTGCGTGACCCCCTGAGAGGAGGCAGGAAGAGAGGCAACCTATGAGGGCAGACAATTGTGATTTCTACCTTGAGTCTTCTCCCTGCTAAGTGTATGGCTTGGATCAGAATTTATCCTATTTAGGCCTGTTTCTCCACCCATGGCAAATGATATTCCTACTTAAACACCAAACACGTCGCTGGTATTCTGAGATAACCTGTAAATGGGAGTCAAAGTTGGATGGGCTACTTCCAGGAAGGATATCCAGTCCTGTGATTGCTGGGAAGGCCAACCACACTGTGCTTCTCCTCCTAACCTCCCCAGGAGCTCCCACATTTCTTGTTTTTTTGTTTTTTTCCATTTTTCTTTTCTTGTCTTTTTGTTTGTTTTTGTTGTTTTGTTTGTTTGTTTGTTTGTTTTTGAGACAGTCTTGCTCTGCCCTGGCTAGAGTGCACTGGCATGAAGTGCATTGGCATGATCTCAGCTAACGTAACCTCCGCCTCCCAGGCTCAAGTGATTCTCCTGCCTCAGCCTCCCGAGTAGCTGGGATTACAGGTGCCCACCACCACGCCTGGCTAATTTTTTGTATTTTTGGTAGAGACAGGGTTTTGCCATGTTGGCCAGGCTGGTCTCAAACTGGATCTCCCACATTTCTGCTGCAAAAGTAGAAATAAGGTCTAGTAGCCTCCTCGGAGTACTGAGAAGTTGGTCTAATTTGTTTTGAGTTCCCTGGACCCTGATTAGGATTTTGCATCAGGCAGACATTCATTTTGTTCTGTTTTTCTTTCTGACTTTGGCCAACGAGAAATCTTAATGAAAGAAAATTATGTCATTCTTTATCCTGGTATCAAATTGTACATGCATTAGTGACTTGGTAAAAAGAAAAAAAATGAGTGAATAGTCTGCAGTAAATCACTATAAGTGTTATGGAGAAATCTAAGAATCAGAGACATACAGAATCTTGAGTGATGTGATTCAAATCCCTACATTCAAATGAATGGATTCTCAAAGTCTGGAGGGGGAAAACTTATCAGAATCTCAGGGGGAAGGTGAGGCTCATATAGTTTGAAAAAGTCTATCCACTTTCTACCCATAGGAAAATTTTGTACAAAATTATTGTCTCTTGGGGATATGCAGAAAATAGTGTGAGAGAGTGTTTTAGGGGATAAAGGCTAAAAATAAGTTTTAGAAATAGCTTTGGGAACAAACGGCAGTATGATAATGTTACTCATGAGAAGTTTTATCTCTATCAGCTACATTTGGCCATAAAATTACACAATGGATCATTACAACGCCTTTAAGTGAAGGAATGCAGCCACCCGCTGCTACAAAAGAAAATTCCAAAAACAGTGAGCATAATACTAAGGAGTTTTCTCAAAACTAAGGATGACAAAATGAAAATGGGCTCTGAAGTACATTTGAGTTTTCCTCTTAAATTAAAATCACCTAGATTTTTTGATAATTCCCATTGGCCCTCAACATATCACTGAAGGAGGTGAATCACTGCCATCTCTGTGACTCTAATGATGCCCAAACTTTACAGCTGATGAGCAAGGAATAGAATAAATAGCTCCATTCAGAAGATCAGATTCCCCTCAGGTGGGTAAAAAGATGGCATCGTTCCTAAGACCATCATCTGAAGTTCTCTGACTCAATTACAGTCTCACTCTGAATCAGTTGCGGTGACTGACAGTGCCCAACGATGCCAGTACTCACATTCCAAGCTGCACGGTAAAGAGAAACTGCAGATCAAAGCACATTTACTCACAAAGGCAGCAGGATTTCTCAAGGTTTGTCAGCTTCGAATATAAATGCAGAATATTTCCTTGGTGTCAGCAGCAGCTCCAGACTGGATTTCAGGAGCAATTAATAGTCCACAGATTAACCCTTTACTTGCAGACAGGAACATGAAAATAATTCCCATTGTTGTGTATTTACTCAGTGTGTGTTGTGGGGGGAAGAAATATAAGCATACACACACACACACACACACACATACATCTATAATACATACATATATGTACACTCACATGAATTTCATTACTATCTGTTAATGAAATGTATCGTTTTGTACCTACAAAAATATTTCTTGCTAATTTTTTGACAAGCTACCTGAATAGATTTTATGTTGTGAAGTGCACATTAACATCATTGGAACCAAGTTTAATTCCTTAGTTTTTCTTTCCAGAAGCTGGGCTGATATTTAACAGGCTGTCTCATGACCTAGAACAGGAGTCCACATCCTCAGCTTGCAGGCCAAGTCCAGCCCACCACTTGTTCTTGTATGGCCTGTGTACATTTTTAAGTGATTGAAGAAAAATCAAAGAACAGTAATAGTTAGTTCGTGACTCTTGAAAATTGTATGACATTCAAATTTTAGGTTCCACAAAAAAAGTTTTATTGGCACACAGCTACATCTTTTTTTTTTTTGAGATGGGGTCTCACTCTGTCACCCAGACTGGAGTGCAGTGGCATGAACACGGCTCACTGCAGCCTTGACCTTCTGGGCTCAAGAGATCCTCCTGCTGCAGCCTGCCAAGTAGCTGATACTACAGGCGTGCACCACCATGCCCAGGTAATTTTTGTATTTTTTTGTAGAGATGGGGTTTTGCCATGTTGCCCAGGCTGGCCTTGAACTCCTAGGCTCAAGCGATCCACCCAACTCAGCCTCCCAAAGTGCTGGGATTACAGATATGAGACATTGTGCCCATCCCCACTATTGATTTATGGATTGTCTATGGATGCTTTCTTCCTGAAAGGGCAGAGTTGAGCAGCTGCAACAGAGATCATACAGCCCAGGAAGCCTAAAATATTTACCGTCTGGTTCTTTACAGAAAAAGTTTGCCAACTTCAGGACTAGAGCTAGTTGTTCTGGGGCCTCTTTGGGTTGGTTACTGCCCTGCTTAAGATAAGAGTATACAGATGGTCCCCGACTTAGAATGATTCAACTTATGATTTTTCAACTTTATGATTGTGCAAAAATGAAATGCACTCAGTAGAAATGACACTTTGAATTTTAAATTTTGAGCATTTCCCTAGTGATATGCAGTATAATACTCTCTTGCAATGTTGGGCAGCAAGAGTGAGCCACAGGTCCCCATCATCCACGCTATCACAAGGGCAAACAACTGATACTCTACAGTGTACTGTGTTCCCCGTGTTTTTTGGACTATTGTGTTTTTAATTTTCACATTCCATCATGTCTACAAAACATCCATCTATATCTGAGGAGAAGAAAAAGCAGAAGCAATTACTCTTGAGCCAAAACTCAAAATAATTGCCCAGTTTGGAGACAGCAAGCCAGCAATGGCCATCTTACGTGAGTTAGGACTTTAGAAAGCCACGACCATCTTAAGGAATAACAAGCAAATTTGTGATGCAGTGGAACCATCAGCATCAGTCAAGTCTACTGTTATCACAAAGAAAAGAACTGGGCTGATTGATGATTTGGAAAAATTACTTGTCACATGAGTGGAAGACCAGATACAGATGCACATACTGCTTAGCCTACTGATGATCCAGGCTAAGGCAAGAACTCTTTTCAATACACTCAAAGGGCATTCCTATGATCTTTCCCATATGCAAATGTTTATAGCAAGTCATGGGCGGGTTCCAGCACTTCAAAAGGCATCATAATTTTCATAATGTGAAGGTCAGCAGTAAGGCAGCAACTGCCGATACTGAAGGTCCTTAAGTATTTAAGAAAAAGCTCCATAGGATAATTGTGGATGAGAAATATTTGCCAGAATAATTATTTAATGTCAATAAAATGAGCTTGTTCTGGAAGCGTATGCTGGTGCATACATATATTAACAGGCCAAGACAATGCCAGGATTCAAGGCATTCAAATACCCTGGAATGCTGCTTTTGGGTCAAAATGTTGCAGGGTTCAAATTAAAGCCTTCCTAATCTACCACTTAGGGAACTCTAGAGAGTTTGAGAATGTGAACAAGCATCCATTTCCTGTTTATTATTGCCATCACAAGAAAGCCTGGATGACATCAGCATTGTTTAAAGACTGGGGTTTGAAGTGTTTTATTCTGCAGGCAAGAGAGTATTGTAGGCAAAGCAACATCTCATTCAAGTTTGCTCTGATCTTAGACAATGCTCTAGGTCCTCCGTAGCTTATCTGGTGACATCCATCTTGATGTAAAGGTTGTATATTCGCCACCTCTGAACACAGCCGCACTCATTCAACCCATGGACCAAGGCACAATAGCTGTGTTCTAAGCATGCTACTTACAACCAACATTTGCAAAGGCTGTTAAAGAGACTGAATCTGACTGAACGCTCTGAGAGTTTTGGAAAGGTTTTAACATTCTAAATACTGCATGGAACATTGCTCCAGCACGAAAAGACATCACACAACAATGCATGAATGGCATTTGGAGGAAAGTTTTGAAGACGTGTGTAAACGCATTCAAAGGCTTTAACAAAGATTCTGCTCTTGATGAAATAGTAACTAACAATATTAGTGCTTCAGGAACAGCCAGAATTGGAGGTTGATGAAGAGGATATTCATGAGCTTGTCGGCATTGGGACTGAAGAGCTTCCCAAGGAGAAACTGATCAGACTGAGGAAGAAAGAAAGAAAGAAATTGAGGCAGAGGAAAAATAAGTTACAGCTGAGGCACCAAGAAAGTTTACAGCAAAGAAACTGGTGGAGGCATTGGCTACTCTCAGCAGTGGCTTATGAATGGTAGAAGAAATGGACGTCCATTACTAGAGATTCTCAAGAGCTGACAGGCAGATGCAGGATGCTTTTGCTTGCTATAGAGAAATATATAAAGAAAAGAAGAAACGAACTGCAGAGTTAAAGCTTATCTTCCTGAGGAACTCTATGCTTGCCAAACCATCAACAAGTGTCAATGCCCCACTGTCTTCTAGCAGCTATTCTCAAGCCTCGGCATGAGAGACAGAAATTGATAACTCTGTCACTGTAGCATCCCCATTATCCGACAATTAATTTTAGTTCAATGCATAAAACCCTCTTCACACTCAGTGTGCTTTAAGCTGTGTACATTAATGGTGAGTACCCAAACAATGATTCTGTTTTTCATTTTCAGTACAGTATTCAATAAATTACATGAGATATTCAATACTTATATTTATAAAACAGGCTTTGTGATAGATGATTATACCCAACTATAGGCTAATGTATGTGTTCTGAGCACATTTAAGGTATGCTAAGCCAATCTATGACATTTGGTAGGTTAGGTATATTAAATGCATTTTTGTATTATGATATTTTTTACTTATGAGGGGTTCCTTGGGATGTAACTCCATCATAAGTTGAGGAATGTCTATATGGCTTTGCAAAGTTCTTCTAGAGGAGTACCTGGGACTACACCTCTATTAACACAATCCAGATCTACTTTTCATCACATAATCCCCATTGATGAATAAATAGCACTTTGTTATAATCACATTTGACCACACTATTTATTTTATAATGAAAAGTGTTAAATTCTATTGGAAAGGAAATTCTCATCATCTAAAATCTTTCTTGGGGACAGTCAGTTTTGTATGCAATAGGTTTGTTTAAATAAGATTATAACTATTATCAACAGTTTTTAGAAATGTTATAAGTTATCTTCTAATCGTAAGCTACTTGTAGAAAACAAAACAAGAAGCAATGCTATTGATTCTCTTTAAATGTAAAATGTTGTTGGATTCGACAGACACTGAATAGCTTTAGATATTGGGTGGAGTAGTAATGAATTCACCACTTCTGCTCAGGAAGGGCACGAAACCCAAAATGGGGCAAGTGTGGTGGCTCGCGCCTGCAATCCCAGCAGTTTGAGAGGCCAAGTTAGGAAGATCACTTGAGCCCAGGAGTTTGAGGCCAGCCTGGTAAAAGAGTGAGGCCCCATCACGAAATAATTTTTTTTTAATTAGCTGGGTGTGGTGGCGTGTGCCTGTAGTCTCAGCTTACTCGGAACACTGAGGTGGGAAGGTCATTTGAGCCTGGGAAGTCTCGAGGCTGCAGTGAGCCATAATCGTGCCACTGCAGTCCAGCCTGGGTGACAAACAAAAACAAAACAAAACAAATCTCTAAATGACAAAATTACATTGCGTATTATTCTTCAGTCTAACTCTGAATGTTTGGTGGAAAGGAGATCATTGATCCTTGTGGAAGAAGGAGGGGCAGAGACTAGAGCAATGAATGATCAAAGAGTAAATATATGAGCTCTTAATTTTAATGCTTTGAAAAAAAATTCTCACTTAAATGTGATCGATTGGTATTTTTAATTAAACTTTTGTTTTGATATAATTGTAGAAAGATGTATAGTCATAAGAAATAATACAGACAGACCACACGTCTCCTTCACTCAATTTCCCAATGGGAACATTTTTCAAAACTATAGTATAATATTTCAATGAGGTTATTGACATTAATACAATTAGCTGATCTTATTTAGGTTTTCCCAGTTTTATTTATACCTGTCGGGGGTGGTGTGTTGTTGGATGTGTGTGTGTGTGTGTGTGTGTGTGTGTGTATTTGCTTCTATGCAATGTTTACTTCTAGGTTCGTGTACACACCAAGACCTGTAAGATATGCAACAGTTTCATAAAGATCCTTCCCATTTCCATTTTAGAATCACACCAACATTTCTCCCACCCCATCATCTATATCCCTATCCCATGACAACACTAACTAATCTGTTCTCCATTTCTAAAATTTTGTCATTTCAAAAGTATTGTATAAATGACATCATGCAGTATGAAACCTTGTGGGATTGGCCTTTATCACTAAGCATAATTCCCTGAAGATTCATCCAGGATGCTGTGTGTCAATAACTCTTTCTTATTTTATTGCTGATTAGTATTGTGTAATATGGATTTTTGAACGTTGGATAAGCCTTGCATATATAGAATAAATCTTACTTGGTCATTGTTCATGATTGGATTCAATCTGCTAATATGTTTTGTTGTGGATTTTTGCATCAGATTCATGAAAGACATTGTTTTCTCATGAGAGTTTTTATTCTTTGTACTTCATTTGTCTGGTTTTAGTATCAGGTTAA
Source organism: Pongo abelii (assembly GCF_028885655.2). Taxonomy (NCBI): domain Eukaryota; kingdom Metazoa; phylum Chordata; class Mammalia; order Primates; family Hominidae; genus Pongo; species Pongo abelii. Next base: position 17,105,152 of record NC_071985.2, read on the forward strand.
TACTAGCCCCTTAAAAGGAGTTAAAAAATGTTCTGTTCTTTTTCTTTTGTGTGTGTGTGTGTGTGTGTGTGTGTGTGTTAGCTGGGACTGCAGGCATGTGCCACCACACCTGGCTGATTTTTGTATTTTTTGTAGAGACAGGGTTTCGCCATGTTGCCCAGGCTGATCTCGAACTCCTAGGCTCAAGGAATTCACCCACCTCAGCCTCCCAAAATGCAGAGATTACAGGTATGAGCCACTGCACCCAGCCTTATTCTCCCCTTTTCTATTTTGTGGAAGAGATTGTGTCACATTGGCATTAATTCTTCTTTATTCTTCTACAAAATATTTGGTTAAGATTCTCTAGTGAAGCCATCTGGACTGGAGATTTCTTTTTCAGGAAATTTTAAATTAAAATTTCAGTTTCTTTAATGGCTATGTAACTATTCAGATTATCTATTTTATCTTGGTTGAGGTTTGGTACTAGGGTTTTGTTTAAGGAACAGGTTAATTTATTCAAAGTTGCTGTATACATGAGTGTAAACTTGTTTTTTTCATTTGTGGTGTTCTCTTATTACACTCACAATGGCTGCAAGATCTGTAGTGACATTCCCTGTTTTATTCCTGATATCGATAATATATGCCTTCTCTTTTTTTAGTTTTTGTCAGAGGTTTACTCTTTTACTTATTTTTTTTATTTTTGTCAAGAGGTTTACTAATTTTATTGATTCTTTTTTTAAAAAACCAACTTCTTGTTTCATTGCATTCCTCTCTTGTTTTCCTGTTTTGAATTACAGTAACTTTTTTGCTATTTTTTGCTATTTCCTTCCTTCTGTTTGCTTTGAGTATATTTTGGTCTGTTTTTTTCAAGTTTCTTGAGGTAAATATTTAAATTATTGATTGGAGACTTCTCCTCATTTCTAACATTAATTTGCACTTTAATGCTACAGATTCCCCCCTCTGCACTGCTTTAGATGCATCCCGCAAGTTTGATGTTTTTAAATATTTTTATTTAATTTTATATATTTGTTATTTCCTTTGAGATTTCTTGTTTGGCCTATGAATCACTAGAAGCATGTTGTTTAATTAGCACCTGTTTAAATATTTTCTGTTATCTTTCTCTTACTGATTTCTGGTTTGATTCCACTATGATCAGAGAACAAACTCATGATTTAAATTATTTTAAATTTGTTGAAGTTTGTGTAGTGGCCCAGGATATGAACTAGTTTGGTGAATGTTCTATAGAAAATTGAAAAAAAGTATATTCTGTTATTGCTGGATAGAGTGTTCTATCCACGTGATTTAGGTCCAGTTGGTTGATTGTGGTGTTTAGATCTCCTACATCTTTATTGATATTTTGACTAGTCATTTCATTACTTTCCAAGAGGGCAGGGTTAAAATTCCCAAGTATAACTGTGGATTTATCTATTTCTCCTTTCAGCTCTGTCAGTTTTTGCCTCTTGTAGTTTGAAAATCTGTGTTTGGGGCATACACCTTTAGAATTATTATGTCTTCCTGTTGGATTGACTCTTTTATGATTTAGTAATGTCCTTGCTTTTCTCAAGTCACTTTTCTTTACAATCCAATTTATCTGATATTAATATAGGATCTCCTGCTTTTTAAGAAAATTTAATGTTCGCATGCTATATCTTTTTCCATCCTTTTACTTTTGATCTATCTATATCATTGAAATTGAAATAAGTTTCTGTGAACAGCACATATTTGAGTCATGTTTTTAAAATTTTCTCTCAATCTCTGTCTTTTGGTTGATATATTTAGAGCATTTACTTTCAAGGTAATTATTGATAGAATTGCCATTTTATTATTTATTTTTCATATGTTTTCTCTAGGCCTCATTTTTCTGTTTGTCTTTTATTGCCTTCATGTGGATTACTTGCATATTTTTCAAGATTACATTTTAATTCATGTATAGTTTTTTTTTGGTCTATTTCTGTTTGGTTGCTCCTAGTGCTTGCTCTGGTTATCATAATATACATATGAAACTTATCATAGTCTACTGGTATCAACATTTTACCACTTTTAGTGAAGTTTGAACTTCACTGCTATTTAAATACTTTTACCTTTCCCATTCTTAAGTATCATTGTCTTTAGCATCCAATGGTGTTATAATTTTTGCTTCAGTCACCACATATGATTTTAAAATGTCATCAGGAAAAGAATTGTCTGTTGTATGTACCTGTACTTGTGCTCCTTTCATTGTTGTTTCTTCCTTCCTCATGCTCTAAGCTTCCTTCTTTTATTGTTTCCATCTGATTGAAGGACTTTCTTCAGCCATTGCTTAAGAGTAGGTCAATGAGCAGCAAATTCCTTAAGTTTTCTTTCATCTGAGAATTTATTTCCCCTTCATTCCTGAAGGATAATTTTATCAGATATAGAAGTTGTAATTACAGTTCTTTTCTTTTAGTACTTGAAAAAAAATGTTGCATTCTTTCTTCTGGTCTCTGTGGTTTTAGATGAAAAATCCACTGTCATTTGAATTGGTGTTCTTCTCTAGGTAGTATATCATTTTTCTCTGTCTGCTTTCATAATGGTGGAAGGAACATAGAGTTGGATCAGGCTGAATTTATTGATTTGGGCCCACTAAGTAGGGACTCTACTTTTAATGTTGCAGCTCGAGGACTTAAAAAAGTTCTAATAGTTTATTTGCTTGGTTAGCTGAAATACAGATTAAAAGATGGCCCACTGTGAGTGAGCTGGAAATGCCTGATCTCCCTTGGTTTAATGTAGAGGAACGTATCCAAAGGCTTAGGGAGATTGGGATGGTGTGGTGGATTAGCCACTTTAGACCTACTTATCCCCGCTGGGAGGGTCCAGAAGATATACCCTCGACCAATGCCTTGTGAAACAAATTTGTGAAGGCAGCACCTGCATCTTTGACGAACCCTGTAATTGCTTTTCTCTGTATGTCAGATCTAACAGTGGGAACCACAGTCACTCAACTACAAAATTTAAATACAATGGGAATAATTGAATCCCGAGGTGGCAGGGGCCAAGTGGCGGCACTCAGCATCAAAGGCAAGGTGGCTGTAGCTACAGTAATGGACAGCAGAAGCAAAGCGGCAATCAGAATAGTCTGACTCATGTAGAGCTCTGGGATTGACTAATAAATCATGGTGTTCCTAGAAGTGAAATTGATAGGAAGCCCACTGCATTCCTACTTAATTTATGCAAGCAGAAAACTTCTAGGTCAAATGGACAAGAGACTAATTTGAATTATAAAAACAGAGAATCACGGCCCCACAATCAATTTCCAGACTTGAGCCAGTTTACAGACCCAGAATCCCTTGAATAAAGGGAAAGCTGGGTCCCCTTGAGGAACAAGGAGACCTCCAGCCTTTTACCAGGATAACTATTCATTGGGCAAAGGGAAATGATCTGACATTTTGGGGCCTACTGGACACTGGCTCTGAGCTGACATTGATTCCAGGGGACCCAACACATCACTGTGGTCCTCCAGTTAAAGTAGGGGCTTATAGAGGTCAGATAATTAATGGAGTTTTAGCTCAGGTCCACCTTACAGTGGGTCCAGTGGGTCCCCAGACTCATCCTGTGGTTGTTTCCCCAGTGCCAGAATGCATAATTGACATAGACATACTTAGGAGCTGGCAAAACCCCCACATTGGGTCCCTGACAGGTAGGCTGAGGGCTATTATGGTGGGAAAGGCCAAATGGAAGCCATTAGAGCTTCCTCTACCTAGAAAAATGGTAAATCAAAAACAATATCATATCCCTGCAAGGACTGTGGAGATTAGTGCCACCATCAGGGACTTGAAGGATGCAGGGGTGGTGATTCCCACCACAACCCCATTCAACTCCCCCATTTGGCCTATGCAGAAGACTGATGGATCTTGGAGAATGACAGTGGATTATCATAAGCTTAACCAAGTGGTGACTCCAATTGAAGCTGCTGTACCAGATGTGGTTTCATTGCTTGAGCAAATTAATACATCTCCTGGTACCTGGTATGCAGCCATTCACTTGGCAAATGACTTTTTCTCCTTTCCTGTCCATAAGGCCCACCAGAAGCAGTTTGCCTTCAGCTGGCAAGGCCAGCAATATACCTTTATTGTCCTACCTCAAGGATATATCAACTCTCCAGGTTTGTGTCATCAACTTATTAGAAGAGACCTTGATTGCTTTTTGTTTCCACGAGATATCACACTGGTGCATTACATTGATGACATTATGCTCATTGGGTCCAGTGAGCAAGAAGTAGCAAACACACTGGACTTATTGGTGAGAGATTTGTATGCCAGAGGTTGAGATATAAACCTGACTAAAATTCAGGGACCTTCTACCTCAGTAAAATTTCTAGAGGTCCAGTGGTTTGGGGCCTCTCGAGATATTCCTTCTAAGGTGAATGATAAGTTGCCACATTTGGCCCCTCCTACAACCAATAAAGAGGCACAATGCCTAGTAACCCTATTTGGATTTTGGAGGCAACACATTCCTCATTTGGGTGTGTTACTTCAGCCCATTTATCAAGTGACCTGAAAGACTGCCAGTTTTGAGTGGGGTCCAGAAGAGAAGGCTCTGCAACAGGTTCAAGCTGCTGTGCAAGCTGTTCTGTCACTTGGGCCATATGACCCAGCAGATCTAATGGTGCTTGAGGTGTCAGTGGCAGATAGGGATGCTATTTGGAGCCTTTGGCAGGCTCCCATAAGTGAATCAAAGGGGATGCCATTAGGATTTTGGAACAAGGCCCTGCTGTCTTCTGCAGATAACTACTCTCCTTTTGAGAGACGGCTCTTGGCCTGTTACTGGGCTTTGGTGGAAACTGAACGTTTGGCTATGGGTCATCAAGTCACCATGCAACCTGAACTGCCTATCTTAACTGGGAGCTTTCTGGCCCATCTAACCATAAAGTGGGTCATGCGCAGCAGCATTCTATCATCAAATGGAAGTGGTATATACGTGATCAGGCTCGAGCACGTCCTGAATGCACAAGTAAATTACATGAGGAAGTGGCTCAAATGCCCACGATCTCTATTCCTGTCCCCTTGCCTTCTGTTCCCCAGCCTCATGGGGAGCTCCCTGTGATCAGTTGATAGAGGAAGAGAAGACTAGGGCCTGGTTCACAGACGGTTCTGTACAATATGCAGGGACCACCCGAAAGTGGATAACTGCAGCACTACAGCCCCTTTCTAGGACATTACTGAAGGTCAGCAGTGAAGGGATAGCTTCCCATTAGGCAGAATTTTGAGCAGTGCACCTGGTTGTGCACTTTTCATGGCAGGAGAAATGGCCAGATGTGCGATTATATGCTGATTCATGGGCTGTAGTCAATAGTTTGGCTGGATGGTCAGGGACTTGGAAGAGCGTGATTGGAAAATTGGTGACAAAGAAATTTGGGGAAGAAGTATGTGGATGGATCTCTTTGAGTGGTCAAAAACTGTGAAGATATTTGTATCCCATGTGAGTGCTCACCAATGGGCTACCTCAGCAGAGGAGGATTTTAATAATCAAGTGGATAGGATGACCGTTCTGTGGACACCACTCAGCCTCTTTCCCCAGTCACCCCTGTCATTGCCCAATGGGCCCAAGAAAAAAGTGGCCATGGTGGCAGGGATGGAGATTTTGTATGGGCTCAGCAACATGGACTTCCACTCACCAAGGCTGACCTGGCTATGGCCACTGCTGAGTGTCCAAATTGCCAGCAGCAGAAATCAAGGGCCAGCAGCCTTTGATACGGCATTATTCCTCGAGGTGATCAGCCAGCTACCTGGTGGCAGGTTGGTTATATTGGACCTCTTCCATCATGGAAAGGGCAGAGATTTCTCCTCACTGGAATAGACACTTACTCCAGACATGGGCTTGCCTATCTTGCTTGCAATGCTTCTGTCAGGACTACCATCTATGGACTCACAGAATGCCTTATCCACTGCCATGGTATTCCACACAGCACTGCCTCTGACCAAGGCATTCACTTTACAGCTAAAGAAGTGTGGCAGTGGGCTCATGATCATGGAATTCACTGGTCTTTCCATGTTCCCCATCATTCTGAAGCAGCTGGATTGACAGAATGGTGGAATGGCCTTTTGAAGCCACAATTACAACACCAACTAGGTGATAATACTTTGCAGGGCTTGGGCAAAGTTCTCAGAAGGTCGTGTATGCTCTGAATCAATGTCCAATATGTAGTATGGTTTCTCCCATAGCCAGGATTCATGAGTCCAGGAATCAAGGAGTGGAAGTGGAAGTGGCACCCTCACAATCACCCCTAGTGATTCACTACCAAAGTTTTTGCTTCTTGTTCCCACGACATTACATTCTGCTGGCCTAGAGGTCTTAGTTCCAGAGAGAGGGACTCTGCCACTAGGAGACACAACAGTGATACCATTACACTGGAAGTTAAGATTGCCACCTGGACACTTTGGGCTCCTCCTACCTTTAAGTCAACAGGCTAAGAAGGGAGTTACAATGTTGGCTGGGGTGATTGACCCAGACTATCAAGATGAAGTCAGTGTGCTACTCCACAACGGAGGTAAGGAACAGTATACATGGAATTCAGGAGATCCATTAGGGTGTCTGTTAGTATTATTATGCCCTGTGATTATGGGAAACTACAACAGCCAAATCCTGGCAGAACTGCAAATGGCCCAGACCCCTCAGGACTGAAGGTTTGGGTCACTCCACCAGGAAAAAACCACGACCTGCTGAGGTGTTTGCTGAAGACAAAGGGAATACAGAATGGGTAGTAGAAGAAGGTAGTCATCAATACTAGCTACCACCACGTGACCAGCTGCAGAAATGGGCATTGTAATTGTCACGAGTATTTCCTCCTTCTTTTGCTAAAAACATCTGTGTGCATGTATACAATTGTACTAAGAAAACATCTTTATTTCTTTTTCCTTTATCATGTGGAAACATCAACAAACATCAATAAAACATAAGATTTATTGACTTCATATCAGGATTTAAGTATTGTTAACCTTGTGTAACAGATTTGGGTTGGGGGTCAGTGCGTTTCTGGTTGTATGAAGGATAGTTGTATTATGTTAGGTGTAATTATGACCTTATTATTGTCTTTATTTGAAGATTATGTATGATTTCAAGGAGACGTGTATGTGTTCAAGTTGACAAGGGGTGGACTTGTGATGGTGAATACTGAGTGTCAACTTGATTGGATTGAAGGATACAAAGTATTGATCCTGGGTTTGTCTGTGAGGGTGTTGCCAAAAGAGATTAACATTTGAGTCAGTGGACTGGGGAGGGCGGATCCACCCTTAATCTGGTGGGCAGTCTAATCAGTTGCCAGGGAATATAAAGCAGGCAGAAAAACATGAAAAGGGGAGACTGGCTTAGCCTGCCGGCCTACGTCTTTTTCCCATGCTGGATGCTTCCTTTCCTTGAACATCAGACCCAAGTTCTTCAGTTTTGGGACTCGGACTGTCTCTCCTTGCTCCTCAGCTTGCAGACAGCCTATTGTGCGAAACTTGTGATAGTGTAAGTTAATACTAAATACTTAATAAACTCATATATATATGTATGCAATACATGAGATATATATATATATATATATATATATATATATATATATATATATCTCCTATTAGTTCTGTCCCTCTAGAGAACCCTAATACATCTCCTGTAGGAAAATTTTAAATTATAAAAATCAATGGACTCTCATCTCTCTAAGATGTTTTACTTATGAGTCTTTCAGACATTTAGAAAATATATGAGATTATACTTGCATCATTTCCACTTTGCTCATGGGATCATTCAAATTCTCTCCTTTCCTCTGTTTGTTTGCCCAAGGTCCCTATCTAAGTGTTTCTAAATGTTTACATCACCCTCCTCCACAAGTGCTTGCTTCCTTTACCTCACAACTCTTCCTGAAGTATGACCCACTGCTTACAAATGTTTATGTGCAATATGATCTTTGGCCACAAAGGCAGTATACACCAGAGAAATACTGAGTTAACCTGTTGGGTTGAACAAGGAGACATGGAGAACTGTTTTGTCTTTAAGCCCTCTGTGGAATGCATTCTTGTTTTATTTCAGAGGCCCTTTAAAGAAAATCACACTCTTTGAAGGAAAAGAATTCCTCCATGTTTACTTTATTTCACACCATCTCATATGTTGCTGATGTTCTATTTAACACTTAAGATATTGTTCTTAAGAAGGTAGCTATCACTTAATATTCATCTACTGCATGACAGCTATTTTAGGAATGAATAAAAATTTCTGGACTTTATTACTGCGTGCCATGATGCCAGCAGTGTGTTAGCCATTTTAAACATATAGCTTCATTTCTATAACAGCTCTCAACATTGCATGATAGAATCCATATTTTACAGATGAGAAACTGTATGAGTAACTTGTCCAAGGTCATTGGCTTATCAGGGCAGCACTGGAAGATTGAATACACATCTCTAACTCTGACCGTGTTCTTTTTCCATACAACCTATTAATTATTAAATGATTTTCCAACTGGATTTAAGGCTCTTAAAGACAGAAATCATTTTATGTATCTTATGTCATTGGAAAGAAATTACATCTCCAGATTCTCCACCACAGCCTGGAGAGGAAAGAGATGCCTAGTGTGAAAATAATCATTCCATTTCAAGCAGTCATCTCTAAGCCTGAGCTGAATGGAGTCCTTGAGTATAAAGAGAAGCTCTGAGCCGAGTATAAGGCAGGGACTGCTGAAAGCTAGGCATACGAAGGAGGGCTCTGAGGACTGGAGATGGCAGACAGGGCTGGCCACCTGATGGGTAGACAAAGCTCTTTTAGGCTATAGAGGTCTGATATTTAATCATAAGTTGCTAATGTTGCTGCTGCTGAAACTCTTCCAGGTAAGTTCACTGCATACACAAAGACATCAGATGAGGGTTTTGAGTAATTCAAGAAAAGACTATGAGTCCCGTATTTTTATCAACACTAGGGTAGAAATAAAGACCTAAATGACACAAAGTGGATGGCAAGTATTCTGTTAAGATAGCCTGCTGGGGCCAAAGGCATCAGAGAAGGCAAAATCCTTGGGAAACCACAGAAATCTTAGGGAGGCAACCAACTCTCCACGGGGCTTGGATGAGGGCTTTGAGCTGATCTTACCAGAATCTCAGAAACAGGCTTCATACGATCCCAGTCACATCTGCATCCCTCATAATGCCTGTGCATACTGTATTTGTTTGAAATGGCCTCCTCCAACTTGCAGGTCAACATCCCTACTGGGCCCCTGGAGTTTTGAAAAGTTGATTTTTCCTTAATAAATAATATTATTGACACTTAAAAAAAAGGCAATTTCTCAACCAGGGACCTCCCTGGAAAAAATTAAGTCCTAATGCACAACCTAAGGCATTCACAGTATGTAATAAGTTAACCTCTCTGCATCTAGAAGGTTCTGGCTATGTAGCAGTTTTGGGAGAACTGAGGGAGTGGGCAGGCAACTCATCTGTGTTCCGTGCCTCCAAGTCTAAGGTTTTTCCATCAGGATGACAGCCCCAGAGCTCCTCTGGCCATGCAAATCCGTGTGATTTGCCTAGTTTCTTTTCCTTGTGAGGCCTTCACTGGTGCTCCATTGCATTTCCCATCCTTACTTGACCCAGCTCCTGACTCCACCCAAGATGAAGAGCATGTTGGTAAATTCTGTCTCCTAAGTGCTTCCATTTAGGGGTTGTGACAATATTTGCACACAGGCAGAATATTGCTTCACAGGCAGCAATGTGAAGCAAAGGCCTTGGTCATGGTATTATTTCTCTGAATATAGTCCCTAATTTTACTTTCTTTCACATTGCCACAGGGAGATGACATGGCAAATGTTGCACCTAGGGACTTGTTGGTTCATATTGTTGACTCAAAACATGCCCATGCTGTTTTCTCTTAGGTACCTCATTAGCCTACCCCATGGCTCTTTTAAGACTTTTAAAATCTTTGATTGGTGAACATTAGGACTGATTCCAACAATAATACCATTAATTTCGGCCACGTTTCGGGCAATCTGGGGTTGTATCTGGACGGTCAAAGTGTTTCTTTCCCCACAGAGTCTCTCCTTAGCCCGTTTGAAAACACTAAATTTTCTTGATAGTTGAATGAAAAGGGAAACAGAATAACAGACACTTAAGGCCCTTAAGGGAGGGGATATGGGGAGGTCCTGGATCTGGAGGCCTTATTCATAACTGCAATCATATTATTCCTCAATTCTGCATTGAGCTCTCACCCTACCCACACCTAACTATCCTGTATCATGGAAGGGCATATGCATTGAAGCAGTTCAGGAAATGCCACCCCCAAGATATGACACTTCAGTATGCTGCTTACTTTGAAGTGAGGGCACTTGGGGGAATATTAGCACATGCAGGCAGTGGCTTCCCTGAGCTCCCCTTACCTGCCTAAAGATGATCCTGCAAAAGGAGCTCAATTGTCATGAATCCTTTACCTAGGAATCTTCTCAAACAGAGAAGATTAATTCAGATCACAGAAGAGAAAGATTGGAAGTTGACACCATGCCCAGACAGACCAATCACCTAATCTTGTGAAGGCTGCTCAGAGACAACTTTTATTACCTGAAAGGCTTCTTATCTGCATAGCAAGTCAACCTTTTTTCACTATACGTTTCCTCCCCTAACCCTTCCATAACTTGGGTCACCACCCCCACTCCATAAGCCCTAAGCCCCAATCCCCTAGTCCTTTCTGTATCTCAGGAAGCTACATAAGCCTCAGTCATCTGACCCTCTTTAAGTCTCTTATTTGTGAGAATCCTATACGTACGTACGTAATTAAATATGTTTTTTTCTCCTGTTCATCTGTCTCATGCCAATTTAATTCATAGCCCAGCCAAGGAACATAGAGGGGTAGAAGAAAGTCATTTTTCATTTCCCTGCAACATACTATAATCAAGAGTGGCTGGCCAAATGCTATCTGCTTTCAGAGGAAAATACTTTATAAGATTTTTATCAGTGATTGTTGGTCAAGTTTAAATAACTTGACATTTTCCAAAAGGAAAACAAACACAAAGCAAAACAGCCTTCCAGAACTAGTTGACCTTGAACTACCCACCTACACAGCCCATCCCAGATTCTAAGGCAGAGTGCAGCTCCCTGCCCTGCAAGAATGCACCATACATACATGCACACACAGGCACATGGATCGACCTTTTCTGCCTATGTTTTTGTGTCCTTAGCCAAGATAGCCACCTGCCCTGGTATGCATGCTGTGTGACTCATAGACAGAGGATAAAGCACGGATGAGGCTGTGGAAGTTTGAACCAGGAACAGAAACAGGCAAGGAAGAGACTTTTGTTTTTATATAAAGGGTCTTGAAAAGCATTTTGGGAGAATGCCAAACCAAAATGCTTCCCAAAAGCAATCTGGGAATAAGCTGTCCAAAGACAGCCTATGTTTTTCCATTTCACCTTTGTCTCTGTACTAGCTCTTTCTTCAGCAGTATGAGTGGCACCGTTTCTGGAGATAGACAGACAGGATATGCTATTTACATACCTTGTAAACATCAGTAAGTTACATTACCTCTTTTTACCTTGTGCCCCACCTGTGGAAGGGACTTAATAATAGAACTTGCCTTACAGTGAGGGGTAATCCAGGTGAAGCCCGTTGAACAGGAACTGGCAGAGTTTACTACATTTCAGCTATTGCATTAGGATCATTTCAAATGTTAGCCTGTCCAGAACTCTTCCTGACCTAGGAACCACTGTGCTAACCACCCCCTTCTCTTCTTACTGGGTCTCCACAATGGTGAGAATCCCATGGAGAGAAAGTTAGGAAATATCGCAAAGCAGTAGAATGGACTGCTGGTTCCTAGCATTATTATTTACCCAATCTGTTTCCTTTCACCATCTCCTCTCTGTGCTTCCAGGTTAATGCTACAGTAATTACCTGTCTTTCCTACCATCTCAGTATTCCATACTGAAATGGAAAAATTTCCTTGTCCCCCTCCAGGGCATGCGATGGAGATGTGGCTCGCTTCTTCAGTGCCCCACTGCTCAAAACCCCTAGGGAGAGCAGGTAGATGGGCAGATCATGGGGATTGTGGGCTCCGACACCATGGCAGCGTCTAGGGGTGAATATTTACAGATCCTGGAGCCCCAGTGGGCATGTTACAGTGTGCCCTTTTACTTTCACCATCTGTAGGCAGCTTGGTTTAATCAGCTCATTTCGACCCTCTGCCTTATCACAAGGACAGAGGGCTTTCTATATCCTGGCTTCTTGCCTTGGTGTACTTGGATCACGCTTGGGCTTGGAGGATGGGTGCAAAATGTTTTATTGAGTGACGGTAGCTCTCAGTGAGGTGGATGGGGAAGCCAGAAGGGGGATAGAGTGGGAAGGTGGTGGTTTTACCCTGGAGTCGGGCAGCCTAGAAGCAGGGCTCTCCTCTGACCGCCCTGGCCAAACTCCGTGTTGTTCCACTGGTCCATGGCCTGAGGCATCTGCCGGTGCCTGTCGGTGTGCTCTTCTGCCAGTGTGTTCCTCTCGATGTCCAGCTGCTTGTGTCTCTGCCCTCTAGGGTCTCAGGGTTTTTATAGGCACAGGATGGGGGCATGGTGGGCCAAGGGGGTCTTGGAAAATGCAACATTTGGGCAGGAAAACAGAAATGCCTGTCCTCACCTAGGTCTGTGGGCACAGGCCAGGGGGTGGAGCCCTCACCAGGGACTCCCCCTCCTCCTCCCATCACTTCCCCCCAACCCATATCAATACTATCTGAATTTATCATCCCAGCCCACATAAAGCATTCTCATTGGTGCCTTTACTATAAGGTGGTATCCCCATAAAGTGGGTGTTCTCAGCAGCCCAAACAGAGGATCTGGTCAGAAGGGAATCTCACTGACAGCCAGTTTCAGAGTGCCGCTCCCTGGTGATGGTTAAGAGCGAGCTCCTCTTACGACTGAGGGTGGCTTCTCTATCCTCTCTGCAGTTCCCTGGAATAAGGAGTATTGGCACGAGGAAATTTCTAGATAAGCATTTTTCCTGCTGTCTCTTTAAGAGCTGTAGAGCTTCCTGGGCATCATGCCGATTGCCCCCATCCTGACTTCTTTAACCAGATCTCTGCTCTTACCTCCTTCGCTGCACATCTCTGGGAGGGATCTGGGATAGATATTGTATTGAAGCTAAAAGAAAAAGGCAAAAGTAGGGGGAAGTAATAAAAAAAAGAAAACATTGAGTCTAATCACAGTAAGTTTTTGTTTTGAAACTGTCTGAATGTAGAGTGAGGAAATAGTGAGGAAGTGTACAACCCATTGTGACCCTAGGCAAATATATTTGATGCTTCTGCTGTTTATACCTGAAGGGAGTAATTGATGCAGTGCAATTGGAGATCACTAACCTAGATGAAATAAAGGAATCTGACAATTTGACCCAGATTTAATAGCAACTTTAATCCTTGCTGCAATGTAACCTGAGAAGCTTTCAGTGACTCCCTGTTGCCCACTCAACTAAGTTGAAGATTTTAGTTTACCCCAGGCCTTCATCGTCTCTCCTTGAACTGTTTTGCAGTTCTTATCTCTCATGATTCCCCTTACATATATAGTTTCCAGAAGCCAAACTGGAAAGTCACTAATTTTCTTGAGTCTGTGTTTCTAATCCTCATCCTACACAGGACCACCACCTCAGTATTTTGCCTCATGATGTTCTCTCTGCCTTGAATAACTTTACTCACCATCACTCCATTTTGAAATCTGGCTTTTTTTTTTTTTAAATAGACCTCATTTTTTAGAGCAGTTTTAGGTTCACAGCAAAACAAGATGGTGCAGGGACCCCACTTAGAGCCCTCCAGATCCCCCAGGCATGAAAATAAAGGAAAAATCTTTAGTCCCTTCAAGGGAAATTCGAGGCACCTAGCTTGGAATTAAATTCCAGGCACCTAGACTTGGAAAATAAGTGAATAACCCACTAAGCATGAAGGTGTTTAACAATAAGCTTAATACCCACTCAAGTAAGTTAGTCACAAGATGTTTGGTTCCCTATAGAAGCTAAAGATAACATCTTAACATATGTTTCAGAGTTGTTTTTCAGAAACCAGGACCCCCCACAAGATGGAAAATGCTGACTGCCGTCACATAGATCTCAAATAAAGGGGAATTGAGGACTGAACTCTGACAGTTGTTCTTTGTTTTAAATTTCTTCCTGGGGGGCCTGGAGAGAGTCACACCCCCAGGCCAGACCTTAACATTCCTTTCTGCTGACCCCAAGATTTTAGACAAAGCCTCGCCTCCTTAACCAACTGCAAATCAAAGAATCTCTGAATCCACCTATGACCTGCAATCCCCTGCTTCAGGATATCGTGCCTTCTTAGACTAAGTCAATATGTAATTTCCATGTATTGATTTATGATTTTGCCTGTAACTTCTGCTTTCCTGCAATATACTCCTCCCTTTAAAAACCCTTGCTTATAAGCCACTGGGGATGTTGGATCTTAAGCATTAGCTGCCTGATTCTCCTTGCTTGGCATTCTGCAATAAATGCCTCAGTTTCTCTCACTTCAAATCCAGGTGTCAATGTTTAGCTTTTTCTGCATGCCGGGCAAGCAGACCCAAGTTTAGCTTGGTAACGAAAATCGAGTGGAAACTACAGGGAATTCCCATGTATACCCAGTCCCCACACACTGCACAGTCTTCGCTACTATCAACATCCTCCACCAGAGTGGTCCATTTGCTATAATTCATTAGCCTACCTTGACACACCATCACCCACAGTCCACAGATTTCATGAGGGTTCACTCTTGTTGTATATTTTATGGGCTGTAATGATATGTATCCAATGCTACAGTACCATACAGAATATTTCACTGCCCTGAAACTAACTTATTTTTCAAGATCAAAAACAAAGCCTTCCTTCTTTAATTCAGCATTTATTTAATAAGCCTTTAGTGAGTGCTGACTCTGCTGTGGGCACTAGGCACACAAAGCTGAACAAGACCCAGACTCTGACCTTAGGATATAATAGTAGAGCAGGAAAGAGAGACAAAAGTGTGATACAGTAACTGTGCATACAGTATACTATGACACCTTGGGTCCAAGAGAACATTAGTTGGAACAAATATTCCCTTAACAATTTCCAAGTATTTTTACTCTTTTACACACACTATAACTTTTGATCCATAATTTCATCTGCCTCTTGTACTTCCTGTCTGGAAAGGGAATGATGTTTCAGATAAATCACCCGTGCTGGTTCCTAGGCTGATCCCCCAATATCAGTGAATAAATTAGTCTTTTGAAATCAAAAGCAGTGGACTGCTAAATCCTGTATCTTCTGAATTGAGACACTAGTCTTGGAATTTAGTGGTCCCACCAATAAGCCTGGAGTTCCAGGGGGGCACCTCAGTCAAGGTACAACACTCCCTTGAGGCCTTTCTTCCAGCTATAAATATGTGAGGAAGCCTTTGAAGTTTACAGCCACTACAAATTCCCTAGGGGACATATGTTTATGCAATCAATATGTAGATAAGTGGAAAATGAAGGTTCTCTATCAACATGGAGTATTGTAGAACCAGTTATCAGGGACACCTTCTGTGACGAAGCTGAAAAAAATCTGACTTTACCAACAAGGTAGAGAGGGCTTGTTAGCTACTTAGCTTGGAGTTTAAAGGAAGATAGTTTCATTAGTCTTTAGGCTTGCTTCTCAGATCTCTGCATGAATCACAGTTCCGACAGAGCAAATTCCAGTAATTTCATTTCAGAGTGAGTCCCTGCCTTGCTCAAGTCCCTTCTCAACCTGCTTAATTGCCACCCCCTGGCAAAAGTGCCGCAGCCTGGCGCCACTTTCCTCTCACTTTATGAAATCAAAGTTAAATTGATGGCCCTTTAACATTCTTGGTATTCACTGCAGAAAATATATACCTCTAAAAGAAAAGAACTTATAGCATGGCAAAAAATATTATCTCCCCTACTAAAGACCCGAATTACTGAAACGTTGTGGCCTAAAGGGGAAATTTTGGTGAACTGATGTAAATGTCATGCTTTGAGAATAATCACACCTGAGGCTGTAGCTTTATTAAATTTTCCTACTTAACTTTGATCTGTAAAGTATTCTGGTGAAAGTCCTGGAATTTTGGACCCTAGTAACCAATTTAAGATGAGTTTGTTTTATGGACTTGGAAGAAGAACTTCTTCTAAGGGGGTTCTTCATTATGGACAGGATCTCGCTTTTGTCTCACAATTCCATCATGCAGTCATGGCAATCACACAGCCAGAGAGTGCTCCATGTAACAGTCTTTAAATGATGGTCTAGCTATTGGCCAAACCAACTATGCACCTAGTAGATAAACAGCCTAGTACATGCAAAGGATATTCTGGAGTGTACAGTGAAGGGAAGCAGTGCTTGCAGAGAGCATGCCACTGGCTGCCCAGTATCAGGCAGGACATGAGAAGCATAGAGAAACCCAGGCACCACCTTTGACTCCAAATCTGACAGTCCAGATAGTAGAAGCTTCACTAAAATCTTGAGTAAATATTAACTCTGATTAAGGATCCCTAATAAAAATGGCTACTCTCTTGCTTGTTAGGAAAGTGTGGATTCCACATTAGAGGAGATGGGCTCAGAATCGAGCTGAAATTGAGGAAGATGTTACAGTGTTATGAATGGAGATGAAAGAGATTATAGAAACCTTATGGGAATGCATGCAGACCAGACTGGGCAGTAAAGAAGATGATGACAAAAGTAACTAGAATGGAGAGACAGCCATAATAATCATAAAGAATGCTTATACAGGATAGTGCTTGCTATGGGCCAGGAACTGTTCCAAGAACCTTATACATATTTAATTCATTTAATCCTCACAGCAGCCTCATAAGTATATGCCAAACATACGCTCCTTTTCAGGTGGGGAAACTGAGGTCAGAAGTACTAAGTGACTTGCCTGAGGTCAGACAGGTGATAAGTAGCAGAGTTGGGATTTGAAACCACCCCACTGGAGTGAATGCTCTCAGCACCCACGTTACATTGCTTCCCAGGGGACCAAGAGCAGAGAGGTACAAAGAGGCTGTTAGAGTGGATGGCAGAACAGCATCCAGATGTCACATGTGACCCCAGAGGGGCTGAGAGTAGGGAAGCAGCAGAAGCATTCCAATTGCTTAGTCACCCTAGGGGGACTCAGGAGGACAGTGCCTCAGGTTGTTTTCTAAGAGCCCAGGCTGATTCAAAGAGTAGGAAAGGAAAGATTCCAGGATACAATCTAAGATTTGTGGGGAAATAGCCACCAGTCTCCCTATTTCTACTTATTCCTCTCTGCTTCTCACACCCGTGTTTTATTTTCTTCACAAAGCCTTATATTTTGCTTAAATAGCAGGGGTACCAGTTTTCTAACCAAGAGCCCTGACTCATATTTCAATCCAGTTTAGAAGCTAAGCGAGAAACAATTATACCCCTGGGAGATGATTTTTATTTTTTATTTTAAATTATTTATTTTTTCTGGAGACAGGGTCTCACTCTGCCGCTCAGGCTAGCATGCAGAAGTGCAATCATAGCTCACTGCAACCTTCATCTGCTGGACTCAAGTGTCCTGTTGCCTTAGCCTCTCAAGGAGCTAGGAGTACAGGCACACTACCACGTCTGACTAATGTGTGTGTGTTTTTTGTTTTTTGTTTTTTCTTATAGAAGCAGAGTGGCTTGGCCTTGAACTCGTGAGCTCAAATGATCCTTCTTCCTCAGTCTCCCAAAGTGCTGGGATTACAGGCATGAGCCAATGATCCTGGCCTCCAGTTGCCTTTAAATCTGTTGGAACTAGGCCTTAGACAAGCCTGGTGAAGAGGGACTGAGACCTAGAAACTCAATAGCCCTTTGCCAGGAGCAAGTTGGAACAGTCCCAAGGTGGACTGGGTGGGGAAACATGGTAGAAAGCAAGGCCAGGTGGGTAGAGGGTGGCTCTAGAGACTGGCTACTGCACAGGGGGCAGTCCAGGCAGGTGGTGAGAAATTGGGAACCCCAAAGGTGGTATCACGTCACATAGGCAGGGCATGGTGACAGGGGCAGCCAGCAGACAGCAGGGTTGGATGTCTACAAAATCTGTCTACAAAAGCAGACTCTCTGTCCCCAGGGAGAAGTTTTTTGAAGATAGGAAAGTAGAATTTCAGCCTTGGGAAAACTAAAGAATGGGTAGATTATCAAGAAGGAAACTCAAGCGTAGGAATCAAGGCAGGGGCCGCTTACCAGAGCCCTGACTTAAGATAGGGGGTTTGTCATGAAAACAACACTGGAGCCCTGTTGGTTAAACTGAGATTCTAGTGAGGATGGGTGAAACAAAGCCGGTTGGATCACCTGCGTGGCTGAACTGATATTGCAGGTGACCCCAGCAGCAGCTGGAAAAGGGGTGTTTAGGAGCAGCATCCCAGGTAAGTGGATTCCAGCGACCCTTCCAAGACACCCTCAGCACATCACACAGCCCCCGCCCAGGAATGCAGCTGCAGCTGACCCAAAACCCAGAAATGTCCACTGGCTGCCTATGACCACTAGACTCAAGGAGTAGGTGCAGAATCAAAGGCTTCCCTGCCATGGAAGGAACCCAGAGGTTGTGGGCGTGAACTCCCTTGGCTGTAGTTGGGGTGTGGTGGGTGCAGTGGTCATTTCCTTCCAGATGCTTCTTCTGTGATCTGAGAATTGGAGGAACTGTAAACCTGAACTTCAAACAAATAAGCTGGATTTTTGAACTGGTGCCTTTTTTTAACCTTATTTTTAGGGACAACTGGGAAGATGCACAGATGGACTCGATCTGCTTCTCAAAGTGGGGCCATGGGGCACCTGATCAAAATCAATTGGACGACGACAGGTTAGGGACCTGGACTCGACTGAACTGGAAGCTCTGAGGGTGAGGCCTAGAAGCAGCATTTAACACCCATGCTGCAGGGGACCCTAAGCCCACTCAGGACAGAGAAGCTTGGCTTAGGGAGTAGGCACATCCCAGGCCACCACTCTGATGTGGTTCCCCTTTCATCTATTCCTCAGTCCAGGCAATGGAAATGCAGGGCAGCTCCGCCACTGGGAGTGACCCCACGCCTGGGGTGAGTATTTTGGATTGGTGATTCCACTTTAGCTGCCAAATGTGAGCAATCCCAGGGAGCCTGTGAAGTTCCCTCTGCAAACCACATCTGAGGAAGCAAAAGGAATCAAATTATCTCCACTTAGCTCTGCATTAAATAGAGCTCAAAATATTTCCCCCAGATCCACCTGTTTAAGGGAGAAGCATATAAATAAAGGCTATTGTTGTCACTTCCACCCACTTCCCAGTTTATGTCCCTTTCTGAGGCGCTGCCATCACAGATGTTGGAGACACGTAGAATGTCACAAAAACATGAATGCTGATGTCAACTGATGAAAGAGAAGTGATTCTGCTATTTCCTCATTCTTTAGGAACTGAAGCGGGCATTGAGAGAAAGCATGTGCATGGGTGTGTGTCATGCCTCGTGTGCATGTGGGGAGAGTCGGTGAATGCATGCTGGGTTAAGGTAGGAGGAAATCTTTGTGTCACCTGGGGCTCCAGAATCCCACACTGGCCTCCTGCATTGGCAGGGTATAGGGTGTCTCAGTCCAGAATCACTTGGCACAAGAACTGTTCTTCCTAGCTCAGGGCAAAGTGGATTTATTGGAGGCTACAAGGGTAGCTCAAAGAACCCAAGGACAGGGCATGCAGCAGGCCCCACATGGGACCACAACTGGGGTCTGGAGAGTCAAGGACAGGGGTCTGTTAAGCCACTTGATCCAGGGCTGCTGAGCTCATCTCTGCATCTCTGCCCCCAACTTCCTTATGTGTGTGTGTCTCTCTGTAGACACAATGTCCTTATTTCTCTATGGAAGATCCAACATGGCTGCCCACCTCCCACCCATCTCTGTGTTAAATCTCTTCATATTTCGAGACCCCAGAGGAAATTACATGAGTCGCTTGGTTCAAATTCCACAAAAGAGGATGAGAGAGGCCCATCTTAGTGGGGGTTGGGGGAACTCAGTGTCCAACCTTGGTTCAATTAACTCGGGGTTGGGGCAGGCTGCCTCTTCCCTCTATCTGTCTGCAGAGGACTCCCTGAAAAGGGGTCTGGCAGGTTCTGTAAGAAGGGGATGAGCAGTCAGAGGGAGACACCTACCTGAGAAAGTGAATAGCTTCTCTTGGGCTCTCACATATGACTGTGATGCTCAATACAGCCTACACCAGTCCTGGCTGTCACTGGCATCTCTTCATAGAGGAGAGGCAGTCAGTCTCACACATGTTAGAACATGTGTTGTTCTGTAGAATTGAACATCATATCATATTACTCTTTCCTCCCCATCACTCTCTCCTCCCTGCAGCCTACCCCTCCCTGTTGGATTGTGCTAGCCACCCGGAAACCTGGGCATGGTCAGAAGTAGGGCTTGCACCCTTTTTTTAATCCCTCAACATAGCTTTAGGACAAAGGTTTATGTGTCATCCTCTTTTTGGCTGAGACTCTGCTATATTTTGTTACAAAGAAGCAGAACAGTGTTTTAAAACTGCGAGTGGTGCCCTTCCAAAAGTGACCATCCATGGTGAGTGCTTGCTTCTGCTGATTTCAGAACCATTGGACCTGCTCCCATGGCTGGAGTCCACACACACTGGAGCCCACTGAGCCGGATGAGTCAGGAATGAATGGAGGTCGGGTTCCATTGTACTCTCCCCTGTGCAGAACCTGTCATGGCCATTTGGTTTGTGCTCTGCAGCCTTGGTGTTTCAATATTTTATGAATGACACCTTCCAAGACTTGCTAGCCCACTCTGAGACCGCCTGCCTCCCTGACATCCTGATGTACTCTCGGGAAGAGGCTCTGCACATGGAGAAGCCCAGATGGTACTGGCTCCCCTCCACTATCTCCAATGCCTTGCCAAGCTAGACAAATGCAGGTTTCTGACCTCATGAAAGTAGGGTTATTAGGGTATTTTATCTCTCTGTGGAACATTTGCGTGCTGCCACCAGCCCGATCCCGCGCCCTGCTTCCATCAATGATGACCTCCACTGAGAGCATGCTGACCATCAAAGCCTGACCTCCAAGGCTTCCTGGAGCTCACGGGCCCTTGATGAAGCATTCACTCCTTTTCACTTTTCAGCCATTATGGACATTTCTATAAAAGAAACGTGCCTTCTAGTGGTCATCTGAATCTTACAAGGCCTTTGCAACCACAAGGCTTGAGAACTGCCCCAGCCTCTTGTGATGAAGCCAATGCAATGGACAAAATGTAGGATCAGTGTTTCCCCTGCCTTCCCAAATCCCCTGAGTTCTCTTCTAGAGCACTTGGAAAAGACCCTGGCCATTGAAGCACATGTGGTCCTGGCATCTGAGTACAATCCAGAGAGGGGTCCAGAGCCTGCTTCCAAAGGGAGCATGCCCACTCCAGGGGTGCACAGACAGCCCCAAGGGCAAGAGAAGAAACGTTAGAAAGTCACTAGTTTTTTCCTATCTTCCTGCTCTACTGACATTGAATGTACCTAGTGAGAGTTGCACATGTATAAAATGAATTTTTAAATTTTGCCCTTTTTTGTCTCTGATGGAGAGCAAGATCCAGAGCATTTGGAGACCAGTGATTCAGAGCAGAATTCTGGAAGCAGAGTTTGCTGTGAGTCTCAGCTCTGCTGCTCTGTAATTGTGTGGCTCTGGGCAAGGGGCTTATTCCCTCTACATCCTCATTTCCTCATTTACAGAGTGAACTTGGCAGAAGACCCTCACTCATGAGACTGCTGTGGGGATGACACAAGATGGTACAGTGTGAGCTCAGTGCCTGGAACACTGGAAGCCCTGGATAAACGTCAGCTGTCCTTATCACTGTTACTGTCAGGTCAATTCCACATCAAACAGCAGAAGCTGAAGCCCTCGGGATGGCTCCCAAGCTCTGCTGGAGTCTATATGTGGAACTTCTTCACCCATTTCCAGTTCCTACGCCAGGGTCCTTGAGTTAGCATGGACAATCCAGTGAACAGGTACCTTTCTAGGAAGACTGCCCCATCTATGTTTTGATCCAAAACAAACAAACAAAAAACCTAAAAAAACAAAACCAAACAGACATTGTCTGCTGGCCACACTTAAGTGGACCTCCTGTCTGGTCCTGTCTGGTCCCACCTGGAAGTGGGGTTGGTATGAAGTTTCAGCATAGTGTCCCGCAGCTCGGATGCTGACTCCAGAGGGGAACCCACAGACTCAGAATAGTTATCCTGTGTCCATTCCTTGGGTCAGCCCACATTTGCCCTATTACAATAGCATTAGGTGCGAAAACAGACACGCAGGCTGTATAGGCAGGGGGAGCTCATCATACATGAGACCTGCATTGGCAGGTTGTGCACCTGATTGGCCTGGGTGTTCCTCTGGAGTTGGGCAGATCTGAGTTTATCTCCAGTCTTCCCACTCCCTGGCTGTATGGCTCATCAAACTTACTCCATTTCTCTGTGCTAGTTCGGATAATTCTGCCTGCTGTAACAAATGAACTTCAAAATCTTGGTAGCTTGGCATAACAGAAGTTTACTTTTTATTTGCGTTTTCATTTTAAGCCAAGTGCTCCTGGTTGGAGGACAGCTTCCCTCTACACCCTGATTTGGGGAACCAGTCTCTCTGGTCTTGTGGCCCCACCACCCCTGAGGGCCTCTGCATCCTCAGCATCCAGCGAAGAGATGAGGCCAGAGAAAGTGGAGAAGGATGCAAGGAAAGCTGGGAAGTGTAGTCCTTGGACAGGCAGCCGCTTGTCAGAGCAACTAAGAACTCTCTTCTAGAAAGTGGGGACAAATTCTGGTGGAAAGTAACCTAGCTGCCACACTTTGTAGGCCACAGTGTCTTCATCAATAAACTGGGGATGATGACAATAAATGCGGATCCTGCAATAAAGGTAAGCTGCTGTTGTTAATATTAGGATTTAGACCTTGCTATCATCATTTGCTGAAGTTGAAAGCAAGGCTGCACCTTGAAAATGGATCCAGGTTCCTTTGGGGGCTGATTTCTGGATCTTCAGCAGAAATTCAGGTGCACAGCCTTGGTCTGAGCCCAGAGATCAGTTCACCTGGCTGTTCTATTCTCCCACTGTTTCCCACCAGGATGTGCCTCACGCATTTGCTCCATACTGAACCCCCACACTTCCCCTTCCCAGCATCTTCATCTTCTCTAGCGCTGCAGCCCAAGGACCTGAGCCCTGGCCTCGGCCATGTACATGCTGCTGCAATATCCCCAGCCCTCCTGGCTTTGCCTCTAACTGGCCTGGATGCAGCCCAGCCCTCAGGGACAGACCCTGTAGGACACGGGCAGCCAGTTCATTGAGATGTTTGAATTCAGTAGGAATTCAAATGTGACTTTTTTTTTGTTCTTATTCACTCCCTTCAACTATGCCCTTTCCCATCACTGAATGACATTTGAGGCAGATTTTATAACATTCCACTCACTTTCAATAACCAAAACAGCCCAGGGCCATTTCAAGTGTCTATTTATTTCATATCCAGTCGAATGACCAATTCCTCCCTCCCCCACCCTCCCACGGGCCAGGCTCTAGCCAGGAAGCCTTGGTACAAAGAGCAAAACAGGCTGCTCTCCTCTCCTACCCACCTCTCTCTTCCAGGTCTCTCCTTCCTTCCAATTTGCTTGGGAACAAAGGATTTGAAAAAGGACTGTTCTCCCTTGTATATCTGGCTGTCTCCAGTCTTGTCTCTGGCCAGGACAGCTTGCCTGAGGGTGGGGGGGCAGGTGCTGGCCAGCTTATGGAGCACACAAGGAAGATCCACGTTACCTCCCCCACTTCCAAACCCGTCTGTTCCCACCCTCAGCATTGCCCCCACAGCCTGTTGCTCCTGGGGTCCTTGCTCCCACAGCAGCCTTCTCCAAAGGCACACTGGTGAGTCAGCCAAACCAGCAAACTCTGCAACAGCCACTTGGCCCACACTTGGCCATGCCCAACTGTGGGAGCACCGGCAGTCCCAGCCATGCCTCCTTTCTCTGCTCTGCCTTTTGCCTCACGTCTCCTCTCCACCAGCTCAAACAGCAAGTCTGCTGCCAATGCAGACGTTCATCCTGCTAAGGAAATGCCCATCTCTTCTGGCCAGCAGCCTTTCCCTGGGAGGAGTTCCCTGTTTACCTTACCTTGCTGGGGAGAAGGCAGAGCATCGCACGGGACTTGGCCTCACAAAGGACACAATGAGATGAGTCCTTCAGGGCAGGGCTGCCAGGAAACAGCCATAGCTTTGCTGGAAGAGGGACAGGAGACAACGACAATTGATCGAAGCCTCCAGCCCCTCCTGGGAGAGTTTGGCTGTTTCCTTGGCCTTGTCCTGATCTTTCCTGGACTTACCTCTGTCATCCAGCTGGATTTGCAGTGCTGGCTCAAATTGCTACTTGAAACCAGGGCCAGACCAGGCATGTGGGCACCTCTGGCGAGCTTGTAACTTGACATGCCGTCATAATAAGGCACTTTAAATGTTTGCACAATGAAAACTTACTAGGGCCAGAGAGAAATGACAAACAGATTTCCTTTATTAGTCCTTTTCATTGGCCAAGGAATTCATGTCCAAAAAAATGTTTTAATCAAAATATCTGGTAAAACATGCTCCATAGTTTTCAATAATTCTTCTTCTCTTAAGATATCTTTCCTGTAGTTTCTTAAAGGAGGTAACTCTTAGGAGGCATATCCAATAGTTTGAAATATAAACAACAAAACTCATTCTTAATTCATAGCACCACATTATACTTTATTTGTTTCCAAAATTTCTACTGACCTCAGCTGTCAGCTTTTAGCATATGTAAATGCACATGAGCACAATTAATGCTCAGAGGAGGATGGAAATTCTACCTAAGTGAGAAAAATGAATGGACTCTTCTTCCTTCCTTCCTTCCTTCCTTCCATCCTTCCTTCCTTCCTTCCATCCTTCCTTCCTTCTTCCTTCCTTCCCTCTTTCCTTTCTTCCTTCCTTCCTTTCCTTCCTTCCTTCCATCCTTCCTTCCTTCCTTCCATCCTTCCTTCCTTCTTCCTTCCTTCCCTCTTTCCTTTCTTCCTTCCTTCCTTTCTTCCTTCCTTCCTTCCTTCTTCCCTCCCTCCCTCCCTCTTCTCTTTCTTTCTCTCACTGTTGTTTTACCTGCTGGTTTTGTTTGTTTACTTACTCCAGGTCTTACCCACCAAGGTCAGAGTAACAGTCATTTATACCCACACAGTAAGGTGAGGAAGGGTTCGGGGGATCTGAGTTAGCAGGTAGATATTGGTGACAGTTTTGTGGCATCAGACAGCTGCCCAGCAGGCTCAGCCCCTTCTTTATCTGTTTTAGAAGAACCTTCCTCCCTTTCCTTCCACTCTGGCTCCCACTCTCACCCGTGACTGTTCCTCTTAACTCTGATTCTTGGACAACTGTGCACAGTCTGGGCATGTCTCCTATGATGAGTTCCTGAACCCATTCTTGCTACTTCAACAGCTATAAAGTGTGTGTTTGGGAAGCAGGAGTGTTGTATACCTTGATTCAAACTGGCCTAGCCTGAATCCAGGCTCAGCTTCCTCCTAGCTGTGTGGCCTTGACAAGGCATGTAACCTCTCTGCACCTAGGCTCAGTCAGCTGTATGGTAGGCAATAATTCCCTGGCAAAATTATCCTGAGGATCCCAGTTAGCACAGGCACAGTGCCTGGCACTTAGGAGGCTTGTCGTGTAATCACTTGACAGATTTTTCCTGCTCACTGCACAGAAAGAAAAAGTTCACTGAGAACGTGGTATTGCAGTCAAGAAAGAGTTTATTTAATGCAAGGCCAGCCATATGGATGAACAGGAGTTATCACTCAAATCAGTTTCCCTGAAGGCTCAGATGTTAAGGTGTTTCAAGGATAGTTTGGTGGGCAGGGGACTAGGGAATGGATGCTTCTGACTGGCTGAGGATGCAATCATAGGGGTGCGGAAAACAGCCCTCATGTGCTGAGTCTGCCTCTGGATGGGGGCCACAGAACTGGTTGACTCATGAGTCAACTCAATGAATACAGGTAGGGTCAGTCAGTTGCCAGAATGCAAAGGTCTGAAAAACATCTCAAAAGATCAATCTTAGGTTCTACAATACTAATGTTTTCTATAGGAGCAGACCTCTGGCCACATGACTCCTGAGCAATAAGGGTTTATAGAAACTATGCCTCCGTTTTAGCAAAATTCAGGCCTCTCCTGTAATCCTAGTCTTGTGACCTTTTTTTCATCTTACAAAGGCGATTTTGACTCCCAAACAAGGGCGGGAGCAGCTTTAGGGAAGGACTATTTTCACCTTTGCTTCAAAATTAAATTATAAACTAAATTCCTCCATGGTTAGCTCAGCTTATGCCCAGAAATGAGTGAAGACAAGCATTCTGTGAGGCTGGAAGCAAGATGGAGTCAGCCATGCTACAGTTCTCTCACTGACATCATCTTTGCAGAGGCAGTTTCAGCAACACATGGGTATCACTCTTCTTATGAGTTCTGTGGTAGCCTTCTTTGAAAATAATATCAAAGTTCCTCTCTGTTTATGTAACAATCTCAGGCTCGTAGGCCTATGATTCCAAGACATCAGTTCTTATTTCCACCTTCCGTAGTTATTGTCTCAGAAAAGTCATGTCAATCCCTTTAGGTGGAGGGATTATAAGTGATTTCTAGTTAGTGTGAAATGTGGATAGGGACCCAGTGCTGCGCACACCGCCCAGAGCCTCATCTCCTGCCCTGATGACATCATGCCAAACACACCAAAGGAGAAGGGAGACAGGTTTGTTGGAACCCCACACTCAGGATGCACACACAATGGTTAACCCCTTACCAGCTGTTGGATCTTGGGCAAATCACCCAAACCTGTACACCTCATGTCATCATCTTTATTGTCAGCCTTTGTGAGGATTAAATGAAGTGATGGATCTGGAGTGCTCAGCCCATGTCTAGCTGGAAATGTTCCCAGGGCCCACACAGGGAGCTCTGATGCTCTGGAGCAAACCACGGCTCTTCCCAGGCTTTTGAAAGAGGAGGTGTATTAGTCAATTTTCCTGATGCTGATAAAGACATACCCGAGACTGGGTAATTTACGAAGAAAAAGAGGTTTAAAGGACTCACAGTTCCACGTGGCTGGGGAGGCCTCACAATCATGTTGGAAGGCAAAAGGCACATCTTACCTGCTGGCAGGAAGATAGAATGAGAACCAAGCGAAGGGGTTTCCCCTTATAAAACCGTCAGATCACGTGAGACTTACTCAGTACCACGAGAAGAGTATGGGTGAAACCACACCTATGATTCAATTATCTTGCACTGGGTTCCTTCCACAAAACGTGGCAATTATAGGAGTCACAATTTGAGATGAGATTTGGGTGGGGACACAGCCAAACCATACCAGGAGCAAAAGGAAGCTTTCCTTGGGGCCAGTCCTGAAACTGACGGGGATGGAGAGCAGTGGAAGTACAGGACTGGAGGAGACGGTGGCCCACTCATACCCCCAAGAGGGTGAGAGGCCTTGGGTGGAAGGAAGAGGACCAGCTACTGGGGGAAGCCCCCTCCTTGGCTCTGGGGGACAAAGGCTGAGGACGCCTGTTTTTCTCTGACAATCTGTAATGCGAGAAACATTGCTCCTGCTACATCATCCACCTCACTGCTAATTTTAATCTTTCCCAACTCCCCATTTTCTCTTTTGTAATCATTTCAGTGTGTGAATTCCCTCTCTTTTCCACCTCCCACCAAATGTGCCCTGTTGCTGATACTTCAATTGTATCTTTCAACTTAGGCTGTTGAGTAAATTGAGTCAACTATTTTTTGTTGTTCTTTTTAGAGACAGGGTCTTGCTCTGTTGCCCAGGCTGGAGTGCAGTGGTGCCATCATAACTTACTGCAGCCTCAACCTCCCAGGCTCAAACCATCCTGCTGCTAAGACTAGAGGTATTGCCCACCACACCCAGCTAATTTTTAAAAGTTTTTGTAGAGATGGGGGTCTCACTATGTTGGCCAGGCTGGTCTAGAACTCCTGGCTTCAAGTGATCCTCCTACCTCGGCCTCCCAAAGTGCTGGGATTACAGGCTTGAGCTCACAGTGTCCAGACAACAGCCCAGGGTTCTTTCCTAGGGGGTAGGAGGGGTAACAGAAGACACCATTATTTTTTAAGAAGCATTGGAGGAGGCTCAGAGCCCTCAAGCAGTGTCGTTGTGAGCTGGCCAGTCTCTTCTGAGAAGCAATCAAGCTCAGCTCCTTCTAAGATAGTAATCATGGCAGGGTAGAGATGTCCCAAAGGAGGAGCACATTCTGGGAGGGCAGACCTGGGCAGTGTGCTTATGGAAAGTTATGACCAGACACTTAGGGGACCAGAACAAGAGGCTGGATGCCCGGGAGCAGGAGATGCTTTGAGAGGAACGAGGGAAAATGCTGGTGGTAGATTTTATCGACATTTCTCTCCATTTTTTCTTGATTTTGCCTTAGGGACCCTGAAGTTAAATTGGGTCTTTGTAACATTTGTGGCTTCTGTATCTTTATAGATGGTGGGAAAGAAAGGGGACAGAGAACACAACAGACAAGCATCCCTGCTGTTCAGGCCTCTTCATTCCAGAGTTGGAAGGAAGACGCTCCACAACAATCTTCAGGGCAGAGCCACCCTGCTGTTCTGACATCCATCAAGCCGGGCCTGACTTCTCAAGATTGCTGGCTGTCCCAAGAGAGCAGGTGGCATAGGCAGCATCCACAGGTCCAACTCTCTCCCAGGAGAAGAGATTAGAAGCAGGGATCTGCCACCTTTCTGACAAGCAAAGGAAGCAACCAAAGCCTGCAAGGAAGACCAAACTGTCTAGTAGAATAACTAAGGTCAGAAAGATCACAATTCCACCAAGGAGAGAAAACATAAAGACCCTTGAAATACCTGCTGTGATTTGGGAAATGATTTTGTATAGATTTTCTAGTAGGAAAATCCATGCTGAGATGTGGAGAGAAGAGAATTATGAACAGAAAAAAAAACATGTGTGACTCGCAAGGTAGTGGCAAAGATAATTCTAGTAAACAGGGTTAAAATAATAGAAGAGCTTTTGACTAATATACCAGGGGAAAAGAGATACTGAAGTGAAAATGGGTCCACAAATAAATCAGGCTGGGCATGAAATTAATGATAGGTCTGAAATGGCCGAGATATTGAACTCATTCTTCAAACCTGTCTTCCGCAATAGAAATGAAAAGAAAAATACAGACAATGAGGAAGCGACAGAAACCTTCTGAAAATAACTCCTGGCACAAGCAGAAGCACAACCCCTCGGAACATCTAAGTGCCACCCAGAACAGGTGTAGACATGCCCCTTGGGGGATATGAGGAATTGATTAGGATGTACTGTACATTTAGAATAGTGTCTGAAAATGGTATCATGGTGCTATTATTGTTATTTTAAATAAATAAAGTTAGAGATTGTTGTGAAAGAAGATGCCTAGTATTTTTGGTGGAAACATTAAAAGGAGAGAAACGGAGGGGGTCAAAACAAATAGTGATCCCACTTGTTCAGTTTGATATCAATTACTGGGGAAGATCAGGACACATGCAGTGAGGGTCGTGTCGATGCTGAAAAGGCTAAACAATCATTGTATTTATTTGAATCAACTTTTTAAAAGCCACTTTTTAAAAGTGGTTTCATCTCCCCTTCCCCTGCCAAAAAAACCAAACTGGTGAAGACAAATACCGGTAACTAGATCTGTTTGCATTTTAAGTGTATCTGTATCTGAACAATTCACAGAACAGTATGATCAGAAGGATCCCGTAACAGTTTCTGCATCCATGCCATTAAAGGTATACCCACCATTGACAGCCACTGCTGAGGACCTGGACCTGTTCCAAGTCAGGGATTTGCATAGCTTCTGTTTCCTGCCTCCTTTTGGTTCCTGCTTTTCTCCTCTTTACGTAAGCACATGTGTTGTTCTGCTTTATCCAGCCATTCCCTCCCACACCTTTCCCTTCCTCAGGTCTCCCCTTCATATCCCTGTCCAGCACTCTAGGATGAGCCTTTCTCCCATCTTACCCTCTTAGGGCCAAGCTTGCTATGGAATGCAAACTGAATTATGCTAAATAGTGAATGGGTTAATGTGCCAGTGTTAGCAAGGCTCTGACGTGATAAAGTCTTAATCTAGAGAAATAATTCATGGTGGTAGTTCAGAGTCTATGGCAAGGTAACGGAGATGGATTAGGAACTGTGAGCCAGTTGATAAGCTCTTAAGTCATATTAGAGACAGTTGCTTATGAGTTGGGTTGATCCTATCCGGATGATAGCATTACTTAGGGCTCGACCCAGGGCAAGGGTTGTGGCATTCTAGCCAAGGGCCACATGTACATATATTAGGAACACAAAGAAGTCTGACTTAATATCTCTATTGAATCCTACTGTATATTGCAATGATCTCATTACTGATCTTCCAAGGGGAGGAGGTGGCAGTGAGATAATCTCATTTGTATAAATCCCTACCTATTATCACTAAAAATTACTAGGTGAGGTAATACATTTATTTGGTTAAAAATTATGGAATTGATTTTGCTAAAACATAATTGGGTGTGCATGTAAAAGCTATATACACACTGGAGGTTATTTACTGATGAAAATTATTATATGTAATAGATGTACTCTTGAAAGGTTGTTGATAAATATAAATGTGGTCAAGCATAGTGGCTCACACCTGTAATCCCAGCACTTTGGGAAGCTGAGGCAGGAGGATCTCTTGAGGTTCAGGAGTTCCACCAGACCAGCTTGGGCAACATAGCAAGACCTTGTCTCTACAAAAAATGTGAAAAATCAGCCAGGTGT
Source organism: Pongo abelii (assembly GCF_028885655.2). Classification (NCBI taxonomy): domain Eukaryota; kingdom Metazoa; phylum Chordata; class Mammalia; order Primates; family Hominidae; genus Pongo; species Pongo abelii. The sequence goes on from NC_071985.2 coordinate 17,135,795, forward strand.
GGTGGCACATGTTTGTAGTCCTAGCTACTCGGGAGGCTGAGGTGGTAGGATTGCTTGAGCCCAGGAGTTTGAGGCTGCAGTGAGCTATGATTGCACCAGTATAGTTCAGCCTGAGTAACAGAGTGAGACCCTGTCTCTAAAAGTAAAAAAAAAAAAAAAAAGTTAAATGTTAAATAAATAAATATACACGGATAACATTTTTAAATGCACAAAGGGATACTGCTATTTAAAGAAAGCCTGTAATGACACCTATTGAAAAATGAGAGCTCTTTATGAAATGATTAATCATCTCTAAATTTTGAATCTTTAGTCTATCTGTTATCTTTGATAAAGTTTACTTGATCATGCAAATTGTGTATTTTATACGCATGAGTAATATGTAATATTACTCATGCATATGTAATAGCCACATATACTAAAACCAGCATTTTTTATTCCTGTTGCAACCTGGAGCCATGAACAACCCAAGTCCTACTGAGGCCAGTGTCCTTAGCCCATCAACCTTCCATAGGCAGGATGCTCCCCATGGGCCCATGTCATGCCAACATAGCTATATTGCTCCCCATGGTATCACCTTTCAAAGAAATAGCACCTTCTGGAAACTGAATCTTTTTGTTACAACATTTCCTTCTCTACAAATTGTGTTTCTTATTTTGCTTCTGATATTGTCTGGGACCAGGGAGACTCGAGCAGACCTGTTTCAGGTGGAAATGTTGCTGGTTCAGCTTGGTTGAAAAAAGGGAAGACTGTAACCTCCGACTGCAATTTCCTGCCCAGCTTCCTGAGCAGCAGCATTCAGACTCTTTTAGCCTGGTTATTTATAATCTGGGCTGACTGTATTTGTAGGTCATTGATCGTTACTTTATTCTGATGCTGTCTTTATGAGCAAGTCCAAGAACTTCCAGTCTTAAAAATGTGAGAAAATTACATCTGTAATTTCTGGACCGGCTATAACTACCATATAAGAAAGTGTTTTAGGAATGCTTTTAACATAGAATTCAGATGTTTAATTTAGAGAAAATACTATGTGACAATCACGAAGTCAGCAGAGGAAAAGAGAGAAATAGCTAGTTCCATTCTTAGATAGTTCCTTTTCTGTTTCTCTTTTGACTTAATGCTAATATCCTGGCAACACTCTTCGGCTTTTCTCTGGACCTAGTCTCTGGGCCCTTGAGAGATATTTTCTTCCTACTAAGTTAAATTACTTCCCCTGCATGTTATTGCTTGTGGGCTTCTAAGAAAAACCACCCTCAGCGATGTTGGCCATTGTCGCGAATGTCTTCTGACTCTTTCTCATCTACTTACATATGCCCTCCATGTTGGTCATCACGATTTCTAAAACCCTACATCTTAGTAGTGGCCAATGGTATGAAACCAAGGAAGCTTTTGTATAATACACCCTGACCAAGATTCAGAAAATATATTCACAATTTTTTTTTTTTTTTTTCTGAGACGGAGTCTCACTCTGTCACCCAGGCTGGAGTACACTGGCATGATCTCGGCTCACTGCAACCTCTGCCTCCCAGGTTCAAGCGATTCTCCTGCCTCAGCCTCCCAACTAGCTGGGACTACAGGTGCCCGCCACCACGCCAGGCTAATTTTTTTATTTTTGGTAGAGATGGGGTTTCACCCCATTGGCCAGGCTGGTCTCGAACTCCTGACCTTGTGATCCGCCAGCTTCCGCCTCCCAAAGTGCTGGGATTACAGGCCTGAACCACCGTGCCCGGCCTATTCACAATATTTATAAGCAAAGAAATTCGACGTTACACCAAAAATGGGAGTGTCAGAGACACACTCAAGCAAAGAGACATGTAGCTCCCTGGACTCACATGCATGTACTATGATGTCAGCTTGCTCTGCACCACTGTCTGCAGTGACACCAGATGACACTTACCAATGGCCCCCTCCAGCTGACTCTCTTAAACGAACACTGGAAACATGCCTGGGGTTACATGCTCTTCAGAGCAGAAAGAAAAATTTTCACCTTCTCATTTGCACATCTACGAAGATTCCCCAAGGGCTTCTAATATAATGTTCCGAGTAAGAGGGGAGAAAAGCTAATTGGATTTCTGTTCAAAAATTGTTGAGCTGGTGCATTTATTTGTATGATAAAGTAAAATGTTAATGATATTCAACATGTATGGCATGTAATGAATTTATAAATCATCTCATTTATATTTCATAAGCATTAAATTTTGATCCTTTCTTCCCAACTGTCTCTCCTTGATCTAAAAGATCTGTAATGTAATCATGGGGGAGAATCCTAGTATTGCCACTGTAGTTTCCCTTTTTAGATACATGTATTGATTATATTCTAATGCATATTGCCTTCTTTAAGTAGGAGTATTTGGTCATAAGAGTGGCACTCAGATGTTTACACAGCATCTCCTGCTGGTTCAGCTAGGTTCCTGTACCAAAGAGACAATTCAGGATATGGAATATGACAGGGATTCAGAAAGAACGCTGAACTAAGAGGTAAGAGTCTAGGTATGAATTGTGGCTCTACCAGTAATTACATCTGTAGCTCTGAACTAAGTCATCTCAGTTTCCCCATCTGCTAAATGAGGGGCAGGAATTTATAGTCTCTAAGATCTCTTAAAGCTCTAACATTCTCTGTTCCTATGACATAGAAGTTCTGATAGTAGGGTAAATGAAGAAAGTAGTGGAAAAAATGTCATTGATTTCCTTTTAGGGGATAAGGAAGAACTGAGTAAGAGAGCCATCTGGCCAAAGTGGGAACATCTTGGGGACAAGCTAAATCAACAAGATTCACAAATCGGGGGGAAAATACAATTCTTACCAAGGGGAGCGAAGGTTTTGATGAGAAAATCAACAGTAAGCAACAAACCAAAACTGGCAGTACAAGAGCAAATGGACTATTGGTGAGTAGCTGAGAGACTCATAGCAGATGGCGTCAAACTTGAGAAATGATGCCTGGAGTATGGATCACAGCAGAGATTGTGGATGATGGGTGTATCCTGGGGCTTCCCCTTTAAGCAGCTCCAGGTTGGTTATCTGGGCATGGACATCACTTCTCAACAGAACTGCAGGTGCTGTACAGTAATATCTTATTTTTTGAAATCTAAAATGGCAATGCCAACCAGGGCTTTCAGGGAATGTTTTCAGGTAGAATTTCAGCATGGGTAGCTGACTGCATCAGTTTTCTTGTATCACTTGGTCCTCAGTGATGAAAGCCATATATTTAGCAATTAGTCTTTTGAGGGAAAAATGAATTTTTCAATAAATGATGCTAAGATTTGGGAGAGAAAGCCTAAGCATTTGGGGAAAAATTAGATTCCCTACTTTATATCACGTACCAATATAAATTCCAAGAGAATTAAATGTTTCTGTGAAAAAAAAAAATAGCGAACTGAAAGAAAATCTTATTCCTAGAGGCAAAGTTTAATATCTTTAATATACAAAACCTGCCTATAAATAGATTAATGAAATAAGAATTCCCTAGTGGAAAAAGGAATACAAAACAGAAACAAGTAACTCATAAATGAAGACATAAAACTGACCAGTAAATGGATGAAAACATGTTGAAGCTCATAAAGAAATCAAAGAAAATGCAAATAGAAACATTGGAAATACCACTTTAATGCATCAAAGATTTTATTTTAAATGGTACTTGGTGTTGGTGAAGATTTGAGGGAAGAGTGAATCCACTCTGCATGCATTGCTCTTTGGGACTCAGGGCTGCTGGGTCCCTCAATGGGCTTTCAGCTACTACATTTCACAGGTTTGCTTCAAGAGAGATGTGGTCAGGCAACTGAGTTTTGGCCAAAGGGATGTGAGCAGAAGTGAAGCCCACCACTCTAGGCCTGCCCATACATGCCAGGCATGGGACCCTCTGTGCCTTCTTCTTTGTTGGTTGATCAGAGGCAGAGGACCCAGAAGAGGACGGCAAGGCCCTATGAAGCCATGATAGAAAAAGTTTGAATAGAGCAAGCCCCCCTCACCACTCTATTACCATTTTGTTCTTCATGAACAAGAAATGAAATTCTTTTGTGTTAAACCACTGAAAGTGGAGGTTTATCTGTTATGTCAGCTGTGAGCATTGCCATAAGAGGTTTTCAAAAATTGATGGCTTAAAGTGAGGTGCTGCTGTAAAAAACACTTAAATATGTGACAGTGGCTTAGTGGTTGGGTGACAGGTGTGTGGGGAAATAGATAAAGCAGGCTGGATGTCTAGAAAGCCCTGTTAAGTCATGGCAAATAAGTGGCAAACCTGTTACCTTGAATGTCTTAGAAGGGAGACCCCCCCCCCCCCCCCCCCGCCAAGGCCTCCTAAGCCCATAGCTCCAGGAAAAGTGGTGGTAGGAGCTAAAGTGATCAACTAAATCTACAGATGCCTTTAATAAGGTAATACAAGTGTCATCCAAAAGACCACCAGGATGGTTTAATAGTAGAAAGAGGAGCTTTATGGGCCATATCAGTTTGCAAGCTGGGAAGACAGAATCTCTGGTATGAACTGGAGTTGCTCTCTCTTTTAGGAGGGGAGGGGCAGGCTGGTTTTTATGCCTCACAGGGTCTGTATTACACAATACAGTCATACATATTCAGCAGGTTTGGGGGAAAAGCTATATATATTTATGAGGGGAGCCAAGCTCATGCACAATAAGCAAACATAAATGTAGTATACATCCCATGTTCACTTTGGGGCAGGGTTTTAGCATTAAAACGAAGTGGAATTTGGCTCCTTTACATCAAGAGTTGAACTGTAGGACACAAAGACTGTGCAGCCTCTATAAGGTGCTGAAATAGGCATGAAGTCTGCAGGTGCTTATCAGAAAAGAGTGTTTGTAAGGCCAGTCCTCTACCAAGAGTTGTAGTGGCCTGGGTTGTAAAGCTGGATTAGGAGGGATCTGATAACTCCTATCGTTAGGGAATGTATTGAGAGTGTGGTTTTTCTTGTAGTCATAGAAATTTAGAAATACGCCATACCAGCCGGGCCCTGAACCCTCGACCTGAAGGTAACTTTTGTTTTCTAAACCATGGCATCCCTCTTAGTTGACAAGGTGGTATCCACTGTGGTCTCTCAGATCACACAAGAGAGATGACCTCTGACAACAACTGACTGTTTTTTCTTTTTAGAGGAGATAGAAAAAATGAGAAAGTCCACAAATAAAAGACCTCCAAGGTGGAAAAATTGAGGACTTCAGGACCCCAAATAACAATTGTTAAGACTGGAAAGGTCTAGTCAACTGTCTCAGTTAAACAGTGATTTGGCTTGTGTCAAAGGCCTTTTTTTTTTTTTTAAAGTTGCACATAGGCAGTCACCATCAACTTGCAAGAGGGAAGCTGTGGTGAGGAGGCACAGGGAAAAGGCAGGCATGAGGGTCCTGCCTTGGGAAGCCCCTCCGTGAGGCTGCCGCGCATGGGACCGGCTGGAAGAAGACCATCAGAAGCTATTAAATATTCAAGGGAACTATTCTGCCATGGAAACAAGAAGACCATAGAGGCCTTTTATTTGTTGAGATTAAAACAATACTTGTGTCTCCAAATTTGTGTGAGCAGCAAGTAGACGATAAGAGTTAGGGAGTTCCTGGCCGGGCACAGTGGCTCATGCCTGTAATCCCAGCACTTTGGGAGGCTGAGGCAGGCAGATCACAGGTGAGGAGACAGAGACCATCCTGGCCAACGTGGTGAAACCCCATCTCTACTAAAAGTATACAAAAATTAGCTGGGTGTGGTGGTGTGCACCTGTAGTTCCAGCTACTTGGGAGGCTGAGGCAGAAGAATCACTTGAACCTGGGAGGCTGAGGTTGCAGTGAGCCGAGATCTCACCACTGCACTCCAGCCTGGGTGACAGTGCAAGACTCTATCTCAAAAAAAAAAAAAAGAGTTGGGGAGTTCTCTGTATTAATCATGTTTGGTTTTTTTGTTTGTTTGTTTTTGTTTTTGTGGTGTTTTTTTGAGACAAAGCCTCACTCTTGTCCCCTAGGCTGGAATGCAATGGCGCGATCTCGGCTTACTGCAACCTCCACCTCCCAGGTTCAAGTGATTCTCCTGCGTCAGCCTCCGAAGTAGCTGGGATTACAGGCGCCTGCCACCACACCCGGCTAATTTTTGTATTTTGAGTAGAGATGGGGTTTCACCATGTTGGCCAGGCCAGTCTTGAACTCCTGACCTCAGGTGATCCACCCACCTTGGCCTCCCAAAGTGCTGGTATTACAGGCGTGAACCACTATGTCTGGCCTTAATAATGTTTTATTATTTTCTGTATTTTGATGCTTTAACATCTTTGGGCTTTGCTGACTCTGGAGGGACCGCCCCTCCCAGGTTAACCAATTCAGAGAGAGAGAGAGAGAGAGAGAGAGAGAGAGACTGAGTGTACCTTTCATATGCAAAGCAATCAATCCAGAGCTCATACTCCCAACCACTTCCCCTACGGGGTTCTCACACTCTAGGCCACTATCCTCGTGCCCTGACCAGGTGCCAGACAAGTAAGACCAGCCCTTATGCACCAGAGTCCACTGAAATTATTCAAACTAGCCAATCCTAAGCTTGCTTACCTTACCTTGCCAGTTTCTTCCTGCAGAAATCAAAATAGGCCGGGCACGGTGGCTCACGCCTGTAATCCCAGCACTTTGGGAGGCCGAGGCGGGCGGATCACGAGGTCAGGAGATCAAGACCATCCTGGCTAACACGGTGAAAACCCACCTCTACTAAAAATACAGAAAATTAGTTGGGCATGGTGGCGGGCGCCTGTAGTCCCAGCTACTCGGGAGGCTGAGGCAGGAGAATGGCATGAACCAGGGAGGCGGAGCTTGCAGTGAGCCGAGATCGTGCCACTGCACTCCAGCCTGGGTGACAGAGAGAGACTCCGTCTCAAAGAAAAAAAAGAAAAGAAAGAAAAAAGAAATCAAAATAGAAGCTCTTCCGCACAGTTCCCCACCTCCCTCTGTCTCCTGATTGACCGTGTTGTTTCCATATATCCCCATCCCCCACCCTGCATGGTATCCCCCCGCCTCTCAGGAACTGAGTAACACACTGTTTTTTCAATGGTAACCATTAGGTTGGCCTTACTATACGTTATTTTTTAAAACATTAATGCACTCTATTTTAAAACAACCCTAGGTAACACAAACTCATCATTACTGATTTCAGATGTTGCCACGAAGAAAAATAGAGACAGGAATTCCTTCCATTGAACAGAATCTGCTCTAATCAAGGAATCTTTCTTGCTCCCAGGTTAGGGAGACCGTCTAGCACAATTTCAAAATCGCTATGAACAAGTAGCTGCTTGGTTTCCCATTCTTCCCTCTTCTGAATGGGAATGTTATTGTTATTTTATGTCTCACCCACAATTGTATATTGGGAAGGGTGGAGGCAGATAACCTGTGTTTTAAATTCACACGCTGTTGGATCAGGAGAAGCAGCGTAGGGGCCTGACAGAGAGGAGTGCTGATTATCCAGAGATCATGAACTTCCCTGATTGGGTGGGGGTCTTTTTGTTGTTGCCCATGGGGAGGTTAAATTTTTTCCATGTGGAAAAGGAAAGCGAACAACAGTGATCAGAAGAGTGGACCATGGCCTAGGCTACTAAGTTCTTTCCAAGATCTTACGGGTTCACAGCTCATCTGTATGTCCCAGTCTCTACTGGCAATAGGCATGACCACATGCTAGAGTTCAGGCAGGGGTATGCAGTTGAAAAGATGCCTACAACTTGCAGCCGTAACCTGGCCTCCTCACTCTCTTCCTCCTAAGTGACAACTATTAATACATGCAAAGAAGGATTCTGGATGGGCCCTGGAGATGAAGAACTGCAGGTGAAGGAAGCCTGGGTCCCTGAATGACTACCTGGAACAGAGCCCTCTCTACTGCCAAATTAAACCTTATGGAAGTGAAAATATTACTTTTTTTCAATGTATATACGTTTTTTAATTTTTTTAAATGTTTTTATTTCAATAGCTTTAGGGGTACATGTGTTTTTTGGTTACATGCATGAATTATATAGTTGTAAAGTTTGGGATTTTAGTGTACCTGTGACCCAAGTAGTGTACATTGTGCCCCAACAGGTAGTTTTTCATGCATCTCTCCTCTCCCACCCTCCCCACTCTGAGTCTCCAATGTCCATTATACCACTCTGTCTGCCTTTGTGTACCCATAGCTTAGCTCCTACTTATAAGTGAGAACATGTGGTATTTGCTTTTCCATTCCTGAGTTACTTTACCTAGAATAATGTCCTCCAGTTCCATTCAAGTTGCTGCAAAAGACATTATTTTTTTCTTTTTCATGGCTGAGTAGTATTTTATGGTATATATATATATATATACACACACACATATATATTCTCACACACACACACACACACACATCTTTTTAATCCACTAATCAGTTGATAGGCACATAGGTTGGTTCCATATCTTTGCAATTATGAATTGTGCTGCAATAAACACATGGCTGCAAGAGTCTTTTTGATATAATAATTTTTTTCCTTGGGGTAGATACCCACTAGTGGGATTGCTAGATAGAGTGGTAGATCTACTTTTAGGCGAAAATATTATTTCCCGTTAGTATTGTGACACATGACATTCCTGATGAGGAGAATCTGGAAATACACTAGTTTTATTAGTCTACTCAGGCTGCCAGAACAAAATACCACAGACTACGGGGCTTAAACAACAGAGATTTATTTTCTCACAGTTTGGAGTATGGGAAGTCTGAAATCAGGATGCCAGCATGCTTGGGTTCTAGTGAGGGCACCCTCCTGGCTTGCAGATGGCAACCTTTTTCCTGCATCCTCACTTATTGAAGAGAGAACTCTGGCATCTGTTCCTCTTCGTATAAGGGCACAAGCTCTGTTGGAGTAGGACCTCACCCTTCTGACCTCACTTAAACTTTACCACCTCCTCATAGGCCCTATCTCTAAATTTGGTCACATTCTAGAAAGGGCTTCAACATAGGAATTTGGGAGAAACACATCCAGTTCACAACACCACAAGCCTTACCACTGATACATCATTTGATTCACTGAGCAGTGGTTGAGAACACAAGCTCCAAAGCTCATCCTGCCACATGCTAGCTGTGTGACCTTGACCAAGTTACTCAATCTACTTTGTGCCTGTTTCCTCACTTATACAATAGGTATTCTAATAGCACATATTTCAAAAAGTTATCATGAAGATTAAGTGAATTAATATTTGTAAAGCTTTTGGAACAGGGCTAGACTTCAAGGTACTATATTAAGCATTAGCTTTTATTTGAATTAGCAGTTCCACTTAAGTATTATCTTAAAGTAATAATTATAGAGTTATTTACTTACTCAACAAACATTGAGGGAGCTCTGACAGACATTCCGCTAGTCACTAAGTAAACAGTAGTGAAAGAGTGGTGTGACCAAAGATTTGTAAATAAGAATCTCATTGCCATATTGCTTGAGACAAGAAAAAAACTGGAAACAACTTGGATGTCCCCAAATAAGAAATTAGTTAAATAAATTATGCTGTATCTATACAGCAGAATAAAATGTTGACACTAAAGGGATAAAACAAGAAAAGCTTCTAAATGCATAACTACATGGAGAGATAGTCACAGTATATATGTCTGCCTCAGGGCCATTTATTTGCTGTTCTTTCTGCCTAGAAAAGCTGACACATAGTAACTGCTCAATAAATAATTGTTGAATGAATGAACTAACTGAAAAAGATAAGTTGTAAAGTAATATGTACTATATAATTCTATTTCCCAAATACATACAGAGAAGAGAGACTTCAGAGTTTATACGAAAATATTATAATGACTATGATTGGTCAATAAGATTGTGGATGATTTCTACTTTATCTTTTTTGCTTATCTATATTTTCTACATTGCATGTAACAACCATGTTTATTTTTATTAAAAGGGCAATTTATTTTTAAAAAGGCAGTTTATTTTGAAATGGGAGTTTATGTGCAAAGAATTAAATATAGTTCACTAAGTAAAAATATTAATACAGGTCCCAGAATTATGATATAACAATGTGACATTTATCAAATGCTGACCATGTGCCAGCCACTGTTTTAAGTGCTTTGCATGCATTATTTACATTACCACAATCTTATATGGTAGTTGCAACAAATATACAATAGAATCTGACAGCAGCCACCCTGGGACAACTTGTTCTCCCCAGAACTATGCCAATTTGATCTTAGTTCATGGTCCAACAATTTTTTTGACTTTTAAAAATTGTGGCAATATGTATATAACATAAAATCTACCATTTCAATGATTTTTAAGTATACAGTTCATTGGCATTAAGTACATTCACTTTGTGGGGCAAACATCACTGCCATCCATCTCCAAAATTTTTATATCATTCCAAACAGAAACTCTATACTCATTAAACAATACCTCCCCATTCCCTTAAACTTCCTGCCCCCACACAGCCCCTGGAAACCACTATTCCACTTTCTATCTTTATGAATTTGCCTATTCTTGGTACTTCAAATAAGTGGGATCACACACTACTTGTTCTTTTACATCTGGCTTATTCACTTAGCATAACATCTTTCAGGTTCATCCATGTGCCAGAATCTCCCTCCTTTTTAAGGCTGAATGATACGGTTTAGCTGTGTCCCCACCCAAATCTCATCTTGAATTGTAGTTCCCATAATCCCCACGTGTCATGGGAGGGACCCGGTTGGAGGTAACTGAATCTCATGCTGCTGCTGTTCTCATGATAGTGACTGAGTTCTCAAGATATCTGATGGTTTTATAAGGGGCTTTACCCTCTTTTGCTCAGCACTTCTTCTTGCTGCTGTCATGTGAAGAAGGACGTGTTTGCTTCCCCTTCCACCATGACTGTAAGTTTCCTGAGGCCTCCCCAGCCATGCTAAACTGTGAGTCAATTAAATCTCTTTCCTTTATAAATTACCCAGTCTTGGGTATGTCTTTATTAGCAACATGAGAACGGACTGATACACTGAATAATATTTCTTTGCATGTATAGACCACATTTTGTTTATCCATTCACCTGTCAGTGGACACTTGGGCTGCTCCACCTTTTGGCTATTGTGAATAATGCTGCTGTGAACATGGGTATACAGATATCTCTTCAAGTTCCTGCTTTTGATTCCTTTGAATACATGCCCAGAAATTGAATTGCAGGATCACATAGAAATGCTGTTGACCTTTTGAGGAACTGCCATACTGTTTTCCACAGTGGCTGTGCCAAAGCCCCGAAACTCGGAGGAAGCCAGTCTGGTGCCACTTTCCTTAATACCTCTCTTTCTTCCCTATCTCAACACTCCTTGTTTTAACTCTTTAGCACCCTACTGCTTCCCATCACTCTTGGAGAGGGTTGTAGAGGAGAGAGGAGGACACAGTGTGAAGCAGTTGTGGGAGCTCAATGCCAAATTTCAAGTAAGACATTTTCGTGATTACTTTCTTCCTGCATAAAGGTGGCAAGACTCTTTGGGCACCTGAATTGTTGAAAATGATGGTCAGGTTGAGATTCTACTATAGAATCTCATTTTTATTTGTGGATCATATTTGTGAAACAATGGAAACAATTGTTGGGGATTCATATGGTTTGGATATTTGTCCCTTCCAAATCGCATGTCGAAATGTGACCCACAGTGTTAGAGGTGGGGCCTGGTAGGAGGTTTGTGGGTCAAGGGGGTGGATCCCTCATGAGTAGCATGGTGCCCTCTCTGTGGTTATGAGTTCACGCAAGATCTGGTTGTTAAAAGAGCCTGGCACCTTCCCCCTCTCTCTCTGTCTCCCTCTCTTGCCACATGACATGCCTGTTCCCCCTTTGTCTTCTGCCATGAGTAAAAGCTTCCTGAGGCCTCACCAGAAGCAAATGCTGGTGCTTTGCATGTACAGTCTGCAGAAATGTGGGCCAAATGAACTTTTTTCTTTATAAATTACCCAGCCTCTGGTATTCCTTTATAGCAATGCAAAACAGATGATGGGGATGATGAAAAAGTTCTGGAGACGGGTAGTGGTCACAGTTGTACAACAGTGTGAATTTACTTAATGCCACTGAACTATGCACTTCAAAATGATGAAAATGCTATATTTTGTTATGTATATATTACCACAATTAAATATGTATGCATATACAACCATATAGCATCACCTGGGAAAAATCACAATTTCAGTTTTCTTCTCTATAAAATACCTCTTCTTTCTGATTCTCAGAACAGTAAGTTGATTACTCTAGACATACACATGCTTTGATAAGAATAAAACATTATGCAAAAGTATTTTGGTTTTGGTGAAATACTCTTTTTAGCACGCGATAGTGGCTCACTGTTGGGATAATATTCCTGACCACAGATTTTATCCATTGGGGAACAACTGGGGTAGTGACAAAACCCAAGGCTCCTTCCATCTGACATCCACTGGCTATGGGAAATCCAGTGTGTTACAAATGTTTTTCTTTCCTTTTAGTAGGAGGATTGCCTCTCTCCATTGCACATGACCAGATGATGCCTTAAAAGAGTAAACTCCTGAGAAAACCCTTCTAAAGCAACTGAATTAGAAAAACAACGACGATGGGCTGGGCGCGGTAGCTCACGCCTGTAATCCCAGCACTTTGGGAGGCCGAGGGGGGAGGATCACGAGGTCAGGAGATCGAGACCATCCTGGCTAACATGGTGAAACCCTGTCTCTACTAAAAATACAAAAAATTAGCCGGGTGTGGTGGCAGGTGCCTGTAGTCCCAGCTACTCAGGAGGCTGAGGCAGGAGAATGGCGTGAACCTGGGAGGCAGAGCTTGCAGTGAGCCGAGATCGCGCCACTGCACTCCAGCCTGGGTGACAGAGCGAGACTCCGTCTCAAAAAAAAAAAAAAAAAAAAAAAAAAAGCAAAATAAAAACAACAATGATGGAACTGGGAACCTAAAGGACAATTCTGTCTCCTTCTTAGCTAATTGGAGGCAGGTTTCCTGTTTGATCTCTGTGTCCCTTCACCTTTCTTCACTTCTCCTGAGAGATGAAGTTACATTGCCTCCCAGGGATTGGCCATCTCAGTCCCGCAAGAGGCCAGGCATCCTTTCCTCACTGCAGGGGACTGATGAGTTCATACGACGTTAGGGGAGGAGCATCCCAATGACCTCAACAGATGAACCTGGGAGATTTCCCACAGACTGCCCAGCACTGGCCCTGAAGGAGCATAGCTTGGTTTGTAATTTCTCTTACAGATGTTTATTTATCCGATTTACTGAGATTGATTTTTGAAATGTGCAGCTGCCTGAATTGTGCACACTTTCAGAGCTCGATGTAAACCAGATACACCCTGCCTAATCCATCACCTCAGATTTACATTAACAAGGAGGCAAGCCAGGCGGTAGCAGCCGCCCTCTATCCTCCGTCCTTTTATGCCATTGTTATGATTTTATGCCTCTGCAATAAGTTACACACCCACCTTTTCCCTCACCCCCTATTCAGCTTTGTTTGCACTCCAGGCACAGAGAAAGAGAAAAAACTGCGGTAGATGGAAGCTAAGGCCCTGCAAACCAGTCATTCCTAGTTATCCGCTTTTAATACATCACTCCTTTGCTGACAATTTCCAGTGATTCTCCATTTTCATAGATGACAATGTCCTAATTACAGAACCTGGACTTGAGGAGCGTATTAGTCCATTTTCACCCTGCTGGTAAAGACATACCTGAGACGGGGCAAGTTACAAAAGAAAGAGGTTTATTGTACTTACAGGTCCACGTGGCTGCGGAGGCCTCAAAATCATGGTGGAAAGAGGCATGGTGGCTGCAAGAGACAAGGAAAGCCAAGTGAAATGGGTTTCCCCTTATCAAACCATCAGATCTTGTGAGAGTTATTCACTACCATGAGGGCAGTATGGAGAACCGCCCCCATGATTCAATTCTCTCCTGCTGGTTCCCTCCCACAACACGTGGGAATTATGGGAGTACAATTTAAGATGAGATTTGGGTGGGGACACAGAGCCAAATCATATCAAGAGACTACTTTAATTTGCATTTTCAGCTGGATCCCACCCCCTCTCCTATTTGACTTGACCATAAGGTTCTACAGGAGAGGGCCCTGTGTTTCTCATCACTGTGCATATAGCACATAACACATGCCAGCTGAACGGTTGTTGGGAAAATAAATGAAGTGCCCATCATCTCAAATTTAGTACCTAGTGAATCTGAAGAGGGCCTGGAAGAAGATGTCCCTGCAATGGTGAGCAGAGACTTAAGAAATCAGAGTGCTTGAACTCCCTTTCCAGTTGTATTAAATGGAGTGCCCTGTGATCCTTCATGCTGGCCAGTGAGAAGAGAGGGTCTGGCTTTTGCCTGTGGATGTTTCCTTCCCAGAAGCTCATAAGCTCTTGCCAATCTTATTAAACTCAGCCATAAGCTTCGCAGTAATGACAGCTCCCAATTTTGCAGGTGGTCTTGCTGCAGGCAGGCAGGCAGCAGATGAGGCTGTGCACTGAGATCCCATTTCATTTGCTCCAGCTCCTTTCTGAGCTGGAGAAAATGAACATGTGTGTCATCACTATTTACGTTTTATAAATGCTAATGTCACAGTATATCATACAAGATGTAAAACAAATGCACTTACCTGTGATAATGCATGCATTTAATTTAGATGCTAAATACAAATGAATAATGTAATAAATAAGGTGCTGAATGATTAAAATGAACCCTTAATTTCTCACAATTGTTCAAGAAGGAAATTACAGGAAAATATTAATGCTTTTCATAATGATCATTTCACTGGAGGTAAGCAGAAAGCCACTAGATTATCATTTGTCCCAATTCAATACAATCAATTCAATTAAAGGCCATAGTGTCACTTGAAAACGATTCTTTCTTTAACTTTCATTTTAGGTTCAGGGGTACACGTGCAGGTTTGTTATACAGGCAAATTGCATGTCATGGAGACTTTGTATACAGATTATATCACCACCAGTTAATAAGTATAGTACCTGATAGGTAGTTTTTCAATCTTCACCCTCTTCCCCAACTCCACCCTCAAGTAGGCCCCAGTGTCTGTTTCTCCCTTCTTTGTGTTCATATGTACTCAATGTCTAGCTCCCACTGATAAGTGAGAACATGTGTTATTTGGTTTTCTGTTCCTGAGTTATTTCACTTAGGATAATGGCCTCTAGCTCCTCCATGTTGCAAAGAACATAATCTCATTCTTTTTTATGGCTGCGTAGTATTCCATAGTGTATATGTGCCACATTTTCTTTATCCTATCATTGATGGGCATTTAGGTTGATTCCATGTCTTTGATATCATGAATAGTGCTGCAATGAACATATGCATGCATGTGTCTTTGTGGTAGAATAATTTATGTTCCTTTAGGTTTATACCCAATAATGAGATTACTGACTCGAATGGTAATTCTGCTTTGAGTTCTTCGAGAAATCGCCAAACTGTTTCCCACAAAGGCTAAACTCATTTACATTCCCACCAGCAGTGTATAAGCATTCCCTTTTCTCTGCAACCTCACCAGCATCTGTTCTTTTTTGACTTTTTGATAATAGCCATTCTGACTGGTGTGAGATGGTATCTCATTGTGGTTTTGATTTGCATTTCTCTAATGATTAGTGATGTTGAGCATGTTTATATGCTTGTTGGCCACATATATGTCATCTTTTGGAAAGTGTTCATAACTTTTGCCCACTTTTTAATTGGGGTTTTTTGTTTTTTGCTTGTTGATTTGTTTAAATTCATTATAGATTCTGGATATTAGGCCTCTGTCAGATGCATAGTTTGTGAATATTTTCTCCTCTTCTGTAGGTTGTCTGTTTACTCTGTTGATAGTTTCTATGGCTGTGCAAAAGCTCTTTAGTTTAATTAGGTTCCATTTATCAATTTTTGTTTTTGTTGCAGTTGCTTTTGTCATGAAATATTTGCCAGGTCATATGTTCCAAATGGTATTTCCTAGGTTATTTTCCAAGGTTCTTAGAGTTTTAGGTAAAAAAAAAAAACTATTCTTCTACATAAATTTTTAGTATACAGACAATATTTTTACATTTTCATGTGGATTCATGGAGTTTTAGAATGAGAAATAACCAGAATGGCCATATAGTTCAATAGCTATCACAGGTGAAGAAACAGAAGACAAGGCAGTTAACAATTTTCATAGAAGCATTTGTATATATTTAGGAAACAATGTTTAGAGAATTGATTTTCTTTCCTGGTGCATATGTCACAGAAAACTTTGGCAATCATAAATGAAAATATTTTCTCTGGTTTAATCAACCTTTAGCTAAAAGTTATCTTTAATATGGTACCACACAGGACTTCTTTCTTACTTGCCTTTCCCAGGCCAATTTCTTCACACAAAGTTACCAGATTGGATCTCTCTTTGACACCCTCAAAGAGTCAAGAACTAAGGCTGGGTACAGTGGTTTACACCTAAAATCCCAAAGCTTGAGGAGGCCAAGGCAGGAGGACTACTTGAGCCCAGGAGTTGGCAGCTGCAGTAAGCTATGATCACACCACTGCAACCCAACTATCAAAATAAATAAATAAATAAAGGACTAAGTCTGGGACTTAGTCAAGGACCAGGACTTCATGGAAAGTATTCCTCAGGGAAAGGAGATCAGCACTGATAAGAAAGTGTGCTTTCCAACTTCTTCACATCTCGTGCCACATAGACTGCTCTATGCGACACACCAGTGTATGCTGACAAGGCTGCTACTGATGGCGAGCGGCTGATTCTGGGACTTCAGCTGCTCCAGGGCCCACCTGGCAGTCCCAAGAGCTCAGCACATCTGTACCTGTTCCTGAAACACCGTTTGGATAGCTTGGATCTACAGGAGACACAGCCAATTTATGGAGCTCCAGCAAGTGAGGCCCAGTCTGAGGGATCACCCCAAGACAAAGTCACTGAGGCATGTGTGGTAAGAATTTATTTCCTGTTTCCTGTGTGTCTACATTTAACTATCAGAAATTGAATTAAGGCTTAAGCGTAATCTTTACTTAACCAGAGCTGAGCAGTTAAACTTACTGCGAGGTCGTGTCCAGAACACCATTCTGAGGCTGACTAAATTTAAATATTTCATTATTTATAGCGACCTTGGGTATGTAGGAATTACAGCCAGGTAAAGGCACAAAATTAACCCTGTAGGAGAAAAGTTGGACAAGTAGCCGCCACAGAAAGGCTGATTTCATTCCCCTCTTGATTCCTTTGGTCAGATATATCTCTAAACACTTTCTCAGTTGAGTCTAGACAAAAGAGACCAAAGGTATTGCAGATTTCATTTGACATATCCTAAAAGAGGTAGA
Source organism: Pongo abelii (assembly GCF_028885655.2). Taxonomy (NCBI): domain Eukaryota; kingdom Metazoa; phylum Chordata; class Mammalia; order Primates; family Hominidae; genus Pongo; species Pongo abelii. The sequence continues at coordinate 17,152,996 of NC_071985.2, forward strand.
ATATTGAAAATACCCAGCATGATGCATTGTTCCTCATAGGCACTCTATAAATAAAAATTTCCTGCCCTTCTTTTTGTCTGCCTCTTTATATAGATTTTTTTTAATACTTTCAGTTCTGGGATACAGGTGCAGAACGTTCAGGTTTGTTACATAGGTACATGCCATGGTGGTTTGCCACACCCATTAACCCATCATCTACATTAGGTGTGTCTCCTAATGCTATCCCTCCCCTAGTCCCCCCATCCCCCAACAGGCCCCGGTATGTGATGTTCCCCTCCCTGTGTCCATATGTTCTCATTGTTCAACTCCCACCTATGAGTGAAAGCATGTGGTGTTTGGTTTTCTGTTCCTATGTTAGTTTGCTGAGAATGATGGTTTCCAGCTTCATCCATGTCCCTGCAAAGGACATGAACTTATCCTTTTTTATGGCTGCATAGTATTCCATGGTGTATATGTACCACATTTTCTCTATCCAGTCTATCATTGATGGGCATTTGGGTTGGTTCCAAGTCTTTGCTATTGTGAATAGTGCTGCAATAAATACACATGTGCATGTATCTTTCTGGTAGAATGATTTATAATCCTTTGGGTATATACCCTGTAATGGGATTGCTGGGTCAAATGATATTTCTGGTTCTAGACCCTTGAGGAATTGCCACACTGTCTTCCACAATGGTTGAACTAATTTACACTCCCACCAACAGTGTAAAAACGTTCCTGTTCCTCCACATCCTCTCCAGCATCTGTTGTTTCCTGACTTTTTAATGATTGTCATTCTAACTGGCATGAGGTGGTATCTCATTGTGGTTTTGATTTGCATTTCTCTGATGACCAGTGAAGATATGCTTTTTTTCATATGATTGTTGGCCACATAAATGGCTTCTTTTGGAAAGTGTCTGTTCATATCCTTCACCCACTTTTTGGTGGGGTTGTTTGTTTGTTTCTTTGTTTTTTCTTGTAAATGTGTTTAATTTCCTTATAGATTCTGGATATTAGCCCTTTGTCAGATGGATAGACTACAAAAATTTTCTCCCATTCTGTAGGTTGCCTGTTCCCTCTGATGATAGTTTCTTCTGCTGTGCAGAAGCTCTTTAGTTTAATTAGGTCCCATTTGTCAATTTTGGCTTTTGTTGCCATTGCTTGTGGTGTTTTAGTTATGAAGTCTTTGCCCATGCCTATGTCCTGAATGGTATTGCCTAGGTTTTCTTCTAGGGTTTTTATGGTTTTAGGTCTTAGGTTAAAGTCTTTAATCCATCTTGAATTAATTTTTGTGTAAGGTGTAAGGAAGGGGTACAATTTCAGTTTTCTGCATAAGGCTAGCCAGTTTTCCCAACACCATTTATTAAATAGGGAATCCTTTCCCCATGCTGATCTTTGACAAACCTGATAGATTTTGGTTTTTTTTTTTTTTTTTTTTTTTTTTTTGAAAAAAATGTATCCTTGTCTTAGGGTCCTCAGTGTATCAGGAAGTGTATTAGAGTAAAATAGGTCAGATCAGTCAAATAGCAAAAATAGTACACAAAATATTTTAAAACTTGTTGAGAGTTTGCTACCATGATATTCACTATTCAAGGTACTGTGCATGCTGCTGCAAATATGGTCATGCAACACAGAATCACATGTTAAATCAAAGACAGGCCACATATGTGATGGCGGTCCGATAAGATTAAAATGGAGTTGAAAAATTTCTGTCGCCTAGTGGCACTGTAACTTTTGTAATCTCACAGTGTGATTACTTTACTGTTTTCATAGATTTACTGTAGCCTAAGTGTTTATGAAGTCTATAGTCATGTACAGTAATGCCCTAGGCCTTGCTGAACCTGATTCTGCAGGGTGATGAGCTACAAAATTCTTCCCCCACAGAGGAGCCCTCAATAATCCGGTAGACTGGAGGAATGTAAGTGAGTCTCTTTTCCCAGAGATTCTAGTGCTTTCCCAGTAGGTTTGTGAATAAAGCAGCCATACAGGCAGAGACACAGGTTATACATGGGCTCTAATACCAAATTGAATTTCTCCAAGTCTTCTCTAGGTACTACCCAGCAGAAATAAAATTGAGCCCCAAATACACCAACATAGCACATAAGGACTATCAGCTAACCTGGAGGCAGGTTGTTATTTTTATTTCTCATGGAAAAGCCACATTTTCTAGATTTAAGTTCGTGTTGTCTTTCTGTCATGCTTCTGCAAGGAACGCAATCCCTGAGGTTACTATTCACCATGATACCATCTTAGCCAACATCGCTTTTATTCAAGTAAGTGGTTTTACAGTGAGCAAATTAAGGCAATGGGCTGATATGAAGAGTGTCTTAAAATATAGGATTTATTATTATTCAGGTATGGTGAGGCCAACAGCTCAGGAGATATTAGCCATTGAAAGCATAGCTTGTTACAATTCCTAAGGTGTGGGAGCCATGCCATGGCATTGGGGTGGGGGGCACACCAGGAATCCCCAGGCTCAGCCAGGAGGCAGAGGGAAAAACATGTGCAAGAGCCCTTATTTCTACACAGAGGGATAGCGAAGGCAGGGCAAGCAGGCTTAGGCTTGGCTAGTGTGAATAATTTCAGTGGGCTCTAGGGCATAGAGGCTATCCCTAGTTTTCTGGTACTTGGCTTTGGGATGATTAGGGCAGGTACATAGTAGACCAGAGTGTGAGAACCAGCTAAAGGAGGCATGGGGGTGTACACTTTGGACTGGTTAATCTGCACATGAAAGGCATGCTCCCCTCTATCTCTGGGGCTAGTCGGGATGGTCCTTGACTATCTAGGAATTGGTTAATCCTGGGAGGGGCAGTCCTTCCACAGCCAGCAAGGCCTCAGATGCCAATAAATCAGAATACAGAGAAGACATGATTAATACAGATGGGATTCTCTGCTCCCAGCATGCATCCCTTTACTCAGAAAGCCTTGGAGAAAACACAAAATGATTGTATTGAAGACTCAGTAAGACTTCTTTCATAAGGAAACACCTTGCAAACGTGGAGTGCTGTCCTCCAGGATGTACTGTATGCTCTTTACTGCTGTTTCTTTTACAACCACTATACATTGTTCAAGAACAAAGGAGTGAAAGTGGAAGTGCCTTCTTGCACTATTACAACTAATGATCCACTTGCAATGTTCATTTCCTATTCCCATGAATTTAGACACTCTTGTGTTAGAGTCAAAAGATGGAATTCATGCCCTGGGGGCCATAGTATAGTTTCTATTAATCCAAAAATTGAGACTTCCACCAAGTCTTTTCACCCTCCTCCTGTCATGGAATGAAAGACAATAACAGATAGGCTGGTGGATCTCACCATCAAGGGAAACTGGAGCTGCTGCTGAACATTGAGGACATGGACCAGGATGCCTGGAACCAGGGTACCCTTTGGGGTGCCTCCCTGTAGTGCCTTCCAAAATTTATCAGATGACCACATGTTGACTTCCAAAATTTATCAGATGACCACAGCAACTTACAAAACCAAGACAGCCAAGGAACCAGATCATTCAAGATCAAAATTTTTGTCACTAGGTAAAAATCTCAACCAATTGAGGTGACAGCTGAGGGCAAAGCAAAAATGGAACGAAATGGAGAGGACAGAAGTTATAAAACCCAAATAAAGCCTTGTGATCTGTTGCAGAAGTGAGGACTGTAAAAAGGAAAGACCGACATTTTCTTCCATTCCCCTCCCACTTCCCCCAACTATTTCATAGAGGTATGTTAATAGTGATTCAGTTATCAATTTTGTTCATAGTTAAAAGATATCATGTAGGGATCATGGCTAAATCAGAGGATAAGTGAACATCACCAGACATGAATGCAAGAACCAATGAGGCATTGGACCCCCGTTTTGTGGGAAAGGTTGAGAGATTTTTCATCCGTAAGAACAATCGTTAAGCAAGAACATATTGGTCTGTAACCTTAAGTATGGGAAGGAGTATGAATATGAATTTTAAGAACCCCAAAGTACAAATTGTGCAGCTATTGCTCAGTTGGCACTTATTATGACCCCCTTCTATTTTATCTACCTATAATATAGACGCAGGAAAGTTTGTAAAGCACATGTTCTAGACTCCCTTGCTGCCGAAATTTTACCTGTGACCAGCGCTTTCTAAGTCTTGCGGGTGGAAGGGAGCAACCTGGGATGTTGACTTGCATGAAGCGGTTGGATCACCTGACAAGCATGTGGGGCAGTTACAATGAAGTCTCGGGTCTCCAATAGTTACTACGGCAGTGATGTTTACACATATGATATGGTTGGGACTATTCACTCTATAGCTTCTAAGCCTGGTTCCCTGGCTCTGAGATATTGTATGGGAAACCTGATATCTTTTAATAAACATTGCTTTCTGCTAAAACTAGTTAGAATGGATATCTTTCTACAACTAAGAGCCTGATTCCATTCAAACTGACCCTCACAGTAACCATATGAAGAAGGCTCTGTTGTCATTGCTGTCATTTTACTGATGGAGAAATGGACGCACAGAATAGCCCAAGGCCCCCAAGCTAGTCAGCTGAAAGGCAGGACTTAAATTCAGGTTAGTTCATTCCAAAGCCCTATTATCATCCTCTGTGCTATGTAATATCCAAGGATCTAGCAGACCAGGAGTAGAGGATGAGGGGGAAGAAAAGTAAGCGTAGAAGCAGGTAAAAAAGATCCTCAGAGAATTTTAAATGATTTATCTGTGTAGCCAAAACTGTAAGTGACAGACACTTGGTTCAAACACAAATTTATGGATTCAATTTCTGTATTCTTTTCACTACACCATATGTAAATTACTAGCTGTGTTTATATGAAATTAAGAGCTTATGAAGATGAGGAATTTTAGAACTGTGGGATGAACTGGCTACCTTTGACTATGCTGAAAGGCTTAATGAATGAAAATGACAAACTCAAGGTTTTAAATTCTTAGTTCAAGACATGGTTTAAGTAACAGAATCTAAGATATTCACTCTCCATATGTGTGCCAGCTTGTAATTAATTTATTGAAAATATGATTCAACCACATTTAGGAATATTAGATATGATTAAATTTAGATATGTTTCTTATAGGAATTACATGAGATTAAGTTATACTATGGGGACTATTATAAAGATTTGTCTAAATATTTAGAGTACTTATACTTAACATATATGGATCGACTCTTACCACTGTAAGTATATACATGTAAATGTGAGATTTGTTTCAACCAAAAATTCAGAAGACGAAGAGTATAATTTTCCGTCTCAGCTCCTTGTATCACATTTAAGCTTATATCCCATCTCTTCTAACATGTTCAATGATTCCTCAAAGTTTTTGGTCCACAGTTAGGACTTTTAAAATGTATTCTGGCATTATGATGTTTCACTTTTGAAATCCAACATTGTGTCATTTATTAAGGTGACCCTTAAGATGGTGGGAAGGTGGATGAGCTCCATCCGTCATCTTATATTAGAAACATCATAACCAGCCATCAAGAAGGTGTTTTTCCCTGGAATATAAATATTTTACTATTAAAATGTCATGGCTCCTGAGAATATGAATAAATATGTTATTTAAAAGCATATCCAATTATTTATCTATATCAGTTTAGACTCATGGATTCTCATATTACTGTGGGTTATATTAATAATTTATTATTATTATTTATTTTTCTCAAATTTTCACAGATTTGGCCATGAGGAGTCCTTTCAAATTGGGTCTACATACCTTTGATATGTTCCCATCATTTTTTTGAGATCTTCCTTACTTTCTGGCACCTCAAAATGTTTCAGGTTTATCTGGTACTTTCCTTGCCCCAGACCTGGAATCAGAACGCAATAGAAATTTTAGGTAATAGATGATGTGCTTATTGATATTTGGGTGTGATTGCTTCCAGGCCCTTTCAGTCAATGAAACCAGGAGTACATCTGTGATTCCATACTGATATAAATATGTAATTGTATAAAGAAATAAATGGGGGAAAAAGAAAGCTCTTTGGTAGATTTTTAACTACAAAATGTAAAAGATATGATGGAAATAGAAAATTACCATTTGGCAAACACCATAGAGATCATTATTTCAGTAGAGTCTAAAATTAGTGGACAAAAGTATTAAGCATAATGAGAAACAGAATATTCACATAGTCTCAATGTATCTCCTCACAAGACACTTATTAATTACAAAGAGAAAAATAATCTATTTACAGTGAAGGAAGCTGGCAGACACACAACTTAACCAAGTGATCAAAGTCACCATCACCAGAAATGGGATGGGCAAATGGATTGTGTGCTCCTCGTGTGATGCACTGAGAAGTACACAGCAGGACTCTGGGATGTGTCTGGCAGAAGTTCATACATCATCTGAATCTAATCACAAGGAAGCGTCAGGCAAACCCAAACTGAGAAATAGTATCCTCAAGAACTAGCCAGTATTCTTGAAAAATGTCACGATCATGACAGACCAAGGAAGACGGAGAGACTATTCCAGATTAACGGGGACCAGGGAAACAATGACAACTAAATGCCACGTGTGATTGTGAATCAGATCCCAGATTAGGAAAAGGGCTTCACAGGACAGTGGGTGAAATTTGAGGAAGGTCTGCAGATTAGATAATAGGACTGGCAGTCTCAACTTCCTGATTTTTGAGAGTTTTCCTGTCATTTGGGAAACTGGGTGAAGGCTATACCGAAAATTCATTTAGTATTTTGACAACCATTTTCTAAATCAAAAATCGTTTTAAATGAAGAGGTAAAATATTAGAAAAATTTCCTAAAAGCATACCCAGAAACAGTTATGTAAAAGGAACCAAATGCCTAGCCATGAAATATTGCTGGCTGCCTGTTAGGGTAGCTGCTCTCAGAAAGACCAGGAGAGCGCCCGGTCTTTCTGAACTAAGGCCAGTTATGACTAACCCTTCTCTTACCTGAGGTTACACTTATTAGCAGCAAAAGGGCAATGACCACAGCAGCCTCTGGAGGCTGGCCCTTCTAGAAGACCAGGTAGGGGAAGGTTCTTATATATCTCAAGTGTACCCTAAGGGATAATTACATTAGAAAATGGAGTACTTTTTGGCCAGGTGCGGTGGTGGCTCACACCAGTAATCCCAGCACTTTGGGAGGCCAAGGTGGGTGGATCACCTGAGGTCAGGAGGTCAAGACCAGCCTCGCCAACATGGCGAAACCCGCCTCTACTAAAAATACAAAACTTAGCTGGGTGTGGTGGCGGATGTCTGTAATCCCAGCTATTAGGGAGGCTGAGGCAGGAGAATCACTTGAACCTGAGAGGCGGAGGTTGCAGTGAGAGGAGATCGTGCCATTGCACTACAGCCTGGGTGACAGAGAAAGACTCTATCTCAAAAAAAAAAAAAAGAAAGAAAGAAAGAAAACAGAGTACTTTTTAATTTAAAATATATATTTAAAAGATGTGTGCTAAAAAAATTTTTGCTACCATCTTCAGCTACCAAAAAAACCACTTATGACATTATATATTTCAAGGTTATATTGAAACGCACAATTAATGTGGCTATTTTGATGAGCTATCAGTTGTTCATCTTTCTTTCTTGCAACTTGGATGCTATGGTCTGAATACTTGGTAATATCTGCACTAAGGGATATTTGGATTTCAGGCACTGGTTAAATTTACATTATGAACAATAAGTGCTTTTCTCAGCATGAGAAAATGTTTTCTGAATTCAGGCACTTGTAATAACATGCAAAATTAGTGAAACAGCAATATCTATATGGAATTCTTGAGTGGAAATGACTTTAATGACTCATACTTTACTCATGACATTGAGCACAGAACTTGACTCATAAAAGGTTCTCTAACAGATTTTTAAATGATTTAATATTTGTTTATCCTCAAAGTTTATTTGTTTTAGAATATTTGCCGATGCATTGTCTTTTTTTGCAGGGCATGGAGGAATATCTTCTTTGGTTTGTGTGTCCTCTTTGGAATAAATAACTAACTCATCTCCAATACTAGCTTATTTTTACATCTAAGAGTTCATTATCTTCACTTTCAATAGTCTTTCATTATTGCAATCTCCATAAAGGGGCCCATGGCAAAGCTCCTATTGCTCTGGCCTCTTCTTGAACTCTTGTGGGTGGGACTAGGTTTCCAGAAATTCCCTCCTTCTCCAGTATGTCTAAACATACTCAGAATATCATTTTTTATCTTATAAAAAAGAAGCCCTTTGCTATGCTGAGTATACTTAACTAGGTCTGCAGGGCAAATGTTAATCTATAGGATATACACAGGATGTTTAGAATATGTTTGTATATTATAAACCATATAGCCAATATACCATGTGTATTCACTCATACACATATACACTCTGCATGCAATTCTGTGTGTTTCTAGGCATATAGCTAAGAATGAAGTGGTTGAAGCTTTCATGGAGGAGGTGGAGACCTTGCTAAAATCATGATGTGTTAGCTAACAATATAAGTAAAATCTCTGACCACCCACAAATGCTTCAGTTAGAACAAATGTGCATAATACATTTAAGTGACCGATACATTTTCAATGTTGGAGATTGGCACTGTCCAGGGTAGTGGAAGGAATGTTCGACTTAAATTTAAAATATACAAATCCTAATCCTAGCTCGACCACTTGTTACAGAGTCATCTAACTTTTCTAAGTCTCAGGGGTTTTTTATTTATAAAATGAAGTAAATATGCCTATCTTCCAAATACGAGCAGATTAAACAGAAAATGAAAGTGGCCACTTTTTGTAAATATTAAATTGCTTCATTCAGGTATTCCTCAAATATGTATTGAGTGCCTCTGCATTAAATGCTGGGGACACAGCCTTAAACAGGTCAGATATCGTCCTGCTCTGATGGACTCTCCCTTCTGATGGAAGACAGACGTTCAACAATGCATTACACAATGTATAGTTTAATTGGTTCTGAAGCCTTTATCAAAGGGACCTATCCTGGCTCAGTCTGGGGAGTCAGAGAAAGCTTTCTTGTGTTGGTGTATGCTGAGCTGAGTAAGAATTACAGATGGCAGTGGGAGGAGGGAAGAGAACATTCCAGGCAAAAGAAGCAGCATGTCTAGGGGCTCAGTATCTTGCCCTCCATGGTGCTAACAACAGTAATGCATTTATCTCCAATGCAATGGGAAGTCATTGAGTGTTATGTTTTCTTTTCAGTAGTCTTTATTTTTTAAAGCACTTCTAGGTTCACAACAAATGACAGCAGAAAGTACAGGGAGTTTTCATATACCCCTTAATGTCCTTCAGTAGCCTTCTCAACTATTGACATCCTACACCAGAGTGGAACATTTGTTACACAATCAACAAACCAGCCTTGATACATCATCTTCACCCAACATCCATAGTTTCCATTAGGGTTCACTCTTGGTGTCATATGTTCTATGGGTTTTGTACATCCTACACAGAGGACACATATCTATCACTGAAGTATCATAAAGAGTTGTTTTATCACCCTAACAGTGATTTTGATAAAGGGAGAAACATGTTCAAAATTGCCTTTTAGCAGGATCTCCAGTGGCAGCATGGTAAATGAACTAAAGATGTCCAAGAGTGAATGTAGGAAGTTGATCTAGAGAACTTTAGAAATTTGGGTTAAAATTCTTGAAGGTCCATGGAAAGATGACCTCAAGACAAATGAGGGGAGGAGACCAGAGCAGAGCCCAGCATGGGACAGCAGGAAGTAGCCACAGGGAGAAGGTAACTGGAGTTCCTAGACAGAGGTCACTCTCACTCTAACCAGAAATTCAATGAGCCCCCTGTCCCTGAGAGTTCAAACAAAGCTCATTGTTCACATGGCTTCTTTATGAGAATAGCCTTGTGTCCTTTCACTGAAATGTCCATGACTTTGTCATGCCCATCAGGACTTAACGTGTTTAATATTATCAATTTCCCATGAGCATGTCCTCGTGTTTATTTTCTGAGACACATGATAAGACAGAGATTGGAAAGCGCCTCAGCTTTTCTTAGCTTGACTTTTCCACCTTATTCCCCAGGTCAAAAAAACTGTCCTTAAGAGTGAGGTTTTTCTTCTTTGCAGTTTAGCTTCCTGAGAAAGCAAGGGGGGGTTGCAAGGTCCTACACAAAAGAAGGCAGTCACATTTAGCCAAGGAGGAAAAGAGGGAATACAATCCCAAGTTCGGAAACATTTTCATGTTGAATTTGAGATTTTGTAAGAAAAATTCAAAGTTGGGCAGATTGGTGTGTGGCAAAAACTGCAAAACTTTATAGCTAATGTGCAGAAGTTGGCTTTTGGAGGGAGTAATTTGCTTGACAAGTATTACTGAGTACCTGCAAATGTAAACTAGACAGACCCTTTCAATTTACCCTTTATCAGCTTTCCTAAACTCGAACAAATGTCAAAGGGCCTGTCTTTCTTCCTTCTTTCCCTCCTTCCTTTCTTCCCTTCTTCCTTCACTTCCTCCTTCTTTACTTTCTTCTTTCTTCATCCCCTCATTCTTTTCCTTCTTCCCTCTTTTCTTTCTTTCTTCCTTCCTTTCTTCCCTCCCTTCCTTCTTTCCTCTCTCCCTTCTTCCCTTCTTTTCTTCCTTTTTTCTCTTTCCATCTTTCTCTCTTTCCTTAAGTTTATTCAAAAGTATGGTGTTTCAATGTTTTCTCCTACTTGAAAACATTCAACTGCTATGTTCTCAACCAAAATATTCCAAAAATGACCTAAAAAAAGATCACATAGGGAGGTCAAGAGGTGAGGTATAGAGTCTTGAGGGAATTCTTCATGTGAATGAGTTTTATTCATTTCTCTGACTTTATTGCTTCATTCTCAGTTGCCCCATTGGCCACTAAAAGATCTTTAGCCCTTCCTTTTACTTCTTCAATTGGAGAGATTTGGAAGGGACGTGGGGACATTTTTAAATAGAGAAGACATAAAAGGAGGAGAAAATATTTGAAAACGCTTGCTTTAAAAAATGTATAGGACACTGACTACAAGTAGATTCTGGGGCTCAAATGCTTAGATTCAAAATCCTGCCTCCTCCAACAGTCAGCTGTGAGATTTGAGGCAGATTGTTCAATTTCTCTGTGCCTCTGTTTATTCATCAGTAAAAACAAGATGCTTCGACAGGTTACTTGTCTGGTTAACAGGACAGTTCTGGGCACATGGTAAATAGAACCTTCCATCACCACTGCTGGAGAAGTGGGGCTCACCACTTTAGTGAACTGATCAAAGTAGCAAAGGGTAAAATCAGAGCAAGGAGATACGTCTTCTCCCTCCAAATGCAGTGCTCTCACCCCACCATTCCCAGCTTCTGCCTAAGTGGAATCCCCCCAAGAGTGAAGTTTGTATTCAGAATTCTGAATATCTCCCTAGAGTACTTAGCCACAGATGCATATTTCAATTTCTCTCCTTTGGATCACCTTTTCCTTATTGTATTTTACATTTTTGCATTCAAAATTGCAATGTGTTTTCTACCTAAGTTCCCCTCAGTTAAAAATATCATGCAGTACATCCCACTGTGGAGAAGAAATGTATCTAGTTAATATAGTCAGAGAAATAATGTGGTTAAAATCTTTTAATAGCTGTGTAAGCAGAGTGTCTACTCAACAGATGAGCGTATACATCCTTTTGTAACTCCTTTTTATTAATAACTCATTCATTAAGCACTGGTTCCAGCAATCTAGAAGAATTACTTTTTAGTTTGCATCTTAGAGAAAATATGAGAGGGAAAGAAGAAACCATGGTAATGTGCCAGTGACTTCAAACATAGTGGGACACTGGACCACCCCGATGCAGTCAACCAAGGTTCAGGTTCGGGGGGAAGCATAACAAGACACTCCACCAGCTTCCAAAGAAATAATTCATACAATCAACCTAACCTCACATTTATCTTGTCTTGACGATTATTGAGTCATTAATCTTCCCAGTGTCAAAGCATTGTCATCACTGAACCCAACTAAATCAGTATCCACGGCAATAAATAGAGTAGAGTACACATGGGTGAGAAAAACCTTGGCAGCAATAAGGACAGCATCACCTAATGAATTACCAGGAAGTGTTGAGTAAAACCAGCAGGCAGAAGAGGAGAAGCAGGAAGCGGTGGTGCCAGGATCTCATGACCGCTCCCCACCCCATCATCTTTGTTGCACCAAAGCTACAACATGGCTAGGAGAATCTGTGCTAGATTAACCAGAGGCAGAGCCAGCAATGTTTACAGCAAATCAGGGATGAACACACACGCGCAGGTATGCACACACACCCACTGAGTCCATATTTTTGGGATACAATTTGATGCAGGATATTAAAAAAAATTAAAGTCATCAAAAAGTCAGAATTTTGATCAATTTATTACACTATATTTTAATTACGATTAGGAGGAGAAGGTGTTCTGCCAACTTCTTTTCTTTTTTTTTTTTTTGAGATGGAGTCTCACTCTGTTGCCCAGGCTGGAGTGCAGTGGCTTGATTTCGGCTCACTGCAACCTCTGCCTCCAGGGTTCAAGCGATTCTCCTGCCTCAGCTTCCTGAGTAGCTGGGATTACAGGCGCACCCACCATGCCCAGCAAATTTTTGTATTTTTAGTAGAGATGGGGTTTCACCATGTTGGTCAGGCTGGTCTTGAACTCCTGACCTCAGGTGATCTGCCTGCCTCAGCCTCCCAAAGTGCTGGGATTACAGGCGTGAGGCACCACGCCCAGCCTTCCCGACTTATTTTCTATGTGTGAGACCTAGAGGCTTCTTCTGGCCCTAAAGAGAATGAAAAGAACACAGAATCAACAGAATGGCAAAGCAAATTGTTGGTGAATACTTGGGAGTATTCACTAAGGTGTTGGTGAATACTTGGGAAGGTATTATGACTCTAAAAGGATAGATATCAAGGCCCTGAGTATGTTACATGCCAATATGGCATCACATCTAACGGAAGGATCCCCGTCAGATGACATTCTGGGTAATATTTAATATTACGAGTTGGATGCTCTAAAGACTTGACATCAAGGCCAGGTTGTCCCATCCACGCCTTCCAGGCCCCAAGAAGCTGCTCTCTGGCCTACAGGTGTTCAGCCTGTCAGCTGTACTTCCTTATCCTGCCTCCACCCAGGGGCTGTGTGTACTTCAGGTCACATGAGTCTGAAGCAGTCGACTCCCAACTTTTCTGAATGTGAAGCCCTATTAGTAAAAAACTTTTGAGCATGTGTTCCTTATGTACTGTTACAAATTAATATATTACATTATACACATTTGCTCAAAAACGGAAAATTTAACAGAATGAGACATTACTTATTTTTTGTGTAGGTCCTATACACAGAAAATAAGTTGGCAGACCATCCTCTCCTCTCATCTGTAATTAAAATACAGTGTAATAAATTGAAAAAATTTCTCACTTTTTTGATGATTTTGATATTATTTTTATAATATCCTGCAAAGATGAACCATTTTAGCTTTCCTGCCTTCTGGGTTATATTCCCTGCCTGCAGGCAGAGACTGTGGAAGCCACGGCTTTTGTGAGTGCCACTGGGCTGGACCTGGGCTCTGCTGTGGCTCCCATTGTGCTGGGTGGTCTGAAGTCTGGCCCCTGAATTCTAGGATAGGAAGAACAGCTGGGGGAGTTTAGGAATGAGGGGTGGGCCCAAAGGGGTGCTGAATGACTCAAGGCAGATGCATTTAACCAGGTCCGATATTATCATAGATTTATTTGTTTTGGGAGGAGAAATACAAAATTTTTGGAAAAATGTATCACATAACCAATGGAAATATTTGCAAACTGCTCTCTATGTCACATGAGTTGCTTCTGAAAAGTACTTTCGTTGTTACTGTTAACTTGTCACCTCCACATTGTACATGAATGTGTGTGTTCCTGTGTATATCTTTTCCTTTGTTTTCAAAAACATCAGTGTTCTAGTGACAAGAATGTCCTTATTAAATATTTTCCAAATTTGGCACACTTGTCTTTTTGTAAATGAAAATTTCTAATTTATCCTTAAACTTTATAACTGTACTTTATTTGCCCTGAGATAACTTAGGAGCCTCTAAGAGGCACAAATTATTTGTATGGTCATTCCTTCACCTCATTATGAAATGTGACAATCATCCTATATTCTTAGACGGACGATATCTGCAAGGCTACTGACAAAGACTCTCTTCTTGACCAAATTCTAGTCAGGGTCCACTGAGCCCCCTTCTCTACTAGGCCTCATCCTTGGCCTACAAAGGCTGGAACAAACACAAACATAGTTTCTAGCAGCTCAAGGCCGCGTCCTTAGCATGCCCCTAATCTCCTTAAAGTGCCTGCCTAAGAAATGCAGGGCTGCCCAAGGAATTTACTGTGTGTTTCAGCCAGAACCTGAAGATAAGTACCCTGTCTCCCAGCCTCCAGAAGGGCAGCACTTTGAGAAGGAGCACTTAGAAAACCCAGATAGTCTCCACATGGACCAAGATTGCTCCCTCCCGCCCGCCTTTTATGATTTTTTACTTTCCTGACTCTCCTGAGTCCTCACTCACACCCCTCCTCATTCCCTCATTCTCCCTTTAAAATGCCCAGTCACTTCTGCACAAATCAAAGTGCTGATTGAAATCTCTTCTTACCACTTTAACTAGTGCCTGGCTTTGTTTATTTTTGGCACTGTTTAAGCCAGAAATAGGTTAACTACCCCACGTCACAACACAGGGGGCATAAAACAAACATGGGAGGTTGGCACCATCAATCCTATTGCCGTGGGATGGGTCTGGATGGGTTCATTTCTTCACGGAATTCACAGGGAAAGACAATTGCCTGCTACAGTCTGAGTCAAAACACCAGTATCAATCTGCACATTACCTATCAGTACAACTTAATTTCCTGCTTGTTTTCATTAGATCAAAAAATTCATGTAGATTCACCTTCTAGCATTTTCCTTGTACTTCCAGTGGGCCATATTGCATACACCCCACATTCGGAACCAGGGATCTGAAGAGCAAAGTTATGTAAGGAAAGCGCAATTGGAATTCATGCCCTCCAGTCCACACCCCGTAGGAGACAGATTCCACATGGGGTGATTCAGACTTTACCCTGGTTAGCCCTGGCCCAAAAATGCCAGGCTCTTGCATGTGCGGGGCATCATCTGTACAGATGGTATTCCCATCTGACAAGCAGGGCTTTCTTGGATCCACGGGCACTGTGCCCAGTAGATGAAAAATGCGAGCAGCACAGATTCAAGCCACTCTTGTCTTCTTAAAATAAGCAATTCATTTTTTAGGGAGCTATTTTTAATAGCATTAGTTACTTGGCAGCTGTTTCCAAAATGGCTTCCACAATTCTAAGAAGCTGTGATTCATCCTTTGGCCTGGCAGTGTTCTGGGTACATGGAAATTCCAGGGGGAGTTATAAATGCCACTTTTCATGCTTGGAGCTCACAAAGTCCTCTGTGAAGCCAAAAGTGAGATTCGGCAAATTCCATGACAATGAGAAACAAGAGCCAGTATTCAGTTGATTGTTGGTCAAACACTCCTGTGTTACCCAGTGTGGGAATCACACACATTAGCAACTGGAAGCCACTGAGGTCTCTCAGTCTGTTCCCTGTAGTCTGGATGGGATCCTTTCTTCATGGTTGTTTTCTGGATTATACTTATTTCCACATTGGCTTGTATTACTTTTTTCTGTTTTTTATTTTTACACTACATTATTTTACAAAATAGTAAAGTATGCATAAAATTTGTTGGTTTCTAAATGTTCTAATTATTTTTATCTGCTTTTCACATTCAGTAAAAATAAAAAATTTCAAACAATACGAAAGTATGGAAAATGAAAAGTAAAAGACCCCAACTCACAACCTCTTCTTCACTTGGCAGAATTAATCACTATTTTGGTTTGTCTTACTTCACTATTTATATATGAATTTATTATACCATATTTAAGATAGATTAGGTAACTATCATTACCATTTTGTTAGATATGCTGCCAGCATTTTCCAAGTAAATGCAGGCATACGCATATATTTTTGTATTTACTATTTTTATGTAGATTTTTCTGTTTTCACTGGGATTATGCTATGTATACTGATCTTTATTTCCTGTTTTGCATGTTTTATTTTGCACTTCTTTTTACATGGGCACAATTGCCTTTATAACGGTTGCACAGCACTTCTCTTATGGAATCATCATTATTTAATTGCTCCATATGAATAAGAATTCAGCTTGCTCCAGGTTTTTACTATGACAGTGTGATGCACCCAGCATCCTCACACTTAACAATCTTAGCAAATTGGTCAATTTCTAGACATGAGATCTTTAATATGTGAATTATAAATTGACTAAATAGAACCCAGTTGCATTTGGAGAAAATTTCACCTTAACAGTGCCACCAATCATCCTTGCTGTCAGCATTGAGAATTGTTTTCATGTATTTTTAAGTTTTTTAAGTTGTAGCAAAATGCACATAACACAGAATTAACCTTCTTAACCATTTTAAAGTGTATAGTTCAGTGGCTTTAGTACCATACATTCATATGGTTTTGCAAGCATCAGCATCATCCATCCACAGAATTCTTTTTATCTTCCCAAACTGAAACTCTGTTCCTATTGTTTTTGTTTTTGTTTTTCTTGTTTTGTTGTTTTGTTTTGGTTTTGGTTTTTTTTCGTGACAGAGTTTCTCTCGTGTTGCCCATCCTGGAGTGCAATGGCGCGATCTCGGGTCACTGCAACCTCTGCCTCCCGGGTTCAGGAGATACTCCTGCCTCAGCTTCGAGTAGCTGGGATTACAGGCGTGCACCACCATGCCCGGCTAATTTCTGCATTTTTAGTAGAGCGGTGTTTCACCATGTTGGTCAGGCTGGTCTCAAACTCCTGACCTCAGGTGATCCACCCACCCCGGCCCTCCCAATATTCCTGTTAACACTAATTCCCTCTTCCCCCTCTTCACAGCCCCTGGTGACCACTATTCTACTTTCTGTCTCTATGGATTTGATTCTCTAGGAGCCTTATAGGAGTGGGACCATATAGTGTCTGTCTTTTCATGACTGGCTAATTTTACTTAGCATAATGTCCTCGGGGTTCATCCACGGTGTAGCATGTATTCGAATTTCCTTCCTTTTCAAAGCTGAATAATATTCCATTGTATAGATACACCACATTTTATTTATCCATTCATCCATAGAAAAACACTAATACATTTTAATATTCACTTAGTTGCAAAATTTCTTATCCTTCAATAGTCTAATTTAAAATCAGGAAATTTGAGGAAAACACACATGTATGAGTCCATCATAGCTCTATGGTCCCACTGCATGACCTTATAGGTGAGGAGGCACTGACGGTCTGCCCTCCTCCTCCGCAAGTACCTCTGGAAAACTTTGCACAGGCGATGCCATCACCACCCTTCTCAGCAAAGCCAGAGGGCTCAGCCTGCACCCCAGCCCCTTGTGGCAGGCGCAGCCCTGCTGCTCATTGGAGGGCTGCATCGTAGGCATTGCTAACACACAAGAGGAGGTCACTGAAGAATGCGATTGTTCTGCTATTATGTTTTTGTACGGTTCTTTTTTCTCATGAAACTTCATGGAGAAATTTAAGAAATGTAATCAAAGTATCTGCACTTAAGTTTAGAGCCCATTGCATGTCTTTGTGAGAGTCTGTGGACTTCTGCTACTACATGACTTAGACGGGTTAGATTTGGGGAGCTCACTTCGTCAAAATTTGCCTGGCATTTTGTCTGAAAAACCTAAGTTAATTTTCTTTTTAATGAAACTTTCCTCCAAAATAATTTTAAAACACAGAATCTTGATTTATTCTCACTTACTGCCCCAAAACTACCAATTTCATCTCATGACAAGACTAGTCAAAGGCAAAAAGTGAGATGGAAAACAAATTACAAATGTATTCTGGCTGCTGGGTGATGAAAACCAATACATGTAATTTTAAAATAAAGCAAGGACAATTATTTTTCAATAATTTCAATAGAATTAATAGAATAGGAAAGGAGTCCTGTTTACATTATTTTTGTTGTTCTTGAAGCTCTGGCTTTCCTACAGACATGGCCTCAATAATCTTTCAACAGCACCCTGACGTAGACAAGGTGCACAGGGTGGGAGAACAACCAGGCTTTGGGTAGCACCTGGTCTAGAGTCGATAATACGGGACTTATTAAAAAATAATTTTTAGGCAAATAGTAAGGGTAAAGGTTCTCGGTGGAAATTTTCCTGTAAGAAACAACCCTCAAACCATTTCTTTTCTAGGCTTAAAGAGCCAGGCTAGCAAGCTTTAATATGCAAATGCCGGCGACTAAAAACTAGGTCCACCCAACATGGCCAACATGGCGATTCCCTCAGTCTTCTCCTTGTCACCACCTGTGCCAGGTGTCACGGACGCCTCCAAATAATACCTTGTGTTCGGAATATCATGACAACCCGCATTTGCATAGTAAAGGAATAAGGTGGGAAGCCCAGGTTTTTCTCCGGCTATGTAAATAACACACTGGTCAAACCAATCCCCTGGGCGCTATGCAAATCAAACACCACCTCCTCTAGCATCCCAATATTAGCGACCACTTTTCTGCAGCACAGGGGTTTTCTCTTTGCTCAAATCCTCACTCCCTCTGTCTCTGTACAAGGCAGCTGTTTTCTTCTTTCTTGCCTACTAAATTCTCCGCTCCTTAAAATCACTCCATGTGTGTCCGTGTCATTTTATCTAAATCGGCGCAATACCAAAAACCCTAGTGTTCCTCCAGTCATCAAAGCGGTGTCATCGGCAGGCACTAGATAACTGGTTGCTGGAGAAAAGAGTGAAACACATAACAAGTCATATTACAAACCATAAAAGTTACTTATCCCACCGTTCTCTACAAATCTTTATATTTAAAGCCACAGGCTTTCATATATATATATTTTGCCAAAACAGAACACTTGGGGTAGTTACAATATTTGATTAAAACCAGTTTATAAAAAGTGTTTATAGAAATGAGCCTCCTGTCAGGAGATCGAGACCGTCCTGGCTAACACGGTGAAACCCCGTCTCTACTAAAAATACAAAAAAAAAAAAAAAAAAAAATTAACCAGGCGTGGTGGCGGGCGCCTGTAGTCCCAGCTACTCAGGAGGCTGAGGCAGGAGAATGGCGGGTACCCGGGAGGCGGAGCTTGCAGTGAGCCGAGATCGTGCCACTGCAATCCAACCTGGGCGGCAGAGCAAGACTCCGTCTCAAAAAAAAAAAAAAAAAAAAAGAAAGAAAGAAATGAGCCTCCTAGGGCATTAACAACATTACTCGTTGTAGTTTACATACAACTTTTTCCAGAAACAGAGCTAGTGTCAACAGTGATACACAATTGCATCACATTTCCTCACAGAAGATTTCCTGTTTCGTTTTGTTTTGTTTCTAGTTGCCATTTTAGTCCCTTATTAAAGTTTTCCCAGAAAAGATGACGGCCCTTCTTTCAGGGAAAAGAACAAAGTGTAATATTTTTTAAAAGGTACAGGCCAAAGGAAATTAAGAACTTCCTGGATGAAATTAGGAAGGATTTATTTAAACACACGGGTAGAAAATAAATCCAGAAATTCTGAGGAAAATGGTTTTTAAGGTGCACAGGTGTCCTGGAGTTGGCTAGCGTGAGGTGGGCAAAAAGAAGACAAAACTACTAGATACTAGATGTGAATCTGCGCGATGCCACAAATCAAACACGGATCAGCCAATGCCCGCCCCTGCTCAGTGCGGCTGCACACAGGTACACATGCGCAGTCCCTATGTGACTTTGGATATTGACCACAGTTTTCCAAAGTAGCCCCAGAAACATTATCCCCCAAAACTCAGAACTGAAGCAGGAGTTGGGGGAAGGGACAGGGGCAGGATGCAGAGAAGTGGGCCTAGGATTCTGTAGACCTGTTCCTAAGCCAAGTGCCCAGAAGAGCTTTGCAGAACACCAATTTAGTAGAATTTTCCTCCCTCCAGTCCCTTTGTGACAATTCAGAGATGGCCCAGTTGGCTGATCTTTGGTGGTTATGGAATGGTCACAAAGACAATGAAATAAAAGAGAAATAGGAAAGGCCAGCTTCTATATCTATTTCATTTTGCCTACATTTTAAGGCAAGTAATTTTTTTTTTGAGTAGCTGAACAGTTAAAGGCAATTATGAAAAGTTGACTCATAGTCTTATTTTTTATATACATCATAGATGGATCAGGCATTAAGGCAAAAATAAGAAATGAAATAATGACATTAAACAAGCAGGTATTCTTTTATCTCTATAGTGACAATCTTTGGGGAACCATGAGCCACAAAGAAAGCAGGTGCTGTACCACTGAGAACACTGGGCAGAAGGGCTGCAAGCAGACACAGTGTCCACTGGGAGGTCAGTGGAGGGGAGGCTCTCTCCGTCAGTCCTGGGTCCTTCACTGCAGGAGTTTTAACTTTGGACTCTCTCCAGTTCTTCCAGTGTGAAGACTTCAGCTACATCTCAGCAAGAAGGAAAAAGTGTTTGTTCATCTTCAACCCGCAGTGTGCTGCACTTGCTTCTGTTTGGATGTAAGTTTTGCTCCCTCTTGTCTTCCTTAGACCCTGCTTAAGTTTGCACTCCCCAGGAGATGGAGAAACAACAGAATGCAAGGAAAGATCTTCTCTCTTCCAGGCCAGCACGAGGAAAAACAAACATGGTGGCACAAGTGATCAAATTATGATGATTAGACACTGCTCTCAATAGGAAGGGCTGAAAATAGCAGGTTTGCAAGGTAAGAGCTCATGCAAGAGAGAGCATAGCACGGCATCCCCAGTGACAGTGATTATGGTGCAGTTCCTTGGAGGGAAACGAGCTAATCTAGGCTGCTGTCACAGTAGGTCAACTTCTGCCTGGTGCCTCCTCTTTTCCCCTAGATAATGGAAAATTTGACTTTCATTCAACGCACCAGGGATACAGCGCAGCACTCAGGGCTTCTGCACTTCTTGCCCCCTTGTAGGAGTTAGGTTTAGCCAAGTAGGAGGGAAGTAAGGCTTGGCTGTGCTGGGCCTTTCAGAACTGGACTCCTCAAGACAGCAGCACTCACCAGGGCAGGAGCTACAAGCCCTCTATGTTGACTGATCCTCCTCCAGGACAACGTGAATTTGGAGTTCTGGAATTTGGAAAATTGGCCCAGTATAGATGCTCAGGAACCCAGTGAGGGCAACAGAGACCTTCTAAATGGTGATAACGTTTTCTTAACTTTTCCTTTAAGGATTTTATTTGCATCTCAGAATATTGTACTAGATACGTCTTTCATTTCCTGTATTTTGATGCTTTGACTTCTGGGGGCTTGCTGACCCTGAAGGGACTGTGCCTCCCTTGCCTCCATCCCAGGGCTAGGTAATTCCTAGAGACAGCAACCAACTTTCCCATATGCAAACCAACCAATCTAGAGCCCGTATCCACACCACCTCCTCTAGCTGGCTCTCACACTTAGGGCCACTGTCCTCCATCCTAATTGCCCCAAGACCAGATATAAACAATGAGGGGCAGCCATTATGGCCCAGAACTTGCTAAAATTACTCAAACACATTGTAAACTCATAGCCCTGCCTTGCCTGTTCCTTCCTGCATAAACCACAATGAAAGCTCTTGCCCACAGCTCTCCCCTCTCCCTCTGCTTCCTGGCCAACCCCAGTGCTTTCCTGTGTGCCCCTACCATGGCATGGCATACTTCCTCACCCCTCACCTCAATTCCCCACTCCAGCCCCAGGGCCCATGTCCAGGAACTGTGAGTAATAAACATCTTTTCCATGGCAAGCATGGCCTTATTCTGCATATCAAATTTTCTACTAACACCCTATTTTCTTAATAGCCTAGGTAGACAGATTTATCAATACCCATTCCAGATGTTGTCATGCAGAAATAATGGACACATGCATTCCTTCTAATGAACAGAATCTGGTCTAATCAAGGAAACTTCTCTATTTCCAGAGTAAGGACCCTTTAGAATGCCTGCCTAGTGGGATTCCAAAGTTACTATGAAAAGTGGCTGCTTGGTAACTAACTTTTCAATGGCAGTCATCAGTCATTGCCTGATCTGTTGGCCTTAATATACTATAGGCTCAAACAAATGTCAGTCAAAGAGTGGTCCCTAGGACCACTGCAGGGATTCTGCAAGAGCTGGGTCTAGTCTCAGTGTGTCTTAGTTTAAAATCTAGGTCTCCAGATGTCCAACACTGAGTGAAGAAAAACAAGAAATAAACAGGGCCCAGCACTCAGAAGGGGCCCAGGGTGAACCTGTCAGGCACATCAGGACCCAGTGCTGTGGGAGGTACTGTTGTTCTGCTGTAGGACCCATGTTTTATTCATGGGGACCAACCTGCTCTTGACAGCCCTGGGCTCCCCACAAAAAATATTACAAAAAAAGTTTTTTAAATCACCATTTTCAAATTTCCTTCTATAGGTTTGTTTTTTGGTTAATTATGGTTGCTTTGGGTGTCTTTAAGTAAACTTGGGTGCTCCCATGGTGTTCGCCATGGCTTTCTTACTATGATCTTCAGATTTACAAAACCAGCCCTGTGAAGGATTTTCTTTTCTTCTTTTTTAATTCAGTTCTCCTTTCCTTTCTCTTTTCTTTCTTTTTTAAATAATAATAAATTTTTATTAGATAGTATAATTAGCAAAAGTATTGTGTAGCAATATGCAAGTAATTAAATGTGTTCACTCTTGTAGAAACTGGGACTTCTTGGTTAATATTTGCCTGCAGATCCATTTATCTTCCACAACACTGTAGATGTAATGTTTCTTTCCTGGGCTGGTAGTCGAGATCTTGAGATGTGCTTTTTCTGTCTGTAGCTTCCCAGCTACCTGAGCTTTAGAGCAGCTGGGGAATTGTCCTCAGCACTTAGTGTCTCCAGTTCCCATCCCTAGGTACTGCAATCTCTTTTTCAGTTAATTAATTTATTTTTAATTGTCAAGTAAAAATTGTATGTATTTATCATAGAATCAGTGGATGATTGGATAAGGAAAATGTGACATATATACACAGCGGAATATTATTCAGTCTTAAAAAAACCAAAATCCTCCTTTCTTTCCAACATTTTTTTTTAATTTTGAAAACTAAACATTTTAGAAAAGTATAAAAATCCTAAAATAAATACATGTGTGTCCACTTCCCAGATTAGAAATTATTGTTTGTCATGTTTACTCTTTTTTAAATAAAAAAATGAAACATTTACAAGTAAAACTGTTACTGGTGGAGGGTGGCCAGGTTCTTACCATTTTGAACAAAAAATTGAACAAAACGCACAAACAAAGCAAGGAAGGAATGAAGCAACAAGAGCAGAGATTTACTGAAAATGAAAGCACACTCCACAGGGTGGGAGAAGCCTGAGCAAGTGGCTCAAGGGCCTGGTTAGTTACAGAATTTTCTGGGGTTGAAATACCCTCTAGAGGTTTCCCGTTGGTTATTTGGTGTATGCCCTATGTAAATGAAGAGGATGAAGTGAGGTTACAGAGTTCTTTACACCTATGCAAATGAAGAGGATGTTTCTTGTCATAGCTGAAGTAGAGTTACAAAGTTATTTACTTGGTCTTAGAAAGTCGGGTCCTTTCCCATTGATTTAGTTCTAGGAAGGCCTTGGGTTCCCTGTCCCCAGACCCTATTCTCCTGCCTCAAAACTGCATATGCCTTTGTCTGCTATGCCCAGGTCTGTCACCCCCTTTTTTTCTAAAAACTATTTACTCTTATCAACTTGATATATGTTCTAGTTCACTTTTTATAGCTGTACATTGCATATACATAAATCCATAAGCAAGGTAAGTATTATTGTGGTTTAAATTTTATATAAATGGTTTCATGCTATAAACAGAATTCTGTACTTTGCTTAATTTTTTAGATGTATCTGTCTACATCACTCTAGGAATGTACCACATTTATTCAGCCAGTCCTCTTCTGATTCTGCAATGAATACTCCTGTATGTGTCTCTCAGGCAGACATACTAGGGTTTTCTTGAGTACATTCACAGAACTAGAGTTTTCTGGGCCTGAAATTATGCATGTTTTAAATTTAAGTAAACACTGTAAACTTGCCCTCCAAATGGGTTGTGCCCATTGTTTTTTTCTCCATGAAATTGCTGCAAGGTACATATCTATTTGAAGAAGATTGTTAGGTAGGCCTCCAACATTTTTAGAAAAGAGAGGGAAGCAAATATTTTTGATAAATGTCCAAAGTTTTATTAAAATACTGACAGAAAACATTAACCAGTCATTACGACTACCTTTTATTATGTAAACTTACAAGATATAGTGCCCTGTAAGGTTTGAGGTGTAGGATATCTGTGTCATTGCCTCCAACTCTTACCCATAACCACTTCACTCAGGTTTAGCTTTCCATCTTTTCTAATGGAAAATCCTTACTTTTCCATTCTCTGTCAAATCTAGCAGTCACAGGACCTGATTCTTGTAACTATACACAACTGTTTAGTAGAGATTCCCTTCTGGAAGCTTCTGTAAAAACCCCATTGTATAGCTGTGACCACATTGGCCACTCTGGGCTTTGAGACATCATACCTTTATGGCTGTCATTGTGTGGCTTGTTTAAGTCTTCATCCATGCCCTTAAATCGCCCTTTGAGGCTTTCTGCCTTATTCCTACCTATCCTCATGCTTAAGGCAGCCATGAAGAAAACAAAGGTAGTATTTCTTTTAAAAGTATAGCAATCCTAAAATGCTCTTTTTCCAATCAGAAAAGAAGTACCTAATGGGATTTTTACCTATTGATCACTTAGTCATCACTCACTGAGCCAAAAATATAGGGACATTTAAAAAATATATATATGTGAGTTACTTTTGGGTTCCAACATTTTAGAAATTGTAACTGCTCTCTCATGTAATTCTCCTAACTCTTAAATTGGATATCTTTCCATTGTAGTGGAAGATTTTAAAATTCATTTGAAGTGAACAAATATATATAATTTTAAAATAGTTTTTAATATTAAAAAATCTTAACAGATTATAATTTCTTCAAATTTTAAGTTTATTTTACACTTTGTATTCATTAAATAACTGGCAAGACTCTCAGAAGAAAGCCCCAGAAAAAAATTATTACTTTTGGAATCCTTCAAGTGCCTACAACTTATTAGATGGTTCTGAATGAAAAAAATAAACTGTTCCTTTTTTCTTCTCTCATACCACAACAATCAATACAGAGGACAAGCGAACAATCAATGACTGAGTGGATACCAGCTGGGTGTCTTCCAATTCAATTCTGATGCAATCTACCTAAAAACAGCATCAGATCCCACAGGCTGAAGATTTATTCAACAAGCCTGTCTCTCATACTTCCAATGCAATTGCAAACCCAAGGTTGTTTTGCCTGTTCTTCTGACAGACCAGCTATAAATCCCAGGATTTCTTATTTGGATTCAATTAATTTGCTAGTGCAGCTTACAGAACTCAGGGAAACACTTGCTTATGCTGACCAGTTCATTATTATAAAGGGTGTTACAAAGGATACAGATGAAGAGATGCACAGGGCAAGAGATGCACGGGGAAGGAGCACAGAGCTTTCATGCCCTTCCTGGGTGCACCACCCTCCAGAAACCTCCTCGTGTTCAACTATATGAAAGCTCTCTGAACCCTGTCCTTTCGGGTTTTTATGGAGGCTTCATTTCATAGGTATGATTGATTAAAACATTGGTATTGGTGATCAATTTAATGTTCAGCTCCTCTCCCCTCTCTGGAGGTTGGGGGTAAAGCTGAAATTCTCAATCCTATAATCATGCCTTGGCTTTTTTTTTTTGTGAACAGGCCCCATCCTGAAGCTGCCCAGGGGCTGCCAGCCATCAGTCAACTCATTAGCATACAAAAAGACACTTATCACTTTGGAGATTCCAAGAATTTTAGGAGTTGTATGCCAGGAGATGGGGACAAAGACCAAATATATATATTTCACAGTATGATACATGGGAAATCTGTTAAGCATTCTAAAAGATGAATTTTCTTTCTATGTAAAAAAAATCACATTTTTAAAAAGTAGCTTATGGTGTCTAGAAAATTCTTAATTATCCAGGGAGCACAGATATAAATCTGTGTATAGAAAATCACAGACATAGTGCTCTGCTGAAACAGTGCCAATCTGTGGTTTGCCTGGCCTGCCCTCAGGTCCCTGGAGAGGAACTGGCTATAAACTGCACATTGCAGACACTGGGTGCCATAGCTGGTCTGGTATGATTTCCACAATGTCCTCTCTCTCCTTCTTCCTATTTGGACTTCTTTGTGTCTGATATGCTGCGATCATTATGTATTCCACAGGACTTTTGCTTGGTGTTCTGGTGATACATATAGCTATATGTATACAGTCTAGCAGCCTCAAAGGTGTGGTGAAAAATGCTGTGGGTATGCTATACCATGGCCCAGAAAGGGCATCCCCAAAGCAATAGTGTTGGTTCTTCTAACTTCTGGCCCCCAAAAGAAATAGGTATAATATTTGGAGTGAATCAGACTCAATGACTTTTTTGGTATATATGTCTTCATCAATTAGATCCAACCAGAGAGCTTATATTAAAAAGCAGGATATTTATAACAGGGGCCAGAAGCCTTTGATCTATAGGTCTCTATCTTTATTTATATGTATGTTTGTTTTTTAATACCTTCACAATAAAGTGACCAACTGTCCTGCTTTGCCTGGGACTGAAGAGTTTCCTAGTGATGCAGGATTGTTTTGCCCCTTAGTTCAGCTAGGTGTGGGTTCTTGTCTCATGGCCAGGAAGAATTAGGCATGCAGACATCAAAGAGTGAGTGGAGTAGAATTTATCAACCAAATGGAAAGCTCTCAGCAAAAAAAGGGGATGCAGGCAGGCAAGTGCCCCCCCCTCACAGTTGAATACCTGGGCTTAAGGCACGAATTCCTGGTGGCTCCACCCCATCCTTCTAGTGCACATGCAGGCCCTTAGACTAAACTTCTGTATATTGATTTATTTCCCTTACAGTGCATGTGTTCAGGAATTCAATTTTCCACTGCAGGCATGTTTAGGCAAGCCCCCTGTGCAAGTTCCCTTATCTGAACAAAACATCTGGTGTAAGCACTTGTGGGGCGGGTAAGAAGTTCTCTGGGGCCCCTTCCCTACTGTTTGCCTAAAGCAAGCTGGCTAACTCCTTTCACTAGGACATGGAATTTCCAATGTTTTTGTTATTGTTGTTTTTAAGAGAAAAGATTTCCCTATGTTGCCCAGACTGGCCTTAAACTCTTGGGCTCAAACTATCTTCCTGCCTCAGTTTCCCAAGTAACTAGGACTACAGTCGCACATCACCCCACCCAGCTAGAATTTTATGTTTTAAAACTGAAAGTTTCAGGCAAACCAGGATGACTTGGTCACTCTATTTATATGATTATAAATATGATTATGAAGTGTGACTACCCCCAAGAGAAGAAAAAGCTCAACCAGGAATAGACGGAGGGGAAAAGCTGGTTATGGAAGCTCAGGGGAACATTCAGCCGGTGAGTGAGGTCAGCAGTCTAGTTTTAGGGCCTGAAGCAAGGCCAGAAAGTGTGGGGCATGATCAGTCAAGATGGACAGAGAATGAGAGTCAAGGTCAGACAAGAGCTAGGTGTGCCCAAGGTGTAGGCAAAAGAGTCCCAGCATTTTGAAGAGTCTCAAATAGCATTTTGAAGGTCAAACACTTCCACCTCAAGGCTTGTTTTTTGGTTTTTCTCTTTTTCTTCTCTCACCTATGGACATGCTCTCAAACAGCTTGGATAATTAAGCCAGGTGGGTTGACGTGGCAAAGGAAGGTCACCTGGGCAATTATACTCCAGAGCTAGTCTCATGAAGGACATTACACTGATTCATTCTTGGAAAATAAGAATTTAGGTCATTCCCTACCAGATTCTGCCTAATTTTTCAAGGTCCCAGAAATCTTGTAGTTGGGATAGTCATGGGCTGTAGCAACTGGTAATATCTTTCCTTTGCCTAACACTTTCAACTTCTCAAAGTACTTCACATCTATTTCTACCTACTATTTGCTCTATAGCTCCTAGAAGTGCATAGAGAATTATTACTAGCTCCATTTTGTAGATGAAGACAAAAAAGGCAGAGATAATGATAAGCATTATTAAAATCTCAGGGCTATAAACAAAAGAGCCAGCCTGGAATCTGTGTTTTCTAATTCCCAGTTCTCTCCTAAATTAGGGCTATATACTTCGTAAAATTACAAATAATATTTTTATCGGAAAAAAACTAGAGATTATCTAATGCAATGATTTTAAATGTTTAACATAGCAGAATCATATTGCAAATATATGCAAAATCCATCAATTCTCCCTTTATCCCCATGAACTGCTTCCTAATGCCTAATCTCCCTGGAACCCAGTTTGGAAGTCACTGATGAAGTCTATCCCATTCATTTCCTACACAAGGAAACAGCCAGAAAGACCTCACTGCGATGTGCCTCAGGTTACTCAGCTGGTTAAAGGAAGAACTAGAATCCTGTCCTAGGGCTCTCAATTTTCAGTTTATTATAAACTATCCATCATCGCTTGAGTTTTCTATAGTCTTTTACACCCAAGCAACTATCATAATCTGCATTTTGTTGTTTAAATTC
Organism: Pongo abelii; assembly: GCF_028885655.2. Taxonomy (NCBI): domain Eukaryota; kingdom Metazoa; phylum Chordata; class Mammalia; order Primates; family Hominidae; genus Pongo; species Pongo abelii. The sequence goes on from NC_071985.2 coordinate 17,181,376, forward strand.
TTTTATTCTCCTGGCTTCATTTGTGATTGCTTATTTTTTATAGCGATTAAGTTGAAAATATAAATCAGAAAATTACTTCACAGTTCAGTATTTTAGTTTGTTAGTGGAATTCTTTTCAAGCACTTAAAAAATCATATGGGTAAGTTACCAGGGGCATCATAAAATATTATAGTTTGCCTATCAGTATCAGCATGTGGAACACAGAAAAATCTTACCAAGAGAAGTATCACAGAATTACATCAGCAAAATGACAGAGGAGAGTAAACAGCTCCAAGCTCATGTCCCTCCACAGAAACATAGAAAAACAAGCAGAATTGCCAGAACCAACTTACAAGACTCTATAAAACAGTCAAAGCTTTACAGAAACGAGTGGAAGCTGAATCCAAACAACAACAAGAAAAGGCAAGTTAAGAATGGTAGAAAAGTTTTGTGGCATTCTTTTATTTGCACTTACCCCAACCCCTCCTCAGCTGAGAAGACGTCTTTAGGACGGCAGCCTGCATCCCTAGGGTGTCATGCTGATCCCTGGTTCCAGAGAGAGCAGAGCAAGACTTATGTGTAAATCATTCTGTTTGTCTGCTCTAACTTGTTGAGGACTACCTGAAGAACTGATGCAAGGTGCTCATCTCTGTTTTGCCTAATGTGGAGCTTCCTCAAGACAAAAAAGTGGCAGGCATTGCTCAAAATCATTGCAAGATAAATGAGAAACTCACAGCTGCCTTGAGCAAAATATTACAGTCAAGGTTTACAATAGAATACCTAAAGCCTGGGAGAAAAAATGACAATAGTTTCTTTTGGAAATTTGGGCATTCAAAAACACCTGTGTGTACTGGAAAATCTAGAAAGACACATGGATGCCCAAGGAAGAATGCATTCTCAGAAAACATCTGGTAAGACCCTAAACTTTCACCTTTTATCTCTAGACTCAGTGCAAGCGGGAAAGAAAGGTTGAGGCAGGGTTGTAAAGAGCCTGACTAAGTGCTGTAGTGTTGAAGAAGGAGTACACTAGCATAGAGTCATCCACAGAGATGGAAGAGGTGGGGTTTGGAGTTTTTTGTTTTATTTTATATTTTGACTTGTTTAATATTGTTAGCTCTTGATGTTCAAGGAAATCTGTATCAGAACAACAACTGAACACAAGCTAAAGGAACAGAAGTTTCAGGGACACACAACGAGGAATACACAGTCTTCGGAAAAACAGCCTAAAAGAGTCACTAAAGAAACAGATGTGTGTAGCCTTCAACAATCAAAAAGAGCACATCCTGGGGAAGGGGAATAATCTGATTTCCAGAGTTAAACTATTGTAATATTCAAATGTCTATGTTTCAACAAAAAAATTGTAAGGCATAAAAAGAAACAAAGAACTCTGGTTCATTTTCAAGAAAAAAATAAATTCACAGAAACAATCCCTGAAGAAGTGAAGTCATTAGCATTACTCTCCAACAACCTTAAATCTACTGTTTTAATTATTTTCAAAGAGCTATAGAAAACCACATAAAGAACTAAAAAAAAACTAGAAAAAATATATGAGCAAAATGATGATCTTAATAAAGTTACAGAAATTAGAAAAAGAACCTATATAGAAAAAAGCTGTAAAGTAAAATAATTGAAATAAAAAATGCAGTAGAGTTTTTCAACAGCAGATTAGAGCAAGCCGAAAAGAGACTAAGTGAACTTAAAGAGAGAACAATTAAAATTTTCCAGTCTAGGAGCAGAAGGAAAAAAAGAATGAAGAAAAGTGAGCAGAACATAAGAACCTACGGGCCTCCATCAAGTGGACCAGCTATGCATTATGGAGTCCCAGAAGGAGAACAGAAAGAGAGATGGGGTAGAAAGAATATTTGAAAAAATAATGGCCAAAATATTTGCTAAATTTGATTAATGACAAGAATTTACAGATTCAAGAAGCTCAACAAACTCCCATACAATAAACTGAAAGAGAATCCCACTGAAACATGTTACAATCAAACTGTCAAACCCATATACAGAATTTTGAATCAGCAAGAAAGAAATGACTCATCATGCAGAAGACATCCTCAATAAGGATAATAGCTGATTTCTCATCAGAAGGCATGGAGGCCACAAGGCAGTGGGATGACATACTTAAAGTGCTGACAGAAAAAAACTGTCAACCAAGGACTTTAAAACGATCTTCCAAAGGTGAAAATATTAGGATATATGCAGATTTTTTAAAGCTGAGAAAATGTGTTACCTGTAAATCTGCCCTTCAAGGAATGTTAAGGGCAGTCCTTCAGGATGAAACAGAAGGACACCAGGCAATAACCTGAAGCTATAAGAAGAAATAAATATCTACAATAAAGGTTACTAAATAGATAAATATTAAAACCAGTGTTATTGCATTTTTAGTTTGTAACTACACTTTTTATTTCCTACATGATTTAAAGATAATCGCATGAAAATCATTGCAAATCTATGTTTTCTGTATATAGATATATATATATATATATATATATATATCATACTACATGAAGATAATATGTATCGTGCAAGGAAAAGAAATCTTGGGGCCCCAAAATCACTAAACTAAAGGGAAAAGTCAAGTGGGGAACTGCTTAGGGCAAATCTGCCTCCCGTTCTATTCAGTCACCCCTCTGCTCACTGAGGTAAATGCATATCTGATTATCTCATTTGGAGAGGCTAATCAGAAAATGTAACCATTTTCTCTTATCTACCTATGACCTGGAAGCCCCTTCCCTGCTTCAAGTTGTCCTGCCATTGCCTCGGGTTTTCCCACCTTTCTGGACTGAACCAATGTACATCTTACACACATTGATTGAAGTCTCATGTCTCCCTAGAATATATAAAACCAAGCTGTGCCCCTAATACCTTGGGCACATGTCTTCAGGACCGCCTGAGGTTGTGCCATGGGCATGCATACTCAATCTTGGCAAAATAAACTTTCTAAATTAACTAAGACCTGTCTCAGATTTTCAGGGTTCACGGTATCTTTATATTTTATGTTAGGCACACAATATATAAAGATATAATTTGTGACAATAACAATAACATAAAAGGGGATAGAGCTGTATAGAAGAAGAGTTTTTGTTTGCTGTTGAAGTTAAATAGGTGTCTGTTCTAACCATATCACTATAAACTTAAGATGGTAAATATAATCCCCCTGGCAATCCGTGAGACTATGTTTAAAAAATATACACAGAACTCAGCAAGCAGGGGATCAAAATGATGTGGAAAAAAAAATTAACTAACCACAAAGGAGGCAGTAATGGAGAAAATGAGAGTCACGACAGTAATAAAACATGCAGGAAACATATAGAAAAATAGCAAAAGTAAGTTCTTCCTTAACTTCCTCAAAATTAAATGGATTAAACTCTCCAATCAAAAGGCAGAGTTTGAGAGAATAGATATTTTAAAAATGATCCAACTATATGCTGTCTCCAAATGACCCACTTTAGATCCAAATAGACACAAATAAATTTAAAGTGAAAAGATAGAAAAATATATGCCATGCAAACAGTAACCAAAAGACAACTGGAGCAGCTGTAGGTATCAGGCAAAATAGACATCAGTCAAAAACTGTCAAAAAAGACACAGAAGGGCATTACATATTGATTAAAGGGTTAACTCATCAAACAGATTTAACATTTATAAACAGATATGTACCAAACAACAGAGTCCCAAAATATATGAAGCTAACACTGACAAAAGTAAAGGGAGAAATAGATAATTCTATAATAACACTGGAAACTTGAATATACAACTTTCAGTAATGGATAAAACATCTGGACAAAAGATCAGCAAGAAAATAGAGAGCATTAACAATAGTATAAACAACTAGAAACAGACATATAGAACAGACATACTAAACAACACCAAAATACACATTCTTCTCAAGTGCACATAGAAAATTCTCTAAGATGGACCATGCGTTAGGTACAAAACAAGTCTCAATAAATTTAAAAGAATGAAATAATAAAAAGTATCTTCTTTGACCACAATGGAATAAAGATATAAATCAATAACAGGAAGAAAACTAGAAAATTCACAAATATGTGCAAATTAAATGACACACTTTTAAGCAACAAGAGGTCATAGATGAAATGACAAGGGAAATTAGAAAATACTTAGAAACAATTGAAAAGAAAAACACAACATACCAAAATGTATAGGATGCAGCAAAGGTAGTATTCAGAGGGAAATTTATAACAGGTAAACATTTACATTACAAAAGATGAAAAGTCTCAAATCAATAACCTAACTTTACACCTCAAGGAACTAGAAAAAGAAGAATAAGATAAACCTAAAACTAGCAAAAGGAAGAAAATAATGAAGATTAGAGCAGAGATAAACACAATAAAGAATAGAAAATCAATAGAATCAATGTAACTAAAAATTGATCTTTGAAAAGATCTATGAAACTGACAAATCTTTAGCTAGATTGACAAAAAAGAAAGAGGACACAAATAAGTAAAATTAGAAATAAAAGTGGAAGACATTATTACTGACCTTACAGAAGCAAAAAGAATTTAAACAAATACTATAAACAGTTATACGCCATCAAATTAGATAATGTAAATGAACAAATTCCCAGAAAAACACAAATTATCAAAACTAACTCAAGAAGAAATATAAAATCTGAGCAGAATTATAACAAATGAAAACATTGAATCAGTAATAAACCTCTCAACAAATAAAAGTTCAGGGACAGATGGCTTCACCAGTGATTCTACCAAGCATTTAAAGAAGAATTAACACCCATTCTTCTCAAACTCTTTCCAGAAATGAAAGAGGAGAGAACACTTCCTGATTCATTCCATGAGGCTAGCATTAACCTGACACCAAAGTCAGGTTTCTTGTGATGAAAAGAAATCACGAGAAAAGAAAATTACAAGAAAAAAAAAAAGAAAATTGCAGGATCAACATTCTTTGTAAAACAAAAGTACTAACAAATTGAATTCAGCAGCACATTAAACAGATTATGCACTACAACCAAGCAGTAGTTATTCCAGGAATGCAAGAGTGATTCAACACCACCACCAAAAACAATGACAACAGCAACAACAACAAAAGAAACAATGTAATACAACACATTAATAAAGGAAGGGAGAAAAAATGCGTGATAATCTCAATTGTTGCAGAAAAAGACATTTGACAAAATCTGACACCCTTTCATCATAAAAACACTCAGAAAGCTAGAAACAGAAGGGAATTTCCCTATGAAAAACCTACAGATAATATCAGATTCCATGGTTAAAGACTGAAATCTTTCCTCTTAAGGTCAGGAACAAAACAAGAATGTCTGCTTTCACCACTGCTATACAACATTGCACTAAAAGCCCTACGCAGAGCAATTAAACATAAAAAAAAAAAAAAGGCATCCAAATTAGAAAGAAAGAAGTAAAACTATTTTTTTCCTTAGACAGGTTCTTACTCTGTCACTAAGGCTGGAGTGCAGTGGCACAATCACGGCTCACTGCATCCTCAACCTCCCAGGCTCAAGTGATCCTCCCACTTTAACCTCCAGAGTATCTGGGACCACAGGTGTGTGTCACCATGCCTGGCTAATTTCATTCCCTTTTCTTTTTCGTACAGACATTTTGTATGTTGTCCAGGCTGGTCTCAAACTTCTGGGCTCAAGCGATCCTCCCACCTCAACTTCCCAAAGTGCTAGGATTCCATGCATGAGCCACTGTGCCAGCCTAATAAGTAAAACTATTTCTACCCACAGATTACATTATTTTATATATATGAAATTTCCCAAATAATCCACTGTAAAAGCTACTGATGCTAATGAATGAATTCACTTATTAGCTGAAAGCTGAAAGGCACAATATCAACACACAAAAATCTGTAGTTTCTGTATAACAGTAATGAACTCTCTAATAAAGAAATTAAGAAAGAAATCTATTTACAACAGCATCAAAAAGAATACAATACCTAGAAATAAATTTATCTAAGGAAGTGAAAGACTCATACACTGCAAACTAGAAAACATTGCTTTAAAAAAAATCAAAGAAGACCTAAATAAATGAAAATATTCCTATGATCATGGAAGACAATATTTTTAGGACATCAATACTACCCAAAGCAACCTATAGAGAGAGTGTAATCCCTATCAAAATTAGAACTTCCCTTTTTTGCAGAAATGGAAAAGCTGAGCCTCAAATCCATATGGAATTTCAAGGCTTGGAATAGCCAAAACAATTTTGAAAAAGAACAAAGCTGAAGGATTTATATTTCCTAATTATACAACTTTCTATAAAGCTACAGTAATCAAAAGTGTGGTATGGACATAATGATAAACATATAGACAAAATGAATATAATTAAGAGCCCCACAATATTCATTCATCTATGGCCAATTGATTTTCAACAAGGGTGCCAAAACCATTCAATGGGGAAAAAGTTGTTTCTTCAACAAATGGTGCTTGGACCATACACACATGTGAAAGAATGAATTTGAACTTCTTCACACCATGTGCAAATCTTAACTCAAAAATGAATCAATGATCTAAACATAAGAGCTAAAATCACAAAAATCTTAGAAGACAACATAAAGTTAAGTCTTTGTAACCTTCAATTTCACAATCGATTCTTCAGTATAATACCCAAACCACAAGCTACAAAGGTGTTGGACTTTATAAAAATAAACAATTTTGTGCATATGTGGGCATAATCAAGAAAGTAAAAAGACATTGTACAGAATGGGAGAAAATATATGCAAATTACAGATCTCATATGAATTCAATATTGAGAGTGCATAAAGAACTCTACAACTCAAGAGCAAAAAGAAAACTCCATTGAAAAATAGGCAATGGATTTAAATACACATTTTTCTCAAGAAGACATACAAATGGCCCATAAGTACAGTAAAAAATACTCAACCTCATTAGTCATTAGAAGAAATGCAAATCAAAACCACAATGAGGTACTACTCCACACTAACTAGAATTGCTAAAATCAAACACCTGTAATCCCAGCACTTTGAGAGGCCAAGGTGGGCGGATCACCCGAGGTTGAGAGTTCAAGACCAGCCTGACCAACATGGAGAAACCCTGTCTCTACTAAAAATACAAAAATTAGCCAGGCATGGTGGTGCATGCCTGTAATCCCAGCTACTCAGGAGGCTGAGGCAGGAGAATCGCTTGAACCCGGGAGATGGAGGTTGTGGTGAGCCAAGATCATGCCATTGCACTCCAGCCTGGGCAACAAGAGCGAAACTCCATCTCAAAAAATAAGTAAATAAAATAAAATAAAATAAAAAATAACTAACCAAAAGTGTTAGTGAAGATGTAAAAAAATTGAAACCCTCATATGTTACTGGTGAGAATGTGAAATGGTGCAGCTGCTGTGGAAAACAGTTTGGTGGAGCCTCAAAGTTAAACATAGGGGGCCAGGCACAGTGGCTCATGCCTGTAATCCCAGCACTTTGGGAGGCTGAGGAGGGTGGATCTCCTGAGGTCAGGAGTTTGAGACCAGCCTGACCAACATGGTGAAACCCCGTCTCTACTAAATACAAAAAATTAGCCAGGCATGGTGGCGCATGCCTGTAATCCCAGCTACTTGGGAGGTTGAGGCAGGAGAATCACTTGAACCCAAGAGGTAGAGGTTGCAGTGAGCCAAGATAGCGCCATTGCACTCCAGCCTGGGCAACAAGAGCGAAACTCTGCCTCTCTCTCCCTCTCTCTCTCTCTCTCTCTATATATATATATACACCCCCCCCAAAGAATTGAAAACAGGTACTCAAACAAGTACATATACACATCTGTTCATGACAGCACTGTTCACAATAGCCAAAAAGTGGAAACAGCTCAAATGTTCATCAAGAGATGAAAAAAGAAATTGTGGTGTATACATACAGTGAAATATTATTTGTCCATAAAATAAAACAAAGTACTGTACATGCTACCACATGGATGAACCTTGAAAACATGCTAAGCGAAAGTAGCCGGACACAAGAGGTTATGTATTCTATGAGTTTATTCATATGAAATATCCAAAATAGATAAACCCAAGGAGACAGAGTGCAGGCTGGTGGTTGCTAGGGATGAGACGAAGGAATTGAGAGAAACTGCTTATTATTTATGGGTTTTACTTTGGAGTTATGGACATATTTGGAACTAAACAGAGATTGTGGCTGCAAAACATTGTGAATACATAAAATGGCACTGAATTGTTCACTTTAAAGTGGCTAATTTTGTATGAATGTCATCTGAAAAAATTATTTTTTAAAAAGAAAAATGCCACTCTTCTCAATAGCTTATTTTAAAATTAGCTGAACTTTTGTTTCTATCCAATCTGCAAAAAGAAATCAATAATTTCACATTTAGCTGGCTAATGTTAACATCATCTATTAGCCAATGTGGATATTATCTGGTTGCATTTGGGTAATATATTTTTCCTCATGTCATTAGGGACCTCGGTTAATAATTCTGATCACCAGATAACCCTAATTGTAGCTGAATCTGACAGCAGATGCCACAGCATATCTTTTCTTTGTTCCATAATTGGTTAGCTCTGGGTTAGGCACAGAGTAAGCATAATCTGGGAATATGTCTTAAAATAATTATCTAAAACCAGGACAATGCATTAACCACGTGCCTTTTCATTTCTGGTAAGTGTCATTTGTGAACTTAATGTTTCATCCTCTTGTATGTGCTCTGTAAATTTCATGGCATAAAAGTATATGTTTACTACATGTTATCAACGGAGAGATACTCTGACTTTATTGCAACTAGTATAACCAAAAAAAAAAAATCACAGAATGAGCTATGTGGGGAACCTTGATAGGTAAATGGATGCTCAAGCCTTTGGCATCTTGTCATCTGAGCCTGAACCCATGACCTGCTCTGTTGTGTGCATTGAGAGTTGAGTTAATGCCATTGGCAAGCAAGGCATGGAATTAGATCATCTCAAATGATAACTATTTATCTCTTTATGAAACAACTGGTCTTGTCTAATTGTTTCCCTATTAAATGTCATAATCAGATTCAAGATGGTGAAAAAATACTGACTTGGTAGCCAGGATGCTAAGTCTAAATTGTATTATTAATGAACTGCAAGTATTACATCAGGAGTCAAAAGGGTAGAGTTTACTCAGAAGGTGGCAATGAACAAAAATGCTCAGCAAATTGCTTGAGCTTCTCAACTGGTGTTGGAATATCTGGTAGTAGATAATAATAACAATAATAATTGGTTATTAAATTCTTACAGAATACTGGACCCTGGATTAAATGATTTATCTAGACTGATTTCATTTTTACAAGGAGAGAAACAAAAAGGTTAAAGATCTTATTTTTATTTGGCAGATCCATGATTCAAATCTAAGTTTCTGTGACTCTACAGTCTTTAAGTGCTTATGTAACACCATGTTCCAGATCCTCTCAAACCATAGCTTGGAATACTGTAAGTCTCCAGAGAGATCAGGCATGAAATGGAGTGAGACTGTCTTTCTTGCTAACTTCAATTTGATTTAATGAAAGATAGGAACTAAACAGGTGATTTATGCAACTAGCTAGAACCTTTAAAATATAGCCATGCATTGCTTAACGATGAGGATACATTGTGAGAAATGCATCCTTAGGTGATTTAGTGGTTGTGAAAACATCACAGAGCGTACTCAGACACACCTAGATGGTATAGCTCACTCCACATCTAGGCTATATGGTACAGTCCATTGCTCCTAGGCTACAAATCTGTAAAAATGTGCCTATACTCAATACTGTAAGTAACTGTATCACAGTAGTAAGTAATTTTCTATCTAAACATATATAAACATAGAAAAGGTATACAATAAGTATAAAAAATAAAATAGGTATACAAAATAAAAAATGGTCACCTATATAGGGCACTTAGAATGAATGGAGCTTGCAGGGCTGGAAGTTGCTCTGGGTGAGTCAGTGAGTGAGTAGTGAGTGAATGTGAAGGTCTAGGACATTACTAGACACTATTGTAGACTTTATAAACACTGTACACTTAGGCTACACTACATTTACTTAAAAAATAAAGCAATTGCACTACAAGGTTGTAGTGCAATTATTCACTAAATTCAGCCAAGGAGGAATTGTGGGTAGGTAGAGACACAGATGCAGGGGAGGTGGATAAATCAAAATTGAAGTGATGTAGCTATTGCTACATCACTAGGCAATGGGAAATTTTCAGCTCAATTATTATCTTATGGGACCACCTGTATATGTGGCTCATCATTGACTGAAACATTATGCGGCACATGACTGTATCTCTGAGATTTCTCACCAAGCTTCTGACAAGTTACGGATAAAGAAAAAAACAAAATCCCTCACTTATACTGGTAATTGAGCCTCATGTCCACCAAGTGTTTGGTTTTTAAATGTCGATGGGCTGCATTTTTACGCCACAACCTGCCAGTTTGGGATATACATTAATGAAATCTTTGGCTCTACAATACCTCAGTGGGTTGGAAGAAAAGAGGCTCTCTTTAGTTTTTTTTTTTTTTCTTTTATAATTTCAATGTTTAGAATCAGGGGGTACATGGGCAGGTTTTTTACAAGAGTATATTGCATGACACTGAGGTTTGGGGTATGAATGATCCTGTCACCCAGGTAGTGAGCATAGTACCCAGTAAGTGGTTTTTAGATCCTTACCTCCCTCACTGTCTCCCCGCCTTAGTAGTCCTCAGTGTCTGTTGTTCCTGTCTTTACGTTCATGTGTACACAGTGCCTAGCTCCAACTAATAAGTGAGAACATACAGTATTTGGTTTACTCTTTCTGCATGAATTTGCTTAGGATAATGGTCTCCACCTGCATCCATGTTGCCGCAAAGGACATGATTTCATTCTTTTTATGGCTGCATAGTATTCCATGGTGTATATGTACCATATTTTCTTTTATACCCAAAGGAAAATAAATTGCTCTACCAAAAAGGCACATGCGCTCATATGTTCATCACAGCACTAGTCACAATAGCCAAGTCATGGAATCAACCTAGATAGAGCCTAAGGGCATCTTATTCCCTGGCCCAATTCATGCCAGATAAAGAACAACTTTAACATTAACATATGACTCCAGCATTTCTGCTATGAAAGCCATTGAGTGGGGGATCTAATTCTCAATTCACTTCAACTCAATTCTAATAAAATCGAACTCAGTAAATATTCACTCTGTGCCTACTACAGCTTGGCATCGCATGGGACAGACATAATAAGAATAAGGTCCCTGTTCTCAAAGAACTCACAGGCAAGTATTGAAGTCAGTTGGGTCAACATGAATATCACTCTGGGAGACAGAGGCTGAGACAGAGGCAGAATGTACCAAGGGAAGAGTGGTTTTTGATCCAACCAGGAAAAAAGGAGAGATTTCCAGAAAAGGTCCTCAATGAGCTGAGTTTTGCAGGGTAAGTCTTATTTTGAATGGATAAGAAGACTGTCAAGGGGAACAGCACATGCAAACTCGAAAAAGAAGCAAGTCAGGCCATAAGCACTCCCAATTCTTTTGCCTCCCTCATAGTCACCTAGTCTGGAGCGGCCTCTTAGCAGAACAGTTGGCCCAGGGGCAAGTGATATGACATAGCAGGGCTGTTCAGGAAACCATAAGTAGTTCTAGAAAAGGAGTCTAGCCACACGGTCCTAACCCATCCATGCACCTTCAGTTTTGATTCATCTACCTCCCCTGATCTGTGTCTCTACCTACCCACAATTCCTCCTTGGCTGAATTTATCCACCACCATTCATATCTACCCATAGTTTAGAAAAGGACTAATAATGACCCAGGGCTCACAATGTGGGACTGGAGAAATTGAGAAAAGCTTTACATTCTATTTTTTCTGACTAAACTAAGATAAAAAGTCTTTCCCAGCAAGATACTATTATTATTCTTGGACAGTTCTCTATTTTTAAAATTTGGGCCAGATTATGCTTCTTGCTTTGGAGTTAGGTCAGCAAAGATCATTCTCCTTCCCAGCCCACTTTATTTTAAAAATCTCCATCTGTATTGAATTTGAACTTGAGCAGGGTCTGTTTCTGAGATTATCTTGTCACAGTTGACAATGCTCTAGTGCCCTCTCCCTTGATGTTGGTTGGTTTATAGGGTTTATTGCCAGGTTTAAAAGCTAAATTTCTGGCCTTTCATCTTTGTATGTTCTTATAACAGAAACTCAGGGCAAAAAGGGGTTTTAAGAAAAGGTCCCAGAGAGGGGAAAAAATAGATCAACAGACTATTCATCTAAATATGCTTAGTCTGATATCAAATAAATATATATCTTAGGGGAAAGAATTACAGTATAAACAGAAACATCTCAACCATCTGTCCAAAGTTCTTCCAATATAATTACATCACACTGTGGCTAATGGCTGGTTGTTGATCCAGATATTTGAAAGAGAGGGTAATACCCTCCTGGGATCTCACAGCCATCCACGGCTTCCTGCCTCATTACCACTTACCAGTTTTTTATCGACAATTAGGATTAGTGAAGAATCCAAAGCTTTCACTGGGAGAAACAGTCTCTGACTTAGTAAGTTAAATTAGCAACTGAGAATGCCTCAAACCTCAGCCTGCATGGTTTAAAGATCTCTTTCTTAAGATAATAGTAAGTAAATCCAACCAAAAAAAGTGCCCAGGGAAAATGTTGGAGAAAAATCTTCCATGATGACAAATATTAATCACCCAACTCAAGTGTTTATGTACTTCAAGCCTCAGTCAGCCTCCTCCAGTTATTAATATTCAAACGTCCTTTCCCTCTAGTCTGCATGCAAGAAGAAAGCATTCAAGTTTCAGGCTTTTATCGATGAGTTAAGACAAGAAGATGGCAGACTCTTTTGCTTTTTCCCCTGGAAGTGGAATCTACTTTGTCTATTCACCTTCCGGAGTTTCTGGTGGTACATATATTCCTTCTGTAGAGTCGCTGAGCTGAACACCCTCCAGAAACTCAAAAAAGAGGCAAGTCAGGCCCTAAGCTCTCCCAGTTCCTCTGCCTCTGTTATAATCCCCCAGTCCAGCCTGGCCTCTTAGCAGAACAGTTGAGTTTATTTATTTGATCATCTTCACCCCTTTCTTGACAGCTGACTTATCTGAAGCGTTCCTCCTAGGTGATATTTCTTGTACTGGGTCAACAAAAAGCAAGGGGCAGAATTTCAGCCACTTCCAAAGCCCCATAACCCAAATCATTAGGTCTCCCCGAGTCTGTTTATGTTCTCCCTTTTATAAACACAGACGCAGCATGGTAGTGGTGTGGAGTTGATGACAAAGGCTTTCCTTTCTCACCTCCTGCTAGGTTTTTGGCACTTTACCCCTAGCATTCTGCAGCCGACTGCATGGATTCACAGCTGGGAACTGGGAATACAAATCGCTCAGAGAGCTGAGAGGTGAAAGGGCAGCTAGAGTCTCCACAGGGCTCCCAGAATCCCACTTCCCATTCCCCTTATCCAGCTCCCCTTCCGCGAGGGTTGTCACCAACATTAGCCGCTACTGGTAACTGTAGCAGCTCAGGGTCAGCATATGCCGCCCCCATGCCAGGCCACTGAGTCAGTGAGGACTGCAGATCGGGGCCGGGGGAGGGGGGCCACACTGATCTACTATGCAGAGGCACACTTGTGAAGGGACCGGCTGCAGGCGAGGGAGAGGAGTATTGACATTCTCCCCTTAGGAGGGCAAAGGGTATGGTCTTGAGGTCTGCAGGGAGAGATCACAGCTGCAGGCCCCAGTCAGTTCCCTTACTCAAGCTAAGTCAGCGGTGTTCAGGCGCTGTTCAAGTCTTACCCAGCCCTGGTGCCAAGCTATTTCTGATGTTGCATTTCTTGAGGCTAGACTTGAACGGTAAGCATCATTCCTCCAGCCCATGTGGGGTCCAGATGTATATGGCTGAAGGGGAATTCTTTTTACTGCTTCTAGAGGCTCTGGGTGGATAGAAAAATTACTTCACATTCCAGCGTGTTATTTATATGCATTCTTCAGCACTCCATGATAACATGACAAGCGCCCTGAGAATTGGGAATAGAGTTTGTAAAGGAGTTGAGCTGACTCAAGTACAACAGTGAAGAAAAAAGAAAGACTGGAAACAAATTTGGAGGACTCGACAGAAGGAAGACAAAGAGAAGTAGAAAAGAACTGAGGGCTGGATTTGGGAAGACCCTTGGTTTAGTCAGCTGTTTGTATCATCATCATTAATGGGCAGCATCCATTCAATGGAAGACGGGTAGGAAAATAGTTTAATTGACTTGAGAGAACTCAGGCAGCCTGTAACCATGACCATCAGTCATCTTTCCCTGATGTCGACAATGGTAACAACAGTAACAGTATTAGAGGAATAACACATTTTCCTAGAACTCCCACTTTCAAAGATTCTTTTCTCACTCGTTTCTGTAGACTTTCATGGGCACTATTTCATTTGCCGTCTTCAGTTCTCCATCCCCACCCCAGGGCTCAGAAAGAAGGCTGGGCTTATGGAAAAGACAAGGGCTGAGAAACAGACAGATCTTGGTTCAGATCTCCACTGTGTGACCTCAGACAAATTACTAAATTCTGACTATCTTCAGGTTTCTCATCTGTGAAATGGAAGGAAACAATGTGCACCTCACATTTTGTTGGGTGGCTTAAAAGAAGCATGCATTAGCATTCAACATATGGTAGCTATTGGCTTCAAACCCATTTTACACACCGGGAAGTTTATCTAACATCACCCACAACTCTGTACTCCAAGCCAAAATGGCTTACTGAAGTCTGTTGCCTCCCAGCCTGCAAATTAAAATAAAATAGGATCCAAGGAGCATTGCAGTATAATAGAATGCATGACGACATGGAGGGAAGACACCTTGATTTGTCCTAGCCCTTCAAGTGCTTAGAGAATTGAGATAATTTATATGAAGCATTTAACATAGTGTCTGGTATATCAAAAACACAATGTCTAAGTGTCCTTTCTCTCTTGCTCCACATTCAGTTGGATAGGAAATCTCATTGGCTCTACCATCTAGATATATTCTCATATATGTGTGCGTGTGCATGTATGTGTGTGTGAGGCATGGGAATGAGTTATGCCAATATGGGTGGGAGGAGACAACTTATATATACATATATTCTACTCCTTTCCCCAACTCCCACTGCTACTGTCTGATCTAGGACACACCATTTCTGGCCTGAATGATTGACTATAGCCTCTTAACCAGGCTCCCTATTTGTCCTCTACTTTCTGCTGTCTGTACTTAGCAGCCAGGGTAATATTTTAAAACATAATTCAAACCATGCCATGCCTCTGCCTTGAGCATTCCAAGGGCTCCTGACTTCATTCAGAGCAAAAGCAAAAATCCTTAAAATGGCCTACAAAGTCCAGCCTAATGTGGCCTCCCCGCCTCCCAGCCCTTACTTCTCTGAGCTCTGACACATCTCTCACTACCCTCCCCCAACTTACTCTACTGTCCTCAACCCCGGGGCCTCCACAGCCAAACCTGGTGTGGGCAGGCTTCTCACCCTGCTGTCCCTTCCTATTCATAACCACCTGACTCATTCCCACACTTCCTTGACATCTTTGCTCAAATGTCACCGTATTTAAAATTGTACCTGCTCTGGCTCCCAGCTCTCCTGGTTCCCCTTAGCCTGCTCTCTTTTTCCCACTGCATCACCACTAACCTACCAGGTAAGTGACTTATTAATGGTGTACATTGTCTGTCTCCCTGCTGAGGTGTAAGCTCCATGATGGCAGAGATTTTTGTTGTCTGCATGTTCGTAGCTATATCCTAAGTAACCCAACCAGTGTCAGCCCAAAGTAGGGACTCAATCGGTATTTGCTGAATAAATTAATAAGTGGTCATCATCTTTAGAGAGAAAATCTCAACCTCTAAGAGTCTGCAACTCTCCTTTTTCTTTGTTTTACAAATATGGTGGGGAGGAAAAAAAAAAGTATGATGATGATCTGAAAATTTCTTTCAGCTCTGGAAGTCAATTTAAATTTACTAAAGCATCAATTTATTCATTCATCAAAGGAATATTTATTGAACATTTACTAAATGCTGAGAATACTAAAAAAGTGAATGCAATAGATTCCCTAATATTCCTAATTTTGTGAGAGAAGTGGACTTGTAAACAAATAAGTGAAGGATACTTAGACAGGTGTTACAGAGTGAAATGAGTGTGGATTCAGAGAAAAGTCTCTAACTTTTCTGGAGTGAGGAGTGAGAGTTGGAAGGCAGAGGACAGAGGCAGAGGAAAAATGCATTTGAGAAGACTTCATGGAGATTTATCAGTTGAGGCTGGAAAGATGGATAAGAATTTGTAGGTTGACAAAGAGGGATGATATTCCAGGCAAAGGCATGAGGTTCCTGAAGGAGTAGGGTGGGGCGGGGTGGGAATGGTAGGCTTGGGGTAGAGAGGGAACTGAGGCATTACTCTGCCACTCATGGGAGCCTCTGGTCTGATATTAAGTAGGGCAATTATATAATCATATATAAATTTCTAATACATCACTACGATGTGAAAAATTGGAGGTGGGGGGAATAAAATGGAAGGCGACAGCAATGCTATGGTCATCTCATGTCAGGGTCTTGAGTCTAGGGCTCAAGAGTCAAATACTTCGTAAAGGTCACATTCTAAATATATTATTACTTTGTAATCTGCTTTTCTTTCAGTTAGTATAAACATCTTTTCATGTCCATAGAGACGGACATGAAAAGATGTTTATACTAATCTGTATATACAGATAGTATATGCTATCTGTATATACAGATATAGATGGACCTGAAGAAATGTTTATACTAACTGAAAGAAAAGCAATTACCCTTAATGACTGCACTATATTCCATTCTCCAGTGTATCTAATGTATTTAACAGGCCCCTTATTGCATATGAAGATATCTTATGAGTTTTTAGCATCTATGTCTACATTCATTGTTTTGATTATACCTATATTAGAGTGCAGTCTAAAATAGTCTTAAACAACTTTGACAGACAGTAACTTATAAATCACTCTTTATGGTACACATCATCTCCATTTGATGGACGTGAAAACTAAGCTTTAATGGAATAATTCCCTTGCCTAAAGTCACAGAGCTAGTGACCCACCGTGATTTCAACCCAACATATGTGTGGCCTTTGAAGCTCAGCTTATTGGATTAACATTTTGCATAAACACTCTTGGAATCCTGTGTCTGGAAAATACTTTATAGTTGCATAATCCATTCTCATTCTAAGGTTTTATAAGGTGGGCAAGGCTCTAACTGAGGATTTAGACCTTTTGTATTTTGACCTCCTTAGTAGACCAATTTTACCCTAAATTGGGGAACCAGTGACCAGCCCCGAGCACAGTCACTCCTAACCCTCAGGCAGATGGATGCCTTCACAAGGAAACACACTCTATCAGCACCCTGACCCCAGAGGCCCTGATCTTCTGTCCCAGGAATATGTGTGCAGGTGGGATCTTAGCAAGCACATGCTATGAGCTGAACCATTGCTTGCAAGTGTTTTCATCAGGCACTGTGCCTGGTACACACAATTATACACAGCACTTGTCCACCCCTCTTATCACCCACAAAGTGCTGCAGATGAATATTCCATCTGATCGCAGCAGAAATCATGAATTTGAAGTCTGCAGCTAGATGACACCATACCCTGAAATGGGAGGAAGAAAATGTCAATTTGCATCTACCAAATGTCAAGCAACCAGCTTGACTGATTGTTTTTACTGACTTGACCAAATCGATAGGTTGTTAAGTCATCGTGTTGACACTGATTAAATCAATACAGTTTGATTTGGAGGGAAGAAGCTGATAACAACCACAAACATTTAAGCAGTGAGCATTCAAATGCTTACTGTGGTGTACCCTGCCGTCTTTGTGCATCATCAGAATTCCTGTCCATTCTCACATTAACCTTGTGAGGTGGGCACTCTTACTATGAATATCTCTGAGAGGTGACAGCGTGCTGGCTGTCCTCACAGCCCTCGCTCGCTCTGGGCGCCTCCTCTGCCAGGGCTACCATTTTGGCGGCACTTGAGGAGCCCTTCAGCCCACCTCTGCACTGTGGGAGCCCCTTTCTGGGCTGGCCAAGGCCAGAGCCCACTCCCTCAGCTTGCAGGGAGGTGTGGAGGGAGAGGCACTAGCGGGAACCAGGGTTGTGTGTGGCGCTTGTGGGCCAGCTGGAGTTCCGGGTGGGCGTGAGCTTGGCGGCCCCGCACTTGGAGCAGCCGGCCGTCCCTGCCCGCCCCGGGCAATGAGGGACTTAGCACCCGGGCCAGCGGCTGCGGAGGGTGTACTGGGTCCCCCAGCAGTGCCAGCCCACCGGTGCTGCGCTCGATTTCTCGCCGCGCCTTAGCTGCCTTCCCGTGGGGCAGGCCTCGGGACTGCAGCCCGCCATGCCTGAGCCTTCCCCGCCTCCATGGGTTCCTGTGCAGCCCGAGCCTCCCCGACGAGCGCCGCCCCCTGCTCCATGGCGCCCAGTCCCATCAACCACCCAAGGGCTGAGGAGTGCGAGCACACGGCGCAGGACTGGCAGGCAGCTCCACCTGCAGCCCAGATGTGGGATCCGCTAGGTGAAGCCAGCTGGGCTCCTGAGTCTGGTGAGGACGTGCAGAGTCTTTATATCTAGCTCAGGGATTGTAAACACACCAGTCGGCACTCTGTATCTAGCTCACGGTTTGTAAACACACCAATCAGCACCCTGTGTTTAGCTCAAAGTTTGTGAGTGCACCAATCGACACTCTGTATCTAGCTGCTCTGGTGGGGCCTTGGAGAACCTTTATGTCTAGCTCAGGGATTGTAAATACACCAATCGGCACTCTGTATCTAGCTCAAGGTTTGTAAACACACCAATCAGCACCCTGTGTTTAGCTCACGGTTTGTGAATGCACCAATCGACACTCTGTATCTAGCTGCTCTGGTGGGGCCTTGGAGAACCTGTGTGTCAAGACTCTGTATCTGACTAATCTGATGAGGACATAGAGAACCTTTGTATCTAGTTCAGGGATTGTAAATGCACCAATCAGCGCCCTGTCAAAACAGGCCACTTGGCTCTACCAATCAGCAGGATGTGGATGTGGCCAGATAAGAGATAAAAGCAGGCTGCTCGAGACAGCAGTGGCAACCCGCCCGGGTCCCCTTCCACACTGTGGAAGCTTTGTTCTTTTGCTCTTCGCAATAAATCTTGCTACTGCTCACTCTTTGGGTCCACGCTGCTTTTATGAGCTGTAACACTCACTGCGAAGATCTGCAGCTTCACTCCTGAACCCAGCGAGACCACGAGCCCACCGGGAGGAATGAACAACTCCAGATGCACTGCCTTAAGAGCTGTAACACTCACCGCAAAGGTCTGCAGCTTCACTCCTGAGCCAGCGAGACTATGAATCCACCAGAAGGAAGAAACTCCGAACACATCTGAACATCAGAAGGAACAAACTCCAGACGCGCCACCTTAAGAGCTGTAACACTCACCGCGAGGGTCCGCGGCTTCATTCTTGAAGTCAGTGAGACCAAGAACCCACCAATTCTGGACACATCTCCATCTCACACAAGAGGAAACTGAGTTTGAGAAAAGTTATACATCTTGCCCAAGATCATCCAGGTAGTGAACAGGCCAGAACTTGAGCCAAAGACTTAGCTATTGTGCTCTACTGCTATTGCTAATCGCTTGAAAAGTGCTGCAGGACCCAGCTCTTGGCGGAGTTGGATAGCCCCACTGCAGCCTCCTGCTCTGCAGGTGAAGGGCAGCAATGGGGCCAAAGTCTTCCATGGGCCCCCTATCAATAGTGAGCAAATAATTAGCCAGACCACTCTTGCTGCGCTGTCTCAGGGTTTTCTTTTGTTACCTAGTGACAAAAGAGTGTCTTGGAAGTTGCACACAAAGCTAGAGTGAGTTTCTTCATTTGGATTTTTATGCTTCGATGCTTTGAGGTTGGGGGTGGGGAACAAAAGAGCTTAAGCCTGGAAAAATTCACTCTGTTGTGTGCCTCACGTGCACAGCTCTGGCCGATGTGTGTGTTTATAGATATTTATTTCCTTGCCTGTGTTGGAATCATTTGAGCCCCCTGTGCTTTGAACTTGAAAGGATCTTCAAAGGGTGACATCCCCTCAGAAGTCTGAACACAAAGCTTCTTTCTGCCTGCTCTTCCTCTGGTTGCTGAGCATCACAGTGGGTTTAGGTGGATTATCTTTTCTCTCCCCGACTGTGGCCTAACTGTTCTTACAGCTCCGGAATGTCTTAGTGTTCAGTACCTGTCGTGGATCAAACTGTCCTTAGGTCTGGTATGCTTCAAGCAGAAAGAAAGAAGAATGTTGAGTGCTTTAAAAACTTTCGTTTACCTCTTTCTTGCTTATGATTTTTATTTCAACAAGAAAATATATAGTACTTCTGAAAAGCCAGTTCCTGTTTAGCATCTAGGATGGCCATTTTGATACTTGTCTGTCTTCTGTCTCCCACAAAGATACACTGGCAAAAGAGGAGACATGGGAACCACTGTAAAGAAACTTAGGGCGGTCTGGGCACAGTGGCTTATGCCTGTAATCCCAACACTTTGGGAGGCTGAGGTGGGTGGGTCACCTGAGGTTGGGAGTTTGAGACCAGCCTGACCAACATGGAGAAACCCTGTCTCTACTAAAAATACAAAAAATTAGCCAGGTGTGGTGGTGCATGCCTGTAATCCCAGCTACTCGGGAGGCTGAGGTAGGAGAGTCGCTTGAACCTGGGAGATGGAGGTTACGGTGAGCCAAGATGGCACCATTGCACTCCAGCCTGGGCAACAAGAGCAAAACTCTGTCTCAAAAAAAAAAAAAGAAAAAGAGAGAAGAAAGAATAAGCAAACAAACAAACAAACTTAGGGGGACAAGCAATTTGTAACTCAAAAAAGGAGTTCTAATCCTATTTCTGCTCAGTAGGAAGTCCAGTGACAGGTAGAGGGCCACAACATACGATGATAAGGACAATCATCTGAAGCCTTGGATGACTGCCCTACTTTGGAGGAAGCCTGCTTTGGAGTATTGCAATGAAAGAATGAATGAGCAACCCACCCTGCTTTGCAGGAAACATCGCAATGGGACACACTCTGCAGCCAGACCCAAGGCCACAGCCAGAAACAAGAAAGAGTACACAATTTGTGGAGTGTGGCTGTGAGAGGAGGTGAGCTGCAGCAAGAATAGTAACGAACCAGGAGACAAAAGACCCGGATTTTGCTTGTTACTCAGCAGTCCCCGCATTGGCTAAATGCAACTGCAAAGCAAGATCATTCAAAGAATATTAAGAACTTGAGAGCTGAAATCTCAAAAAATGGAAGAATCAAAATTACTAGTGTGGGAAAAATCAAAATTTTGTTAGACTTCTTCATGCTTATTTTATGATTTTGCATTGCATTTGTGTTTATTTGTGCACTGGGGAGTTGAGTGTTAGTAGTTGGCATGCAAACTTTTTGATGCCTAGGACTTCTAAAGGTCAGTCTCACCTGGACTTTATCCTAGAAACTTCCATCTTCCATCTAATTCTTGGCAAGTCTGAGGCCCAGTTTTCTTCTTTGATGTTGGACAAAGTTTGATGGAGTGAGGGGTATGACACGGGGATCAGATGAGGTTTAAACTTAAAAAATCTGGGATCTCAACTAATTTTGACTCTTATATGCTTCCTCCGAGAGAGAGATTGCTGATATACACAATATATGGCTTGGTTAAAAGAAAATCCATATTTCAGAAGACTAGCCTGATTGAAAAAGTCTTCTCCTGAAATCAGAAAACCATTTTAACTGTAGGCAGAGGAGGCTTTGTTGGCACTTGGAGTCTACAAAGTGTGAAAAGAGAATAGGTGGGTTTAACCTTAGGAACTATTCCCAGAGATCTCTTAATACTTCTTGTTAGAGATGTGGGAAGGATTGTTTTAAGTATTTCCAGTGAGAACGTCATTGCAATTTCAGGTCTTGAAAACAAAGGAATACTTGAAAAAAATGCAGATCCACAATTGATTTTTGCAAGCTTTGGTGTTCTTATACCTAGAGGCAAGACCTATAGGAAATGGATCTTCCAGTGCTTCATGCACCACGTAGGAGAGCCAGGCCTCTGTTTCATGTTAGATCACTGATGCAGAACCATGGTGTAGAGGTGTGTTCTCCTTCTCATTGGGTTTTCTTTTGTGTATTTTATGTAAAGACTCTGTTAAGACCTCGACTCCTTAAAATAGGATTTCCAGTATCTTCCACCCAAGAGAAAGAAATTTATGCCAATCCTTTTCTGCCTGGCTAGTTAACCCTGGGTAAAATCACTCCACCTATACACACTTGTGAAACTAGCCAAGGGGTCCCTGCAGCAGTCAAGAACCCAGAAAGAGCTTGGTAAATTTTGGCTCTCACTTTATTGTTATTTAAGAAGTTAACTAGAATAAAGTAAAGCTATAACAGTTGTCACCACTTGCCATAAAATACCCTTCACTATACACATACACTCTCAGTGGCAACAAAACCACAGCCTTTCTAGGCTTGCTATCTTTACTTAGTGTCTCTTTCCAAAATAATGCTGGGTTTTGCACAGTATATTTACCTATTTCATAAATACAAATTCCATAGTCACAGATATAATTCCTTCTTCATTCGAGGTGTCTTGTGTTTTTTCAGATGGCCTCAAAGAAACATGCATGATGCTTGGTATGTAACAAAGACTAGCTGAGATGAAGAATTATTTAGAGCTGGCAGTGAGAAAAAATTTTGCTAGAGTTCATGATGAATAATTTTGGTAAATGCTCCCAAAGCTAATTAGAACTTAATTAGATACCATCGCACATTATTTGCTGATTGTTTCATGTGTTTATTCATCTTTTCCTTACTGCTTTTTCAGTTCCATGAGCGTGGGCCAGGTGCGGTGGTTCACGCCTGTAATCCCAGCACTTTGGGAGGCCGAGGTGGTGGATCACGAGGTCAGGAGATCGAGACCATTCTGGCTAATGCAGTGAAACTCCGTCTCTACTAAAAATACAAAAAATTAGCTGGGTGTGGTGGTGGGCGCCTGTAGTCCCAGCTATTCGGGAGGCTGAGGCAAGAGAATGGCATAAATCCAGGAGGCATAGCTTGCAGTGAACCGAGATGATGCTGCTGCACTCCAGCCTGGGTGACAGAGCAAGACTCCATCTCAAAAGTAAATAAATAAATTAAAATTAAAATTAAAAAATAAAAATAAGTTCCATGAGAGTAGACATTTTTCACACATATTTAGGTCCACCTTACCTACTGCATCTATGTAACATATATATAATTACATAGTAAATAGTTAAGAATAAAACCCTTTACCCCAGTATCCTAGACTTACCACAAAAAGGCTTGTATTAGGCCGTTCCTGCATTGCTATAAAAGAATACCAAAGGCTGGCTAATTTATAAAGAAAAGAAGTTTAATTGGCTCATGGTTCTGCAGGCTGTACCAGCATGACTTCAGCATCTGCTTCTGATGAGAGCCCCAGGAGCCTTATGGTCATGGCAGAAGGCAAAATGGGAGCAGGCACATCACATAGTGAGAGCAGGAACAAGAGAGTAAGTGGGAGAACCCGCACACTTTTAAACAACCAGATCTCTCATGAACTCAGAGCAAGAACTCATTTATTCCTAAAGGGATGGTGCTAAACCATGCATGAAGTGTCCACCCCACCAATCACCTCTCACCAGGCCCCACCTCCAACACTGGATATTACATTTCTTTTTTTTTTTTGAGACAAAGTTTCGCTCTTGTTGCCCAGATTGGAGTGCAATGGCGCTATCTATCTCAGCTCACTGCAACCTCCGCCTCCTGGGTTCAAGCGATTCTCCTGCCTCAGCCTCCTGAGTAGCTGGGATTACAGGCATGCACTACCATGCCCAGCTAATTTTGTATTTTTAGTAGAGACAGGGTTTCTCTATGTTGGTCAGTCTGGTCTCGAACTCCCGATCTCAGGTGATCCACCCACCTCAGCCTCCCAAAGTGCTGGGATTACAGGCGTGAGCCACCATGCCCAGCCTGGAGATTACATTTTAACATGAGATTTGGAGGGCACAAATATCCAAACTATATCAATGTCTTGTAGCATCCTAGTAACTTAGAAAAGACTCCTTTGAATTAACCAGCTTACCTAAAGAATGCAATTGACATCTGTGCTCACACACAGGTAGAAAAGTCTGCGAGTAACCCATCTGAACATTGCAGCACCTGACAGCTGCATTTTCCTTGAGGTCCCAAGTTTTGTTGCAGCTCTGTTTGGAATAATTGTGGATGTGTTATGGCAAAATATCAAGTGAAGGAACCAGAAAAAATGAGAGAAATCAGAAGTCAGAGGACGTAAACACACACATACTATTGTTCAATGCACTTGGCTTTAGAGCTGCATTCTGAACATAAAGCCAAGGGACAAATCCTCTTCTACAGTGAAACTTTCATCAGGAGGTCCCTTAAGAGGTTTAAGTCGCTTTTGCAATGCTCTCATGCCAAAACTAAAGGTATAAATTGAACAATTGATGTCTTTCATTATGGAGAGTTTTAAAACAGTGCTAGTACATTCTAAGCAGTATGTTTTTATCCTCACAGGAGTTCCACAAGGTAGGTTTTCTTATTCTGCTCTCTAGTTCATGCTGAGCTGCATTCACACTGAAGTGCAGGATGCTGCTTCACTTGCCCAGGGTCACAGTGTTAGCAGGTGGAGGGACAAAGATCCAACCTTTGTCCGTGCACCTTCAATCATCTTTCCAAATCTTTTCTAGCCTCTTCTCTTCTACCTTCCCTCTCTCACTTATCATAGGTCCACCAAGCAGCTTCCTTAAGTGGAGGTAGAAGGAGGCATACCACCTGCTCCCATATGGGACATTCTGATTTCATCTTCATCTACATAACAACATTTTCCCAACTCTGCAAAGCAAAATGTATTTTAAAGCTATTTCTTGGAATAATTATGCTTATCTGAAAATCAATGCACTCCTCTTTTACATGGGATTGGTCTACAAAAAGTAAGATATTTTCTTCAAGGCTTTTTGCTCTTTTCTGCATGTGATGGTGCAGATTCTGGAGGGAATGGTACCACCAAGAATGCTGTCAGATGTTGCGGGAAGTCAGGGACCCCGAAAGGAGGGACTGGCTGGAGCCGTGGGAGAGGAACATAAATTGTGATGATTTCATGGACATTTATCAGTTCCCAAAATTAATACTTTTATAATTTCTTATGCCTGTCTTTACTGCAATCTCTGAACATAAATTGTGAAGATTTCATGGACACTTATCAGTTCCCAAATTTAATACTCTTATAAATTCTTATTCCTGTCTTTAATCTCTTAATCCTGTTATCTTTGTAAGCTGAGAATGTACATCACCTCAGGACCACTATTGTACAAATTGATTGCAAAACATGTGTGTTTGAACAATATGAAATCAGTGCACCTTGAAAACGAACAGAATAACAGCGATTTTAGGGAACAAGGGAAGAAAACCAAAGGTCTGACTGCCTGCGGGGTTGGGCAGAATAGAGCCGTATTTTTCTTCTCGCAGAGAGCCTATAAATGGATGTGGAAGTAGGAGAGCTATCACTAAATTCTTCTCCTAGCAAGGAATATTAAATATTAAGACCCTTAATTGCATTCCTGGGGAAAAGAATTACATTCCTGGGGGAAGGTCTATAAACGGCTGCTCTGGGAGTGTCTGTCTTATGCGGTTGAGATAAGGACTGAAATACGCCCTGGTCTCCTGCAGTATCCTCAGGCTTATTAGGGTGGGGAAAAAATCCCATCCTGGTGAATTTGAGGTCAGACCAGTTCTCTGCTCTCGAACCCTGTTTTCTGTTGTTCAAGATGTTTATCAAGACAATATGTGCACAGCTGAACATAGACCCTCATCAGTAATTCTAATTTTGCCCTTGCCTTGTGATCTTGCTTTGCCCTTTGCCTTGTGATCTTTATTGGCCTCAGAAGCATGTGAACTTTGTTCTCCTTTTTTGCCCTTTGAAGCATGTAATCTTTGTGACCTACTCCCTATTCGTGCATCCCCTCCCCTTTTGAAATCCCTAATAAAAACTTGCTGGTTTTGCGGCTCATGGGGGCATCACGGACCTACCGATATGTGGTGTTACCCCTGGTGGCCCAATTCCACAGTAAAATTTCTCTCTTTGTACTCTTTCTCTTTATTTCTCAGACTGGCAGACACTTAGGGAAAATACAAAGAACGTATGTTGAAATATTGGTGGCTGGTTCCCCTGAGAGTCAGGGTGACCTAATCAGTTTCCCAAGGAAGAGAGTAGACATCTGTGTCAGGGGCTGAATGTACCTGGGTCCCTCTTAACCCTGTTCCCTTGACATTTAGGGAACTAGCAAGAACGAATGGATGTCCTCGTCACTCCTCCGGGTTTTGGAGTGAAAGATGGGCAGCATCACTCTTTGAAGATCGCAAAGCTCCTAATCCAGATACTGATTCCCCTCCCCATCTGCACGTCCCTCATGGTTCACAATGTGTTCTTAGCTCTAAAACCTAACACTGTGAGGGGTCCTCAGTGCCCTTTGAAGAGCTCGACAGCACTGGCTTGAAATTCCCAAAGCCCTCTCCAAGTGTTCTTCAAATTCTCCAGCAGCTTTTCTTCTTATGGCTATGCTGGACTGTTTCCAAGCACATTGCCCCACTAGGTATATTTTCGACTCAGACCAGGAACCAAAACTCCTGCTCAGTTTCCATAAGTAAGACTTATCTCTGACAGCACCCAAGGCAGCCAGGTGCTGAGTTGAACAACTGAAGTTTGAGAGGAAGATGGGCTTACCTCTCAGCTATAGCACTTCAGAGGAAGCCTGCTCAGTGCCATCCTGTCACTTGTGATTCACCCCTTATCCAGCCTCCATCACCCTGCATCTGCAAGCTCCCCTTTTCCCATCTCTCCTTCTTTCCTCCACTCAGGTCCATTTTTTTGATTGATTGATTTTTACAAATAAACTTAATTTTTTTTTTTTTTGAGATGGAGTCTTGCTCTGTCATCTACGCTGAAGTGCAGTGGCACAATCTCAGATTACTGCAACCTCTGCCTCCCAGGTTCAAGTGATTCTCGTGCCTCAGTCTTTCAAGCAGCTGGGATCACAGGTGTGCACCACTGCACCTGGCTAATTTTTTGTATTTTTAGTAGAGATGGAGTTTCACCATGTTGGCCAGGCTGGTTTTGAACTCCTGACCTCAGGTAATCTGCCCACTTCAGCCTCCCAAAGTGCTGGGATTACAGGCATGAGCTACCACACTCAGCCAAGCATAAATTTTTTTTTTAAGGGTGGCTTACACTGCCCATCACAGCAAAATTAAGCAGAAAGTACAGAGATTTCCCATGTACCTCATATCCCCCCTCCCCCGCCCTACACACAACCTCTCCCATTATCAACATCTCAACCAGAGTGGCCCATTTGTTACAGTGGATTCACCTACACTGACACATCATTATCACCCAAAATTCATAGTGAACCCAATTTACATTAGGGTTCACTCTTGTTGCTGTACATTCATTAGGTTTGGACAAATGTATAATGACCTGTATCTACCATTATAGAATCACACAATCATTGCACTGCTCTAAAAATTGTAGTGCTCTGCCTATTCATTTCTTCCTCCCCACAACTTTGACAACTCCTGCTCTTTTGATCTTCTCCACAGTTTTGCTTTTCCCAGGGTGTTAAATAGTTAGAATCTCACAACATATTGCCTTTTCAGATTGGCTTCTTTCAGTAAATGCTATGCAATGATGCTTCCTCCATCTCTTTTTGTGGCTTGATAGCTCATCTCTTTTTATTGCTAGATAATATTTTGTTTGTCTGGGTGGACTGCAGCTTATCCATTTGCATACAGCAGACCATCTTGGTTGCTTCTAAGTTTGGCAATTACAAATAAAGCTGCTGTAAACATCCTTGGTGTTCAGTTCCTTTTAATAGCAAAATATCAAATCACTCCCCCTTTCTTCTGCAGAGCCCCTTCCTTTCTCCTCTAGTGATTTGGAGCCTGCTGATATAGCCATTCTCAGGGTCTTACCCATCTTGTGGGCTTTTCTGTGAATGCTTTCAAAGATGCTTTCCCCCAAAGAGAATACCGAAGGCAGCCATTTAGATCATTCTTTTTTTCACTATGTGACACAGATGCACTAATTCTTACAATATCACCCTTGTGCCTGACTTATAAATGAGGAAATGAATCTCCACAGAGCTTGAGAAAAGGCCAACAGGCAGAATGGTGGACGCTGCAGGTCAGGGCCTGGTACACATACTCTTGGAGCTCACTCTGCCCAGGTCCTCTTAGGTCCTGTCTGTGGCTGCAGCCCCCAAAGCCCTGCTTCTACCAGCTTTGCTAACACGAGCCATACCTGTAACTTTAGAGAGTCCACACTGGGGGCTAGAGCAGCCTTCCCCCGCATGCCCTTTATGTCTTCCTTCCTCCCCCAGGGCAGCCAGTAGATGTTTTGTGGGTGGTACAAAAGCCCAGCTCCCTTGCCTTGATGCAGGACAAGCTCTGAGGTGTCATTTACCCTCCAGAGCTCCCCACGAACTCAGGCCAAGCCTGGTGCTTCGCCAGAAAGCTCGCCTGTGCTCGGCCTCTTTCTCCTTCCTGACCTGTACCCCTCACTCTCAAACAGGTTTCCCCTGGGAGCACTTCTTCAATAAAGTGTTCTCATCATCCTAAAGCCTTGCCTCAGAGTCTGCTTCTGGGCGAACCCAACTTCAGGCAGAATGAAGTTCACCTTTTTAGGCCTGTGAGGAAGGGTTATGGCCTGGGAGTGCTGCATCCTTGCGAAGAGCCCTTGGCTTTCAGGCCCCTGAGGTTATGACACTGTCCACAGGCCTGCCGCATGGACAAGGCTGCTGTCAGCATTTCTCTTGCTTCATTCTTCAGAAGGACAGGAATGTCAGATGACTAAAGACGACAAGATGTTCAAGAAGTCAAGACCACAAGAGGACGAAGACAAACAAATAAGGGAAAAAAGGCCATGGGAATAAATGAGTTAATGGAAGGCTCAGAAAGTAACCAAAATAAGTATAATTCCCAGAGATTCAATAAGTTACTGTATCCACAAATGACGGAGAAATGCAATCAGAAGGTGAAAAGGTTTTAGAATTTAACAAATAGGAGTGCCAAAATAAGAATAATTTAGTATGAGGATTGGAAGGTAAAGTCAAAGTCATCTCCCAGAATGTAAACAGAAATTATCAAAGGGTGGGACAAATAAGAGAAGCAATTAAGAGATGTGGGCTGGGCGCAGTGGCTCACACCTGTAATCCCAGCACTTTGGGAGGCCAAGGCAGGTGGATCACGAGGTCAGGAATTTGAGACCAACCTGGCCAACATAGTGAAACCCTGTCTCTACTAAAAATACAAAAAATTAGCTGGGCACAGTGGCAGGTGCCTGTAATCCCAGCTGCTCAGGAGGCAGGAGATTTGCTTGAACCCAGGAGGTGGAGGTTGCAGTGAGACGAGATTGCACCACTGCACTCCAGCCCAGGGGACAGTGCGAGACTCTGTCTCAAAAAATTTGAAGATGACCCAAGATCCCACTATTAAAAGCTATTAAAAGCCAAGGGTTGATGAGTGGACACAAAAGTGCAGCTAGATAAGAGAAATAAGTCTTATTTCCCCATAACACTATAGGGTGGCTCTCACAAACAACATTTATTATATATTTTCAAATAGCTAAAAGAGCAGATTTTGAAAGTTCCCAACACAAAGAAACAATAAATGTTTGAGGTGATGGATATGCTAATTACTCTGATTGGCTTATTACACATTGTATACATTGTATACATGTATTGAAATATCGGCTGCGTGTGGTGGCTTACGCCTGTAATCCTACCACTTTGGGAGGCCAAGGTGGGTGGATCACCTGAGGTCAGAAGTTCGAGACCAGCCTGGGCAACATGGTGAAACCCTGTCTCTACTAAAATTACAAAAATTAGCCAGGCATGGTGGCGCATGCCTGTAATCCCAGCTACTTGGGAGGCTGAGGCAGAAGAATCACTTGAACCTGGGAGGCAGAGTTTGGAGCAAGCCAAGATGGTGCCACTGCATTCCAGCCTGGGCAACACAGACAGACTCCATCACACACAAAAAAAAAGAAGAAAAGAAATATCACATGTACCCTGTAAATATGTACAATTATTGTGTGTCAGTTTAAAATAATGATATTTTTTTAAAAAGTCCCAGGAAGAGATTGCCAAGAAAACAAATACTTTATCAAGAAAGTGACACAAGAAAAACCCCCAAGCACGCGAAAGACACAAATCTCTCAATGGAAAGCCATATAAATGAAAAAGACCCACGTCTAGAAACATCATATGACATCCCAGGACACAAGGGATAAAGATACGATCACAAAAGCCTTGAGAAAGAGAAAAAGTGACGTAAAAAATAGTTCTATACTTATAGAGAAATGAGAATCCAACTGACGTTTGCTAAAAGATGTTGGACAGAATCAGAATGGCATCAAAAACTGAGGAAAACAATGATGACAAACTGTCTAAGAAAGATAAGGTCTAAATATCACATGATTTTCAGCAAATCATGAAGGGTAGGAAAAGGTCCTTTTTAGCATCCTGTGGCATAGAATGTTGACAATGGAAATGCCGAGGTGTGCACATAAAATCGTGCAATTTCAGAAAGCAACTGCCATGCAGAAAGCCATACCAAGGTTCCAAGATAAAGTCTCTGTCACAAGAAGACTCCAGGAGGATGGAGAGAAGGAGGCTGCTATTGCAAGTCACGTATTATACTGCAATTTCCTTACACAGGCACATGGTCAAGTTTTAAAAATCTCTTTGTAACTATGCTGCAGGGAATTAAGAGTAGTATGTATTTCATGCCTGACAGTGCTAGAGTGAATGGCAGCTTTCTCTCTCTCCTCTAGGTTCAACTATTTGGGATCAATGTTAGAGAAGGTCCACTGTCCTCCCTGAGGCCTCCCTGATCCTGAAAGAGTTAGCGGTCAGAAAAGGAGAGTGCATTTAGGCTGGAAATTAGCAGCATACTAACACCCCTGTATCCCTGTAAGGACATTTTTTTCCCCATTGCCAGCCACGAAAGTACAGGTTTTCATGTTTTTTAAAAAATTATTTATGCAACCAGACTTTGTTGAGTAGCTACTATGCACCAGTAGTGTTAGTAGGCATGAGAGGTTAAATACTGAACAAGACAAAATTCCTGCCCTTTTGTAGATTAAAGAAGAAAAATACTATAATTATCCCAAGGATATGGAAAAAGTATTAAATAAAATTCAAAACTCATTTATTTATTGTAAAAATTCCTTGCAAACTGAAAGTGGAAGGGAACTGTCTTACCGTGATAAATTATATCCATCAAAAACCTATGAAAACATAATGCAGAACAGTCAGACTTAGAGGTCGGGAAGACAGAGACCGCCCCCACATCACCACTTTGATTCAGCACTGCCCTTGGAGGTTCCAACTGTACAGTTAGAAAAGAAACAAGGGGTAAAAGAAAGAAAGAGAAAAATATCGTCCTTATTTTCAGTTAAAATGTTATCATAGATAATAAGAGAAACATTAGGCAATTTATCCAGATTAATATGAGAGTTTAGCTACATGGTTAAATGCAGAGTTTGATGTTACGCAGTAGGGAACCCAGAAACTGACCTAAACATACACTGAAATATGATACAGGGATAAAAGTAGCATTATAACTTACAGGTGAAGAATACATTTTGTAATAAAGATGCTGTGATAATTGATTATCCATGTGGACTAAAATAAATTTAGATTTCCTGTCTCACACCACAAAATTCTAAATATATTAAAAACCAAATATGAAACATATAACTTTAAGCTTTTGAAGAAAATATAGAGGAATATTCTGTCACTTCTAAGTAAAAAAAGTGTTTCTTAAACAAAATGGGAAAGACTGACATATTTGATTGCTTTAAAATTTTAAATGTACTTATGTTAAAAATCATCGTAAAGCGAAACGATAAGCCAAAGCTTGTAATAAAGTGTTCTCATACAACTGGCAAAAGATTAGTACTTAAGATATATAAATATAGATATAAATATACCCATATATAAGATATACACATAAAAATTTAAATATATAAGGTATATAATTATAGTATTTAAGAAGTATATAAAATTCATTTTAGATATATATGTTTGTATGTACAGGTACATATAATGGGAAATGAGCAAGCCTAATAGAAAAAAAGGCAGAACAAATATTTCACAATGAGAAAGCACAAATGCCAATGAGGATGTGGAAAATTGAAAATTCTCATGCAAGTAGACCTGTAAGCTTCCTCAAATCAACACTGGAGAGTAATTTAGCAATACCTAGTAAAGTTGAAATATGAATATTCTTCAACCTAGCAGTTCCACTTCTATGTATATGACCTAGATAAACACTTGCACATATGTACAAGGATATGCACAAAACTGTTTATAGCAAAGCATTTGGAAAAATCTAAATGCCATTCTCTCTTCATAGATTGCAAAGCTAAATTCTCAGATATGCATATAGTGGAATACTATACAGCAATACAAATGCATAAAGAGAAACTGAAGCTGTAAACATGGATAACTCCAAAAAGAGAACACTGAGTGTAAGAAGCTAGTTGCAAAATGTCAAACATTGTATATAACATTTATATAGAGTTCAAAATAAAGCAAAACAATCTATATTATTATTATTATTATTATTATCATTATTATTATTATTATTATTATTTTGAGACACAGTTTTGCTCTTGTTGCCCAGGCTGGAGTGCAATGGTTTTATCTTGGCTCACTGCAACCTCCGCCTCCCAGGTTCAAGAAATTCTCCTGCCTCAGCTTCCCAAGTAGCTGGGATTACAGGCACCCACCACCACGCCCAGCTAAGTTTTGTATTTTTAGTAGAGATGGGGTTTCACCATGTCGGCCAGGCTGGTCTCAAACACCTGACCTCAGATCTGCCGCCGCGGCCTCTCAAAGTGCTGGGATTACGAGCGTGAGCCACCACCCCTGGCCTAAATTATTTTTGATACTTATATGTAATAATAGTATAAAACCTGTGTGGAAATGCAAGTAGCAAAGTCAGTTACCTCTGGGAAGAAAGACAGGGGCATCTTCAAGGCCCTTGAGACTTCTGCCAATACTATCATTGATGCCCTTCCAGCTTTCACTAAAATTTTTTTCAGGATCCTTTACTCCTTCATTGACAGTCTTCTCAAGGCTGCCTGGCCCCGAAGCCAATGCTACAATGTTTTAGCTTTTTTTTGGCCATGGTAGCACCCCAGTCCTGGTACCAAAATCAGTCCCAGTTACTGTTGCCATATAACAAGCCACCCCAAAACCTAGTGGCACACAGCAATCCCTTTATTATGCCCGTAGGTTCTGTGGGTCAGGAATTCAGCTAGTGCACTGCACTCCACAATGTCTTGTGCCTCAGCTGGGAACGGCTTGAAGGCCATGAATGAATCAACGGCTGGAGGCTGAAGTTCTCTGGAGGAGTATTCACTCCTGTCTGGCAGCTGATGCGAGCTGTTGCCTGGGACCTCAGCTATTGGCTGGAGCAAGTTCACACGGCTTCTCCACGTGGCCTGGACATCACAGCATGGCAGCTTCAGAGTAGCTGGACCTCTTACTGTGACAGAAGACTACAAAGACATGGGCCTCAAAAGAACCAGGCAGATTCTCAATAAATATTTGCTTAGTTGATAACGCTTATTAAGATATTTCATCTGCTCTTTCTTTGAACAAAGTGACACTATTTTATCGAGTTTACCTTTAAAGATTTGATTTCTCTGGATCAACATCTCACTATTCATGACTTTGAGAGAGGGGCTGGCCAAGAAGCAACCTAACACAGTAACAATCCAAAAATGTGTAATGTCTTCAGGGAGAAACAGTGTTAAATAGTTAAAATGATGTATGGTAAAGGATTGTGAATAGTTTAATTTATTTCAATTTTCTTTCAATAATAACAACAACTCAGGTATAAAATGCTATGAAGTAAAAGTCCTCTAAGAACCTACTATAATGAAAAGTAAAAATGCATGGTAATTAGAGTTTGCATAGAGTTTCAAAAACATTTGTTCTCCGAATGGATGGATATTTTTCTTAAACTTGTATGAATATTATGTGCTTCATAAAGCTTTGCTTTTGCTTAGCATTTTAACCAGGATCTCGCTAGAACTATTTCATATCCAGACACAGCAACTGGTGCAGAACCACAGCAAGGCAATGTCCTACAAGAGAAATAAAGATGATTATTACAGTGTAGTGCTAGTCTATTATTTCATATCCCACTTTCTATATGATCAAGGAATGCTAGGTTCTTATTGGCAGTCTAAGCCTTTGACAGAAGATTTTTTTAAAGGAAAAATGGAAAATATGAAGAGAACTGTAAAACAGGATGAAATGAAAAGTTGGCAGGAAAGAGAGAATCTGAGGGAGGAACAGAATAAAATAAAAGAATGGAGAAAAAGATGAAGGGAGAGTGAAGGGAAAGAGAGAGAAAGAAAAAAGCAGGTAATTGAAACATGATTATAAAGGGGTCAAATTGTTTCTGGCAATGTTTGAAGGGAGAAACATCTGTCTCCATGTGACAGAAGGTACTTTTCAGAATGCCCTCTGTATTAAAATTAAAACATGACTGCATGTCATTGCAATGCCCCATCAGAAATATTCTTTGGAGATAACAGTTTATTGGACTAGAGAATCCCACTAATCCTCTCACATCCAAAAAAGCATCTGGTGAAAAATTGCCTTAAAAGACATTCAGAACAATCTGATATTTCTACATAAGCTCCATGAAAAGGGAGTCTTTCAATTAGTGACAGGAATTACATTTGTGTTACTGCAGATTGTATTCACAGTGTGGAAGTGATTACAATGCAGTATATGTCCCTGGAAGCCAAATCATCTGCTCTTTTTAGTTTCTGGTATCAGAAAAAATAGCAAAACTGTCCAACAGATAATCCCCAAATCATGATGAGTAATAAATCTGCCCGCTGAAAAATCTTTAAGAAAACTTCCTCTGGAGGGGAAGGAGGAACGTGGGAGGTAAAACCACATGTGCAGAGTCGCTGATATCAAAATTGTAATATTGCTTCCAGCTCAAATTTCATATTTTATCGTTGTTAAAATACAGAAATGAGACAATGCCATGAAGGCATCTTTACCGAACTTGAATGTTTAATGCAGCATGGCCTGTGAACCAGACTGAAAGATAACAGCTGGAAGCTGGTACATTCTGGGCAATTGTTATTTTTGAAAAATAGTGGAAGCAATAAGACATCAAAATGGTCTTTTAAATTCTGTCTTCAGCATGAAGCTTCTACCCTGAAGTGGGGGAATATAAAACTCCAACTGACTTTGTTGATTAATGGAAATTTATAATCATACTCCATCACCCCTAGGAAGAATGGGCCCGGCTTTGCAGATAGCAAAAGGGAAACTCAGTTAACCAAATGGAGAAGTTTCCTGCTACTTATCGCTGGGGAGGTAATGTGGGGGGGAAACAGGGGTGTTGGTTTATGGATATAAAATATGACTACCCACCCTTTAAGGATTCTCTCTCTGGTACTTCCTGACATAGATTTGGGGTTGGGTAGGGAAAATGGAACAGGGCGCTATACCTAATTTTATCTCTCTGTTTTTTTTGTTTTGTTTTGTTTTGTTTTGAGACAGTGTCTCGCTCTGTCACCTAGGCTGGAGTGCATTGGCATGATCTCAGCTCACTGCCACCTCTTCCTCCCAGGTTCAAGTGATTCTCCTGCCTCAGCCTCCTGAGTAGCTGGGATTACAGGCACGCGCCACCATGCCCGGCTAATTTTTGTATTTTTAATAGAGACGGGGTTTCACCATGTTGGCCAGGCTGGTCTCGAACTCCTGACTTCAGATGATCTGCCTGCCTTGGCCTCCCAAAGTGCTGGGATTACAGGTGTAAGCCACTATGCCTGGTATCTGGATCTTTTCATGAATCAAATCTTTACCATGAAGCCTCATAGTTAATTCTTATGCTTCCTCTTAAAACAGTTCTTGGGGCTGGGCTCAGTGGCTCATGCCTGTAATCCCAACACTTTGGGAGGCCAAGGTGCGTGGATCACCGGAGGTCAGGAGTTCGAGACCAGCCTGGCCAACATGGCAAAACCCCATCTCTACTAAAAATACAAAAATTAGTCAGGGCACAGCAGCTCACGCCTATAATCCTAGAACTTTGGGAGGCCCTGGCGGATGGATTGCCCAAGCTCAGGAGTTCGAAACCAGCCTGGGCAACATGGTGAAACCCCGTCTCTACTAAAAATACAAAAAAAATTAGCCAGGCGTGGCAGCGTGCACCTGTAGTCCCAGCTACTCAGGAGGCTGAGGCAGAATTGCTTGAACCTGGGAGGTGGAGGTTGCAGTGAGCCGAGATCACTCCACTGCACTCCAGCCTGGGTGACAGAGCGAGACACCATCTCCAAAAAAAAAAACAAAAAAAACGAAAATTAGCCAGGCATGGTGGCACGTGCCTGTAGTCTCAGCTACTTGGGAGGCTGAGGCAGAAGAATCGCTTGAACCCGGGAGGCAGAGGTTGCAGTGAGCTGAGATGGCGCCACTGCACTCCAGCCTGGGTGACAGAGTGAGACTCTGTCTCAAAAAAAAAGAAAAAGAAAAACAGTCCTTGGGCTGGGTGCAGTAGCTCACACCTGTAACCCCCACACTTTGGGAGGTTGAGGCGAGAGGATCACTTGATACCAGAAGTTCAGGACTAACCTGGGCAGTATACAAGTGAGACCCTGTCTGTACAAAAATATATTTTAAAAAATTAACTGGGCATGGTGGTATGCACTTGTATTACTGCAGCTACTTGGGAAGCTGAGACAGGAGGATCACTTGAGTCCAGGAGTTCTAGGCTTCAGTGAGCTATGGAGTGCCACTGCACTCCAGCCTGGGCAACAGAATGAGACTGTCTTGCAAAATATATATATATATATATATATATATATATATATATATATATTTAGAATATATATATATATTTAGAATATATATATATATTTAGAATATATATATATATTTAGAATATATATATATATTTAGAATATATATATATATTTTCTAAATGTGTTTAGAGTAAGTCTACAATTATATCCACATGAATCTGCAAGTCTCACACTTCAAAGAAAAGAATAAAAATATATTTTCTGCCTTACAAACCCTGTCCTCTTCACCACTACTCCTTGTCCCTCTCTCAGACACACCTCAAACCTGAAGCATCCCTTAAAGTCCTCTCCTCTAACTTTCACACCATTCACCATTTTGTTGGGGGTTGCCTGAAGTAGCACCCACTGTATCTCTTAAATGTTTTTGCTGCACAAAATTGACATCATTTCCTCATTCTTTGAGTAGAATTAATCTATTTTACTCAGTTTTCCCCAGGAGAGTGCGGCATATCTATGCTGCTGGTTTGATTTTTCTGGAAACCCTCCCAGGTCCCCCTCATGTCTCCATGCTGTAGTTTGAAAAATGTAGATTTAGGTAATTCTTTGTCCTAAAGATGGCTAAAAGACAGCTAGACTAAGATCCACATAACAATCAATTTTCTGAGAAAATTCAGGTAGGATACATCCTTTAGTGAGTAAATGTTTATTAATCCTTCCGAGGATGGTAGTAGGTACAGATTCTTACCAGCAAATACACACTCTAAACCCAAGGCTTGAGGCTCGAGAGTAAGGAGTACTGGTGACTGCAGGAAAACCGGAGGAAGGAATTGCTTTTTAATTGTATAATGTTCACTCTACCAATAGTATCTATGGCGCCTCTATTATTTACCGTGCACAGAAAGTTCATGAACATTTTCTTATTTAGAAAAAAAACTTGAAAATTAAAATGAATCTGCCGATTATTTTTATGCACAAAGTGAAGGGCAGTGTTTAAATTCATAAAGATGGATTTGTGTATTCTACCTCCCCTGCACTTACACACACACACACACACACACACACACACTATTACCTTCTATTATTCTCTTTTATGGGAAAGACAGGTAAGCTAAGACCCTAATGGATGCTTGCTGATGTTAGAGATTCAGAGGTCAAGGTGGTCGTGATTCCTGGTGTCCAACAGCCAGCAGCCCTGGGGAGAGAGGGCAAGGCATGTCTGCACCAGGCAGCCTTTGGGCTTTGTCTGGAAAGCAGCGAGGGAATCCTGGTAGCTTCTCATTCTGTTGCCGTCATAAGGCATCCCTCATGGGTCTGGAGTGGTGACCCTGAGTCGCTGTGGGGCCCCACAGGGCTTGCTTCGGTGAGAGATTTGGTGATGCAGAGAGTCTTCCACGCATGGCTAAGCGGTGTGGGGAAGTGTTCTCTCCTCAGAAGCCACAGCCTGATGGTACCGTCTTGTCCAGCAGCCAAGTCCAGGAGAAGGAAAATGAAGATGTCTTCTGATTACAAACCACCACTGTGGTCCTGCTGCTTGAGCAGAGCATTGACCCAGACATGAGGATCCTCCTAGGACAGAGCGTGCACCAAAGCTTGCCTGAAGCAGCCAGGCTGGAGACATGGGCTCAGAGAGGGGCAGAGTCATCGCATGACCTTAGCACTTGCTGAGGCTGGACTAGAGCTGAAGGGACTTGAGTTTGGAATTAGAACTTCCTGGCTGAAAAGGTCAACAAACATTAAAAGTGGCTGTGGTGTATCCTTCTCTACAGATTTTGGGGAAAAAAAAGAATTATAATCCAGCCCCAAATATGGGAAATGCTTTTAAGGTCTCTTCTACCATCTTATTTCTACCCTCAATGACTTACCCAGAAGTACATAAAAACAAACCTGAGGCTGCCCAGGGCTCTGTTGCCAAGTCTGAGGACTAGGCACTTTGATTTGTCTAGGAAGTAATGAATTCCCACTGTTTTGAAATTAAGACGAGGCCAGGTACAGTGGCTCACACCTGTAATCTCAGCACTTTGGAGGCCATATTGGGAGGGTTGCTTGAGCCCAGGAGTTTAAATGTTCTTGCTGCACCAGCTTGGGCAAAACAGGGAAACACCTAACTCTACAAAAATAAAGAAATAAAAAAATCAGCTGGGTGTAGTGGCATGTGCCTGTAGACCCAGCTACTTGGGAGGCTGTGCCAGGAGATTGCTTGAGCCCAGGAGGTTGAGGCTGTAGTGAGCCATGGTCAAGCCACTGTACTCCAGCCTGGGTGACAGAGTGAGACCAAGCCTCAAAAACACAATGAAATTAAGAGGATTCTCATGTGCTGTGAATTGTACTACAACAAACTGTACCTTTTAATAACAGAAGATATGCAGGCCTGGAGTGTTTTGAAAGAGAAGAAAGGTAGAAGATGAGGTTGGAGAAGGGCTTGGGGCTAGATTATGAGGACTATGGAAGGGACTTTGAACTTGAAGCAAGGAAAGCAGTCCAAAAATAAAAGTCCAGGTGGGAAATATTTTGGCTTGGACTAAGGTTCCTGCCAGAAGATGAAGAGAAGAGGCTGCATTTGAGATAGTT
Source organism: Pongo abelii (assembly GCF_028885655.2). Lineage (NCBI taxonomy): Eukaryota > Metazoa > Chordata > Mammalia > Primates > Hominidae > Pongo > Pongo abelii. Next base: position 17,220,713 of record NC_071985.2, read on the forward strand.
TTTGAAGTTAGAGCATTCCTGAACTGCTGGTGGATTGGATATTGGATATGGGATATGGGAAGTGAGGGAGAAGAAGGAATCGAGCATGGCTCTAGGATTCTGGATTAGGTAACAGTGTGGATGTGTGTACCAGAGACAAATGGAGAAATGGGTGTGCTGTGAGTGTGTGTGGAAACATGTATGTGTGTTGGGGTTAGATTGACAAATCTAATGACATGTCAAGTATGTCATGGGGTGTGGGAAATGCCACCCCAAAATGTGGTGCCTTGGAAATTAAGAAAACAGCAGAAGCTGGAAGTTCCCTCTGACCTTCTCTCACTCCTTTCTCCCTTGAAGTGGGACATAGAAACTAACATTCTCCTCACCCCTTCCTCCCTAAAGCAGACCATCAAACCTAGGAAGGTGACTCTGATCTTCTCCTTTCCTCTGAATACCCTCATGTGTCAGGTATCCTGTTCTATCCCTAGAGGAAAGGAATGTCACGCAGGAATCCCAGCAAGAAACTGAACAAATAGGCCTTCCTAAGTTCCCCCCTTTAGATCATACTTTTTTTTCTCCAGTCATACTTCTGCACCACTGTCCATAAAAATACACGGATCTTCCCATTCCTTTAGTTCTTCATTTCTGAGGGTACTCTTGCTGCATAAAACAAATAAAATAAATTTATATGCTCTTATCTTTTTAACCTGTCTTCTGTCATAGGGGTCTCAGCCATTACTCTCATATAGGGTGAGGAAAAGATACACTTTTTCTCCCCTACATATGCAATTGTATTTTCTGACCTGAATATAAAAGAAGAAATTGAGGCTGGAGGTGAAGATAGGAATAGACTCTGCTTATCTATAATACCTGAAATCTAAGGTATTGATGACATTGTCCAAGCAGAGACTAAGGAGAGAGAAGAAAAGGAGTAGCGAGCTGGGTCAGATCTAAAAGAAAATATATGAGGGATGGAAGCAGAATAGAAGACCCCATATGATACTAAGAAGTGGTCAGAGCGGAAGAAAGTCAGGAGAATGTGGGCTTGCAGATGAAGGTAAGAGAGTGTTGAGAAGGAGAGGTGATCAGGAATGAGAGTACTGGGAGAGTCCAGACAAGTAATAAGGAACCTAGTGAGAACTGCTGCAGAGAAGTGCAGTGGGGAGCGCCCTGGGCTTCAGTGGAGCTGGGACAGTGTTAGCGTGAAGGGGCAGAGATGATGCTATCTGGAGGGGAATGTTTAAAAGCATTAACTGCAGGCCTGGACACCGTCAAGGGGAGAAGAACACATATTGACTGAGTTCGAGGAGATTCCTTTTAGAAGCACAGCTGGAGCTGAGCCTTGAGTGATGTTTAGGATTTCACTTAGTTGAAGGGGAGGAGAGAGATTTTACACATGGGGAATGAATGTGAACAAAAGACTGGACCTCCAGCACAGTAGGCACCAGCCACATGTAACACCGGGTTCAAGATGTATGCCTAATTCAAATGGAGATGCAACCTCAGTGCAAAATACACACCAAATGCCAAGGACTTACTGTGAAAAAAAGATTGTATAATATCTCATTTATAATTTTATGTGATTACATCTTGAAAAGGTAATCTATTTGATATGCTGGCTTATATAAAACAGATTATTATAATTAATTTTATCATTTTCTTTTTTTTACTTTTTAAGTGTAACTATTAGAAAATTTAAAATTACATTCACAGCTTGCCGCCTGTTTCTATCAGACAGTGCTGGCCAGAGATGGAATGAGATTGCGTGACACGAGGACCACCAGAGGAGAGTGTGTGCTCTGGCATAAAAGAAGATGAGTTTGGATCATTTCAGTGGGGTCTAAGTGGAGAGAATTTCCAAATGCAAGCAAAGAAATGCCAGGAGAAGGCTGTTGGAAGTTCCTAAGCAGGAAAAGGGCTCTAATCTATGGGAAATTCAGGCATAGGGGAGTCTGTGTTTTTAAATAATGAGAAAACTACCCCTTCAAAACCAACCTAAGAAGTCTTCTGTGGAGGGGTGGTCTCTAAGAATAAGCAAGCAGAATGCAGGGGTCCCATGAGCCTTCCTTCTATTCAGTTTCTTTGTCTTCTAGCACTTCAGTCAGCAGACGATCCAGAGCTTGATGTCAGAGGCTGGGGCCTGGAGTTGAACAGTGAACTCACTAGAAGAGAAAGAAGAACTAAGTCTGTTGGTCAACTCCTGTGCACATGGCCTGGCAGGAGGTGCCTTATGTCATGGAGTGAGATGGTCAGGCACAAGGACTTGGGAGCCAAGCAGCCTGAGACAAAATCCCAGCTGCCCCTCTTACCTACTGTGTGACTTGAAGTAAGTCAGAGAGCCTCTCTCAGCTTGGTTTTCTCTTTTGTTTAAGGCCTTGAATACTGCACATAGGGCTGCAGTGAGTTCTAATGAAGTCATATATGGGAAATACATAGCCGGGTATGTATGCACACAGGCACACTGTGACTCTCAGTTAACATTCATTGTTATCATGGTTGTATCCATTTAACAGCTCTGCAAAGGGAGGTGTTGTGATACCCATTTTATAGGTGAGGGCGCTGGACAAGGGCTATAATCAGAGCATCTTGATTTCAGGCTCTCCTCAGTAGCACCATGGACAGATCACAGGTCACCGTGAAGTTTAACCTGTGTTCACAACACATTGGGCCAGCTTGGGGGTGACAGCGGGCTGGTCCATCCCTTCTAGGGTAGATAGCTCACGAGAAAGAACTGCACTTCCAAAAGAGACTTCCTTGCTTCTTAGAACGTCCCCTCCCCACCTCTCCACTCCTCTCTCTCTTCTCTCTCCCTGAAAGCCTAGAACCCAGTTTCTTAAAAACTGGTAATATGTAGATCGTGTCTTTTTGTTCCTTCCTTACTTTGTACTTCACATCTCAAGAGTCAGCACAAAGCTTTTCAGTGCATCAGGAGATGTTTATGTTACCCCCTCTCTATGGGAGATTAGGGACAAAGAAGGCAAGAGATTGGCCTTTTTGTGCATTTCTTAGACACTCCTTCTAACCAGAACCTCTGCAGAGAGTGTGAGGTTCCCCATCTTTAAACCTGTATGGTAACATTTGAGAGAAAGCAATTTTTTTAGTGTAGAAGGATAAGTATGGCAGTGAGAGTGGAGGCAGTAAGAAAAGAGAATGACCAAGGGCAATGATGTAAGTGTAAACAAACATACTAGCAGGTGAGTTCCTGCTTTGTGGGCAGTCACTGAGGCTCTGAGAATGACCCACTAAAGAGAGCCAGGCGTGTGGGAGACCCGGTTTTCAAAGACACAGTGTGCAAGGGGGGTTGAAGTCACTGAAAAAACTCTCACCCAAATCTTTATCTCTCCCCACTTGCATTGTATCTGAAATCTCAGCATTACAGCTTTGTTTTTAGAGGTAAGGTTTTATTGTTACTTATGAAGATTTGTTAAAAAGCATCAAACTGCCGGGCTTGGTGGCTCACGCCTGTAATCCCAGCACTTTGGGAGGCCATAGTGGGCGGATCACGAGGTCAGGAGATAGAAACCGTCCTGGCTAACAAGGTGAAACCCCGTCTCTACTAAAAAAACACAAAAAAATTAGCCGGGCATGGTGGCGGGCGCCTGTAGTCCCAGCTACGCAGGAGGCTGAGGCAGGAGAATGGCGTGAACCTGGGAGGCGGAGCTTGCAGTGAGCCGAGATCACGCCACTGCACTCCAGCCTGGGCGACAGAGCGAGACTCCGTCTCAAAAAAAAAAAAAAAAAAAGCATCAAACTGTTCACACTAGCAGATAAAAGAGGGCCAGCTTAGTGATGTTGGTTACATAAAGTATGACACATCCCTCCCATGGCATACTGCACATGCCTTAAAGATAGTGATGATGGAGATCTCTGTTGACATGGAAAGATGTTCAGGATATATTGTTTAAAAAAAGGTACTGAAGCAAGATTCCACTTTTGCTTAGGAAAAGTCTTCAAATACACAGATGTACATAAGATGTCATTCAATTTACTATTGAATTACAGATTTTTTTCTTTTTGCTTATCTGTATCTTCCAATTTTTCTATTAAGAAAAAATATTTATTCTGTGCTTTAAAATATTTTAAATGCAAGCCATCTTACTTACAAGTTACTTAGTAGGCATTAATTAATAAATAAATTATCCTATTGAGTTCTTGTTTAATTGGCATAGAGTTTCAGCTTTCCAAGATGAAAGAACTTTACGATGTTCACTGTACAACAACCTGAATGTACTTGACATTTCTGACTTGTACACTTAAATATGGTTAAAATTGTAATTTTTGTTTGTTTGTTTTTTTGAGACGGAGTTTCACTCTCTTTGCCCAGGCTGGAGTGCAATGGCGCGATCTCAGTTCAGCGCAACCTCCGTCTCCCAGCTTCAAGCGATTCTCCTGCTTCAGCCTCCCGAGTAGCTAGGATAACAGGCAGGCACCACCATGCCCGGCTAATTTTGTATTTTTAGTAGAGACGGAGTTTCTCCATGTTGGTCAGGCTGTTCTCAAACTCCCAACCTCAGGTGATCCGCCCACCTTGGCCTCCCAAAGTGCTGGGACTGTAGGCGTGAGCCACCATGCCCACCCAATAAATTTTATGCTATGTGTTTTCTACCACAATCAAATATTTTTTAAACCTAAAAAAATGGGGAATAAAGACAGCTGAGAGGAGTATAACAGGGCCAGCAGGGGATTAAAAGCCCCCCATTCTCCCAGCACATCTGCAGAAAAATCTTGGCCATAATTCTTTTTTTTTTAACTGGTTTATCGAATGATCTAAACATCATGGACTTTATTTTTCTTAAACCACTGACTTAAAAAAATTTTTCTTATTATACTTTAAGTTCTAGGGTACATGTACACAACGTGCAGGTTTTTTACATATGTATACACATGCCATGTTGGTGTGCTGCACTCATTAACTTGTCATTTACATTAGGTATTTCTCCTAATGCTATTCCTCCCCCCCTCCTCCCACCTCACCACAGGCCACAGTGTGTGATGTTCCCCACCCTGTGTCCAAGTGTTCTTATTGTTCAGTTCCCACCTATGAGTGAGAACATTCAGTGTTTGGTTTTCTGTCCTTGTGATAGTTTGCTGAGAATGATGGCTTCCAGCTTCATCCATGTCCCTACAAAGGACATGAACTCATCATTTTCATGGCTGCATAGTATTCCATAGTGTATATGTGCCATATTTTCTCAATCCAGTCTATCATTGATGGACATTTGGGTTGGTTCCAAGTCTTTGCTATTGTGAATAGTGCTGCAATAAACATATGTGTGCATGTGTCTTTATAGCAGCATGATTTATAATTCTTTGGGTATATACCCAGTAATGGGATGGCTGGGTCAAATGGTATTTCTAGTTTTAGATCCTCGAGGAATTGCCACACTGTCTTTCACAATGGTTGAACTAGTTTACAGTCCCACCAACAGTGTAAAAGTGTTCCTATTTCTCCAAATCCTCTCCAGCACCTGTTGTTTCCTGACTTTTTAATGATCGCCATTCTAACTGGTGTGAGATGGTATCTCACTGTGGTTTTGATTTGCATTTCTTTGATGGCCAGTGATGATGAACATTTTTTCATGTATCTGTTGGCTGCATAAATGTCTTCTTTTGAGAAGTGTCTGTTCATATCCTTTGCCCACTTTTTGATGGGGTTGTTTGATTTTTTCTTGTAAATTTGTTTAAGTTCTTTGTAGATTCTGGATATTAGCCCTTTGTCAGATGGGTAGATTGCAAAACTTTTCTCCCATTCTGTAGGTTGCTTGTTCACTCTGATGGTAGTTTCTTTTGCTGTGCAGAAGCTCTTTAGTTTAATTAGATCCCATTTGTCAATTTTGGCTTTTGTTGCCATTGCTTTTAGTGTTTTAGTCATGAAGTCCTTGCCCATGCCTATGTCCTGAATGGTATTGCCTAGGTTTTCTTCTAGGGTTTTAGGCCTAACATTTAAGTCTTTAATCCATCTTGAATTAATTTTTGTATAAGGTGTAAGGAAGGGATCCAGTTTTAGCTTTCTACATATGGCTAGCCAGTTTTTCCAGAACCATTTATTAAATAGGGAATCCTTTCCCCATTTCTTGTTTTTGTCAGGTTTGTCAAAGATCAGATGGTTGTAGATGTGTGGTATCATTTCTGAGGGTTCTGTTCTGTTCCATTGGTCTATCTCTCTGTTTTGGTACCAGTACCATGCTGTTTTGGTTTCTGTAGCCTTGTAGTATAGTTTGAAGTCAGGCAGCGCGAAGCCTCCAGCTTTGTTCTTTTGGCTTAGGATTGACTTGGCGATGCGGGCTCTTTTTTGGTTCTGCATGAACTTTAAAGTAGTTTTTTTCCAATTCTGTGAAGAGAGTCATTGGTAGCTTGATGGGGATGGCATTGAATCTATAAATTACCTTGGGCAGTATGGCCATTTTCACAATATCGATTCTTCCTATCCATGTGCATGGAATGTTCTTCCATTTGTTTGTGTCCTCTTTTATTTCATTGAGCAGTGGTTTGTAGTGGTTTGTAGTGCTCCTTGAAGAGGTCCTTCACATCCCTTGTAAGTTGGATTCCTAGGTATTTTATTCTCTTTGAAGCAATTGCGAATGGGAGTTCACTCATGGTTTGGCTGTCTGTTTGTCTGTTATTGGTGTATACAAATGCTTGTGATTTTTGCACATTCATTTTGTGTCCTGAGACTTTGCTAAAGTTGCCTATCAGCTTAAGGATATTTTGGGCTGAGACAATGGGGTTTTCTGAATATACAGTCATATCATTGGCAAACAGGGACAATTTGACTTCCTCTTTTCCTAATTGAATATCCTTTATTTCTTTCTCCTGTCTGATTGCCCTGGCCAGAATTTCCAACACTATGTTGAATAGGAGTGGTGAGAGAGGGCATCCCTGTCTCGTGCCAGTTTTCAAAGGGAATGCTTCCAGTTTTTGCCCATTCAGTATGATATTGGCTGTGAGTCTGTCATAGATAGCTCTTATTATTTTCAGATACGTCCCATCAATACCTAGTTTATTAAGAGTTTTTAGCATGAAGGGCTGTTGAATTTTGTCGAAGGCCTTTTCTGCATCTGTTGAGATAATCATGTGATTTTTGTCGTTGGTTCTGTTTATATGATTGATTACGTTTATTGATTTGTGTATGTTGAACCAGCCCTGCATCCCAGGGATGAAGCCCACTTGATCTTGGTGGATAAGCTTTTTGATGTGCTGCTGGATTTGGTTTCCCAGTATTTTATTAAGGATTTTCACATTGATGTTCATCAGGGATATTGGTCTAAAATTCTCTTTTTTTGTTGTGTCTCTGCCAGGCTTTGGTATCAGGATGATGCTGGCCTCATAAAATGAGTTGGGGAGGATTCCCTCTTTTTCTATTGATTGGAATAGTTTCCGAAGGAATAGTACCAGCTCCTCTTTGTACTCCTGGTAGAATTCGGCTGTGAATCTATCTTGTCCTGGACTTGTTTTTGTTGGTAGGCCATTAATTATTGCGTCAATTTCAGAGCCTGTTATTGGTCTATTCAGGGATTCAACTTCTTCCTGATTTAGTCTTGGGAGGATGTATGTGTCCAGGAATTTGCCCATTTCTTCTAGATTTTCTAGTTTATTTGCATAGAGATGTTTATAGTATTCTCTGATGGTAGTATAGTATTCTCTGATGGTAGTGTGTATTTCTGTGGGATCGGTGGTGATATGCCCTTTATCATTTTTTATTGTGTCTATTTGATTCTTCTCTCTTTTCTTCATTATTAGTCTTGCTAGCAGTCTATCAGTTTTGTTGATCTTTTCAAAAAACCAGCTCCTGGATGCATTGATTTTTTGAAAGGTTTTTTGTGTCTCTATCTCCTTCAGTTCTGCTCTGATCTTAGTTATTTCTTGCCTTCTGCTAGCTTTTGAATGTGTTTGCTCTTGCTTCTCTAGTTCTTTTCATTGTGATGTTAGCGTGTCGATTTTAGATCTTTCCTGCTTTCTCTTGTGGGCATTTAGTGCTATAAATTTCCCTCTACACACTGCTTTGAATGTGTCCCAGAGATTCTGGTATGTTGTGTCTTTGTTCTCATTGGTTTCAAAGAACATCTTTATTTCTTCCTTCATTTCATTATGTACCCAGTAGTCAATCAGGAGCAGGTTGTTCAGTTTCCATCTATTTCAGCAGTTTTGAGTGAGTTTCTTAATCCTGAGTTCTAATTTGATTGCACTGCAGTCTGAGAGACACTTTTTTATAATTTCTGTTCTTTTACATTGCTGAGGAGTGCTTTACTTCCAACTATGCGGTCAATTTTGGAATAAGTGTGATGTGGTGTTGACAAGAATGTATATTCTGTTGATTTGGGGTTGAGAGTTCTTTAGATGTCTATTAGATCTGCTTGGTGCAGAGCTGAGTTCAAGTCCTGGATATCCTTGTTAACTTTCTGCCTCGTTGATCTGTCTAATGTTGACAATGGGGTGTTAAAGTCTCCCATTTTTATTGTGTGGGAATCTAAGTCTCTTTGCAGGTCTCTAAGAACTTGCTTTATGAATCTGGGTGCTCCTGTATTGGGTGCATATATATTCAGGATAGTTAACTCTTCTCATTGAATTGATCCCTTTACCATTATGTAATGGCCTTCTTTATCTCTTTTGATCTTTGTTGGTTTAAAGTCTTTTTTATCAGAGACTAGGATTGCAACCCCTGCTTTTTTTGTTTTCCATTTGCTTGGTAGATCTTCCTCCATCCCTTTATTTTGAGCCTATGTGTGTCTCTGCACATGAGATGGGTCTCCTGAATATAGCACACTGATGGGTCTTAACTCTTTGTCCAATTTGCCAGTCTGTGTCTTTTAATTGGAGCACTTAGCCCATTTACATTTAAGGTTAATATTGTTATGTGTGAGTTTGATTCTGTCATTATGATGTTAGCTGGTTATTTTGCTCATTAGTTGATGCAGTTTCTTCCTAGCATCAATGGTCTTTACAATTTGGCATGTTTTTGCAGTGGCTGGTACTGGTTGTTTCTTCCCATGTTTAGTACTTCCTTCAGGAGCTCTTGTAAGGCAGGCCTGGTGGTGACAAAATCTCTCAGCATTTGCTTGTCTGTAAAGGATTTTATTTCTCCTTCACTTATGAAGCTTAGTTTGGCTGGATATGAAATTCTGGGTTGAAAATTCTTTTCTTTAAGAATGTTGAATATTGGATCTTAGCCATAATTCTGAGTTGAGCTAATCTGAATAGTTAGGCAATGAGCCACCCCTATCGGAGTTACAGCGGGTTCCTGCATTTTGGCAAAATTTACTTAGATCAACAACTAATACCAACTTAACAAACTTTCCTCCACGGTCTGCATTGCTCTCTAAATGGCGAAGCTGTTTAACTTATGCTAGAGAAGATTTGATTTGGTGTATTAATGTTGATCTGCTTCATTGATTATTCAGCCTTCTTTCTCTAGAGCCACTTTTCTTCCTGGAGCTTTGTAATATTACTCATCATCATACACACTTTGTTAATAAGCAATATTCTCCTGAGCCATTATTAGAAACAATAGTATGAAATGAGTAAATAATTCCAAAATTATACTAAAAAGTTGCACTATCCAGAGCAACTGGTAGTGCAGAACCATGTGTATTTACATGGAAAGTAAATCACAGAGCAGTATGTGAGTATGGGGAGATGAATGTTCTTGCTTAAATCAGGTGTTATTGAATTGCTAACACTTCTGTGTTACAAACTTGCTAACACTTCAGTGATCATGTGGTCCCACAAATGGATTCCCTCCAGCACCACCTTACACTGAGGCTTCCACACCCCATTTTTCTTAGTCTCTGGCTGGTTTTAACTCTTCTCTAAACGTATTGGCTAAGCCTTTAGAACTTTCTTTTGATATGCTTCCCTTTGCCCTACCCTCCCATTTCAAATCCTGAGTAAGAAGAAAACAAATAAATAAACACAACGACTACAAAATAGCTCTGTAGATAAGTTTGACTGGTCCCTGATGAGCTCACATTCAACAGTACACCTGAACTCCATCCAGCAATTATCATTCTCAAAGGCTCCTAAGCCTTAACGAGCCATCCTCAAAACGCCACATGATTTGTCCTTATTAATGAAATTTTAAAATTCTTCCTTCCTGTTTACTTACCTGGCAATGTTTCTGAAAATTCAGAGCCCTGGCTGTTCAACATTCTTTTCAGTGTTGAAACCAGATGCTCACTAAACTCCATCTCATCTTCTGTAACTTAAAAGTGTATAGGAAAAAAAAGTGTTCATCTAATACGATACTTTGGGAGGCCGAGGTGGGTGGATCACCTCAGGTCAGAAGTTCGAGACCAGCCTAGCCAACATAGTGAAACCCCATCTTTACTAAAAATACAAAAAGTCAGCCAGGCTTGGTGGTGGGCACCTGTAATCCCAGCTACTTGGGAGGCTCAGGCAGTAGAATCGCTTGAATCCAGGAGGCAAATGCTGCAGTGAGCCAAGATTGCACCACTGTACTCCAGCCTGGGCAACAAGAGCAAAACTCAGTCTCAAACAAAAAAAAAGAAGATATTTGAAATTAGATGGAAAAAAAATCTTCCAAATCCTACCAACCTTAACAAAGTTACTTTAGTTTGTATACCTCTTGGGATATTTTTCTTGCTTGCTTGCTTGCTTGCTTTTTTTTCTTTTTTTTTTTTTTTTTTTTGAGATGGAGTCTTGCTCTGTCACCCAGGCTGGAATGCTGTGGTGCAATCTCGGTTCACTGTAACCTCCACCTCCCGGGTTCAAGGGATTCTCCTGCTTCAGCCTGTCAAGTAGCTGGATTACAGGCATGCACCACCACACCTGGATAATTTTGTATTTTTTAGTAGAGACGGGGTTTCACCATATTGGTCAGGCTGGTCTCAAACTCCTGACCTCAGGTGATCCACCCATCTTGGCCTCCCAAAGTGCTGGGATTACAGGCTTGAGCCACCTCACCTATTTAACTTATGCCAGAGAAAATTTGATTTGGTGTATTAATGTTGATCTGCTTCATTGATTATTCAGCCTTCTTTCTCTAGAGCCACTTTTCTTCCTGGAGCTGGCTGATATTTTTCATATATAGATTTTTTATAACTATAATCAGAGTGTACAAATAATTTAATGTCTCTTTTTATTTAATACTATTTGAACACTTCTCATGTTGTTTCAAAGTTTGTGAAATATAACATGTAATGACTAATGTATTAGTTCATTAAGTGAGTTAACTGTAATTTACATAACTACGCCTATATTTCAATTATTTGGGTGACTCCTAACTTTCATTTGCTACTATAATAACTTGGTACATGTATATTTTTTCTACATTAGATGATTTGAGTAAGATGCATTCTTAGAAATAATATTTTTTTGGCTGGGCACGGTGGCTCTTGCCTGTAATCCCAGCACTTTGGGAGCCCTAGGCAGAAGGATAGCTTGAGATCAGGAGTTCAAGACGAGCCTGGGCAACATAGCAAAACATTTCCCCCTGAGCCGACATCTACAGAAAATTTAAAAATTATCCAGGCTTGGGGGTGGGTGCCTATAGTCCTAATTACTTGGGACGCTGAGGCAGGAGGATCACTTGAGCCCAAGAGTTCAAGGTTGCAGTGAGATGTGATCATGCCACTACACTCCAGCCTGGGCAACAAGGGACACCCTGTCTGTAAAAGAATGAAAACTAAAAATAATAATATTTAGGGGGCAATAAGAGATGCTTATTTTTGTAGCTTTTGATAGACCTCACAAAACTTTTCTAAAATGATTGTACTGTAAGCCATGAGTACCTAATATGAGTTTATCCCCCTGTCATTTATAAATTTACAATTGAAAAAATATGAAATGCCATTTTTAGACATTAGACAACAGGCAGCACAGGTCTGTGATTCTTAACAGAAGGGGGCAATTGAGGTGAGCCTCACAATCACTCCAATCTCACTTTTGGAGATACTTTTTGGATGGTAGTGAATAGGAAACAAAGCTTGAACAGAGCATAGTGATTTCACTGAACTGAGAAGACAGATATTGGAATTTGGAGTACTGAAGCAGCTAGAATTTGCAGAGGAGGGTAAAAGAGAGAAGAGAGCTGTGGGAAGACTGAACTCTAGAAATCTGTACAGGAATATTCCTGAAGCTTTGGTTAAATACTAAGTATTCATGTACAGGGCAAGAAACTACTAGTTCTAGCAGGTAACAACCTTTTGAGATTGAACTACTAAAGAGGGACTATCTACTTGGAAGCTGTGAAATGAACATCTGCTAGATTTTGCACAAGCAGGGAGACATTCAAGACCTACAGCCACAGTGTAGATACCTCCTTGAATGCCGTGAGCATTCAATAGAGACTCCAGCAAGATCATGTCACAGGAGTAAATCAGTCTAGCTCTAAGGAATAAGTTGTTTTAGACTCACCCTAACAAAGTTTTAAAAGCACTCCTTAATAGGATAAAATTTATTTCCAAGAGTAAATTAACAGTCTGCCAGAACGAAAGTTGACACTTATTAAGGATAACAAAAAAAATCTAGACACCAAACAACAGAGCATTTATAATGCCTAGCATATTACAAAAACACTGTCAGATATGTACAGAAACAGTTAAAGGTGGAAAAATAACATGAAGAAAAAATGTGTTAATAAAAAATTATCCTGAAATGACAGAGGTGTTTGAATTAATAGACAATATGATAATTATGATAAAGGATTATTACAAATACAATAAAAGATTTAAATGAAAATGTAAAAATAATGAGAGAATAAATATGACTCAGGAGAGAAATGAGACCCATAAAAATATAAATTTTAGAACTGAATAATACAACATTTAAAATAAAAATTTATTTCATGGGCTTAATGGCAGATTAAACACGGCAGAAGGAAGGAACAGTGAATTTGAACTCAGGGTTAAGAAAACTATCCAAACTAAAGCAAAACTAAAGCATTGATTTTTTTTAATACTGGTTAAACAATGAAGAGGGACTAATTAAACTGTAGGAAAATAGAAATAAGATTAAAATACATGTAATTGGAGTAGTAAAAGAAGAAATAGCCATGGGAGAGAAAAATATTTGAAGATGTAATGATCAAATATTTCCTAATTTAGATGAAAGATTCAAGAATATCAACAAAATTCAAGCAAGATAAACATTGAAAACCACACCAAAGCACATCATACTGAAACTGCTAAAAACCAATTATGAAAATTAAATATTAAAAGCAACTAGAAGAAAAAAGATGCATTAAACTCACTTGAGACACAATAAGAATGGTTGCTAACTTATCAGAAATAGGGCAAGTCAAAAGATGATGCAATGATATTTAAATTGCTATAACGAAAAAAACTTTCAATCTAGAAGTCCAGCAAAAACATCCTTCAAAAATGAAGGTCGCCAGACCAAGATGTAGTAAATGCACTTCTTCCTACTCTTCCTACCAAGTTCTTGTAGAACCCAAACCAAGCAAAAAACCCATCCCCACCAATAACAAAAACTCTGAATATCACATATAAAACAAATATCAGAAGACTTTGAAAGGTGGAGAGAAGAAAACAGATCAGCACAAGATCTCAGACCCTAAATAATGACATGGTAGTGAGTCCTTGGTTTCCTCCCCAACTTATATATCCTACACTAGGTGCTGAAGAAGTAGGTAATGTGAAAACACAAAACTAGAAAAGACAAAAGGAGCCTCAAGAAAAACCTGCTGTGTCTAGCCAAAGGACCAGGAAAGGGGGAACACAGGAAAACAGAAAACCTTTAGACAAAAATTGCCCTACTGCAGCCTCCTACCCCTGCTGGAGTGCTCTCAGAATGTACTGAGTGAGGAGCTAGTAATTTCATTTCTATCAGCAGTAATCAAACACCCCCATACCTGATGTCACTGGGGAACATTATGGGGATTCTGAACCCTCAGTCTGCAGTAACGAAGTGCCCCCTCACCATCCTTGCCTGGAGTAATGTCAGAGGAGTTCACGTGGGAAGCCAGAACTTTCACCACCATCCAGAATGTTCCTGAACAACCATCCTTATGTAACTGACACTAAGAAACACTGCATCCAGCAACTGTAGAAAACAGTCTTTCCAAGCATATGTGAAACATACAAGAAGATTGACCATATGCTGAGCCATAAAATAAGTCTGACCACACCTAAAAAGATTGAAATTAATCTTCCTCAATCAAAAAATTAAATGAGAAATCAGTAACAAAAAGAACTCCAGAAAAATCCCCAAGTATTTGGAAATTAAGCAACATACTTCTAAACAACAAATAGAACAAAGAAAAAATTAAAAGGTAATTAGAGAATATTTTGAATTTAATAATAATAGCACATATCAAAATTTATAGATTGCAGTTGGAGGGAAATTTATAGCTCTAAATTCTTATATTAGAAAAGACAAAGGAATTTAAACCATAGGTTTAAACTATAAGTTTAAAATCCATCTTTAGAGGCAAGAAGAAGAGTAAATTAAATCAATGTAAGCAGAAAAATGGAATTAAAAAGAAATCAGTGAAATATAAAACACAAGATCAATAGAGAAAAGTAACAAAACCAAAGTTATTTCTATGAAATTGTTAATGAAGTGATTAGTAATCTCTTAGTTAGAAAGAGAAAAAAACATAGAAATAAAACCTAACACTGGAGGTCCCAGATTTAGAAAACAACTACTACTAGACCTAAGAAATGAGATAGACAGCAACACAATAATAGTGGGGGACTTAAATACTCCACTGACAGCACTAGACAGGTCATCAAGACAGAAAGTCAACAAAGAAACAATGGATATAAACTATACCCTAGAATAAACAGACATATATATTTACAGAACATTCATCCCAACAACTGCAGAATATACATTCTTCTCATCAGCACATGGAACATTCTCCAAGACAGACCATATGATAGGCCACAAATCTCCAAAAATTTAAGAAAATCAAAATAGTATCAAATATCTTCTCAGATCACAGTGAAATAAAACTGGAAATAACTTCAAAAAAATCCTCAAAACTATACAAATACATGGAAATTCAATAATCTGCTCTTGAATGATCTTTGGGTCAACAATTAAATCAAAATGGGAATTTAAAAATTCTTTGAACTGAACAATAATAGTGACACAATCTATAAGCCTCTGGGATACACCAAAAGCAATACTAAGAGGAAAGTTCATAGCATTAAATGCCTACATCAAAAAGTCAGAAAGAGCACAAATAAAAACCTTAATGTCACACCTCAAGGAACTAGAGAAACAAGATCTAAACCCAAACCCAGCAGAAGAAAAGAAATAACAAAGATCAGAGCAAAACTAAATGAAATGGAAACAAACAAAAAAAAAATACAAAAAATAAATGAAACAAAAAGCTGGTTCTTTGCAAAGATAAACAAAATTGATAGATCATTAGTGAGATTAACCAACAAGGGAGAAGGTCTGAATAAACTCGATTAGAAATGAAACTGGATATACTACAACCAATACCATAGAAATACAAAAGAGTGGCCAGGCGTGGTGGCTCATGCCTGTAATCCCAGCATTTAGGGAGGCCAAGGCGGGGGGATCACCTGAGGTCAGGAGTTCGAGACCAGCCTGACCAACATGGAGAAACCCCGTCTCTACTAAAAATACAAAAAATTAGCCAGGCGTTGTAGCACATGCCTGTAATCCCAGCTACTCGGGAGGCTGAGGCAAGAAAATAGCTTGAACCTGGGAGGCAGAGGTTGCAGTGAGCCGAGATGGCGCCATTGCACTCCAGCCTGGGCAACAAGAGCGAAACTCCATTTCAAAAAAAAAAAGAAATACAAAACAGCATTTAAGGCTACTATGAACACCTTTACATGCACAAACTAGAAAATCTAGAGGAGATGGATAAATTCCTGGAAATATAACAACCCTCTAGATTAAAGTGGGAAGAAATAGAAACTGTGAAGAGATCAATAACAAGCAGTGAGATCGAATCAGTAATAAAAAAAAATTGCCTCCTGGCTAACACAGTGAAACCCCATCTCTATTAAAAATACAAAAAATTAGACGGGCGAGGTGGCGGGCGCCTGTAGTCCCAGCTACTCAGGAGGCTGAGGCAGGAGAATGGCGTGTACCCAGGAGGCGGAGCTTGCAGTGAGCCAAGATGGTGCCACTGCACTCCAGCCTGGGCAACAGCGAGACTCCATCCCAAAAAAAAAAAAAAAAAAAAAATTGCCAACAAAAAAATCCAGGACCAGATGGATTGACAGCTGAATTCTGTCAGACATTCAAAGGAGAATTGATACTAATCCTACTGAAACTATTCCAAAAGATAAAGAGGGAATCCTCCCTAAATCATTCTATGACGCTAGTATCACCCTAATACCAAAACTAGGAAATAACATAAAACAGAAAACTACAGACCAATATTCCTGACGAGCATTAATAAAAAAAATCCTCAACAAAATACTGGTTAACCGAATCGAATATTATACAAAAAAGATAATATATCATGATTAAGTGGGTTTCATACCAGGGATACAGGGATGGTTATGCAAGTCAACAAATGTGATATATCACATAAACAGAATTAATTAACAAAAACCCATAGAATCATCTCAATAGACAGAAAAAGCATTTTATAAAATCCAGCATCCCTTTATGATAAAAACCCTCAATGAAATAGGCATATAAGGGACTTACCTCAAAGTAATAAAAGCCATATATGACAAACCCACACCCAACGTGGGGAAAAGTTGAATGCATCCCCCTGAGAACTGAAACAAGACAAGGATACCCACTTTCACCACTTCTATTCAACATAGTACTGGAAGTCCTAGACAGAACAATCAGACCAGACAAGAGAAAGAAATAAACGGCATCTCAGTTAGAAAAGAGGAAGTCAAACTGTTGCTTTTTGGTGATTATATGACCATATACCCAGAAAACCCCAAAGATTTATCCAAAAAGCTCTTAGATCTGATAAACTAATTCGGTAAAGTCTCAGGATACAAAATCAAGGTACGCAAGTCAGTAGCAATGCTGTACACCAACAATGACCAAGTTGAAAATCAAATGAGGCACTCAATCCCTTTTACAACAGCTGCAAAAACAAAATAAAACAAAACAAAAAACACAGGAATATAACTTAACAAAAGAGGTGAAAGATCTCTACAAGAAAAACTATAAAACACTGCTGAAAGAAAACGTAGAGGACACAAACAAATGTAAACACATTCCATGCTCATGGGTAGAATCAATGTTGTGAAAATGACCATACTGCCCAATGCAATCTACAGATTCAATGCAGTTCCCATCAAAAATCATCATTCTTCACAGAACTAGAAAAAAATCCTAAAATTCATCTATAACCAAAAAAAATCCTGCATAGCCAAAGCAATACTAAGCAAAATGAACAGATCTGGAGGCATCATATTACTAGACTTCAAAGTATACTATAAGGTTATAGTTACCAAAACAGCATGGTACTAGCATAAAAATAGGCAAGTAGAGCAAAGGAACAGAATAGAGAATCCAAGAATAAAGCCAAATACAACCAACTGATCTTTGACAATGCATATAAAAACATAAATTGGGGAAAGAACATCCTACTCAATAAATGGTGCTAAGAAAACTAGCAAGCCACATGTAGAAGAATGAAACTGGATTCTCATCTCTCACCTTATACAAAAATCAACTCAAGATAGATCAAAGACTTGAATCTAAGACCTGAAACCATAAAAATTCTAGAAAATAACATCAAAAAACTCTTCTAGACATTGGCTTAGGCTAAGAGTTCATGACCAAGAACTCAAAAGCAAATGCAACAAAAACAAAAATAAATAAATAAATGGGACTTAATTAAACTAAAAAGGTTCTGCCTAGGAAACAAAATAATCAGCAGAGTAAACAGACAACCCACAGAGTGGGAGAAAATATTTGCAAACTGTGCATCTGACAAAGGACTAATATCCAGAATCTACAAAGAACTCAAACAAATCAGCAAGAAAAAACAAACAAATAAACAATCCCACCAGGTGCAGTGGTCAGTGGCTCACACCTGTAACCCCAGCACTTTGGGAGGCCAAAGCAGGCAGATCATTTGAAGTCTGGGGTTTGAGACCAGACTGGCCAACCTAGTGAAACCCCATCTCTTCTAAAAATACAAAAATTATCTGGGTGTGGTGGTTCATGTCTGTAGTCCTAGCTACTCAGGAGGCTGAGGTGGGAGAATCACTTGAATCTGGGAGGCAGAGGTGATAGTGAGCCGAGATCATGCCACTACATTCCAGCCTGGGTGATAGAGACCCAGTCTCAAAAAATATATATATAATAAATAAAAAGAATACCATCAAAAAGTGGGCAAATGACATGAATAGACAATTCTATTTTTCTATAAAAAAATGCTCAACATCACTAATTATCAGGGAAATGCAAATTAAAACCACAATGCAATACCACCTTACTCCTGCAAGAATGGCCATAATTTAAAAATCAAAAAACAATAGATGTTGGTATGGATGCGATGAAAAGGGAACACTTTTATACTTCTGGTGGGAATGTAAACTAGTACAACCACTATGGAAAACAGTATGGAGATTTCTTAAACAACTAAAAGTAGAACTGCCATTCGATCCAGCAATCCCACTACTGGATATCTACCCAAAGGAAAAGAAGTCATTATATGAAAAAGACACATGTGCGCAGTTCCCAGTTGCAAAGATATGGAACCAACTTAAGTGCTCATCAACCAACGAGTGGATAAAGAAGATGTAGTATATATATATTATGGAATGCTACTCAGCCATAAAAAGAAATGAAATAATGTCTTTTGCAGCAACTTGGATAGAGTTGGAGGCCATTATTCTAAGTAAAGTAACTCAGGGATGGAAAAATAAATATTGTATGTTCTCATACATACAACGGGTATGATATGTTCTCTGTTATAAGTGGGAGTTAAGATATGAGGCTGCAAAAGCATAAGAATAATATAATGGACTTTGGGGACTCAAGGGGGAAGCCTGTGAGGGGGCTGAGAGATAAAAGACTACATATTGGGCAGAGTGCACAGTGCTTGGGTAACAGATACACTAAAATCTCAGAAATCACCACTAAAAAACTTATCCATGTAACCAAAAACCACCCTACCCCAAAAACTGTTGAAATAAAAACAAACATTTTTAAAAAAGAAATGTTCTGTATCTTGATGGGGAGTGGATACAGGGGAGTACGTGGTTTGTCAGAAATCACTGAGAGTTGTATATGTCACTATATGTAAATTAAATGCCAATAAAATAATCAAGCTACAAAAAAGGAAATTCAAACTCTCCTTCCACAAAAAACAAACATCAAAATAATGATTTATCAAATTACAAGGCATTTTACAAATTAAGAAAATTTGCAAGCATTTAATAGATGTAAGTAATATTCTTATTTTATAAACAAATATTATAAATCAATAAAAGCAAATTCTCCCCAAGAAAAAAATAAGTAGAAGCTGTGAAAATCAATTTACAAAAAAATATGATATCCTTTTGGTAACTGTCTCAAAGTCACACAATTACTTTGTTGAAGAACAAGAACTCAGATTTAGATTTCCTGATTCCTTTTCTGTTACACCAAGAGAATGGAGATTGTATCAACAAATGCTGAAAACATTTAAGGGCATGATATTCTCAGAATTATAATAATAATAATTCTCTCCAAATGGATGACATGGCTATCAATAGAATGTTCTTCTATTTTTAAATTAATAAAATTCAAGTAATTCTAAAGTAAGACAATTCTGGGAGAAAAATTTAAAAATTGACAGAAGACAGTAAGTTACAAATACATTACAATGCAGTTATAATTAAAGTGTACTGGTGCAAGAATAGACAAATAACTTATTAGGGCAGAATACATACTTTCTTTGTATAGAACTTTTAAAGGGAAAGAGAATATTAGTTAATTAATTACATTGAGATAAGCAAGTAATTTGGGAAAAATCAATTTAATGTCTCACTACAACATGAGCTAGTATAAAGTTTTGATATAAATATTTAAAAGTGAAGAAAATAGTATCAAATATAAATGAAATATTTGAGATTAACATTCTGGACACAGAAGGAATTGAAAACAATCTTTAAGGAAATGAGATAGATGGAGAAATTTTGATTTGTTGGGTTATGATGAACTTCTACTGATTGCTGATAAATTCAAAGGTGCAAACAAGGGGCACATTTTGCCGTGGAAAAGTTTATTTTTAAGTAAGAGTCTAATTTTAACTGAAATATAATATTTATACAGAAAGATGCACAAATCTTAGGTGTGCAGTCATTAATCTCTATTCAAAAGTAACCTAACCTATATTCCAACTTCTAATACCACATATTAGGTTTGACTATTTTCAAGCTTTATATACAGGCAATCATAAGGCAATCATGGCTATATAGCATTCATTCTGCTGTTTGCCATTTTGATCTATTAAAGTAATGCTTACAAAAACATTGTTGTACATGTCTTTTGTCACACATATGCACAAATTTCTATTAGTATACACTTATGATAGAATTGTTGGTTTATAAGGAACATATATTATGATGTGTCTAGGTAGATACACCAAACACCATATGACCCCACTGTTCTATATTCTATACTTGGTACTCCCTCCACCTCTTTTAGCCATTCAGAAATGGAGGAATGGGAGGTATTATACTATCTTATTGTGATTTTATATTCCATTTCTTCAATTAGTTATGATGTTGAGCTATTTGGTACCATATTTTGTGAAGTATCCATTAAAGTTTTTGGCCCATTTTTAAATTGAATTGCCTTTTTCTTAATGATTTGAGGAGTTTTAAAAAATATTTTGAATGTGAGTTCTTTGTCATTTACATATACTATAGATATCTTTTTTTCAGTGGATTTCTCATTTCACTTTTTTTTTTTTTTTTTTCTTTTTAGGCAGTCTCGCTCTATCACCCAGGCTGGAGTGCAGTGGCATCATCTCAGCTCAATGCAAACTCCATCTCATGGATTCAAGTGATTGTCATGACTAAGCCTCCTGAGTAGCTGGGATTACAGGCACACGCCACCACGTCTGTCTAATTTTTGTATTTTTAGTAGAGATGGGGTTTCACCATGTTGGCCAGGCTGGTCTCAAACTCCAGACGTCAGGTGATCCACTCACCCTGGCTTTCCAAAGTGCTAAGATTACAGGCATGAGCCACTGTGCCCAGCCTTCATTTCACTTTCTTATTACTGTCATTTTATTAACAGATGTTCTAAATTTTAACAAGTCCAATTTCTCAGTCCTTTATGCTTTGCATATTTAGATCTACATTCCACCTGGAATTTAATTTTTTTGTACAGTGTGAGGTAGGATTCAAGTTGAGTTATTTCAAATACAGTTATTCATTCGGCACAGCCACATTTATTGGAAAGAACTTTCTTCCTCCCTGCACTGCAGGAACGTCTTTGTTATAAATAAGTGACCATATATGTACAGCTTTGTTTCTGTTCTTTTTGCTTACTTACTATCTTTGCCCAACACTATGCTATTTTAATTACTGTAGCATTATAATAAATTTTGATATCTGATAGTGTAAATTCTACCTCAATATTATTTTTTATCTTCTTAGCTTTTTAAATTGCTATATACATATGTGTGTGTGAGAGAGAAAGTGAGCCAGAGAGAAAGTGAGAATCACTTTTAAACTTTTACCCCCAAAAAACCCACCTTCTAGGTTTTTTACTATGATTGTATTGAATCTATAGGTAAATTGTGGGAGAAATTACATCTTAAAATACTGAGCCTTCCACTTTATGAAATTGTATATCCTTCTGCTTTCTGCTTATTTATGTCTTCTTTGATTCCTCTCCATAAAGGTAGTTTTATTTTCAGTATAAAGTTCTTGCATGTCTTTAAATACATGTATTTTAAAGATATTTGATTATTTTGTGCTATTTTGAATTCTACCATTTAAATTTTAATTTCTTTAAGTTGCTGGTGTATAGAAACACAAGTGATTTTTGGATATTTGTGTATTCAGTAATATTGTAAAATTCACCTATTGATTATATGTTTTACCTGCATAGATTTTTTTATTTTCTATGTGCAGAATCATTGTTTTTTGTGCATAAAACAGTTTTATTTATTTATTTCCTATGTTATACCTTTATTTCATTCTTTTATCTTATTATATTGGCTAGGTTCTACTATAATATTGAATAGAAGGGGAGATAGTGGACATTCTTCTCTTTTCTGATCTTAAGAGAAAAGCCCTCGTTATTTCACCATTAAGAACTTTACTGCAGGCTATCAAATTTTTAAAGTATGCTTTTCATCATTCTTGAGGATAACAGAGATTCTGAACCCTCATATTGTCATCTTTCAAATAATGATGAAAAATTACAAAATTATTTAGATAGGTGGTATTAACTCACAGATTTGTTTTGTACACTATCCATTATCCAAAACTTCCCCTTTTTAACTTTTTTATTTGGATTTTTTCCCTTTAGCTATTGCTTCATAATACTTAACATTATAGATTTTGAATACAGATAAATAAAAAGTGTAACTGAAGTCTATCTACTTGGAATTGAAGATTTAGCCAAACTAGTTGGTTGGAAACCATCAAAATGAGTTTAGTGGAATAGCATTAGATGTCATTTCTTCATAATATTCCCCATTTCTCTGCATTTCCATGAAAATTCTGTCAATGGTTAAAAGTTCCAAAGGCCTAGCATTGTTCATTGTCTCTATTTTTCTGAAACATAAATTAATCATCTGGTATGAAAAAAATCACTAAGGAGAGAACACTATTGTGGTGGAGGAAAAATTGACAGTTGAACAAGAGGAAGATAATTTGTAATTCAAGAATCAAAAAACTCTGGGTACAGTCAGAAAAATAACTTCATAAAAATTTAACTTTGAATTGTCAATTATTTCAGAATTGGAAATAACTTTTTTAGCCTGGTATATATAGCAGATGCCAATAAATGTTTCATTCCCAGAGAGCTAAAAAAATATTTTAAGTCACTGTTTATGCCACACACACTACATCTATAGTAGCTAACACAGTGACTTTTGTTTCTTTCCTTATCACTGGCATGCGATTGACTGGCTTAAGTCTAACATCTCGCTGAGGCAGAAGACTTCACACTTTGACGCTCTATCTTTGTATCAACTTAATCAGTCTTCTCACCACTAGAACCACCACTTTCACATACCCATTTTTTACTCACTTTATAAATGAGAAACGGCAAAATGCAAAATATAAAAAATAAAAATAAAAAAAATTGCATAAGCCGAGACAATGAGCAAAGATGACAAAGGTGCCCAAATGGAGCCACTGGCTGGCAGACACCATGCCCACAGCACCACAGAACCAAGGGGCCCCTTTTCTGCTAATGTGTCCCAGGACTGGCAGAGTCAGTGTTCTAAAGATTGTTTAGAACTTGACTGTGTAATATTTGAAGTCCTTTTGTAATTACATGCTACCTTTTACCCTCCTCATTTGAAGTATATACAAATAGGAGAGGCAGGGGAAGCAGCAGCCCAGGGTAAAAAAAGAAGTAATCAGTAAGAAAGAACACAGAAACCAGTAAGAAAGAGGTAGGGCTAGGAAAGTACCAGTGAACTGAGGAAGGAGGCCTTCAGCTGTGATTTAAAAGCGGGGAGGATTTTGGCTTTAGCAAACTGGACCTAAATCGGTGTAGATATATAGATGTGCATATAAATATAATTATGTACTTATGTTCACATACATGAGTGTACACATACACACATACATGGGGGAAGGGGAGAGAAACAGTTGAGTTTTTCCATTGCTTCTTCATAACTCTGTGTCCAAAATATTAAGTATTCCTGCATAACAGGAATTCAGGTGTGTTTTTTAAAATATCCCCCAACTTTTTCTCTGAATTTTATGTACAATGAACAGGTATTACTCACGAGGTCAGGAGTTTGAGACCAGCCTGGCCAACATGGTGAAACCCCTTCTCTACTGAAAACACAAAAATTAGCCTGGAGTGTTGGCATGCACCTGTAATCCCAGCTACTCAGGAGGCTGAGGCGGGAGAATCACTTGAACCCAGGGGCTGAGGCTGCAGTAAGCCGAGATCGCGCCATTGCAGTCCAGCCCCGGTAACAGTGTGAGACTGTCTCGAAAAAAAAGATTTAAATAGAATTATAAAATCATTCATGAAAAATAAATATAAGTAGGGAGTGTGTTATGTTTTCAAGTAGGAAGACCGTGTTAGGGGTGGAGAGATCTTCTCTACCTACACAAATACCCCACAGGAGTCTCTGCTGAATGAAGCTCATGGGCCACAGAGAAGCCTGATTCTCAGGAAGTGACAATTGCTCCAGGTCAGTACATTATTTAACTTACTCATTTTGAATCAAGTTATATCTGGCTCTAAGCCTGTATTGCATATTGTTTTAATTTTTCTGTATATTACGTCTTGACATATTGAAAAAACTTTATGGAGGAGAGAGACAGCCCTCCCTGAGCCAGCTAATTGTCAGAGCCCAATCCAGCTCCAAACAAGCCTCTGATATGCAAACTAACCAACACACAGCCACACCTCCTCTATCCTGCCCTTGCTCTGCAGGAGGCAATATTCTTCTGCACTAATCATCCCAGGGCCAGGTGCCAGGCAACTCCCTAGTGTGCCACCCCTATAGCTTAGGGCTCTGTGAAATTATGCAAAGCAGCCAATCCTAAACTGTTCACCCAACTTGCCTTTTCTCTCCCCGAAAACTCCAGCAAAGGCTCTGGCCTAAACCTTCCCCTCACTCTTGCCTTCTTCCTCCTGATCATCCTAACATCTTCGCCATGTGGATCTGCCTGGCATGGTGTACTTCCTGTCTCTAGAACTGTGAGTATCATGAACTTGTTTTCCTGAGCGTCTCCAGTGTCTCCTCTTGTGACCACAGCTGGCTGACCATCTCATAAGAGAACACAAAAGGCCAAACACAGTGGCTCATACCTATAATCCCAGCTCTTTGGGAGGCTGAGCAGCGAAGAACACTTGAGGCCAGGAGTTTGAGATAAGCCTGGGCAACATAGCAAGACCCTGTCTCTACCAAAAAAAAAAAAAAAAAAAAAATTAGGCAGGCGTGGTATGCCTGTAGTCCCAGCTACTGGGATAGCTGAGGCAGGAAGATTGCTTGAGCTCATGAGTTTGAGGCTACCATGAGCAATGATTATACCACTGCACTCCAGCCTGGGTAATGGAGCGAGACTGTGTCTCTAAAAAAATAAATAAATTGAATAAATAAATATTTTTTAAATAAAAATTACAAAACAAAACCCTCATTTGTCAAGTTTGGTAAAAGATTCAATCTTGACTACTTTTTGGGGACCCCTCCCTGCTTCCTGTCCCCTTGGGATTTCATGAAAGCCTCCCGGCTAACACAGCCAAGGATACTAGAGAAGGGCTTCTGCTGTTCAGGTCTCAGAGGCTGTGCTGCCAGTGCTCAGGCTCTTGGGCATGTGAAGCTGCAAGAAGGACACCTGCTAGTGCCCTCCCTCCCCGCTCCTCACTGCCAGACTCTGCCATGGGGACATCACTGACTTCTGGCACCCACCACAACGATCCCACCTTGAAGCCCTGCCATCTCCAGGTTCAGAGATCTTCTACCTTCTCCAAGAGACACTGGAAATCACAGTTTCTGGGAAAATCTCCTCAATATCTTAAAGTTGGCCACCAATTAAACATCTTATGTGCACTGTAGTTGTCTACATGGTCAGGGGTTGAGTTGGCTTGAACTCAGCCTCCAGTGGCCTGGCAATGCTTCCCGTGAGTGTGTTGTGGCAATTCCATATTCTGTCTTTTCTGCTGATAAGCCGACCCAGCAAAAGCAACAGCACTACTGTTAATTTTTCAGTAACTCACCCTGTTGTGAAAGAAGTATGGGTGCTAACTGCGTGTGTTTGAGGTGCCAGGGAACACCAAAGTCATTATTTCTAAAATAAAGCCTTGCCTTCCAGACTTTACAAGGTTGTTGGGAGGTCAAATGAGTTGGGATGCTACAATGTTCTAGATGAATGTGTATATGGTAAAGAAGTTGGGTAGTACCAGGTGGAAGAAGAGAACAGACAGGGAGTACAGGGAGAGCCGCTGGGACTATTGTTGCTCAGAGCCACTCTTGTTTCCTTTATGTTTATGATACCTGTTTGCAACAGTGAGCACTGCCATTCTATGTAACCAAACGGGAAAAGGACAGTCTTTTTCCATGTCATGTAGCTTCAGAATTGCCCCTGTACATAAATGGGTTGCATTACCCAGAAAGAACCAAACAGTTTTATGTATCAGCATCATGCTTTATAAATGACGATACACTCATGTCTAATATCCTCTTTTCACTATGGAAGGTCAGGCAGCCACAGTGTGTTTGTCCATTCTGCATTGCTATAAAAGAATGCCTGATGCTGGGTAATTTAAGAAAAGAGGTTTATTTGGCTCATAGTTCTGCAGGCTGTACTAGCATAGCACTCACATCTGCTCAGCTTCTCATGAGGCCTCAGGAAGCTTACAATCATGGCGGAAGGTGAATGGGGAGCTGTCATGTCACCTGGGGAGGGAGGGAGCAACAGGAGAGAGGAGGAGGTGCCAGGCTCTTTTTAAACAATCAGCTCTTACGTGAACTAACAGAGAGTTCACTCATTACCATGAGGACAGTAATGACATATTCATGAGGGATCTGCCCCCGTGACTCAAATGCCTCCCAGTGGGCCCACCTCAAACACTGGAGGTCACGTTTCAACATGAGATTTGGAGAGTCACATTCAAACCATGTTACCGGGTGTGTCCATTCTAGAGTAGAATGCACAGGAGCAGAGACATGTGGCTGATTGCAGAGAGGAGGACCTTGTATCTGTGGCTTAGCCCTCTGGTGCTCAGACAGATAAATGGAACAGAACTAGAGAAATTAATAAAAGAAATTCAGGATATCACATGCACAGAGTCTTTGCTGGCCTTAGTACCACTTTTTGTTTCCCGTTCTTCTTTGTTGTTCTGCTGTCATTATTTATTCATGATAACAGGGAATTAGATTGTGTCCTTCAGGGGCAGCCCAACAGATGTGAAATGTGTGTGTAAATGTACCTGAAATGGGTATGGGGACATATAAAAGCGTCTCAAATCACAAGACTACCTTTTATGTTTTATAAAACTTTAACATGTGCAAAGCACTTTTTTATGTGTTCTTTCACAAATTATGCATGGTGATGAACATCATAATTCTGTGGGATTGGGCAAGGGGGGAAAGCCCAAGGTGTCTAGGGTTTCACATTGCAAGCACTAGCTGAAAGAGTTTGATCTTTCTGGAAAAGGCCATGAGACCCAAAGAGAACTCTTCTTTGTGCTGTTTCTACCAATCTATTCTAGATCTGTCCCTTCCCATAAGAAGTGCCGCTGAGGATGAAAGGGTCTGTCTGAGGGTCTAAGAAGGACAAGCAGGGCAGGCTGGAGGAAGCCGCTGACATTGCAAGAGGCACAGAGAATGCTGCTTTGGACAACTGCCCAGAGTGGTGCAACCAGCCGGGGCCAAGGGGCCTCCTGCACCAACTGACGTGAATGGCACCTGTTGGAAATTTGCCGATTGTGCATAAACATGCTTCATGCAAACCAGGCTGGCTGGAACCACTTTACGCCCTCCTCTTCCCCTCACCCTGCTTCCACAAACACACCCGGACACACACCGACTTACACACATGCAAACACATTCAGGCCCTGTGTCCTCCCAAAGCATCACCTGGCATGGACAGCTGGCTAGCTCTCAGGAGGGAGAGTCAGAATAGAACAGAGCAGATGCTAGCCATAGGAAAATGCTGAAGGAGAAACACAGGGCATGCTGAGCCACGGCGGGAAGAAGGAAAGGTGCTTTAGAAACTGCAGTAGCAATCACGAAGTAGTATCTGAATCTGGATTGTATACCAGCTTTCAGCCAGAGATCTCAGAGAGCTTTACTAGCATCATTAGAGAGGTTATCATTTCCATTTTGGATGTGGGAATGCACCAAGGGCAAAGGGCTGGATCCATTTGATGAAGGGCGAGGAGAAATCCTTATGGGTAAAGAGCCCAGGGTTGTTTCTCCATTAGACTGGTTCAGATGGTTGAGAATCCAGGCTGCACAGTGACCTCCAACATCCCTACCCTGGGCACTCTCAGTGACCCCAGGTTGCAGGACTTTCCTTTCCATTAATAATGGATCACATGCCACAGAGGGGAGGTCTCTAGTCAAGGGTTTTGTCCTTGGTCCCATCCTGCTAAATATTTTAAACAATTTTTTTGTGAAAATAAAACCAACCTAATTATCAAATTTGCAGCTGCCAAAAGTTAGGGGAGATGACTCATTTCTTGGATAACGGAATTGCTTTGCAAAAAAACCTCTAACAAGCTGGAATGATCGACCTGAACTAACTTGATAAAATTTAAAAGGAATCAATGGAAAGTCCTAAACTCAGGTTTAGAAAGTCAGCTGCACTGACACATGACATAGAAAACTAATAATAGCAATCTTTTTGAAAAAGACTTGACATGTTTAGCTGACTCTACAGTTTAGAGAAAAACTTCTAAGAAAGCTAATGCAACCGAAGACATGTTCATAGACATATAGGGTCATGTAGTCATAGAATATTATTACTGAAGGTGACATTAGAAGTCATCATTGCATGGTGGAGCAGAAGTCCTTCAAGGTTAAATATAAGACTAGATAGAAAGGATATAACATGGGTTCTATCTTGAGCACCAACTCTAATCAATGGCAAGTTGCTGCCTGGAGAACCACTTTTGAGAAGGATTCTGAGTTTTTATCTGGGCTCAGCAGAAAGAAGGGCTGTGAGAACTGAGTGATTCTGTTGTGGTCTAGAGAGGGAGTCCCAGGGCTACAAATGTAGGAATAGAGAGCTCCATGGGCCTGCCTGCTCAGCCCCATGGAGCTCTCTATTCCAGTGTGTCCTGTTGCAAGCACCTGCAACTTCTGCCTAGGCACTTTCTCTTGATCTGCACATGGGGGAGGCTGGGAGTGCTGTGAAATAAATCCCTCTGATAGATGAGAGTGGGAAGATAAATATCCGTAACGTCCTCGCCCCTTAGAGGGAAAAATTCTCTGCAGCCTCTCCCACAGTTCACCAGCAAGTTAAGTCTGAGTTGCCCATGGCAGTCACCACTGGGTGCCTTTCTAGTCTGTCTCACCTCCCCAGTCCTCCACAGAAGCTTCCAGGAATCACCTCCCAAATAAACCACTTGCATCTAAATCTTTGTCTCAGGATCAGCTTCTGGGGACATTCACCCAACACAGCTTCTTGTTTGTCATTCTTGATAAAACAAAGAAAACAACAATCAACCCAACACTAGCTGGGCAACATGATCAAGTATAGTGTGAAGCACTAGATCACTGAGAACCTGAGACAGATCAGGATTACGAAGGGTCTGGTGTCTCTCAGCCAATAAAGAAGAACTCACAGAAAAGGGTGATGATTCTGGGAAGCAGAGAGGGCAGAGGGCAGGAGGCAGTGCTTCAGCTATGTAGAGGCAGTTGAGCATTGAGGTTATCAACACTGAGTTTGGTTTCACAACCCTGAGTATACAGCTCAGAGGTGCCATCTACTAGATGTGTAATCTTAGGTACATTTTTTTACCTTTTTAAAACTTCTCTAAACCTTTGTGTCCTTATCTGTGATATAGACATTGTAATCATGTCTACCTCTTAGTGTGACTTTGTGAATTAAATGTGATAATGCCTGATTTACAGTAAGCACAAAATAAACACTAGCTACGTAAGACAAGCAAGACTTCTTTTTAAGCTCTTGAAAGCATTGTTAGAGCCAGTGTTTCAATGTTAAAGGCAATCAGATTCACATTTAAATTAATCAGATCATTATTTTTAAATCATACTGATAATGTGTGTTGTCTGGCAATGAAACTGGCTTCCTTGTGAATGGCCAGGAGGAGGCGAGAGTTGGCTGTGGGTGGGTTTGGGATAGACGCCCCCCTCCCTTGCCCTACTGCCTTCTCCAGCCTCTTTCCCCAGCTTTCTTCCTTACCTCCCCCATTTCCCACCCAAGGCCTTAGACTGTTTAAAATCTCCAGGGACTCCTTTGTTTGCTTTCCTTATAAACATATTCCCGGCAAATGCGGATCTCAAGAGGCTAATTTGGTGCCATCTGGAAAAAGCACTTTCGTCTTCCCCAGTACTTCACTTCCAAGATGCATTTGTACCGAGCCCCAAGGCAAGTGGCTGGGCAGCACAGCTTCGGAGGAACATATGGTGGAGGGAAGCCACCCACGGGGATCCTGGAGAGGAGCTGAAAGCGGACTTCCTCTCTCCACTGATTGGGGTTGTGAACAAAAGGTTCATGAAGACTCCTGCAGCAGGATTGAATAAAACCAGTGTCAGGTGGTCACCCTAGAGCAGGACCCAGCCCATCAGGACTGGGAAGCTCACACTGGCTAGACTGTAAAGTAGACAAGAAACTACCTTCCTTCCTAATCCTCATCCATGCCCCCTCCTCTATGCAGTCTACTTTCACTGTCTCTCCACACTCCACATTGCTACAGGGCCATTTTATTATTACACTCTTTAGAAAGAGGACACACACAACAAACTGTTACTTTATGAGAATATCTAAAATATGAAAAAAATATTAGCGCTAGATCATACACAAAATACTCCCATCAACATCAAAATTAACAAAGGATTATTGGCATACCATGATGTCAATTCCTCTACATATGTAAGTTATTACTTATTTAAAAATCACTATATTTGAAATAATTTGCAGTTTAGAATTTATCACTTCACAAGAATTTCTGAGTAGGCCTAATGATATTAGATAAAACACAGTCAAACATAAGGGCATTACTTCCATTCTTCCATTGCTAAAGTAATTTTTTTCCATTTAACAAACATTGATTGAGTGTATACATGCTGGACCTTGTTTTACGTGCTAGGGATTCAAACCTAAAAAAGACATAGTTGGCCAAGCACGGTGGCTCATGCCTGTAATCCCAGCACTTTGGGAGGCCGAGGTGGGCGGATGACGAGGTCAAGAGATCGAGACCATCCTGGCCAATATGGTGAAACCCCATCTCTACTAAAAAACACAAAAATTAGCCGGGCGTGGTGACGCACGCCTGTAGTCCCAGCTACTCAGGAGGCTGAGGCAGGAGAATCACTTGAACCCAGGAGGCGGAGGTTGCAGTGAGCCGAGACTGCACCACTGCCCCCAGAGCAAAACTCCGTCTCAAAAAAACAAAACAAAACAAAAAAAACCAACAAAGTATTTGCCCTACGGGGAAATCAAACATTAAAAAATAATAAATAAAATTCACTGCGGAATGCAATTCCCTAATGATATATTTGCAATGATCTGGGTGGAAACTATCATAGTCAGAGTACCACCTGGGCCTGCAGAACTCCAAAAGCACCAGCCCCAAGTGGCTGCCTTGTCCATTATGTACATTGTTAACTCGTAATTAAGGAGAAACAACAATGTAGGGAGAATGTGTGAATCCATGCTTTGAGGCCACGTAGAGAAAAGAGTAGACACCACAGAGGTAGCGCACCAAGTCATAATACCCTGGAACTCAAGGATGTGTCTTCATTATTTTTATGTTTCCTGCCCCAAGCATATCATAGGAGCTCAATAAGTATTTATTAAACTGAAAAACCTAACATATAGGGCTGGCATTGCAGCCAATTTTGTTTTATCCTTGGCCTTTACTGTTGAATATTGTTTAATTCACTGGTTTGCTCAAATTCCCTTGATGGTGCTTGTGCATGAACAATGCTTACCTGCAGTGAGGCATCCTCTTTTCCCTAGCTTTGTTCTTTCTCATTTTATCCTTTTAAAACTTATTTTTAATTGCAAGATAAGCCGGGGCTATTGCAGAAAAATCAGCAAAACTCAGCACAAAGAAGAAGAAGAAAAAAATTCTCTTCTTTTTCCTGCCACCTGGCAATAATCAGTATAAACATTTTGGTAAGTCCACTTCTATACCTTTTGTGATGTATAATTGGAGGAAGAAAAAAATATATATCCCCTTACCAAGTGCCATTGTCAATTTACAGGGATGAATGGGGGACTATATCCCACTGGGAGTTTATCTGGCCCTGGGCCATTTCTGTTTGGCCAGATCTACCTACTGCCGAAAGTTGACCACTGAAAGTCGACGGCTGTGTTGTTGAAAAAGGCACGATGTTAAAGGCTGTTTCCTGTGGATCAGGGGAGCTTGGGCTGAGCCTGAAAGCAGGAGGCTGAACAAGGCAGAACTGCCATTCTCCCTCATGAGCGTTATCTCCATTACAGGCAAGGGAACTTCTGCAAATTATGTTGCATTGAAGAAAATTTTTTTTTAATTACTGTAGATTTAAATTGTGAACTCTGTGATTCAAGCCGGCGTGTTTTATCTAGTAGATGTCCATTGGAGGGTCACAGAAAGAATCAAGTTGCATAGGTACGCCTCAGTGCAGGTGAGAGAGCTCACAGGGTTGGAGAGGGAGGTGGTCAGTGCTGAACTTGAAGTGACAAAGCCCAGCTACTTTAGTGAAGATCCCACCACCCCTATTTACCTCCAATGATGGTATCTTCACGGAATTGTTCAGAATTGGAGACTAGAGTGGATTACTGAGCTAGGCAGTAGAAGAAAGTAGGGTCCTAATCCTATGAGGTGGCAGGATTTTTCCAAAAGAAAAATATAATTTTTATTACTTAAGATAGAGGAAAGTGGATCACTTTCCAAGAAAAAAAAAAAAGAGGGCAGATTTCAATACAGGAGGCAAGACTGTGAAAGCGCCCCCATACAAATTTTAACTTCTTGTTTCTCTTCTCTCTTGGACTCCAAGAATAGTCATATTTAGCACCCAGGATAACTTATAGCTACAATCATTCCCTTTCATTTTTTTTTAACCCTACAGTCACTCAGGTACAGAGTCACAGGACTTAATGAAGGGGCAGTAAATGAAAATGTGTCCTCCCACATCACCCCTTTGCCGAGGCCAGGGCATGGTGGCAGTGTGTGCAGAGTTGGTCTCCTCCCAGAGTTCCAGTGATCTCAGATCTTTCTATCCAAGAATACAGTATGACTTTCCATCTGCTTAATTTGGTTCTCATGTCTTCTAGGAGTGTTTCCAAGTTTTCCTTATATAGTTATTAGACATTTCTTGTTAAAATCATATCTAAGTATTTTATACATCTTTTTGTTATTGTAGATGAGGTCTTTGTTTTCATTATATCTTCTAATTGGTCATTATTTCTGTGTATAAAGACTATTAGATTTCTATATGTTAAACTGTTGGCTAATACTTCAAATACAATGTGAAATAGTAGTGACTTTATTGCTCCTGACCTTAGCAGGAATGTCTCCAGTGTCTCTCCACCAAATAAGATGCTAGTCTGGGGGCTAACATGGACAGATATTCAGATACTTTTATATTTTTTTATTTAAGAAATATCTGACTTCTATTTTTTCAGGGTTTTGAATCATAAATGGGTGTCAATTTTGTCAAATATTTTTTCAGCATCTACAGCTACATCATATAGTCCTTTTCCCTCTCAGATCTAATAATATGTTGAATTACATTAATGAATTTACTGATATTTAACCAGCCTTGCATTTCTGGAATAAGTTCCACTTGGTCATAATATATTATTCTGTATTATTGGAACTAGTCCATGTTCATAATTTTTCTGGAAGCAAACAGTAAGAAGTGTTTTGCTATGTGAATTTATCCATCACACTAAAATAAATGAAAAGAAAAAGGAATTAAATGATATGCAATATATTTTTCTCCTTTTATATGCTTGTCCTTTATAATTTTCTAAAGATTACCTCTATGGCTCTTGGATAATTTCAGCTAGCCCCTTGAGCAACCTTATATATAAATGATTGGGTTTGGAGATTTGAGCACATTTAATTAATCTGAGCAATCTATAACTATATTCTTCCCTCACTCAGTATGTGTGGTTTGCAGAATGTTGCTTTTGACATTAATTAAGTTGCTGATATCCAAGGGGGGTCTTTGAAAACTCCTGTATTTTCAGTCCCAAAAGTCTCTTTCTTTTTCAGTTAAGAGGAGTCTTTCCTTTTAATCTTGTCCTGAGTCTAATGCATGAACTGACATATTCCTATTTTTTTGTCTTTTGGGAAACACCTTTTACTTTTCAATTTTGCTGTTATTGTACTTGTTCCTTGGCTAGTTTGTTTCCTTCATTTCCTGTTATTTTTTGGTACATTACTGCAATCAATTATTTTCTGTTTCCAAATATTTACTTCCCACTTTTCTTTCCCATTTTTTTTTTTTTTAACAGAATCTCACTCTGTTGCCCAGGCTGGAGTGCACTGGGGTGATCTCAGCTCATTCCAACCTCCGCCTCCCAGGCTCAGTTGATTCTTGTGCCCTTAGCCTCCCAAGTAGCTGAGACTGCAGGTGTGTGCCACCACACCCAGCTAATTTTTTTGTGAGTTTTTTTGTTTTTGTTTTTGTTTTTGTTTGTTTTGTTTTTTTCTGTAGTTTTAGCAGAGACAGAATTTCACCATGTTGGCTAGTCTGGTCTCAAACTCCTGACCTCAAGTAATCCACCCACCTCGGCCTCCCAAAGTGCTGGGATTAAAGGCGTGAGCCACGGTGCCTGGCCATTTCCCACTTTTCTATACTGCCCACTGTTATAGGACTTGTGTACCTCCAATGAGCAGTGTCCATCCTATTCCATTGATGTTGGCCCTGAGATGTACTTTGACCAGTGGAATGCAAGCAGAGATGCTATATATCATGTCTGAGCAGAAACGTTGAGCTGTTGCAAGTTTCATAATTCATACAGCCCCAAAATGGTTCTAACAGCTTGGGAAGCCTTTTGTTTTTCTCTAATGATACCAGTGTAATGCAAAACATTTTTGGAGCTCCTCTTTTGGAGTTCACTTCAGAACCATTTTTGAAAACCTTTAATAGCTTAATATCTATTTTTTGAAGGCATATGTATTCATTGAAAACAACCTAAAGTCAACCACAGCCAAGTACATTTTAATGGGTAAGAGCATGAGCTTGGACTAGGGAAGCTCTGTATTCAAAGCATGGCTGTACTGTTTAATTTCTGTGGCAATTTATTCAGGGTAATCACCTAAAAATGGGAGCAATAACAGTGATAAATATTTTTGGCCACCAGCTTTCATTTCCAATCTCTTCTAATATCTTTCCCATATCACAGGAAAGAACATTTCCCAGGTTACCTTATCTCCAGGCTTCTTGGAAATGGAATGAGATGCTCTGATGTGAAATTCGGACAGGGAGACTGAACCCATATTAGCTTGCTGGTGGTGTACAGTAGTGCAGAGATGTGTGGAGCTCAGGCATTACGAGGCTGCACCGTGACCTCAAGGCACTCCCCTTAAACCCACTCACCTTTGTGCTGTAGGTTGATTATGACCATTGGTGAAGGCTTCTTGTAATTTCCTAACATGAGCAGTAGCAGCAATATCCTGATTCCTCAGGCCACATGGTGAACCCGAAAGTTAGTGGTGGCCTTTCTTAACGTTTTGTTCTCTAGCCCTTCTCAACTGGAAATTCCTTATATAAATCACAATCTGTTTAGAACACTTAGCAAGGTTTCCATTTTTCTAACTGATTACTTTTGTCATAGGATTGCTGTCATAAGACTGTCACAGAATTAAATAAAGTAATACATTTAAAATGCTTAAGACAGGGTCTGAAAATATTCCATAGCTATTATTACTATTAGGAAGGTGATCAAAATGAACAATACACCCTCAAGTCAAAAAAGGAGGTGACCATCTAGATGAGATTGGTACTCACAAGTGGTATGAAAATTGGATCTGAAGACAATTTCAGAAGAGGAATTAGGGTCCCTAAAATAAGGCTGCCATCACCTGAAAACTCTAAAAAGAAAAATAGTTATTTAAGTGGATGTTTTGATATATTGGTTCTTAAATAATATATTAATTTCTATTTATTTTTGGAGTATTTTGCTCAGGTTTCCCATCTATGCGAGGAAATGTGAAGGTTGTGAACCAGAGGAAGAGAAGCACCTCCTACCTCCTCCTCATCCTCTGTCTCCTCCTTTTCCTCCTCCTCCTCCAGAAACCCCAGACACAAGGAAGAACTGAATTGACCAACACCTTCTTGTATTTCCATGAATTTTTGCTTAGGTCCAACAATACCAGACAAAAATCCAACATCACTGACATTTCAGGAAGGGACTTACCTTATTCACATTCCAAGTGGGTCTTCAGGCTTCCTAGACAAAAAGGATAGATATATGAGAAATCAGATTGCAGCAAAAGTACTGGGTGTCTAGGTTGAAGATTGGAAGTGCTTAAAGGGAGAGAAAATAATGTAGAAAGAGGGAGGATCCTAAATATAAACGTTCAGGAAGTTGCAACCTTGTCAAAGATGGACTTTGTTGCCAAGTACCAATTAAACAATTCACAAATTAACAGTGTGATGCTCATCGGCTCACGCTGCTTCAAGGACTGCCTATGAGAAGTCCATCATGTTAAACACAAGCTACTTCTGTTGATGTCTTCTTTCTGTGTCTATCTAAACAGTGAATAATAATAGAAGGAGAAAAAGATTAGCTTGAGCAGTAGCTAAAAGTTGCTCTATTTTAACCACAAGATACCAAGAAAAGGGAAGAAAGATGTTTCTCTTTCCTGTTAACATTACTTGGTTTGATATCTGGACTGAGGGAATCCAACATATCCTCCTTCTGCGTAGTGATCCATAAGTTTAAGTCTTCTCACCCATAGAAGGGAGATATTAGTAACTACCCCGGAGTAACTCTTTCCTGTTAACATTACTTGGTTTGATATCTGGACTGAGGGAATCCAACATATCCTCCTTCTGCGTAGTGATCCATAAGTTTAAGTCTTCTCACCCATAGAAGGGAGATATTAGTAACTACCCCGGAGGGCTGTTGTTAGGATTAAGCTGATTTTTGCAAATCATTTGAAAGCTTACTGACCCTTGATCAAAACTCCTCCCAAAGGTGGTTAATTCTTGCTGCCTCCCA
The DNA here is from genome assembly GCF_028885655.2 of Pongo abelii. Taxonomy (NCBI): domain Eukaryota; kingdom Metazoa; phylum Chordata; class Mammalia; order Primates; family Hominidae; genus Pongo; species Pongo abelii. Next base: position 17,257,627 of record NC_071985.2, read on the forward strand.
TGAGTGCCTCTCCTGTCCTGTGTCCACACAGTTAGGCTTCAGTCCCACATGCGCTGGAGCTGCTGGCAAGAACGCATTGCGGCATCTCTTCCCATTTTTGGGTTCAGTGACATCACGTTGTTAGCTTAAAACCAGCTCTTTGGGAATATTTATTTCATGGAAATTGGCAAATGCTATAAATCAGGATTTTGTTTTTGTGTTTTGGAGAGCCAGATTACCAGCACACTAACCCCTGCTTTGTCCCACTCTCCCAACAATTCTGCTCCTACCAAAGTCATTGATGACCTACGTTTGGCTAAGGTCAGTAGTCAGTACATTATCTCCTCTTATTCAAGCTCCCTGAAGCATCTAACCTGGTCGACCACTGCTCTTTCTTTGAATGTTTTCTTCTTTAGAGCTCTACACACCCACTTGGTTTTCCTCTTACCTTGTCAATTGTGCCTTTTCAAGGTCATTTGTTGGATTTACCTCCCCTACGGACTTCTAAATGTTAGAGTGGCCATAGCTGTGTTCATTGGCTTTCTCTCTCTGTTAAATACTCTTCTATCCTTATTTGGTCTTACATAGTTCTGTGACTTTAAATATAATCTATAAAACTCCCCAGATCTATTTATTTATTTATTTATTTATTTATTTATTTATTTTTGAGACAGGTTCTTGCTCTGTCTCTCAGCCCGGAGTACAGTGGCACAATCATAACTCACTGTGGTCTCGAACTTCTGGGCTCCAGTGATCCTCCCACTTCAGCCTCCCAAGTAGCTGGGACTATAGACATGCATCACCATGCCAAGGTATTTCTTATTTTTTTCTTTTCTTTTTTTTTTTTTTTGAGACAGAATCTCGCTATGTTGCTGAGTCTGGTCTCAAACTTCTGGCTGCAAGCAATTCTTTCATTTTGACCTCCAAAAGTGCTGGGGTTATAGGCGTGAGCCACCACGCCCAGCCGCAATTCAATTTAAACTCATACTGCCTACTCAGCATCTCTGCTTGCATGTCTAATCAACGTCTCACACTCAACATGGCCAAACTACAGATACTCCCCCTCACTCCCACCTGCCCCCCGCAACCTCTGCACAAGTATCTTCTCTTTGCTAAAACCTTTTATGTCTCAGCCAATAGTTTTGCCATTTGCCCACTTCCTCAGGCCAAACACCTAGGGCTCATACTTGATTGTCTTCCCACACACTCTTAACAAATGAGCATAATTTATATGGGTAAAGACCAAGATTCAAGGCTAACAGCACAGCTATGAACAAAGGTCCATGTGAAAACAGATGGAAAGTTAGGAACGCAGAGTCATCCAGAGCAATTGAAAGGAGGTATTTGGCCTGGCGTGGTGACCCAGCACTTTGGAAGGCTGAGGGAGATGGATAATGAGGTCAGGAGATGAAGGCCATCCTGGCTAACATGGTGAAACCCAGTCTCTACTAAAAATACAAAAAAATTAGCTGAGCGTGGTGGCGTGCGCCTATAGTACCAGCTACTCAGGAGGCCGAGGCAGGAGAATCGCTTGAACCACGGAGGCAGAGGTTGCAGTGAGCCGAGATGGCGCCACTGCACTCCAGCCTAGGTGACAGAGCAAGACTCTGCCTCGAAACAAAAAACAAAAAACAAAAAACAAATAAACAAAAAAACAGAAAGGAGGTATTCAAGATAAATCTGAAAGTATAGTTTGATGACAGATAATAATTGTTCTGTAATAAAACAATTATTCTTTAGGCAATAGAAAAATCACTGGAGGTTTTTGAGCCTGATCTGATCATTGGTTTAGAAAGATAACTTTGACCATGAATTTAGATGAACAGAAATTTAGAGACCGGGAAACCAATTAGAAACTTACCATGATTGCTCAAGTAAGAGAAGATAAGAATCTGAACTACAGAGTAGACAGAATGAGAGAGAAAAACTTCAACTGCTAAAAGCACTAGGACTTGACTGATTGAATACGAGATGAGGAAGAAGAAACAAAAGGTAATTGAGAGGGTTGCAGTTAGTATCTCCTGGAAAACGGAAATGCCAAGAACCGAGGTAAGAACAGATGAATGGGTAGGCAGATTGTTAGGAAAAAAAACAAAAATGAGGTTGGTTTTAGACATAATGTGTTTGAGATGTCTATGAGTCAGTGAGATGGAACAGGGACTCCTCTTAGGGGCCTGCTGGGCACGCCCCACCAAGCTTGGAAGTAAAGGAAAATCTTGAGTTCCTTCATGGGAAATTCAAGGCACCTTATCCTTGGGAAGTAAGTGAGCAACCTGAGAAATAAGAAGGTAGTAGTAGCTTAAAACAATCACCAAGAAAGTTGGTCACAAAATATTTGGTTCCCTTTAGAAACTAAAGATAGCATCTTAACATGTCCTTGAGTTGTTTTTCAGAAACCTGGACCCCCACCACGTGAAAGATGCGGCTTGCTGGCACAGAGACTTCAGATGAGAGAAACTGGGTTCTTCCTGAGGGGCCTGGAGGAGGTTACACCCAGGAGCCAGACCTAACACATCTTCCTACTGACCCCAAATTATTAAACAAAGCTTTTCTTCCTTAACCAACTGCAATTCATAAAATAGTTAAATCCACCTATAGCCTGTGGATCCCCACTCTGAGGTATCCTTGCTTTTTAGGTCAAACAAATGTATACCCTCCATGTATTGATTTACAACTTTGCTCACAATCTCTGCCTCCCTGTCCTTAAAAATCCTTATTCATGGCTGGGTGCGGTGGCTCACGTCTGTAATCCCAGCACTTTGGGAGGCTGAGGCAGGTGGATCATGAGGTCAGGAGTTCGAGACCAGCCTGGTCAACATGGTGAAACCCCATCTCTGCTAAAAATACAAAAATCAGCCGGGCATGGTGGTGGGTGCCTGTAATCCCAGCTACTTGGGAGGCTGAGGCAGGAGAATCACTTGAACCTGGGAAGTGGAGGTTGCAGTGAGCCAAGATCGCGCCACTGAACTCCAGCCTGGGCAACAAGAGCAAAACTCTGTCAAAAAAACAAAAAAACAAACAAACAAACAAAAAACTCTTATTCATAAGCCATCTGGGAGTTGGAGTCTTAAGCATGAGCTGTCTGATTCTCCTCACCTGATGCTCTGCAGTAAATGCCTCATGTTGTCTCCCTGCAAATCCCAATGTCAGTGTTTGACTTTGCTGCCCCAGGTGGTTCAGTTCAGTAACAGTGGTGATGGAAATGTCCAGCAGAATCAAAGCTCAGAAAACAGGGCGTAACTGGAGAATGATTAGAGGGTACTGAACCATACACAACCTTGAATTTTGGGTTCAATCCAGTACCAAACATGTGGTGAGTGTCCAATCAATATTGTCAATGAATATTATGTCTTTGGGAATAATCACTATGGAGATGTTGTAAAACTTGTTAAAGCAGATTAAATTGCCCATGAGAGAAGAGACCTAGGACAGAGACTTGGAGTATCCATCTTTTAAGCACAAGAAAGAGTAATCATGCAGAAAGATGGATGTAGGATAAGACTATTGGGAATGGAATGTCACGGAACCCAAGAGAGAAAGGAGGCTCAACAAGGAAGACATTAGTTTCCACGCTGCACATTTCTACTAAAATGTAGAATGGAATGAGGGCAGATAAAATGCTGTTGGATTTGGCAGATCATGTGTGAAAAGAATTTTAATGAAGTGGTGGGAACAGAAACCATACCATGGAGGCTATGGAGTAAGTATGTGATACAAGAGCCCAATGGTGCACTCATGCCTGAGAGCACTGGGTCCTTGTGAAATATCACAGGTGTCTCCACAGTCAAGTTTCATAGTTCTGTGGTAGTGGTATAGACAATAATGAATCTTTCAGCCCTTCTGTCCATGCATATAACCCTCTTGTCATGGGCATGTGGAAAAAGCCCATCATGACAGTTCTGTCCAGCTTTCTGTCATGTTTCAAAACCAAACCATACTTTTACCCCAATAACTTTGTGTGGCTGACATGGGGGCATCACATGTCTGCCTCAGGCAATGTCTGGGGAAGAAAGCTTTCATTCTGACTGCCTTTGTTAATGTTTTTCCTAATTTGGAAAGTCTTTCAGTAATTCAAGAAAATCCTTTCCTTCCTCTACAGGAGAGAGGGATCTCATTATGATTGAGAAAAAATATCAAGGAAGAGTGAGTCATATTTTCTTGATAGCAAAACAAAGTGAAAAATAGGGTGTAGGCAGGTTGAGAGCGATTATAGCAATCTTCTTAGTGGCTAAGAAGATTTCCCATGACCATCACGAATGAATAATGGTTCTACAAGGAAGAGATTTAACAAGAGAGGGAAAGGGGGAGTAGGGAGAGGGTGGGGCTGGGGAGAGCACCTAAATGATTTAATGTTGGTCCCTACCCTCCCCCACTGAATCAGTTTTTAATTCCCCATGTGGCTACTCGAATTAATCTCCCCCAGTGATACTTGCTTGAGATCAATCCTTCCCCTGCCAGGCCCATTTTTCACATGTATCTCTCAGCTTGGGGGTTTCTGGACCACAGAGTCCGTAAATTTGACCCCAAGCCTGTCTGAGAGAAGGCTATCAATTCTTAGGGCAGACTTTTTTTTCCTCCCAAACCTAAAATTTGGGCTGAGATTTTACTAAGGTTGAAATCTTATGGAAGGAATGGGTGCCCTGCCTGCCTTTGGAACTTTGTACTGGATACCTGGCATAGGGCTGACTCTGAGGACAAGGACCAAGCCTAAGACCTCGACACTGCCTTGCCCCAGAGCCTCCTGCCTGCTAGTGGGACATAAAGAGTGCATTGGAACACAAAAGAAACAAGTTCACCGTGACTTTGCAGACTAGCTGAGAATCCCCCTTGCAGCTTCCTCATTATCAGGAAGGACTCAGATCTTCCTAGGCACAAAATATCCAGATGCCTTTACTCAGGTCAAATCTCAAGGCAGGCAGCTCCCTGGTAATTGCCAGCTCCTCAAGCCAGGAAGAGATGCCTTTCTACGCTTGTCCTTAAAAGTCAAAACTCCGCCTAGCAAGACAACCCTTTAACGCATGCCTTCTGCATTTCTCCACTTCCCTTATGGGAAACTAATAAATCAGAGATGGTTTTCTGTGCATTGTGTGGTACACGCCGTTACATAAAGACCTTGTTAATTTTTTTTTTTTTTCCTCCTCACAGGTTGCAACATGTCATTTGCCTCCCTCTGGCCTCATTGTTATTTTCTCATTCTCTCCTCCCATATTTTGTAAGAGTGCATTGATTTATTGCCATTTTCATTTTTTAAAACATCTTCCTCCTACCTCAACAAGCATTTTTGCCCAAAGCGAGTATTATCAACTTCCCTCCAGTTCTCCTTGTGTTCCTCTGTCGAGTGTTCTTATTCATTCCATTTGTGAAAAAAGGAATTCTCTAGGCCAGCACAAAGCATCTGCTGCTTCTATCCAGGCAAAGAAAGACGGTGGCATGGGGTTTTTATTTACTGAAGGCTGGGACGAATGCAGAGCTAAGTGTGCATTCCTGGTGCTCCTGGCTTTGTAGTTGTTACAGATGTTGCTGTTCTGCTAGGAGCAGAAGCCCTTCACAGAATGCAGAAATCAATGCCTGCGCCTCAGCCTTGCTCTTAAGGGTTAGTAAATGAAAAGGGTGTTTTAGAAGCACTATGAACTCACCCTGAAGTTCTCAAGTAATCAGGAACTGCCACTCTCCCCTTCTCTTCTACAAAGGAAATGCAAATACATGAGGTAAGAAAAAGACATCTAAATAATAAAAGCCCCAAGTGGAAAATATTGGTAAAAATTAGGGAAACGTTATTAAAGTTAGGTAGAGGCAAAAGAGAATGGGAAATCAAGGGGGTTCATATTGAAATGCACCTTTGGGGAATTCACGAGGGACTGGAATCTGCTTTACCACATTGCTTAGGGGCGGAGGATGTGAAACAGGCAGGGGCCAGGCAGTGGAAGGAGGACTGTGGCTAAGGCCATCCCAAGCAAGCTCTGGCTGTGTGCAATTCCCCAAATTGGGGAGGTTGCTCTAGACAAACCCTTGGGTGTTTTTGAGTATTTACCCTCAGCTTTACTGAGCTGAGCAGATTAAATAGAAGTTACCCAGAGTACTTTGCATCTCAAGCATTCAAGTTCTCCCAAGTGTCTGGGACCATCGTGAAGATTGGGGAAGGTGGATCTACAGAACCAGAAATTGAAAATACTCCTTTTTATATTAAGAAATCTACCTGAATTACCAGGTACCTCTTGAGAGTCACTTTTTTAGGTTGAGTACAGTGTTCTCACTTGACTGGGTTGCATCCCACTTCAGACTGGTTCTGTTCACTCCGTATAGCAGAAATTTTTTAAAAATTTTGAAGTATGTATGTATATATTGCTTTTAAAAAAAAAAAGATTTTCATATGTATTGGCTCTTTTGAGTTGTTCCACAACCCTGAAAGGCAGGCTTCATTTTGCAGGATCAACAAGGTAAGTGATCAGCTTAAAAAATCACACAAGTGCTAAGTAGAAGACAACTTCAGTCCAGACCTCTAGTCTTTAAATCCTGGATTCTTCCATGACTCTACACTTTTTATCTGTAGACAAAATAGGAGGAGCACACACCAACGAGAGCAGTATCGAAGGAGATCAATAAGATATAGCTGTAGGATCGACATTGCTCATCGTAAATGTTAAGAATTGTCCCACAGTGACTCACCTGATGTGGTTATTGTGGATATATTCATGACGAGTAGGAACACCACGAAATCAATTAAACCAGTCAATATCTGGTTGAGAATTCTCCCTGCAGAGGAATGGGCCATTGCTGGGCTGGTCTTTGTCTTCAATTCTGTTCCTAATGCTAATTTCATCTCAACTATACCACTCCTTCTTATCTTTTAGTAGTTTCACTCCTGGGAATCTCGTCACAGGACATAATTTAAAGGAAAGGAAAAGCTACACACATGAAGTTATCATAGCAGCATTACCTGTAACAACAAAATATCAGAAGGATTTAATATCCAATTATGTGGGAATAGCTAAGCTATGGTAGATCAATTTGATAGAATATTATGCAGCAATAAAACAATGATTATAATGATTATATAGCAAAATGGAAAATACCATAATATTAAACACAAAAGAAGAATAAAAATGTGCTGGCTACAGTTTGTTGAAAATATAGTTTCTTACGAACAAGGGCTGGAAAAGTGAGAATAGTGGGCTATGCATGAATCTTTAAAAATGATTATTTTACATTTTCTTATCACAAATAAAAATCAAATAAGAAATAATTTTTAAAAACCTGTTGCTCAACATTAATTAAACTGCTGTGTGTGTGTCTGTTTGTGTGTAGTTTAATGATTTATTGCATGGATTTAAAACCAAGAGTTCCTGGAGTTGACACTCAAAATTTTCATTGCTTGCTGGATAATTTTCACTAAGCCTTTTAACCTCTGTAGCTTGAATTCATTCATCTATAGGAAGGGCAATTTTTATAGTAGGAGTTCAATGTTTCTTGAGTGAATAAATAAATAGACAATGGGAAAAGGTCTCATCCCTGTAGTAAAGGCTTTGTCTCCAATGGACTCAAGAAGCTGTTTTGTCCTATTGTAAAGATGAGGGAGGTCAACTGGGCTGTTCTTCATGCTGGTGTTTGTGGTTGTGTCTTTTCCACAGTGGAAAAGTGTATGTGACATGTACATTTAAAAGCACACCTAAAATTGGATAAAACAATGAGTGCATAAGTAGTTCCTGAGGGACAATGAAGGGCAGAATGTGACCCCGTTTCCCAAGTCTCCATTCTGCCCACACAATCAATCACCTATCAGGTCTCTTTGATCCAGGGCTCAAAGGAAGGAGACTTCATGTTATTCCCTAACCCAGAAGGGAGAGAATGTGGGTTCCAGAGAGTGCTGAATTTTCAGTACTACACCCCCAGATGTAGTTGTTCAAGAAAATGACCAGAACAAAATCAATCTCTTGTCTTTAAAGTGATAAAAGTTTCAATGATAATCATTCATTTCTGTATTAGTCTGTTTTCATACTGCCAAAAAGAACTGCCTGAGACTGGGTAATTTATAAAGGAAAGAGTTTTAATTGGCTCACAGTTCAGCATGGCTGGGGAGGACTCAGGAAACTTACAATAATGGCAGAAGGCAAAGGCGAAGCAAGGCACCTTCTTCAAAAGGTGGCAGGAAGGAGAAGTGCTGAGTGAAGGGGGAAGAGCCCCTTATAAAACCATCAAATGTTATCAGAACTCACTCACTATCATGAGAACAGCACTGGGGAAACTGCCCCCATGAATCAATTACCTCCACCTGGTATTTCCCTTGACACACGGAGATTATGGGGGTTATGAGGATTATAATTCAAGATAAGATTTGGGTGGGGACACAAAGCTTAACCATATCAATTTCCTTCTCAACTTAAAATCATCTGATCACATTATGTCATAGTTCATACTTGCCTTTTTATCACCAATATCAGGTGCATACCCTAGCACAGTGCTGGGCACACAGTAGGTAAATAAATAGCAGATGAATCCTGCATGAGCCGCAAGGAGACCTGGGCAACCATTCAACAGTCTGTGTGCCCTGCCCTACTTGAGGGCCTACTCTCAGGCTCATTAATTATGATTTTTTTCTTAAAGAAATGATTCTATTTTTGAATAGGTAAATATATGCACACGGTACCAAATGTTTAAAAGAACAGTACAGAGCAGAAAAGTAAGCCTCCTTCCCATTTTTTTTCCACTAAGTCGCCTGGATCCCTTTCCAGTGATAGCTCTGCAGAGACAAGCACATATGTACACAAAGATTTTTTTAGCAACTGTAAAGCATTCCATAGTGTGAATGTACAATAATTTATTTAACCAGTCTCCAACTGATGCAAATGAAAATGTCGGTTGTTTCTCATTTTTGTCCTTACAAACAATGCTACAAATGTACACCTGCAATTCTGCACACATGTACCTCTGCAGTTTAAGTGTCTAGACACAGAACGGCTAAAAGGATGAACGGGAGAATGCATATGGGGGCTAACTAGACATCTATTGTCCCATTTGGGATCAGGAAATATTTATAAATTGACTGATGGAAATTTTTAAATTTATGCTGCCTTCCTATCCAAAAGCTTAATGTGTCTTTCCATGTATTCAATTCTTGTCTCATGTCCTTCATCTTAAAATTTCCTTCATCTAAGGCTTATGCATTTCTTATATAAATATATTCTTAGCCATTTTCTCTTGCTTTTTGTTGCTATTGAAAATGGGGTCTTTTCTTACACTCGATCTTCCAATTATTGTCTGCATATATGAAGCCTGTTGATTTCGGTTGTGTTGATTTTGATTGTGTTAATTGTGTAAAAGTTTTTCTGCTGATTCTCTTAGGTTTTCAAGCTTACAATAACATCATCTGTGAATATTAAAGCTTTATTTTTTCTTTTCCCAATTGTAACCCTTCTATATTTTTCTTGCCTAACTAAATTAGCCAGTATCTCCAGTAAAATATTTTCAGTGGTATTATGGGTATCTTTGTCTTGTTCTCAACTCTTAGTGGTAATGTTATTTTCAATTTCCTTAATCTAGGAGTCTGGGAATAGAATATTTCATGATTTTCTGATTTGCTGATATCTGAAAGTAAACACATGTGCAATTCTAAAGCATGGCTCTATTATAAATGTTTTGTGTGATGTAAGTAACTGTACAATTAATCATCCTGTAACAGAAAGATGAGATGAATAAACCTGATACATTTTTCTATCATCCATACTTCAAAGGACAAAAAATCATCAAGGTGCACCATGGCTTGGATATCAGCTTTTATTTTGTATAACAAAAAGTAACCTTAATGAAGCAATAAATTATATGACAAAATTCAAAGATTAGATAAGGTGAGGATATTAAAAGTAAAAGTATTGAATTACATATACAAGAAGGCATTGACCAATAAATGCATGGTTGCTTTTCTCCACAACACAGAATTCATAATACTGGAACACTTCTGAAAAACACCAATTGGATGAGGATCTTCAAGAAAGTCAGCCCAGTGTCAGGCTGTGAGTGGTTGTTCCTGGGATGACTGGGGAATGGTTAGGTTAGGATGATGGTGGGGTGAATAGATTTGTTGAAGGCTGTCTGAGCCTAGACTTCACAGTGAGGCTCCCCTGGCAGTGTGGGAAGCCTTGTTTGCCCCAGGCTCAGTTTCTTTGACTCCCCAGCCAAGATTTCCACAGTGGCTATGAGTTCTTAACCAGGTGAACAAATAAGTTCCATGGCTCAAAATCTCAAAAGGACATTAAAGGAACTTTGGAAAGAGCACTAGTTAAGAGCGTGCTGCCTGTCTCTGACTGTTAGGTTCACTATTACTTCACATTTTACCTGCTCTGTGCCTTAGAAAAAGGGAATTAGTCCCCTTAAGGCTCAGTTGCATCATCTACAAACACCTTCCTTATAAGGTTGATATGGGGATTATAGGATATGACTGTAAAGGGCTTAGCATGGTAAGGGCTTAGCATGGTACCAACCCTTACATGTTTCCGGGGTGGGGAAACCAGCCTTACTGCAGGGAAAGACAAGTTTCCAATATTATATACTAACTTGGAGAAGGATCAATTCAGTTTTGAAATTTCAGAAAGTTGGCCGGGTGCAGTGGCTCATGCTTATAATCTCAGCACTTTGGGAGGCCGAGGTGGGGGTGGATCGCTTGAGGTCAGGAGTTTGAGACCCTCCTGGCCAACATGGTGAAACCCTGTCTCTACTAAAAATACAAAAATCAGCAGGGCCTGGTGGCGAATGCCTGTAATCCCAGCTACTTGGGAGGCTGAGGCAGTAGAATAACTTGAACCCGGGAGGTGGAGGCTGCAGTGAGCCGAGATTGTGGGGCCACTGCACTCCAACTTGGGTGACAGAGCGAGACTCCATCTCAAAAAAAAAAAATGAAATTTCAGAAAGTTGGATGGAACTGGGACTATTATTGATAGACAGCATGTCCTAACTCAGGCCAGTGAAAGAAAAATGGGTGACCATTTGAAAGCCAGCATTCCAGCAAGGCAGACAGTATAATATCACACTTATATTCTCACACCACATCCCAGTCAAATCAGATTCTAACTCATCATTTCCAGTATGTGCTTTTTCTTGTGGTCTTGGCTATCTCCAACATAAATTTCCATTGTTGTTGTTTTGATCCTTTTAAATCTAAGTCCTAACCTCTCTTGGATATTTTTATGTTCCCCTGACAAAAACTGATGTATAGTATGATTGAGGATACACAGTCCTGTGTCTCCCAGGGTCAAAGTGGCTTAAGACAGTGGGGTTGTCCTGAGAAGGTTGTGTAGCCAGAAGAAGCACTCTGGCCCTTAGCAGACTTTCTGAATGACACTCTAAGATCAAGCAAAGACAACAGATGAGTTAAAACATTACTCACCTGCCTAAATACTTCAAAATTTGCAGCAGTGAAATGAACACACTATCTACTAGAGGTACCAAAGAACCCTTATTTGGGGTTCAAACAATTCAAGGCAGTTATTAACTTGCAGAATTTTCAAATACATCATGACCTCACAGAATTATTTCATGATGGTGTCTGAGTAACACAAAACACTTGGGCTAGTGACGGTTAAGATGTCTTGTGTCTGGGAGGCTTTTTGAAAAGACATATGTCGAAGTAGGAATTTGTTATTGGCAATGTGGCCAATCCTGACTCTTCCCAAGTTTTGCTTCACTGGAATTAATTCAAGGATTCCAAGTGCCATGTGACCAGTTCATAATTTTCTTTAGACACAATTATAAATAATTCAGGAATTTGGTTCATCATTGAAAATGAAGTCCAGGAACAAGCTAATTATACTTATTATTAAAATATGTAGAGTGTATTTTGCTCGAGATAAAGCCATAGGGAACACAATCAGCACATTCACATATTGTGCTTTTGCTTTGTTTCCCGGATCCCAGCCAACTGCTGGCTTAAGCACGGCCATCTTCTTGACTGAGGACAGAAGTGCTGCACAGCATGGAAGGCTGAGCAAAGCACCAGATGCCTTCTGGAAACGCCAGTGTGACTTCAGGAAATGACAAAAATGGTCTCATATCCGTGGATCCTAGTGAAGGCAGGAACTTCACTATCCCTAAACACATAAATGAGAACAGAAGCACAAACAGAACAACCACTGGATTAAATTTACCAATCTGTGGCAGGTGGTTATTAAGCTCAACACTCTGCAAAAGTGTGAGCATGGTTTCTAAAGTGATGTAAATCAGAGTTTGGACTGGGACTTTCTCAGAGAATGCAGTGCTGTACAATACTAGATCTATGGGATATGAATAGGAGTTACATGAAAAAAATTCATGATCCATTAAACTTGGAAAGTTTGAGGTTAGATAAAATCAAGTGAGTTTCCTTACTATAAGTTCTTTCTCAGACTAATATGCTAATGTGCATTGTGGTTCTCCAAGCAGATATTATGGTATGGTGTATTTACCAAAGGTACTTGACCGGAGAGGGTACTCCTTTGTTTAGAGAGCTTCTCTTGGGGCCACCTTCCTCAGTGCACTTTGGGAAGTGCTGCCTAATTGAAATCAGCCTGTTTTGCAGCTGTCTCAATAGGAGTCCCAGCTGGGCCAAAGAAGCAGCCCAGCAGGAGCCTGAAATGCCCTTGCATTACTGAGTACTGCACTGATTTACTGAGTACTACATTGCCTATATAAGTACTCAGTACTTATAGTACTGAGTACTAGCTGCCCTGTGTTACTGAGTACTGTGCTGTCCTTCTGAGTACTACACTGTGTTACTGAGCACTCCACTGCCTTACTGAGTGCTGCATTGCCTTATTGAGCACTGCACGGTTACTGAGCATTGCATTGCTTTACTGAGTACCGTACTGCCTTACTGAGTACTGTACTGTATTACTGAGTACTGCACTGTGTTACTGAGTATTGCACTGCCTTACTGAGTACTGCACTGTCTTACTGAGTACTGTACTGTATTACTGAGTACTGCACTGTGTTACAGAGTACTGCACTGAGTACTGCACTGTGTTACTGAGTACCACACTGAGTATTGCACTGCCTGAGTACTGTGCTGCATTCCTGAGTACTGCACTGCCTAACTGAGTACTGTATTGTATTACTGAGTACTTCACTGCCTTACTGAATACTGTCCTGTATTACTGAGTACTTCACTGTGTTACTGAGTACTACACTGTTACTGAGTACTGCACTACCTTACTGAGCACTGCACTGTCTTACTGAGTACTGCACTTCCTGAGTACTGCACTGCCTGAGTACTGTATTGTGTTACTGAGTACCGCACTGCCTTACTGAGTACTGCACTGCTTTCCTAAATGCTGCACTGCCTGGCATTGAGTGAAACAGGTTCCATGGGAAAATGGAACAGGCTCAAACATTTTATACAGGTCCCCTGATCCATCCACAGCCTCACTGTGGGTAAATTTCAGAATGTCCTGATGAAACAGAGACTCTCAGGGATCCTTTCTTCAGATGCAATCATTGCCACAAAAGGAAAATTGAAAGGTGGCATATCACTGAGAGGCTGTTGTCTTACCAAAATATCTTTTGGAAATTGCATATTAATTTTTCTAAGATAATATTAGATCACAGGAGAAGTAAGGTGAAAAGCTGTTAACTCCAGACTCTGAGGTTAATTAGCTCTCTTAGATTGTGCACCTGTAGGAACGTGTAACAGGTATGATGACAGAGTCTTATGCTTGGTTTCCTTTTTATAGAATCTTGAATCAGGAAATATTTTAGTTGCAGCAGAAGGCAAATGGCACAGGAAAAAGAGACATTTTTCCGGAATTCACCCCAACTTCTCTCTAATGGGGGCTGAGATGAAACTATTCTCAAATCCTGTGCAAGACATTCCCAAGAATGACACAGAAAAGAAATTTTTGAGTGACATTTAGAAGGAAATGCAGCAAATCAGTCTCTCTCTCCATATTCCAATTTGCAGACTCCTCAGTTTCAGACTCATGAGAATGAACACGAACCACCTTTCCACTGAAAGACCTCAAGGCTCTGTATCTCCGTAATTGATTCAGGCACCTTAGTTATGCAGGGGGAGGGGAGGGCAGCCCCCCGGGTCCAAACATGGTGGCCCACCTCCCTCCCCCATCCTGTCACTCCTCAGGTTTGTGCTTCGTGGACACCAGCTGTCATGCAGTAAGCTGCAGCTTCTCTTTCCCCCGCCTCCTTTGCTGGCTGGAGCTGCAGGATCATGGCCTGCAGAGTTTCCTTCACCATCTGGAGCTCCCTCCTGAGAGACTGTGGGCACGTTGTTAAGGAGCACACTCGAAGGTGATCGTGGCCCTCTGCGGCCTCTGAGGGATCGAAGAGCATGTGAGCCTGCTGGAAGCAGATGGGTACTGACACCTAATTGCAGTTTAAAGTTCTTTCCAATTGTATGAATTAAATATTAATATAAACTTTACACTTTTTCTTTTAAGAATGACCGCAATTTCTACAATGCCTGAGGTATTGACTCTCTCAAGTCAGGTCTTAAAAAGGAAATGGAAGAGTCAGCTCTTAGCCGAGACAGATGGCCAACTCAGATGGTCAATGATATGCGGTTGGTGTGACCATAACTCCGACTAAGCCCCAGGTTGGGGTAGGGCAACTGTCAGATGCAAATACTCTTGCAGTGGAAAAGGTAGAATGCTTGAAATCAAAATCTCCTTGAGAAATACAGGATTTGGGGTTGCCATAAGTAGGGAGAGGCATACTGGAGCAGACTCAGTTATTAACATGGTCTCTGTTCACCATTAACCAGCCTTGTCACCCTGTGCAAACCAGTTAAAGCCTCAGTTTTCTCTTGAAATGATGACTTTGAAACCCCTCCAGGCTCTAACCTGCTGTTATCTATTAGTATATTCCCAGGGACGAGGAAGGGCACTCAAGACTAGATAGAGTCCATCAAAGGGCAAAGAGAGCTTGCTTTTTCTGGGTTGGTTGGTTGGTTCTTTTCTTTTCTTAAGCTGTTGGGCTGTTAGTTTTCTAACCTATAAAGTTATTTCTCACATGGAGAAAACAATCATAGAGAACTTAGCAAACGGTAATAGATAAGGCTGTAGTTCTCTTAAGAAACGGGTTCTCGTCTGGGTGTTCAAGCAGGGGAATGTTTAACCGACAGTGGTTTTTCTGTCCATACATCCAGTTCATCCTTTCCCTTTTTACTTGTAGTCAGAACAACTCTAACGCAAATGCAGGGTGAGTTGGGTTTAACAAGCAAACTGATCCACTTTCATCCAACAGGGACCAAGGGAGAAAGTAGAAATATGTTGACACCACCTAAATATGCTGAAGTCATCACATGAAGCCAGACCACTCCAACAGTACTAGATCAGACATGGAGGGAATGGGGAGCTTTGGGAAAGGGAGTCTGACTGTTTACAGACCACCTACACTACAATGTGGTTTTCCCAAAGTGCAATGTCAATGCAACAAAAAGAGAAAAAGACACCCTTACGAACCACTGTGGAAAGCTTTTCCTTTCTTTTTTCTTTCTTTTTTTTTTTGAGACAGAGTTTTGCACTTGTAGCCCAGGCTGGAGTGCAATGGTGCGATCTCGGCTCACTGCAACCTCCGTCTCCGGGATTGAAGTGATTCTCAATCACTTCAATCCTACCTCAGCCTCCCAAGTAGCTGGGATTATAGGTGTGGGCCACCATGCTAATTTTTGTATTTTTAGTAGAAATGGGGTTTCACCATGTTGGCCACATTGGTCTCGAACCCCTGACCTCAGACAGTCTGCCTGCCTCGGCCTCCCAAAGTGCTGGGATTACAGGCATGAGCCACCATGCCCAACCTCCTTTCTTTTTTGAACAAGAAACTCCAGAGGATCCTGGGAATGATGCAAATGAACCTCTTCTAAGCAAACGTGCTGAACCACCCTGAAAAGTTCTGGCAGTTTTTCACCCTCTTGAAGCTTCCCCAGACTCTATCATTTGCGTAATTTACATGCATTTACTGCTAGGGTTCTCTCCTTGCATTTGAACTTGAGGAAAATGGGAGTTGGGTAGCAGGGGGACCAGGGGAGGAAAGAATCCAATATTTACCTTTCTTTCTTTTTTTTTTTTTTTTTTTTAAGAGGCTTTGGTTGCTTCCATTTCTTGCATAGTTCTGCTAATCTTTAGTGAAAACATATACCACTTTATACAAGCAAAAGCATAAGTGGTCCCAGACTGAATACCAAACTGGAATTTAATCACAAAGTCATGCTACATCTATGAAGAGCAGCCATGGAGCTTAAGGAGTTTATGAATCCTGACAAACTCCTGAGATTTAATTACCTTTGACATGCAGCCTGGGACTACATGCCACTATTTGTAATGTGCTAAATGATGACAAAGATTTTTAGAGAGAGAACTTGAACCAAAATGTGATGTTTCTTTAAAAACTCATAAAACTTCTGGCACTGGCAGAACCCACTGAAAAGGTTAAAAATAAGGAGTGAGAAGTTACAAAAGCAAAGGACGAAGTTAGTCCATAACTAAATTAACACATCAGCCGCTCATACAACAATCACTAACACAGAGAGGTGTCAGAAAACCAGCATTTGAGGAGATAACTCCCTAGCTATGGTAAGCTCGGCAAATCAATCAATGCTTAATTATTCTACTTGTAAATTACTGAATCTCGTACCTTCCTCATAGGGTTAGGGTTCAAAGAAATATTTTTTCCTTGTGAGAGTATAGTGTCTTTTGTGAGTCATCATGAGATTTAAGGTTTATTTCTTAATATAACAGATGTAACAAATACCTTAGGCTCTGTCAAAGCAGGGTTAGACATCAGAAATCCTAGAAACCTCATTTAATGAGCCTGTGGGGGTAATAATCGTTAAAATAATAATTAAAATCACATTTTATTTGCAAAGTACTTCTCTCTAATCAACCCACCTGTATGATCCCTTACAAAATGTGAGTTACAAAGCATTTTGGATGTCCTGAAATGGAAAAGTCCCCAGAAAAAAAAATGCAGAATGGGGTGCAGGAAAGCACATTGTAGAATAATTTATATGGAATGATCCTAATTTTGCAAACAAGACTATTGAGATAAGCCATTTATAGGTCTAGAAAAAGGCTTCAGGAGGACAAAGTAGTGACCTCTAGGTAGAGGCACTGGGAGGGAAACAGCTTTTTTATTTTCCATACTTCTGTGATATTCACAATGGAAATGCATTGCTTTCATATTTAAATCAATATGTTCATAAAATAAACCACTGGAAACATTTCCCTGTTAAGCAGTTGGGAGAAATGAAAGTGCAGAGAGAGATCTTCTTTCTTTCTTTCATTCATTCAAACATTCAAATGTTTCCTGAGTTTCTACTGTGTGTTAACAAATGTTATGGACACAGCAGCATAGGAGTGAATCGAAGTCACGGCCATCATAGATGACATAAATACCTATGAGTGCAGCAGAAAGTAAACAGGCGCCATGTTGACAGTATGTCCAGCTGTGCTGTGTTCACAGTGAGATGGGAGGAGCCGTGGGAGGACTTGGAGCAGAGGGGTGACATCATCAGTTTGGCTGCTGTGCTGAGAATGGATTAAAGAGGCTAAGGGTGGAAGCATAAAGTGACCAGTTAGGAGACCACTGCAATAGTTCAGGCAAGAAACAATCATGGCTTGAACAGGGCAGTGGCAGCAGAGGTAGGAGAGGTGGCTAGATTCTGGATGTGTTTTGCAGATACAACCAAGAGCATATGGTGACAGACTGGATGTGGGATATGGAAAATGGAAAAGGCATTAAGAAGGACTCCCTGATTTTTTATCTGAGCAAATAATTAGAAAAACACATCTGTATTTTATTGAGAAGGAGAGGACTAGGAATGAGCGTTTGGTGTTTTTGGTAGAGGCGGGAAGGAATTGGATTTTAGACAGGGTAAGTTAGACAAGCTTATTAGCCAAGAGAAGATGCTGAGTAGAAAACAGATATAAGTCTGGCATTCATATTGAACTATAAATTAAAAAAAAAGTGTTTTACAACATTTTCTCACTGACTTACAGAAAAATAAGCTATCTCATTTGATACATCTAAGCAAGATCTTAAGGCTAAGTAGTAGCTATAATCAGATTTTCTGATCACTAATCCAATAAGCTCATAGTTGAAGCCCATTGAAACACTTGACCTTGACCTTAATTGTTGTCAAAGAGCTGAAAAACAATTGGAATTTTAGGCAAATTGAAATTTTAGGCAAATTCCAAAGCTATTGAAAATTTAGGCAAATTCCAAAACTACAATAGAGGTGCCAACTGCACCTAACTACAAGAATAGGCCTCAAAAAAGCAGAATAATTCTTATGAGGCCTGTGCCTTAGGGACCTGAGTAGCTAAGTATCTGCCCCCTGTAACAGATATGCCACCAAGTACCTGTGGTATCTAAGAAAATTAGCAGATTCATTTTAACAACGTCACAGGGATGAACATCCTAACATCTTTAAAACACCTTTGGAACCCAAGGCCATTCTCTACCTCCTTGGAATAGACTATCCACGTGGTAGGTAAGCATGTAACTTGTTAAAATGTCTGTGTTTGCAATTAGCAAAGGAGTAAGACAGCAGGACAGGTGTATTCAGGAATAGATGATAAGGCAATATTGTCATTTGGGGCACCATTTGCAAAAGATCCTGGAATTCTTTAGATGCAGTCTTCTGTTTTTATAAGAAATGAAGTGTCCAAGTAAGCATTTCAATGGCTTAGTCAAATTTAGGTCTTCGGTTCATCTGACCTAGTTTGATTCAAAAAGAAACAATAGAACAAGTTGAGCATCCCAAATCCCCAAATCCAAAATTTGAAATGCTCCAGAATCCAAAACCTTCTGAGCACTGACGTGATGTTCAAAGGAAATGCTCATTGGAACATTTCAGATTTTGGATTTTTGGATTTGGTATGCTCCACTGGTAAGTATAGTGCAAATAGTCCACAATCTGAAAAAAGCAGAACTTCAAAACACTTCTAGTCCCAAGCATTTCGGATAAGGGACCCTCTTATCCTTAAAGTGCTGCTCCTTTGCTACATTATTTCTTCCTACCACCATTCCTTCCTGGGTAGCCACTACAGCCCATAGTGCTGGAGAATTTAGTATTGGAGATTCTCATGGAAAAGCCATGAGGATCACAGTCTTTTAAGAGCAAAGAGGAAAACCTTGACTATACCCAAGACTTGATTCAAAGGATTTGATGCTTGTACACGGAAACTGTATTGCCTACCTTGTGCCAAGCCCACCTCGTGCTCAGCCAGCAGCAAGACAGTCCTGTGTCTATGCCCTTGCCCTCCCCCACCCACTGTGGGGTTCCAACTCTTCCTCGTCCCACTCCAAAGCCAAGTGAGAGCCTAAGGAAAGAACTGTGACTACTATGTCTGCACCAGCCCATCACACACAAAGCTTTAGATACTGCCATCTTAGGCTCTGGGTTTTCTTTCTTTTCTTTCTTTTCCTTTCTTTCTTTCCTTTCCTTCTTTCCTTCCTCTTTTCTCCCTTCCCTTCTCCCTTCCCTTCTCCTTTCCCTTTTCCCTTCCCTTCCTTTCCCTTGTCTCTTCTCCCTTCCCTTCTTCCCTTCTCTTCCCTTCCCTTCTCCTTTCCCTCTCCCTTCCCTTCCCTTTTCTTTCCTCTTTTCCTTTTCCTTTCCTTTTCTCTCCTTCTCTCTCTCCCTCCTTCCTTCCTTGCTTTCTCTTTTCTTTCTTTCTTTTTTTCTTTCTTTCTCTTTCTCCTTCCTTCCTTCCTTTCTTCCTTCCTTCCTCTCTCTCTTTCTCTCTCTCTCCTTTCTCCCTTCCTGTTCTCTCTCTCTCTCTCCTCTCTCCTCTCTCCCTCCTTCCTTCCTTCCCTCCCTCCTTCTTTGGCAGTGTCTTACTTTGTTGCCCAGGCTGGAGCATAGTAATGTGCAATCTCAGCTCACTGCAACCTCCACCTCCTGGGTTCAAGCAATTCTCATGCCTCTGGAGTAGCTGGGACTACACGTGTGCACCATCACGCCCAGTTAATTTTTGTATTTTTAATAGAGAAAGGGTTTTGCCATGTTGCCTAGGCTGGTCTCAAACTCCTGGTCTCAAACAATCCACCCACCTCAGCCTCCCAAAGTGCTGGGATTAAGGTGTAAGCCACCGCACCTGGCCAGGCTCTTGATTTTCTTATCTATAAACTATGTGAGTGGAGCTCCATGATCCTCATGATCCCTCTTCCAGCCCCTCAGCTCTAGAAGTGGAAAACATCTCCAAGGAGGCAGGACAATCTCCCAAAACTGTAATTACCTTTGTCTGTTCAAGCTAAAATTTGGAAAGTTGAACAAAACAAGGGTCCTACGGAGCTGTGAACAAAACAAGGGTCCTACGGAGCTGTGGTGTTTGTGCATAAACCTGGATGTATTTAGAGCATGCCCTTAAGCACCACCAAAACTAATCAATTGGGCACCATGCACTTCAAATAAGCAGAGAAATAGAATTCCATAAGGGCTTCCCAGACATGGATGTAAATACAACCGCAAATAGAATCAGAGTGTCTCTACCTCGTCTATGACTGAAGGCCAGGCAGAACTGCCCTGAGGGCTTTGAAATATGCCAAAAATGTACATATCACAGGTGTACTTCTTTTCCTTTGAAAGTGTGTTGTAGAAATTGAAGGAGGAAGAAAATGAGAAAATTCCTGCTTAAAAATCCACCTTAATTTGGAAGGTTTTTGGTTACAACATTTTGAGCGTGGAGGAGACATTGCACACAGTCAAAATGTTTTTCAAAACATACTGCTAATTAGGACCCCAGATGACTGTGAAAATGCACTAGAGACTCACAGTAATGCTCCTGGAAGTCCCAACTTGACTGGCCGTGAAATCACACCTCCTGTCCCCTTCTCAGGCACTAGGCGTGAGCCACCTCTCCACCACCAGCTCTCCCAATTAATGGTGCAGACTGTTTTCAGACACTCGCTGCCACAGTAGCTGATGCTTGTGTTGTTCTTTGGTCATGCTACATGTAATTGGTGAGCCTGTCAGGATGATGAAGAGGCAAAGGCTCTTTCCTCTCCCTCCTTGGATTTGTCAATCAGTGCCTTCTTGATAAAAGTAGGAGACAGCCATGAGGCTGCCCATAACTCGGATATTAAATCAGGAGGCCACAAGGACCTATTTGGAAACTCAGTCCCACTGCCCACCCCTAACCTCTGTTGATGCCACACTAATAGCCCTTATGCACACACATGGTTTATGCAAAAACTGAGTGTTTTCCACACAAAGAATAAACATCCATGGTAGCATCTGTGGCTTGAATCTTTCAGATGTGGACGTCCAATGTGGGCTTACACTAATCACATTCCAATGTGGACTTAGATTAATTGGGTACCCTCTACCTCACATGCACAGTAGGTTCTGGCAGCGTGCTTAATGGAATCAAACAAAACACTGCACTCACTGTGCAATCCTTCTGTATTGTTGACAACAAGCTGTTTCTTTCAGCCACACTCAGCATTATATCTTTGATCAAACATGGAAATACAAACCAGTCAGAGTTTGGCTGGAGGATTCTGGCAGCCTCTCTGAATCTCTAGATAAGCTCTAATTTGAAACAACGGCTTTGGTTTGTGTAGGGGAGCCTCCGTAGAGCCTTGTAAACACGTCTTTCTATCTTAGGGCATAATGTTCCACTCAAATTTAAGTGCCGCTTTGTATGAATTCAAAGACACCTTCTGTGTATTTATTCTCAATCAGTGACAGAACAAAAGGCTGGGATTCAAAGAAAAGTCTGGGTTGAAATCCATATTGTGGTGTAGATTTTATTGGAGGGAGGGAGAGAGCTGACTTCAGTACCTAAACCAGTGCTTCTCCACTTTTCACAACAGAGATCAGTGAAATTCTCAAAAAACGTAACCTCAGTAAAATACTTTTATTATAGCTTAAAAATTTAAAGTAATTGTGTGTTCCATGGAACAGACCTGTCCATTTACTTATAGGCAATGGCTGCTTTCTGATGGGCCAAATAGGACTATGGGGCTTGTGGCTGGAAAGTTCTGCTACTCATCAGAAATGACCTTGTGTCAGCCAAGTCGTTCCCAAGCCTTGTTTTTTTCAACTGTCAAGTAGGGATAATAATCCCTATCTATTTATAGAAGTTTTATTAGAATTAAATGACTTTTCATCTAAGCCACTGTGGAGTTACTGATTGATTCCTTCAAGCATTTATTACAAAATAGTTGAATCAATCTAACTTGAAACTTTTTGTGTATAAATGGGATGTTCTTGGAGCTTGTGACTAACATACTAAGAACTGTGAGACAAATGGACTTGGATAACACTTTTCTACCTAAAATCATGCACTTATCCATGGCTGAATTAAATGTACATTGTGAATATAGCCTTATTTAACCCCCATAAAAACCTTAGAGGTGTATGTTATCCTGACGTTACTGATGGGAACCCTAATGCTTAAAGAGGCATTATCACTTGTCCATGATCCCACTGCTACTAAATCTGGCTTGGATCAGCTGTGGAAAAACTAAAATGATCTTGTTTAAACACTACTCAACCCCTTTCTTCTCAGGGGTCTTTACTAGAGCTGCCTCCCCAGCTCTAGTAAAAATAAGATCCAATTCCCCAGAATCAAACTAACCTTTTAGAAAATTTCACAACGAGACCAGCACAGAACCCTGACTGCAGCCCTCAGAACTGCTACCTGAAGACAGAGGTACAACCCACTTAGGAACTCCCCATCTGCTGAGCTGGGGAACAGGAACTGCTTCATATCCATTGACTCTGCAGTGGGTTGCTCCTCTGTGCCCCGTCATCTGCCCATTTGCTGGAAGCCATACCCCCTTACATGTGCTCAAAGATTTGTGGCCCCATGAACATGGAATAAATAAAAACGCCATCTTTATTCTATGTTTCTATGCTTCTTTGGGAAACTTTCTGATAATAGCTTAAATACAAGATTTTTAAGAGGCAGGAAATTATGAAGAACAGAATATCTGCTTTTCAAAATCTACCTAAAGCAATGTGAAAATCATTGCAGATTAAGTTGAAGAAATTTTCTGCCCAGATTAATAAACAAGGTCGAAAATGTAAAGTTATAACAAGGAAGGAAGTGTAGCATTGGATCATCATTAAATCGCAGATCTGAGTATTTGTGACTAAGATTAATCCTTGGTCATTCAAAGCTACTTACACACACACACACACACACACACACACACGGCCCATAAAGTATGGTAAAAACTGGAATTCTAAAAAGTAAGACAGCAATGACAAGCAAAGACCAAAATAGCTAAATTTCCCACAAACGCATCTAATAAAAGACATTCTACTGAATAGAAAGATGAATGAATAGGGAAGTGTTTTTAGCTAGAGAAGTGTCAACTTGTGATTAAATAACTGAAAGGATATAGGGCTACATATCCCTTCACCCATTGTGTACCCACCCGTTTGCTCTCAGCGGAACTAACCAGTGACAAACTGCGTCCACAGATCAACACAGAATGGAGTGCTTCATATGGATGCACACCTAAGCCAGTATGTTCTCAGGCCATTTTGCTCACTAGCAGCTAGTTTTGATGAAGGTGTCTGTAGTTGTGACACCAAGGATATTAAGTCTGGTGCAAGAAATTCTATCACCGGAAACCAGAAAGGACTAAATTGAGTTCAACCATGTGTACATGGTTAGAAGTTGAAAGGAAATAATCTAAAGTCCTGTTTGCTTTGTTACTCTACTGCCCATTACTAGGTAGAGTTGCTAGATAAAGAAATTCAGAGGTGGATTTAGGATGCTTGGTATTGAAAAAGCTCATAGGAAAACGAGCCAGTCAACTGTTTTCCTTCACCAGGGCCACACAGAGCCGGCTTTACACCCACTGGAAACTGCGTTTGGCTTTGGCTTCCTTGTGTGCATGTCTGAACTTAATTGTTAGTGGTTGGGTTTAGCAATTAAAAATACTGAATTGCAGCCGGATGCAGTGCCTCAAGCCTGTAATCCCAGCACTTTGGGAGGCCAATGCGGGCGGATCACTTGAGGTCAGGAGTTCTAGACCAGCCTGGCAAACATGGCAAAACCCTGTCTCTACTAAAAATACAAAAAAGTTAGCTGGGTGTGCTGGCGGGTGCCTGTAATCCCAGCTACTCAGGAGGCTGAGGCAGGAGAATTGCTTGAATCCAGGAGGTGGAGGTTGCAGTGAGCCGAGATCACACCATTGCACTCCAGCCTGGGCATCAAAAGCAAGACTCTGTCTCAAAAAAAAAAGAAAAGAAAAGAAAAAAAATAACTGAATTGCTTACTGAAAACTAGAGCGAAAACGTTTCATACCTGATAATCTCAGAGATCTGAGGAGCTCTGCACTATAAATAACAGCAGCATCTACTTGTTGCCATCTTCTGAGGCATGAAAAAACTACCTTTTAAAGACTTTCTTTTATAAAATAACTTCGCCTTGCTTAATCTGCAAGATGAAAAGGATATGAATGAGATCTTCATCGTGACTGTGGATTGCTGTGTGAAGTTGATCTTCCAAGTATAATAGCTTCTTGCCTATGTCTTTACACTTTTCTCCAAGTTCTGCAGAAAGGATGTAAGATTCCTGGTGAGAGGGGGGAAAACAAGATCACTTGTTAGAGCTGTGAACACAGACAGTACACAAAGGGAAGCTTCATGGAAAGAGCTCTCCCAGTTTCTGCACCTCAGTCAGAATTGTGCTAGGGCCTGTGTCTCCCCTGGAGATCAAACTTGAGAAGTTGTGAACTGATTTCAAGTTATGACCAAAGAATGAGCTTTGTCTACACAGTTCCACAGGCTACCTCCCTTGTCTGGTCATTTCAAAGTGCTGCTTCCAGTATGTCAAGTCCCGAAGTGGATTTATCAAACAGAAACCCTGAATCTTCCCGCTGTATCAATGGGCAAATTCAAAATTTAATAGGTATTCTAAAAAAAGTGGAGAGAGGGGTCACAGGAGCAACTGGGCTAACCTGTAAGCACAAAGGGAATCTTCCTTTAAGGACACAGGAATTGACTAGGGCACTGAACATGGTTGTTTACACACTGACCACAGTCCCTGAATGCTAGAATTTAAGTGCCATGAGGTGTATATTGCATATATAGCCGCTGCTACCACCACCATACACGGGAGCTTAAGCCCCATAAGAGCAGGATGATGATGTCTTTTTGCTGCTGGCTCTAGAGCCCCTGGCATAGTATCTGGCACATGACAGGTGCGTAGTATTGATTGATTTGATGAATGAACAGTTGAGTCTTAGAGCTCTTCCTTCTCTCACTTTTTCCCTTCAAACTTATTTCTATGAGCCAGAAAAGGGCCTTCTTTATGTCACTTTCCTGCACGAAACCACCACAGAGCAGAGTCTAAACTCTGCCTTCATATGACCTGCCACAAAGCCCATGGTTCAGCTGTATCCCCTCTACTCTCCTAAAGGCAAGCTAAGCTTTGCCAACCGGACTAACCCCATTGCCCTCTCTCATGCTGTTATTTTTGCCCATGCATTCTTCCCCATTCTTCTCTGAAACCCAACCTTTCCTTCTTTGCTTCAAAGGCCCCAAATAATAATTTCACCTTGTAGTGCAACCATTCTGATAAGTTCTGTGTTCACTCAAGTGAGGTAAGGGCCATGGGTTAGTCATTCATCCCAGGGCCCCAAGTTGAATCCTGGGCATGTAGAAGGCCACAGACTTGTAAAGGAAAACAATAAACAAGGTTAAGAAAATGAGAACAGAAGATAGAGATTCTTAGAATAAAGCAGGGGGAAAAGCAAGAAATGAGCTCAGAATTAAAACTTAAATGTAAAGGTAATATTTCCTTAACTAAGATTGAAAAGCTTAGAAGATACACTGAAAAATTTTTGCAGGCCAGATGCAGTGGCTCGCAGCTGTAATCCCAGCACTTTGGGAGGCTGAGGCGGGTGGATCACAAGGTCAGGAGTTCGAGACCAGTCTGGCCAACATGGTGAAACCCCGTCTCTATGAAAAAATACAAAAATTAGCTGGGCGTGGTGGTGGGCGCCTGTAATCCCAGCTACT
This sequence comes from Pongo abelii, assembly GCF_028885655.2. Classification (NCBI taxonomy): domain Eukaryota; kingdom Metazoa; phylum Chordata; class Mammalia; order Primates; family Hominidae; genus Pongo; species Pongo abelii. The sequence goes on from NC_071985.2 coordinate 17,283,566, forward strand.
CAGGAGGCTGAGGCAGAAGAATCACTTGAACCCAGGAGGCGGAGGTTGCGGTGATCTGAGATTGCACCACTGCACTCCAGCCTGGGCAACAGAGCAAGATTCTGTCTCGAAAAAAATAATGCTTAAGGGAAGCTATTAAGATATATATTCAGCTTAAACTACAAGTTTACTACAAAAGCTACAATGAATACCCAACAATAACAACAAAATGCCCAGGTGTGCAGTAATAGTCACTGTTAAAAATTCTGGAGACTATGCATTATATAATATTATAATCAGAGTCCACAAATAACAATTAAATCCAGGTATATAGTTTGACTTTTGCTATATTAGCTTTAAAATTTACATGCCAATGGCCAACTACCTTAGAATAAAATAGTGCTAATGGGAACTGCAAATAACTATTGTAAATATTGGAGAAGTCTAGTATACTGAAGAATGAGCTACAAGCTACAGAATGAGCTCTACACATTTACTGCAAGTAAGTGTATATAGAAAAGAAATCTAGTGGCAATAACATACAATTGTGGGGACATATGGACACAAAGGAACTTTAATGTGAAGCACCCTTGAAGGTTTACTCAAAATTGACCATAACAGTGGCGAGAAGACAGCAAATACATAGAAATCACAGATAAATATAAATATATATATACACACACATATACACACACATATATATACATATATATGTGTGTATACATATTTTTTTTTATTGATCCTAAAATAATCAGTCAAAGATGTGAATTGAGGGTAGGAGATTACACGGAAGTGTAGACACTGGATAATGACCAACGCCGTCATCACACATGAAATAAACGAGACACTAAGAAAAAGAACATCTGGGAAAAAATGATTGACGGTCATGAAACCACAAATCATACAGGAAGGAGAAAAATATAGTGTTAGCAGGAAAATATATATGACTGAAAACACATTTAAAGAGAGAAAAAGCATAGACTCAGAACAGAAAACCAAGGAATTTAAAACACCCTTAAACGAAATTAAATGACTCAATCTTCATCTTACGGCTACAACAAATATGAAATCAAAGCTAAATTAAACAAATTTAAAATACAGTTTTACATTTCTCCCCCAAACATATAATTCCTGCCTGTTTTCCTTTTTAAATGATGTGCAAATTGACAGTAATGGCACAAATTTTGGAAAGCAATTTCAGACCACATAAATTTAAATTGTTCATATCTTAGGACCCAATAATTTCCCTTCCCGGAATCCATCAAAAAGAAATAATTTTTTCATTTAAATTGAAATAACTTTTATTAAGCCCTTTTAATAAGCATGGAAGAATGCCTATCACATATATATCAAATAGAAATAAAAGATTTTTCATGCAAAGATGATGGCATTAAAAGTATAGGAAAGAGGAAATAATTGTCCAATAATAAAGGGAATAGTTAAAATAAGTTCTGGTACATTAGATTTGTATTTAGCCATTAAAGTCATCTTTAATAAAAGAGGGTTTAATGATGAAATAACTCAAATAGGCAAAGCATTAAAATATTTATAATTATTATTTTGTGGGGTAGTATTATGGGAAATTTTTATTTTCTTCTTTATACTTTCCTGAACCTTTAACATCTCTAAAATTTGGGAAAAAAGTTATCAAAAACCCTAATTCAAACCATAATGAAAAAGGAAGAAATTTACCTGAAATTTTTTTTAGTTTTTTTAAGAGATTAAAAAACAAACAACGTAGCATAAGGGAACAAATTCAGAGAGCTCAAGTCACCATGTTTGCTAAGAGAAGATCCAACTGGCATTCTTTTGTGGGGCTGTTTTTCCAAGGCACAACTTACAGGATCTCTCTCAGGCTCGTGCAGGGACCTCTACTTGTTGGTCTGACAGCTTCTGATTCTGAACTGAGAGGATACTGAATGTGAACCAGGTGGATATGACTTAAGAGATGTATTACTTTACTATAATGCTCTCACTTGGAATCTTGAGAATAGAATTAGTTTATACCTAAACTGAGAATTGACAGCTGATGAGAGGGTAGATTAATATATTTCTATCAATCTGATGGAAAATTCTGTTCTGTCCAAAGAAATCTGTCTGTCCAGAGAGAGCAGGGTGGGATCAGAACCATGGGTATCGGCTGGGTGCTGTGGCTGACGCCTGTAATCCCAGCACTTTGGGAGGCCGAGGCAGGTGGATCACGAGGTCAAGAGATTGAGACCATCCTGGCCAACATGGTGAAACTCTGCTAATAATACAAAAATTAGCTGGGTGTGGTGGCACAGGCCTGTAGTCCCCGCTACTCAAGAGGCTGAGGCAGGAGAATTGCTTGAACCCAGGAGGCGGAGGTTGCAGTGAGCCAAGATCGCACCACTGCACTCTGGCCTGGCAACAGAGGAGACTGCATCTCAAAAAAAAAAGAACCATGGGTGTCAGCTGTGCAAAGTTGCCCAGGTCCTGCCTATTAGCCCACAAATCAGGGACTAGGCAAAACTTCCTTGGCCATTTCCATGCCATGCCCAGGTATGGCAGAGTGTAGATGTGGTCATAGCAACACAGTTTTCTGGAATACTGCCTCTCCACCATCAAGAAACAGAGTTTATTACTTCTCCTATTAAACCTGGATGGCCCTTGAAATTCCTTCAATGTATAGAACATAGTGAAAGTGCCACTGCCTGACTTGCAAAGTCAGGTCATAAAAGGTGACATGTCTTTTCAGATCACCCACCCTGGAACCCAGCCTCCATGTTGTGAGGAAGCCCAAGCTACATGGACGGGCTGTTTATAGACGTCTGGATGAGAGCCTCAGCTAAAGCCCTAGTCAACAGCCAGACTTGGGAAGGACTGAACCTTCAGATGGTCCCAGCCCCTGTCTTCAAGTCATTCAGCTAACACCCAGACATTGTGGAGCAGAGACACCCTCCTCACTGTGCCCCACCCCAACTTCTGATCTACAGATCCACAAATATCATAAATAGTTCTTTTAAATCACTAAGTTTGTGGTGATTTTGATGCAGCCATAGTAGCTAAAAGAGGGGGCTTACATGGGTTGTCCCTACACAGAACCTCGCATGAGTGGATAAAACTATTGCGAAATGCTAACAGGTAGTGCATCTTCACTGGTACCTAGTTAGGGAGTTGACTGACTAGGCTTTTGAAGCTCACTAAAGTGCTAATGCCCAGACTTGTCTCAGGGAGGGGAGCTCCTACCCATGCAGGGCACTATGGCCATGAGGCTGGGAAGTGCAACAAAGACATTACAACGAGTGGCCACCGCCAGTGGTCAGTAATCCCAGATCCCTGGCTGCTGGTTCAATGTGTAAGTTATTGAACAGTACAGGCACATATTCTGAGGGGGGTGTGTGTGTGTGTGTGTGTGTGTGTGTGTATACACCAAGTACAGTCAAAATTTCCTAGAAAATTCCTCAGGAAGACATACCACAGTGAGTCCAATATATCTGACTGCAATACGACCCACAGGGCCTCACTTTCTTCCAGCTTCGGGAGAAGTGGCTCTTTCTTCAGGGGACACTTAGCAGAGCAAGGTGCTCACATCATGAGAGGCAGAAAGGTAAGAAATATACAGATTCCTGTCTCCCGGGCCCTCACACTGGCCTTGGGGCACACCCACTGCCTAGACTGAAGGACAACATTGCTGTCTATTTAAATGATCATGTCCTCCTGGTATGTGATATTTATATGTTACGGTCACACAGGATGGCATAGTCTCTGCAGGAAGCATCAAGCGTATTTCACTACTTCTAGTTTTTCCCTTGCTTGGAAAGCACCTTGCTGGAGTACGTTCTCTCAAACCAGTGGGCTTTAGGCCTTATTCTGCAGAGATCCCCTGGTAGGAGGAAAAGGGTTTTTACTGTCAACCCTACCCCAATTTCTAATTTTATCTGTTTTATTTGCTAAACCTTCATAGAAAGCTACATAATTAAATAAATAAATAAAGGGAGCCGTTGAAGAGAGTTTGTTTGCTTCTTTTAAAATAAAAGAAACTTTTTTTTCAAAGAAGGGTCTCAGTGAAAGCTTTGGAAGCACTGACATTTCTGTTTAAGCCAAAATAGTGAGTTGCAAGCCAGGTGTATTAATCAGGAGGCTCTGCCTTGGGTTATAACTGCAAGAGAAATGGAGCTTCCTTATCTTAACACTATCTTGTTTCCCAGGACAGCAAATGCATTTACAAAGATCTGCCTCCTTCAGGACTACTAAGAATGTCAGAAACCTTCCCTGAGAATCTTAATACCTAGAAGCAGAGAGTGCTGCTGGATTTGGTAGGGGTCTTAGGAATCATCCTCAAAGTTCAATTCCTTCTTTTACATACAAGAAAAGAGGCTTGAAGAGTCATTTTATTTTATTTATTTTTTTTTTTGGGGGGACAGTTTCGCTCTTGTTGCCCAGGCTGGAGTGCAATGGCGTGATCTCGGCTCACTACAACCTCCGCCTCCTGGGTTCAAGTGATTCTCCTGCCTCAGCCTCCCAAGTAGCTGGGATTACAGGCATGCGCCACCATGCCAGGCTAATTTTTGTATTTTTAGTAGAGGCGGGGTTTCTCCATGTTGGTCAGGCTGGTCTTGAACTCCCAACCTCAGGTGATCTGCCCGCCTTGGCCTCCCAAGGTGCTGGGATTACAGGCGTGAGCCACCGCACCTGGCCAAAGAGTCATGTAACTTGGGCAAAGTGGTGATGGAAAGAAATCAGAGAAGCAAACAGCGGGCGCCTGTAGACATGGTGTTCTCTTCCCTTCTACCCTCAGAACTCTGCAAAGTCTCAATTCCTGGAGGGTTCAGTCTTATTAAAGGGATATGCTCCCTCCAGGACTCAGAGGCATACTTAGTGGAGGTGACAATGATGACAACCATGACAATCTGGGATGCAATGATGGGCACAGGACCCCCCATCCACAAGTCCATAAAATATCAGGCTGGAAGCAGAGAAAAGCAAGCGGGCACATGGGAAGGGCGGCTAGAATGTCTCCTTTCCAAATAAGAACATGAGTATCCAGTCCCATCTCTCCCATCACCTCAGTGGATTCCAAATGAACATATTCTGAACCATGTCCACAATTTCACATACTGAGTGTCTCTCTGTGTGCAATTTGTAACTTTTGCTCCCATTTGTACTTTAAATTAAATGTGACAAAAAAGAGAAAGCCTGCAAGACTGATACTTGATATTTAAAAATACCACCCACTACAAAGCCACTGGGATTCCTAGCAGAAATGGAGTTTTGTAGGATTTGCAATTCTGAATGGATCATTTAAAGTACAGGTTGCTCGGCATTTCAAAGTGCCTTTGAAGACTCTCCAGTAATTTGTCTTGTCAGGCGGTCCTTTCAGCAATTCAAATTATTATTTTTTTCCTTTCTGAACATCCATCCCATCATTTAACCCTAGGCATAATTGTTTTCCCTGTGGGTCAGAATGAAAAGCAGTTACAACAGGTAAACGGACTGATTGCTACACCTAACACCCCCTCTCTTCAAAACTCTGCAGATTCCACTTCTTCCAGGAACGCTTCAATCCCGAATCTCCAACCCTGCCTACCTCTGGGTAAGAGGAGTTCCTCCCTGTGTGTGCAACCGCCTGTCTCCCTCACCAGATGATGAGGTCCTGGCCCTGCCTCCGTCGTCCTACCTTGCTCATAAAAGGTGCTCAGTAATGCTTGTTGAAGTAATGAATGGAGACTCCTGTATCTTATGAGAACTTGGAAGAAGCTATGCTGTTTTTCAGACTACACTTCCAAGAGATCATTTCACCCAAGTGTAAAGACCCAGGAAGGAAAACCAACAAGAAGAACCTTTCTGGATGCTGAACACATGCCTTTGCCTCAGTGTAGCCAAGAACAGCCTTATCTGGGATAATTTTCTTGCCACAGGGACAGCCATGGGGTCCTGGGGCCCTCCGCAATACTGCTGTACACACATGGCTTTTACTGGCCTCCAATAAAGCCCTACCATCTTCCCTGCTGTCCCTCCACACGGGTATGATTCAGTAGCACCGACTCAGCCAGGCAATATTTCAAATATAATTTGCTTAATTCACCTCATGATCAAAACCCGTAGGCCTGAATGTTTGGGCAGAAATTTTCAGCTGTGTTGAATTAGAGCTGATGTCAAATTTCTGTCCTGCTCACCCAACTCAGGGAGCATGATTTAAAAACAGAAAATAGGATTTCCTTTGTTGGGCAGGATTTTCCCATTAAAGTGACTTTCAAAAAACATTTTTCTATAAAAGTGTATACCCAGAAAAGCATTCAGTTGCTAGCCTGAGCAGATGTCTAAACCACATGCCCCAGTAGAAGAACAGTCACAAATTCCATGACCAGGGTCTCCAAGGACATTTTTACTTAGTTATAGTTCCCATAAACAAGGCTTAAGTCTTTCCCTATGACATGTGGAAGATACCAACATTTAAAATTTTAGAACTGGAGCTATATTGAAAGGGTAGGGAATATATTATGAAATAATAATGGTTGTTTTGATAAGAGAAAGTATCAGGTAACAATATCTCATCAGGCTGTATCTAGAGTGATGAGGAAATCATATTTATTATTTCTATTCTGAATAGAAAATACCTTTGGAAGAGGAAACTGTTTAAGTTAAATTGCTAGGTAGGCAGGTACTACTGTGGCTGCCAATTCTACTTAGGAAAAGCTTCCACACCTAATAGAGCATACATTTGCAGAAATGTTATCATCAGTGGAGATTTGCCACAAATTTGAGCAGATGGGCTACACCTTGGGTTGAGTCACTAGATCAAGATGATTTAAATAGTCTGTTTCTTAAAATGCTGTCAAGAGTTATTCTAAAGGGAGGGGCTATGTGAAGCCTGTAAGAGTGTCAAGAAACAGAATAAGAAAAATCTCCAAACTGAAGTAAGAAGTACTGCTAGGATTCTAAGATTAATCTGAGAAAACAGGCAGTTACCCTTTAGGTCTCTCTTTCAGACATTGTGCTGGGGGCTGTGCTGAGAAGTCATCAGTTACTTCCACCCTTGCTAGGGATCAGAGGTGCAGGGGAGGGGTTAGTACCTGTAGCTCTAGCATGAACCTCCACCTTGGATACGGTACTCTTTGCTGTGATTCAACTGCTTACCCAGATCCTTATTTCCCTCGGCTGTGTAATAAGGCATCAGCAATACCTACCCACAAAAGTATATTTGCCTATCCACAAAAATATTTAATTCCTGCAGTAAAGTCACAGGCTACACAGTAAAAAAAAAAAAAAAAAAAAAAAAGACAGGTGTTCCCTTATGGCCATCAAGCCAACTGTTTACATATTTTACATATTTTGGGGCTATAGCAGTATTTAAGTTTTTAAAAAAATTTTAAAACATAAAATTGAACACAGCACACATACATGCTTACAAGCCAAAAATGCTACTTGAGCCTCATAATGGTTGTTACATTGTGAAGTTTCACTCCTTCTCCTCTGGCTTGAGGTAAACCAGATGTGATTACCACCATCCGTGAGCTTAGCTGATGCACCAAACTATTTCCTTAGTTTAGTATTAAAATCACTGCCTTAAATATGTTCCTTTGGGCTGTTTTCCAAAATATATGCTTGGCAAATATATTCCAGGAATGCGATATGGTTTTCTCTTTCTTTTTAAAATATTATCTACAAAAAGAATATTTACTTCAAACAAATGCCTGCCCACAACACAAAGAATGTATTTCACATGTATTTGACATAGATTTTACGGTGTTTGTCTTTTCATATAAATGCCAAGTTCTACAGTCATGTAAATGCCAACAAGCAGAGAGGCAAATTTGAGACACTAAGGGTATATCTTTATTACTCTATCTGATACGAGTATTCATCCAAATATTCAAATTACACGGTTACTCCCTGAGTAACTGCGTGTTTCTTTTAAAAGCATCCAGATGTCATCAGTGGTAAAGAAAGCATCTGAAATATTTAGATCTCTTTAGGTCAGAGCAAGCAATGAATTGTCTTCAAGTATCTGCATGCTTGTTTTGAAGGTGGCTCGGAGAAACAAGCTCTAAATAAAAGTAATTAACAGAACCAAACAAATTGTTAGAAGAAGAAATTCTTGCTAATTGGCATATGTTAATTGGCCTGTGGTTTCTAGTTTACTTGAAGGGCAACCTTTGAAAAGCTACAGTTTATATTACACGATCATGCAAGAGGATGTGAACTGCTTTTCTTTAAGCACACTGAGTTTGCTCGTCAAATCTGAATAAAACCAAACTTCATTAGAACCCTCTGAGAAAAATAATCCATTTGAATCCAAAATGAGATTAATGGCACCGGCTAGTACCTAGATACAGTCCATTTAACAAAAGGATTCAGATTCTGGGGATAGGGACATCCAACCCTAAGGCCCTTTTGTATAAGAAAATAAAAATGAAAAGTGGTTTGAGGGATTCCTTTTAAGGGAATGCGTTCTTTGAGCTAAGAAATATTGAACTGTAAAGGGAAACTATTGAAGACAGAATCAAATCCCAAACTCCATCCAGGTTCACTTTATAGTAAAACAAATTTGAACTTTAAGTGTTTTATTGTAAACTGTGCAACTATGAGACTACCATAGTCACTGTTTTTAAATGTCAGCATTTAATCCTGGTTCTGGATGTCACCCCTTCCAAGTGACAGCTTGCTTCCCACCCTAAAGTCTCAGGCACCCCTGTAGTTTGCTGGAAAGAGATAGGGATGCTATGGTTGGTGGTATCTACTCTTTCCCTCAAAAGGCACTCAGACAAAGAAGAGCAAAGGACTACTCTTCTTTTCTCTCACTGTTACCCAAGCTTGTTGGCCTGAGGTTCCTAATCATATCAGCAAAATAAGATCTGCTCTGCCATAATCAATGGTTCCAGGAAATACCTGGGGGCCGGGTGGAGGAGGGGGTGTGGAATAACCAATGGCTGGCAAAGCAGAAACACCAGCATATTCAGAATGGAAGGCATTAAATGATTCACTGAAAAAGTCAGTGCAGTAAGTCTTGGGCAGAGGTAAGATAATTTTACACAGGAGTTTCATGGAACTCCAGTCCTCATCTCCTGCCTGCTCCTGGTTAGGAAGGGCAGGAATAGCTCACGACCAGCTTGTGGGGGGACCAGAAGCTCCTGGGGAGCGGAAGCTCTTGACTTTAACTGCCCTGGCTGCCCAGTGGTGGGGAAATCAAATGCACTGTAGCTATGATGAGGGGGCAGGGTGCGATCTCATTTTCCACATTACAAAAATTCTCAGCTACTCCCAGGACACCACTGAGGATTCATTGGATAACAAACACCTCCTCTGCTACAAACGCAGAAAACGAGTCCTTGCCATTCAGGCAGAGGCCATCCTGCTATCGATCCCTCAGTGTGCACCAGTGAATGACAAGGAATTTCCAAGGTGAACGGCGTCACCAAGAGCCCTGAGGTTGTTTTCCTCAGAAGCGCTGAACTATTTTTAATTAGTGGAAAAAGGGCCACCATGAGGCCCTGGAGCATGGAGCAAGCTTCCACCATATTCCGAAAGAAGGAGAAGCCAGCAGATCAAAGGAGTCCCCTTCCTTCCCTTGGGCAGGTGAAGGAGGCTGACAAGCTGATGACAGTAATTAACTGAGAGAACCAGCAGGAGCCAGCTCACTGAACAGAAGAAACACCTCTCTTAGCCACCTGCCAGCTTGTCCCTGGACTCTGCTTTCTCTCTCAAATTCAGTGGCCAGGGCCAGGCCAGGGCCAGGGTCTTAGTAAGCCTGCGCACTTCTGTTTCTATTGGTCAAGTTGCATTTGTTTCTTAACTTCTGTAGGCCAGTTGTATTTAAAAATCCTAATTATACAATCTAAATAAATACTACGTAGAGCGATGAAATATTAGCGTGAAAAAAAAGTGCCTGTTTCCATAAAAAGTAAGCTGGAAACCTTGGAAAGACTCAATAACATTTAAGAGAGAGGGGGAGGCCAAGAATTGTTTTGCAAGTGCTCTTAACGTTTCCAACCCACTTTAAAGACACCAAAAGTGGAAATTGTTAATGATGCATGACAGGTGAGGTTTACACAAGGAGGGTCACGTGAAAAGCCAATCAGCAGGCTCTACAAACAGAAATCCTTGGTCCGATATCGAATGAATAGCAAATGAGAGGGCACGTTTTCAGCTAGAAACAAAAAGATTTAAAATACACATGTATCATCTTTTATGATTCTCTGTCTTTTTTGACTTTTTAAATTAACCAACCAATTACCAACCCTGGTTGCATCCTGGTTGCTTCTACTGCTCTGCTCTTGGGAAAGATGGCTGGGTTTGCAAAACTTCAAAATGTAGTGGAGATAGAACTTTTCTTCATGCCCTAGCTCTTTGCTTTCTCCCCAAAGACATTAAACAAAAAGAGCAAAACCGGCTAATGGGTAAGTGAACATTTTTCCCTTGTCAGTTCTTTTCAAAAGTGGGAGAGATATCAAGAGATCACACATTTAGGGATGTGCTCCTTGGAGAGTCAAAGTGAGTTTCTAGCTGTCCCTGGGCCAGTAAGTGTCAGAGAAAGAAAAAATCAGATCTGGAACCATTATGGCTGAAGAGGAAGCACTTTTGCCCCACAGAGACATTTCTAGATATAGAAATCAGTTTAAGACAAGGAGGACAAACATCTTCATTGTGGATCACTTTTTCCAGCTTTTTTTCATGTGAAATTGAGTAAAAAAAAAAAAAAAGGAATGGAGATACTTATGTTGTGGCTCACAGTATGATACCCCGAAGTGTGACACTTTGGTATGCTGAGTACTTTGAACCAAAGGAGATTGGAAGGCCTCAGAAGCAAGGTCTCTCTGACCTTCTCTTGCCCTCCTCTCTCACACCCCTTTTTCTCCCTGGATGCAAGCCATAGAAACCAGAATTCCTCTTCCTCAAAGCCAGTCTTAGAAACTAGGACTCCTCTCCCCCAAAGCAAACATAAAACCTAGAAAGGTCACTCTCCTCCTTCTCCCTTGAAGACCCTCCATTTAGAGGAGTCCTTGCCCCACACCCAAGAGGAATAAATACTACGCAGAGTGTCCAGGAAGAATCTGAACAGACAGGACTTGCTGGTCCGCTCACCCCCGCAGTCTATAACCATTAGATCATACCCATTTTGTCCAATCACATTCCTTCATAGCTGACTATTCTGCATTAAACCTGAGCATAAAAATAGTTTTCCCTGGGTCTTTGGGTCTTCATTTCTGAAGCCTCCTGTGTCATGTAAAACTCTGATTAAATAAATGTGTTATGTTTTTCTCTTGTTAACTTGATTTTGTTATAGGAGTGTTAGCCTTTAATGATGGCTGAGGAAAGGTGTCACACCTTTCCACCCCTAAACTTACAATGCTTTTTGAAGACCTCAATCTGAACAAATGAGGCTACATGGTTGCGTTGTGTCTTATTGCTAATTCCTTTCATTGCAGCTGTGTTCACACACTGGCTACTCACATACTGCATGCAATGACTCAACATTGCCAGGTCCTCTTTTGACCTCTTTGGTACCAGAGAGCTACTGGCTCAGAAAGGAAGCAGCTGGGATGAGAAGTCTGGGAGATTGGTACTGTCCAGGGAGCCCATTATGTACAAAAAGTAGTGGAAACAGAAAGCACCCCGCCGGCTAGGTTGCAGACAGGAAAGAAAAAAATTACGCAGATATTACGGCCAGAACAGCCAGTACAAAAGAGCCACCTCACAGCGGAGGAAGCCTGGCTCACTGACTTCCCTGGCTCCTGTCTGGCCCCCATACAATTTCTGTAACATCTATGAACCAGGGCCAACAGCAGCTGATAGTTTCCAGAGTCCTCAGAAAGGCTTGGAGAAGAGCTATCATGAAACTGGAAAAGAAAAGGGCTCTTACAATTCGAGGAAGTTCATGCTAAGATTGGCACTGAGCCCTGTTGCTGACTTCCTCTGTAACAAAGTCCAAAGCAAATTGCTTCACCTTAATGGGCCCAGCTGTAAAATGGGGGAATGGTGCTCAGCAGCCTGGCAAGGACGGTAGACCCAGGAAGGTGTTAATCAATGACAAATCACTTGTGATAACAAAGTATCAACAGAATGCATATCACCACGTTGGCCAGATAAGCACGGAAAAGGCTTTGAAAACTCTCCCTGTGGACCTCTATAAGAAGTCAGTAATTTTTCATGGAAGATTTGGGTCAAAAAGAAATTGACTGCCTTCAGGGCATCAAGCTTCAGTAGAGAAACCAGTATAGGATGGTCAGACCCAGCAGGGAGTTCCAAAGCAAAACCAACCCAGAGCTGCAAAGTAAATAGACACTTTAGCCACAGGATAAATGCAAAGTATCCAGACTTCAATGGCTCCCTGGAAAACACAGGCAGGAAAACAAAAGCACCTTCCTAATGAGACCCTTGTTATCATTTCCCTGTACCTTCCGTAGTCTAAAATCCTGGACCCGAATACAAACGAGATTTTTCCTTCGTTAAACCTTTCTCTGACTGGGTATCTTCCACTAACTCATTGCTCATGTCTACTTCTTGACAAAAAGTGAGTATATTATACATGGAAAGGAAAATTTAAAAATCTCAAACACCCTCAAACTCCTTATGCAAAAGGGAAAGTTAAGCCTGGAGACTGAGTCATGCAACACCTCTTCCAAACAAATAGCTGTTGCTAGCATTATGCATACAAAAAGCATTTTAGAGATGCTTGTGACTGCCAGAAAGAGTGGTAGAAACAAAAGTTAACACAAATTAGCCTCTACTATGTATGCGTCTCTCACTTTGAGATGCATTCTTTTATTTAAATCTTCATTACAGCCTCATGAGATAGTTTTCATTATCCTCTCATGTCGTGGTGGTGTTTTTCTTAACAGATGTGGAGATGCGGCCTGTAAGAGGCCTAACTGAGGATCACGGCAGACTCAGACTTGAGCCTTGTGCCCTTTCCAGAAGGCCAAACTGCCTTTTGATAGTCCTGAGACAAAAGCACTGACTCAAACATCTATAGCCTGGTTTTCAAATAGGTAGACATTTAAAAAAACTTTTTTTTAATAATTCTTATAAAGTCATACACAGTAAAATTCACTCTTTCCGATGTAAAGTTATGGATTTAGACATATGCACAGTCACGTAACTACCACCACAATCGAGAGAGAATACTTCTATCATCCGTCCCCAACTTCCACACACCAAATTTCTTCCTGTTGCTCTTGTAATGAGTCCCTTCCCCTTTCCTGGCAACAATTTATCTGTTTTCTGGCCCCATAATTTTGCCCTTCTCAGAAAACGTTGTCTTAAAATCCTTGGCACTCATGAATTCAAAGAATGGCTGCCCTCTCTGTGAAAATAAATCCACCACTGCGATACAGGAACAGGGAAATGATACCGAAAGCCAGCAAAAGCTATAAGGTCCCCTCTAAAGCACCCACTCACCCCCAAGAAAGCAACAAATAAATATAAGACATCCTCAGCATTTCAGTTGGTGGAGAGGATCTGGGAGGCTTTCTGGGGGACCCCTGGAGCACTCAAACAGCAGCCACCACAGGACCTAGGATAAGGCTCCACTCTTTATTCATCCTTGACCCCAAGCTTCCTATTTTTCAACAAATATAGCTCTGTGTTCTTATAGCCAGATAGTGAAATTGACAGGTGCTTATAATGTTATGCAGGAAAATGAATCCTCCTATGCCTGGAAAAGTCTGTCCCCAGAGAGCCTGGAGGGCTCAGGGCTCAGTGGGTAGGGCAGAGAAGGAGGGAGAGAGGGAGGGAGAGAGTGATGGGGTTCAGAATACACTACCCCAAAATATGGCACCTTGGCATTTGAGGAACAGCAGAAGCAGGAAAGTCTCTCTGACCTTCTGCAGCCATTCTCTCCTGAAGCAGGCCATAAATAATTCTCTGACCTTCCTCTAAAGTAGATTATAACACCCTCATCTTTAAAGTGTGCAACCTATACCCAAAGGAAAGGAGTATCCTTATCTCTGAAGACACAGGGATTCAGTGAAGAATCCGAGCAAACAGGCCTTGCTAAGCTCCTCCCAGTTTATTGCCATTAAATCATACTCCTTTTGTCCAATTATACTTCTCCACATCTGTCTGCTATTCTTCAAACTTAAGCATAAAAAATACACTGGTTTCTGTTGCTTTGGGTCTTCATTTTTTTGGCAGGCTCCTGTGTCATGTAAATTTTATATTAGGCACATTTGTACATTTTTCTCTTGTTACTCTGTCTGTATAGGTGCCTCAGCTGAGAACCTTTAGATGGGTAAAGGAAAGATATTGATTTTTCTCCCCTACAGGAGTAAGGGATCTCTGCTGAATCAGTCCTGGCCTCCAGCAGAATTAATGACCCAGGGACTCCATCACATACCTGGCGTGTCTTCTGACTGCCCCACACCGAGCTCCTCCTGGTAGCTCACTTTGGAAAGCCAGACACACCTTCAAAGACTCATTCCCAGAGCCTGCAGTTTCTTCCACCCAGGAATAAACCCTTGCTTAGGTGGCACTTCCCTCCACCCCAGAATATTCTTTCAAGCCATCCACTTGCAGCAGGTGGTAACTTTTCAACACCTCTACCCAGAGCATTGGAGGCCAGGCTTTGCTGGAGGATTCCACCTGCAGCACCTGGGTTAACAAAAGAGTTCAGATGTCTATAAATTAACGTAGAGCCTGTGACTGGGCCAGCAAGGATGCAGAGTGACAGTGGTTGCTTTCTTATAAGACCATGCAATCCAAATGTAGGATCAAGGATCAATTTTCCAAGCAGTCCAGAGGCAGTGACTAAGAACACAAATGTCTGCTCTCTGAAGGCCATGGTCCTGCAGATGGGATGTGAGACTGGCAGGGCTGGCCTGGGGAGGTGGCAATTTCCCCACCCACCAGTGGTGAGTCCTGGCAAAGACCCAGGGAGGAAGCACAGCTAACATCTAACATCAACCATGAGACTTGAAAGCTATGTGTCATGTTCCTCTAGCCTCTCCATGCTATTTCCTTTCCACACTCAGAACACCTGGGAACCTGGGCCAACAAAGAGCTCTGAAGACTCAGGTCATGGCACTGAAATCAGGAAAAACTTCCTAGGGCCTTTTTATGGAAAAGACTCTTGTTAGGGTGGGAGGACGAAAGTGAGGAGTGGAAGGGGAAGGGAGAGAGGAAAGAGAGGAGAGAAAAAGAAAGTTAAATAAAACCATATTTTAATTTGTAATACATATATCTCAGGCCAAACTTTAGTTGTGTTTATGAAAGAAGAACATTATAAACATTCACGATGATCTAGTTTTGGTAAAAACAATTAATGGGATAAATACATATATTTGAATGTTTCATTCAAATAAATAATATATTGTAATATATAGATTCGAAATACATAGTTAAATATATATGATATATTATATATAGTATATATGTTAAATACCATGTATGGCATATATAATCTATAGTGTATATAATAACTATGTTATATATGACATATATAATGTATGCTATATATGGTAATTCTATATTAGACTGCATATTCTAATTCTAGCCACTAAATTAGAATGAAAATGGAACTAAATATGCCAAAAGTTGGGTTTTTTTGCTCTTCTATATTTCAAACTTCTACAAAAATTCTACTTTATTTTGTAATCATATTCAAGAGTTATTGAAACTTTTAAAAGTTTATATGCTCAATGGGAAGCCCTCCCAATATTTATTGTTCCCATTTGGAGCATGGTCCCAAAGCACCCCTTAGAATAGGGGTCCCCTCTGGAGGCCATGTAGAAAGGACAGACCTCTTTCTGTTCACCTCCAGCACAGTGCAGAGAGGGGATGAAGTGAGCTTTCCATTCTTCCAATGCCTGCAAAGGGGTCTTCCTTTTATCCTCGGAGTGGAGCCTAGGGGGAAAGGGAGGAGCAGCTGTACAGGCAGCTCCCTCTAAGTCATCCATCTGCCTCTCATCTTCTACAGACAGGCTTCCCCTGGCTTCCTGGAGTTGTAGGCTCTGGATAAGCAATTGACAAGCTTCCAAGTCAGCTTCCCACACTTTCCCAAGCAGTGGACACTTGCAGCTGAGACAGAGAGGAAACAAAGGCATAAAAATGAACTCAGTGATGTTTCATCATACCAGGTCAATAGCTTGCCTACCTGGCTAAAAGTCAGCTAGTCATCTTATACTTGATGACTTAATTTCACAGTGATAAATTATTTCAACTAGAAGATTCATCGGAGGGACTAAATTTGCACACCATCAAGTCACCATGAAATGTGTTGGTCCTCAGCTGCTTGGTCTGCAAAGGCATCCAAAATCTTATGTATTTTTCCAGACTCAGCAGCCCAATACAACACAGTTTCTGCTCATATCTGTGTTTCCAGCCCTACTGATTTGCTTTGAATCCTCAGACCTGTCCAATTCTTCCAAGCTAGATCATCTCTCTCCATCCATTCCCCACCAGCAGACATATACTCAGGCCTTCATCTGACTAAATCATATTATCTTCAGAACTCGGCTTAAATAACTTTTTTGGGAGAAACATTCCCTGCCTTCCAACTGGAAAATATGATGGATCTCTTAGCATTTTTTACTTGTATTTCAGAGTATTTATCACAATTCTAATTATTTATGCGATTATTGTTTTCTTTTCCCTGAGGGCAGGGCTTGTAACTATGTTGTTCTCCACTCTATTGCTAGACTCTATTGTATTAGTCTGTTTTCATTCTGCTAAAAAGAACTGCCCAAGACTGGTTAATTTATAAAGGAAAGAAGTTTAACTGACTCACAGTTCAGCATGGCTGGGGAGGCCTCAGGAAACTGACAATCATGGCAGAAGGTGAAGGGGAAGCAAGGCACCTTCTTCACATGGTGGCAGGAAGGAGAAGTGCAGAACAAAGGGGGAAAGAGCCCCTTATAAAGCCACCAGATCTCATGAGAACTCACTATCCTGGGAACAGCACTGGGGAAACTGCCCCCATGATTCAATTACCTATACCTGGTATCTCCTTTGACATTTGGGGATTATGGGGATTACAATTCAAGATGAAATTTGGGTGGGGACACAAAGCCTAACCATGTGATTTCATCCCAGCCCCTCTCAAATCTCATGTCCCTTTCAAATTTCAAAACCAATCATGCGTTTCCGACAGTACCCTAAAGTCTTAATTCATTCCAGCATTAGCCCAAAATTCCAAGTCCAAAGTCTAATCTGAGACAAGGTAAGTCTCTTCCACCTAGGAACCTGTAAAATCAAAAACAAGTTAGTTACTTCCAAGATACATTAGGGGTACAGGCATTGGATAAATGCTCCATCCCAAATGGGAGAAATTGGCCAAAACAAAGGGGCTACAGGCCCCATGCAACTCCAAATTCCAGCTGGGCAGTCAAATCTTAAAGATCTGAAATGATCTCTTTTGACTCCATGTCTCACAACCAGGTTATGCTGATGCAAGAGATGGGTTCCCATGGTCTTGGACAGCTCCACCCCTATGGCTTTGCAGGGTACAGTCCCCCTCCTGGCTGCTTTCACAGGCTACCATTGAGTGTCTGCAGCTTTTCCAGGTGCATGCTGCAAGCTATCAGTGGATCTACCATTCTGGGGTCTGGAGGTTGGTGGCCCTCTTCTCACAGCTCCACTAGGCAGTGCCCCAGTGGGGACTCGGTGTGGGGGCTCTGACCCCACATTTCCCTTCCACACTGCTCTAGCAGAGGTTCTCCATGAGTGTTCCACCCCTGCAGCAAACTTCTGCCTGGAAATCCAGGCGTTTCCGTATATCCTCTGAAATCTAGGCAGCAGTTCCCAAACCTCAGTTCTTGACTTCTGTGCACCCACAGGTCCAATACCACATGTAAGCCTCCAAGGCTTGGGGCTTGCATCCTCTGAAGCAACAGCCTGAGCTGTACGTTGGCCCCTTTTAGCCATGTCTGGGACACAGGGCACCAAGTCCTGAGACTGCACAAAGCTGCAAGGCCCTGGGTCCAGCCTACAAAACCATTTGTTCCTCCTAGGTCTCCAGGCCTGTAATGGGAGGGGCTGCCATGAAGACCTCTGACATGCCCTAGAGACATTTTCTCCATTGTCTTGGGGATTAATATTTGGCTGCTTGTTACTTATGCAAATTTCTGCAGCCAGCTTGAATTTTTCCTCAGAAAATGGAATTTTCTTTTCTATTGTATCATCAGGCTGTGAATTTTCTAAAATTTTATGCCCTGCTTCCCTTTTAAACATAAGTTCCAATTAGAAATCATCTCTTCATGAATGCATAAAAATGAATTCTTTTAAGAGCACCCGAGTCACGTCTTGAATGCTTTGCTGCTTGGACATTTCTTCCACTAGATAACCTAAATCACCTCTCTCAAGTTCAAAGTTCCCGAGATCTCTAGGGCTGGAGCAAAATGCTGCCCATCTCTTTGCTAAAACATAACAAGAGTCACCTTTGCTCCAGTTCCCAACAAGTTCCTCATCTCTATCTGATACCACCTCAGCCTGGACTTCATTATCCATATCACTATCAGCATTTTGGTCAAAGCCATTCAACAAGTCTCTAGGAAGTTACAAACTTTCCCACATCTTCCTGTCTTCTTCTGAGCCCTCCAAACAGTTCCAACCTCTGCCTGTTACCCAGTTCCAAGTCTCTTTCACATTTTTGGGTATCTTTATGGCATTTTCAACATGCATCATGAACTCAAATATATAGCATGCGCAGCACGCAATGTAAATGTGTGGAGCAGGGAAGGGATGACATACACCATGACAACTAATATTCAGCCTCAGTGGTAGAAGGTAATAGAAAGGAGTGACTATGGCTAGTTGGGAGTACATATCCCTGTATATGGAGCACATCATCAACTCATCAGCTCAGGCACACTGAAACTATGAGGAATGTAAATTCAATGCTGACAAAAATTTTGACTTTTTTTTTGGAAAACCAAAAATCAGGAATTTTCAATGAAAATATATATTTTCACCCATCCAGACAGCTTCACGCTCGATATTTTCTACAGACCTATCTTCCATTTAATAACCCTTCCTTCTACTGTCTCGAATCTGCTGTTCAATCCACTATTGTGTTCTAAGTTTCAGTTACTTTTAATTTGATTTTCTTTTATATATTCCAGTTCTCTGTCAAAATTCTCCATCATGTTCCCTGTTTTCTTGGACATATTAATTAACATTCTCTCAAAGCCCATGTCCATAAATGATGAGATCAGAAGGATAAAGAAGGAATTAGGTAGAAGTAATATTAGAAGAGATTATCAGCTAAGAATATCATGTATTGACAAAGAACATCAAACCACACATTTAGGAAACACTACAACTCAAAATAGGAAAAGATCAAAGAAAACACATACCTAGGCCCATCATAATGAAACTTCTAGACATCAAAGACAGAACAAAACTCTTAACAGCAGGTAGAGAAAAGAAAGGCAAATTAACTTCAAAGGAACAAAAATATGGATGACAGAAATGGTGAAAGCTAGGAGACAATAAAACATCTTTAAAATGCTGAAAGAAATTAACTGGCAATCTAGAACTATGCAATTATTTGAATTTTCTTCAAAAATAAAAGTAAAATAGGCTAGGCATGGTGGCTCATAACGGGTAATGGGACTTCTCATTTACAAGAAGCATTTTATTTATTGATGGTGATGAGTGAAAAATCATCAAGCAGTACATTCATGATGTATGTATTTAATGTCTACGCCAATATAAAATAACAAAAAGAGAAAGAAAATATAAGAAAAGGAGGAAGGCAAGAAGGGAGGAAGGAAGGAATGAAGGAAGGAAGGAAAGGAAAGGAAGAAGGATGGAAGGAAGGGAAGAAGGAAGGAAGGAAGGAAGAGAGGGAGGGAGGGAGGGAGAGAGGGAATAGATTTTCTGAGAGATGCACTGCAGCAGGAGTGCAGGAATGGGGTCTGGTCCACACTAGAAACAACAGTCCTTAGTTGGGAGCACTTTGGTATTTTTATTTTCCTAATTTTAGCCAATCTAATAGGTAAAAGGTGGGATCTCATTTGAAGTTGCATTTCTCCACTAGGATCATTTCATAGCCACTCAGATTTTCTTCTGTGAATTATCTTTTCATATTCATTGCCTATTTATTCTTTTCTTGGGTTCCCTATCCTTTTCCCAAGGGTTTTGTTGAAGGAGACATTTTATTACCACTTCAATATCTTTAAATTTTATACTCTATTCAAGTTTTCCATTTATTCTTCTGTCCATTTTAATATTTTATATCCTTTATATAAATTAATCCTTTTTTAATGAATTTCAAATGTATTGTTACATGTTTGTTCATATTTTTAAAAACTATTTTAAAAATTGCTTGTTTGTAGATCTCCTTTTCAGGATGTGTTTTACTTATTCTTTTTCTGATTTATCTTATTCAGTCTTATCAAAGGTTTGCTATCTTATTACTCCTTTCAAAGAACTAATTTTTCCTTTGTTAATCTTCATATTGATCTTTGTTCACTATTTCATTGATTTGTTTTTATCTTATATTTCCATTTTCCCCATTTCTTTGGATTTATTATCTTACTTTTTATTAGCTTCTGTAAACACTTAACTCATTTGTTTTCTTTTTCATATTTTCTTCTTTTGAAATTTTAATGTTATAATAAGCATATTTAAAGCTCTTAATTTTTGTCTGAGTAATATTTTAACCATGTCCAATATATGTTTATTTAAAGTTTTAATTATTAAATATTTTAAATATACAGAAAAATATGGAAAATAATTTAAGAAACACTTGTGGGCCTATCACAAAATCTATCAATTTGAAATATTTTTCTGTAATTGCATTATATATATTTTTAGAATTTACAGCATTGTTGTCCAGCAGATTTTACAGACAGCCTTTTCACTATCTTTCCTAATGGTTCCCTTGTTAATTCAAGGGCTGTATAGTGATATGTTTTTTCGTTTCTAAATAGAATAAATTTTTTTCACCTCCCTTTTTGTTAGATTAATATCTAATTTTATTACATACTGGTTGAGAATTAACTCTATAAAATTATCTGAGGGTTCTCCTATCACCTAGTACTTCACTGATTTTTTGTAAATTTTCCATATGTGTCCAAAAAGAATAAGCATTGTGTTCACTGAGTGGAAATGAAGGCATATTATGCTATTAAAATTTTTATATATTTGTTTTTCTTGTTGTTTTCTTCATCTATGAGTTTCTGAAATGAGTGTTTTAAATTTCCAACTATAATTCTTGATTCTTCTATTTCCTCCCATAGTTTTATTGGTTGTTTTATGAGTCTCAGATTATGATGTTAGATACCTAGGGGTTCCAATCATTATATTTTCTAACTGCTTCTTTTCTGTATATGGCAATTTTCATTGTTGATATGATATTTTAGCCTTAAAGTCTAAATTGTCTGATATTAAAATTGTTATTCCAACACTCTTTTAGTTCAATTTTACCCAGCTTATCTTTTTACCATTCTATGTTTTCAGTCTATTTGCATATTTTTAAAATGACTCCAATACAAAACATTTGCTGAATTGCATAAAACCCATTCTAAGATTTTATCTTTGGATTGCTGGTTTTAACCCATGTACTCTTATTACTGTGTAATTATTGGTGTTTTCTCATTGATTTCAGCCAAGTCTTTCAATTAAAAAAATTCCCTTTTTTCTTTTTTCTATTTTCCTTTTTCTTTTTATTAAATTCACATACAATTGTAAGAAAGAGTATAGAGATCTCATGTACCTTTACCCAGTTCTTCATAATGGTAACACTTTGCGAAACAATAATGCAATATCATGCCAGAGTATTGACATTGATAAAATCCACTGATCTTCGTCAGAGTTCCCATTGTGTGTGTGTTTTCATAGTTTTAAACGATTTTATCACTTGTGTAAGTTCAGGTACCCCTTACCACATTCAAGATACAGAATAATTCAATTATACATGAATATCCACGCCCCTTTTATAACCACACCTGCCTACGTCCCATGCCTCCCCCTCCCTAGTCCCTGGAGACCACTAAGTCTGTTACTCCTTTTTAAAATGTTGTCATTTCAAAAATGTTATATAAACAGAATCATAAAGTAGATACCTTCAGGGATTGGCTTTTGTGTGTGTGCATGTGTGCTCAGCATAATTCCCTGGAGACTCGTGTATCAATTGTTTATTCCTTTTTAACTGCTGAGTAGTATTCCATGCTATGTATGTACCACAGCGTGTTTAACCATTCACCCACAGAATGACATCTCAGATACTCCTAGTGTGGGGATATTATGAATAAAAGATGCTATGAACATCTGTGCATAGGTGTTTGTGTGAAATTAAATTTTCATTTTTCTGAAACAATTGTCCAACAGCACAATTGCTGCGTTGTATCATAGTTACATGTTTAGTTTTGTAAGAAACTGCCAAACTGTTTTTCAGAGTGGCCAACCATTTGCATTCTTATCAAAAATGCATGAGTGATCTTGTTTCTTTGCATCCTCACCAATATTTGGTGTTATAATTTTTTTTTGTTTTTACCATTCTGAGAGATGTGTAATGTTATCCCATTGCAGCTTCAATTTCCATTACCCTCATGTCTAATGATGCTGACTGTCTTTTCACGTGCTTCTTTGCCATCCATATAGCCTCTTCAGTGAGGTGTATTTTATGTTTTTTGCCTCTTTTCTACTCGAATTAATATTTTTTAGTGTTGGGTTTTGAGACATTATACATTCTACATACTAATAAATTTGTCAGATATATATGATTACAAACATGTCTCCCATTCTCTAGCTTGTCTTTTCATCCTCTTCACATGAATCTTTACAGAGCAAAAGGTTTTACTTCAAAGAGGTTCAGTCTATCAATGTTTCCTTTTACTTCAGTGTGCTTCTAGTGTCGAGTCTTAGAAATCTTTGCCTTGCCTTAGGTCTCAAAGACTGACTCCTTTTTTTTTCCTAAAAGTTTTATAGTTTTGTATTTTACAATTAGGTCCTTGATCCATTTTAAATTAATTTTTGTATGAAGTAGGAGACTTAGTTTGAGTTCATCTTTTTGTCTATAAATGTTCAATAGCTCCAGCTCCATTTGTTAAAAATTCTATTGTTCCTTCATTGAATTACTTTTATACCTTTGCCAAAAATCATTTGAACATATTTTTATGGACCTATTTTTAGGGTTTCATCTCAATTTATTTATAATATGTTGGATTATATCTCTTTGCATATTTTGCATAATAATTGCTCTGTGTATTACAATATGCTGGTGGCATCACCATCAACTGGCACCAATATTTTACTACTTTAAGTATGCAAATAAACCTCCCTTCCATTTCAGCCTCTACCTTCTGCACTTTAAAATATTATTGCCTGGCATGGTGGCTCACGCCTGTAATCCCAGCACTTTGGGAGGGCGAGGCAGGTGGATCACCTGAGGTCAGGAGTTGGAGAACAGCCTGACCAATACGGTGAAACCCCATCTCTACTAAAAATGCAAAAATTAGCTGGACACAGTGGCACATGCTTGTAGTTCCAGCTACTCAGGAGGCTGAGACAGGAGAATCGCTTGAACGTGGGAGTTGGAGGTTGCGATGAACCGAGATCGCACCACTGCATTCCAGCCTGGGTGACAGAGTGAGACTTTGTCTCAAAAATAAAATAAAATATTATTGTCTTAAGTATCAGATGACATTAAAATTTTTGTCTCAATCACCATAATACAATACATAAAACACATGAGGTAAAGGATAGTCTACTGTGTTTCTACTCTTTTCATCATTTTATATCACTTTCTGTACCTCCCAGATAATTTCGTTTAGCTAATCTTTAATCTGCTAACAACAAATACATGATAGTTTTCTTCATCTGGGAATATATTTATTTCCTCTTCATTCTTAAAGGATAATTTTGCTGGATGTAGGATTGTAGGTTGACAGTTCTTTTCTATTATCATTTGATAATTGTGCCACTTCTTTCTGGCTTCCATAGTTTCAGATGATAAATTCACCGTTATTGAAATTTTGTTTCCCTATAGGTAGTAAATCTCTCTGGGTGTTCTCTAGGATTTTTCCTTGTCTTTAGTTTTCAGAAATTCAATTCTTATGTGTCTTAGTGTGGATTTATTTTTATTTATTCTCCTGGGGATTTGTGTAGCTTCTTGAATCTGTAGGATTGTGCCTTTCACCAAATTCGGGGAGCTTTTAGCCATTGTTTCTTCAAATATTCTTTAGCCTCACTCTCCTTTTCTCCTTTTAGAACCCAATGATATAAATGGTGGATTTTTGCTATGTCCCACAGAGCCCAGAGGCTCTGTTCATTTTTTTCAGTCCATTGTTTCTTGTTCAGATTGGGTAAATTCTATTAATCTGTTCTCAATTTCACTGAATCTATTCTCCGTCACCTTCACTCTACAATTGAGCCTATGCAGTGAGATTTTTATTTCTGTTTTTGTATTTTTAGTTCTATAATTTACATTTGGTTTTTAAAAAAAATTTCTATATCTTTGCTGACCTTTTCTAATTTTTTCATTTGTTGTAATAGTTTAATGAAGCATTTTCATGATGACCGTACACAATTCTTGTCACATAATTCCAACATCTGATTAATCTCCATGCTGGTATCAGTTGATTGTCTTTCCTCATCCAAACTGTGATTTCCTTGGTTTTTGTTATGATGAATGGTTCCTAATTATATCTTGGGCACTTGGGTCATTATGTTAAAAAATGTTGAGTTCCATTTAATTTTTTTATTTTATGAGGGAATTCTGTTTAGCTTTATCATGCAGGTCCCGTCCTACTTTTCTATATGTGGTTCCAATGGAATTTTTATTTTTGAAGCCATTGCAGTGTGGTTCCTTTCATTTGTTTGCCTTTGAGTTTTGTTTTGGAGTTGGTTGTGTTGTTGTTGTTGTTGTTGTTGTTGTTTTTGTTGTTTGTCTGCTTGATTCATCTGGCTCTAGGAGAACTTCCACTGGTCCTTGATGGTGCTAGCTGAAGGGGCAGAAGGGGCCTCCCCCCAGGTCAGGTAACTGAATGTCTCTTGGCAGGGGTGTAAAGTCTCAGACTCTGGAGGACAAGAAGACTTCCCTGGCTGGGTACCTACTGTGGCAGAATTCCCCTTGCCCCTGGTGGGGCAGGGAGGGGAGAGGAGAACACTTCCCAGGCTGCGCATCTGTTGTGGCAGGGTCCCTCTTGCCAGGGGCTTCTGGCTAACCAGGTGTCTCTGGGAGGGGAAGGGAGTTGGAGGCCAGGAGGGAAGGAGAGCTCTCCCCTGGCTGCTTATTGTTAGCAGGGCTCCAAATCCAGGGCAGGAATAAACCTAGCTGAGCTGCCTTTGGTTGCTTGGTTGGAGGTCAGGAAATCCAGGTCTAGGTCATCTTTTTTCATGAGGTAGGTATGTAGGAAGCCCTGAAGCTATGTTTTCCCTCTAGTCCTGCAGTCCCAAGGCAGATTTCTGTCCTCTCACAGTCTTTCAGAGTTCTCATTCGATTAGCTCTTGCATTATTTTCAGGATTTAGAATTGCATTTAGTGGGAAGAAGCAGAGAGAAATGGTCCATGCCTTTTTTCCCAGACCAGGAATCCTCCCTTGCTTTTTAAACATTTTGTTTTTTTTTTCTCTTTTCCTACTTTCCATTGGGTGGATCAAATCTTCTTCTATTGGTCTAAAAATTATACATTATATTTTTGTCTTCTGGTAGTTTCCTTTGTATCTGTAAGATCATATTTATGTTTTTCCATATAAATTTGCTGAGCTTTTCAATTTCTACATCTTCCTCGCAAACAAGAAGAAAAGTGCTTTAGCATATTTTCACCTCACTCTCATTCTACCCCATCCCACCTCTGAAGCCATAAATTGATATATATTTTGAGGCTATATTTTAGTTCCAGATTTTCATTAAGATATATTTTTGTTGTTTGTTCTATTTGTAAGTTCTCTATGTCATCAACAGTAAAAAATTTGCTAAGCTTTATTTGCATACTCTGTGACACAGCTCATACTGTCCTCCTAGACTTTTCATCTTCTTGAAATACTTCTTCTAAGAATATTCCCAAGAAGCTTGTGCATGATAAATCTTTTAAGTATTTCCAGGTCTCATAGTCCCATTTAAATAATGGTTTTATTTAATATTCTTGGTTCCACATTTTGAAAATATTACTTGATAGCCTCTTGTATTATGTGTTCTATTGAGAAGTCTGAGGTCAATCTAGTTCTCATCCTTTAATAATTGACCTGCTCTTAGAATGTTCTCTCTATCATTGTTTTACATAAATGTTATTACAACCTATTGAGGTATGCCTGTCACCTTTTTTTCTATCCTGTTTTGCACTCTACTAAGCCCATCGGTAGGAGGTTTTATACCTTTTCCTTTTTCTGGGCGGTTCTCAATCTTTCTCTCATATGTTTCCTTCCATTTTTCTATTGATTGTTTTCCTTCCTTCTGGGATTCTTTTTATATGAATGTTGATCAAAATATGCTATTCTTCATATTGCTTCACTTATCTTTTAAGTTTTTCCTCTCTCTGACTATTGCTGATGTCCTCTGAGAATTTCTGAGATCTTCTGGCTCGCCAATTGGTTTTTCAGCTGAATCCATTTGGCATTCAATGCATTTACTGAAACTTAAAAAAAATTAAACTTTGCATTCTTTGATTTTCCATTTGACTCCTTTTTAGGGCTTCACGTTTTATGTCATGTTTCCAACATCCTTCCTTATCTTTGGGGAATATTTCATATGTGTGTTGAACACCTTGTATGTCTACTTCAATAACCATGCTTCATCAGGTTTTAGCCGTTCCATTTATTACCGTTCTTTTTTAACAGTTGTCCTCCAAAGCAGTCTTGTTTACTTTCCAAATGAGTTCTTATTTCCTTAGGCATATTTACTACTTAGGCTGGTCTTGGGTCTTTGGAGAAGTGGATACTGCCAAGGCCCTAATTTGTGCAGGTCCCAGTGGGTTCAGGTGGTAGGAGGGTGCAGGGAAAAGAGCCTCTGGGGGAATCATCTGTGCTCCCAGAAATATAGTCTCCCTCAGTTGTAATTACCTACCCCTTGGGGAACAGGGAGGACGGAGATGCTGAAATCCTGGCCATCTGCTTGACCCCCTCCCAGGCAGTGCTCCTCTGCTACTGCTTGTCTAGCCTCGACACCCCGAGCCTCACTGCCAGCAGGGGTTTGTTTCTTGAAGCACCTAGGTAGGATTGACCTTCCTCAGCAATGTGAAGGAGGAAGAAAAGGTCATGTCTGAAAAGCTCCCTCCACGCCGTCATCTGTTTCCTCCCCACACGTGGGTCAAATCACCTTCAGTTACCTGAGGAGTTCTCTGTTATTTTTTATTATGAACTTGACAGATCCATCAACATCTCTCTGGCTTCTATGGTGTGAGCGAGGCTGGATTCAAAGGAAAGAGCCAGCAGCCTAGCTTATAACTTTCCTAAGAAAGGTTTGCTGCTTCTGTAAATAATTTTCTGCAGTATAATGACTGGAATACTGTAACTTTGTGTCTATTTGCTATTTGATGGGACAGAGTATGTGTACCCTGAGTGAGGGTAGTCCCCAAACTTCTCTTAGAATGCACATGTCAAAGTTTGGAAGCCAGTTTGAGGGGATGCTATGCTGAGTGCTGAGGAAAATATGTAGTTGTAAAATTACAGTGTAATTTCATAATACATAATAATTTCATCAAGCTTTAGATTTTTAAGATACCTGCTTATTGATCTGTTTGTGCTAAAGACAGTAGTGGTTGATTTTGAAGTCTTGAGAAGCTTTGCTATTTCTGCCCAGGGAAAACAATTAGGTCATTAGTAATAATTATTGAAGAGAATGATTCACAGCTACTTGAACTGTGCGAGATCTTTGGTGATGTTTTCACAACCAGTAATGAGGCAGCTAGCAGATACAATTTCACTGTTTGGGGGTAAGTTCTTGAGAACAGAATTGATATTCACCATTCCTGTTATTCCTGCCAGTTGGAAGTAAAATGGGGTCTAGGAGATCATCTGAGTGTGGCTTGAATCCTCCTGAGACCCAGGCATGTTAGTGTTTTTCTATGGGGTTTTCTATGGGGAATGGTGCTCTGGGAGAGGGTAGGCAGTGAGTTTGTAGGCTTCTATCCATTTTAGGAGAGGAAATACTGAGTTCTGACACAGATGCCTAGAGTTTCAGCTCTTATAACCAAACTCTCTTTCCTGATTTATTAATGTGTTCACTTAAAGGGCATTAGTATTTTACTCCATTTCTTGGAAGCTTTGAAAATAACCAGGTCTTTTTATATGATGGTGTAAAATATCTGATATGTGAATAGCCAATAGTACTAAATTTTCCACTGCAAACTGATGAAGGTAGAATAGTCCTCACGTGTCCGTAGGCATGTTATTCCCTGGGCAACTTAACCTCCAATTCAGAAAAAAAAAAATGTTGTTATTAGAAATGTTTAAATTTTATTCCTTTGTGTTCTATTTCCCAAGAAAGAAAAAGTAACACTATTTTCCACTGAATTTTTGGAAATTTTAGTCTTCTTCTCCAATGCTATTTCATAATATGAAAGGAAGAAATGTAATATAAGAAAGAGTATTTAACGAGGAACATGTAGAGGTCATTGTTGGTTGAAACTACCCTCTCTTTCTTGTTTTGCCCTTCCTAATAGAATTTAGCTTATATTCAGGTCTCCCTTGGAACACAGTGGATAGCAACCCCTCCCTGGATTCTTAGTTAGAATGTGATGAGATTAACGCAATTAACCGATGACAATCCCCTTCACAGTTATAGGAAATATGAGTTAGGTAAAACCATTCTTTCCAAAACTCAACCTGCCAGACAACAAGGGACATTTTGCAGAAAGGCAGTGCAGCTACTCATCATCCTCCTCATCGTCCTCATCCCCATCCACACTCCCACCACCACCATCATCACCATTGTTAATAATTTTTGGTCAGGTGCTGTTCTAAGGGTTGTACATATATTACTTCATTTAGTCTTCAAGACAACCTCATGAGGTAAGATGGTATTGCTACATTGTAGTGTTTTAAAAACATAACCTTTACACTTTTGACATTCCTACAATAAAGAGCTGGTGTCTATATCCTCCTCTCTTGAATCTGGGCTGACCTTGGTGCCTTCCTTGGAGTAATCAATGGAACAGAAAGGGAGTAATGCCATCTAACTTCCAAGGCAAGGTAGAGAAAGGCCCTGTAGCTTCCACCTGGTTCTTCTGGGACACTTGCTGTGGGGCAAGCCAGCTGTCATGCAAGGAGTCTATCTAGCCCAAGACTGTCATGCTGGAGAGACTACATGCTTGGTCAGTGGCCCCCTCTGGGATCCCAGCTGACAGCTGTTGCCACTGCCAGCCACATGAGTGAGCCATTGTGCATGTTCAGCCCTGGTGCAGCCCCGTGCAGAGAAATGCCCAGGCAAGACCTTCCCAAATTTATGACTCACCAAACTGTGAGCAAAGTACAAGGACTGTTTTAGGACAGGTCTCTATTTCACAGGTGAAGAAACTAAGATATCATCAGAAATCAAAGATCTATTCTAATCATTAGTGTAACAAACTTCCCTTTCCTGTTGTGGATAAGCCAACCAGCCTCAGATTTTAAAGTGCTTTCCAACTTTGCAGCCTATTTAAAATTCGAATAACAATTTATTTTCCTGTATCACTCCGTAGTATACCAGGGTGAAGAGAGAAAGAGAACACCACCAGAAATAATTAAATTGATAATTATCTGAAGCAAGAATTGAAGTTTTAAGACACAGAATCAAAGTTATCAGGGCTCCCCATCAAACAAGCCCTTCTTAATTTCTCCATTTTTATTCATGGTTTCCTTATACCTGCCATCATCCTGGCCTGTTTGTTGTCTGTGGCCCCTTGAGAGCAGGCATCCTGTCTCGTGCCAACTCCTCAACTCCTCTAGTCCAAACGCCCAGCGCAGTGCTGACATAAAGCAAGCACTCAATGCATGCTAAGAGAGTGAACCAAATGAAGGCTAGAAATCTTGGTCATTTTTAAACTTGTTCTTTTCCTCAGCCCCAGTATCCTCTTATAGATTATAAACTGAGAATATTGTTCAGGTCTGCTTTTCCCCATTTCCAGTACTACTCCAAATTAAGCATTTTATTTCTTTACTCCAGGAAAACTACAATTAGTGATGGGCCTTTCTGCCTTCAAATATTTCATACTTCCAATCTATCCCATCTATTATTGCTCCAAAAATGTGAATGCCTCTTATTCCTTTTCAAATGGAGAGCAAAATTCTCAGAGGCCTTTCCCAAGATGCCCTCAGCCCTACTCTGGACTCCTCATTCATTGCACCCCTGTGAGTTCTCCACACACCCGCAAAGTGGACCTCTCACTCTTCCCAGAACAAATGCACAGGTTTCTAATTACAGATGCATACTTCTTATGCCCTTTCTCCAAAATCCACACCCATTGAAATCCAACCATTTCATCAAGGCCCATCTCAAAGCTCATGTCACTTTAATATAAAATTCTTCCCTGACCTCACAACCATATGTGATGTCCTTTCTCTGAACCACGTGGCATTTTGTAGTACTCTCAGGAGAGTTGTTACATTCTGCCTTGATCTCTGGGTTTTGTCTACAGATGCCTTCTTCTACGGCATGTAATTAATGAGGTTTGGGAATATTTCATATTCATTTTTTAAAACCTTATGAAGCCTATAGACTAGCAAGATGTCATCCACTGTAAGAACTCAATAACTAATGAACTGAATGAACACTCAGGGAAGCTACGTTCAAAGGACTCCTACAATGAGAAGCACAAAAAAATTAAGTTTAAAAATATCCATTCCAGTAAAGATTAATAGGGTAAAATCCTTTTTTATAAGTGATCCCAATGGATTCGCTGCATTAGAAACTAAAGTCTCAGGGTAAGTCTCAACATGCTACTCTATTTGTCCAGTCTAGTATTGGCTTCTAAGCTGCCCAATAGCTAAATGAAAATTTTTACATTATTTGACTCTGACTCTAAGTGGGGAAAAACTTTCTAAGCAAACACAAACCTGAAATCCAAAAGCGAAAAACAGTGAAAAATTTAGATACCTATCAATTTAAACTCTTATGTGGCAAACGTGCCATAAATGAAAGTCAAAATACAAATGACATATTAGAAAAAAATATTTCTAACATGTTGCACAGTCTATGAGTTAGATTTATTAACCAGCAAAGAGTTTTGAAAGTCAAGAAGTAAAAAAGCAAATATCCCAAAAGAAAATAAGCAAAAAAGGCAGAGGAAGAAAAAAAACCAGCCAAACAATGTGTGATTTGCATCCAACATAAAGATGTGCAGATTCGGAGACAAAGGTCTGGGAGTTGTATAGTTTGCTGTTTTAAAGGTGAGGGATACGTCAGCTGCCTTTTTTGGGAAAGTAATTCAGCAATATTGGTCAAAATTTAAAATGCACATGCCCTTTGCACTAGCTATTCCTGTTCTAGGCATTTACTCTACAGGAACATTCAGACAAGGTAAAAGAGACATATAAAAAAGGATGATCATTGCAGCATGAGAAATAACCGGAAACAACCAAATGGAGAAAATTGGAATCAGCCACACTTATTGTTACATATCATACAGCCATTTTTACCTCTTAAAGTTGAAAGACCTCCAAGAAAAATTAAGCAAAAAAGGCAAGGCACAGAACAAAATTCTGTTATGATTCCATTTGAATTTTCTAAAAGTAACAAAAGGACATATATGTCCATACATGAGGGAGATATTTCTGGAAGGATGCTCTTAAAACTGCTAACAGCTTCCTCATGGTTGGATGACAGCAAAGGGGCTTTTCCTTTACATTTTATCCCTTTCTATTGTGTTTTTGTTGATGTTCAAATAAACCACACACACCCTATAATAATAATAATAAAGTAACATACTTTGTCCATTTATTTTCCTTTTGTAATTCTGCCAAAGCATGCACAGTCCTTAACTTTGGTGCTAAACATCCCCCCTTTGCATAGATATCCCTGTGATGGTTTGTGGGGCCCCCCGTTTCGATCAGTGCAAGCTCAACGTCAGGGAGACGGGCTTCCTAATAAGTGCCCTTCAGAAGTACAAGAGCTCCATTGAGTCTTGAGAACTATAGGATAAATGGAAACACATGCCACACTAAGGGCAGCCAAGGAATTTTAAAGGGAAGCAGGAGCAAGACAAGGAGAGAGCACTCCTCGTAAATCGCCTCTCAGCTTATCCCCTGAATACATTCCAGCAGCTCAACCCAGAAAGAATAGGCGCTGGCCAGACCCTGCACTATAGGTAAAATGCGTTATTCTTCCTACCTCTCAGAACATACGGCTTCCCGAAGAGGGCTCGCTAATAAATGCCAAGAGAGTGGAATGGAAATCTGCTAATGAGCTCTCAACCAAAATATTTTATCTGACAAATGTGTAGGTCAAAGAGTTACGGAGACAATAATTATGTGCAGCTAAGTGGACACATATATCTGGCTGTTGGAGAAAGAAAACATAGAAATGTCCCCAAACTATTCTGTGTTCTAGAGAGGACAATGAATAAGCCATGCTGCTATGCACACAGGTGCCGCCTGGCGAGGCTGATGGCTTACCATGCAGGACATACAGGCAGGATTGGGGTCAGGTGAAGGCCTTAGGGATGCTCTCCCTCGTATCTGGTATTCCCTATCCACAAACCAAAGAAGGGGATGATGTTACCTCCAAACTTAGTAACTCCAATTCAGGAGATGTCTACGACAAAGTTAGGAGCAGGAGAAGGGAAATGTCCCAGCAATGGTCAGCCTCTGTTTCTGATGTTGAAAAAGGAGCAGAGCTAGTGGCCTGCAGCCTCATCAGGGTGTGTCTGCAGGGGAAGCAGAGTCATTTCCAGTGCCCAAACCCAAAAGATGTAAGCCATGCCTACTTCTGGCAAAGAAAGCCCACGCGTGACTCCTTTAAGAATGGCAGCCCACAGGTGCGAGTCGGAAAGGCGAGAGGGAAGTAATCTGGGCTTTGACCTCACAGGCTGTCAGACTGTCACCCCAAGTACACAGAAGTGGTGAGGAATTTGAGAACAGTATGAAGAGCAGTGCAAACAATCACATATGTTTCCTATCCAAGCAGCCTTATCATCCCCCATCTCCCACCACCACAGGGTTCCTACAGCGTAAACACCTTTAGCTGTGGAGAGTGGTGCCTGGGTGTGGGGGGCGTGCAGGGGGACTCTTGGCCAGAAGGAGATGTCTTCAGGCCGCCTGTGCTTCTGCTTGCCTTCCCCATGTCTTTCCAAGACCTTAGTGGTGGCCAGGACTCTCCGATCTATAACAGGGTGTCAGGCCTTCTCTAAGACTGATGGTAATGCCTTGTGCCTGTAGTGATCTGGTTTCCATGAACTGTGAGATAACAGAACCACCAGACAATACTAAGAAATATCCATTTCTCTTTTTCCCCATAACTCAGTGGCCCTAAGTATTACACAGACACATAGTGATGTGAGAATGGACATGGCTCATTGTTGAAGTGGAAAGAGTTGGAAAGACTGCAGAACCAGTAGGGGAGGAGAAAACAGTGCCTGTTGAGTCCTAGACAAGGCAGTGCTGCAAGTTTTATCCCAGAAGCACAGGGAGATGCCCTCTGCCTCGAAGGCTAGTGTAGAAGCCAGACTGCATAGGTTCAAAGCCCAGCTCCACCGCTTGCAGTCGCACAGCATTAGGTAAGATACTGAACTCAGTGTGCCTGTGTTTCCTCATCCATAATGGAAGGATTGTTGGACTGTGGAGAGAACTGCACAGGTATTTGATACAAAGCACTTAGACCTGTGCACGTCCTACAGCAAGCAGGGTCTAAGTGCTAGCTCTTATTCCTACCAGCTCTTTCACTTCTGCTCATATGCCTGTCTCAACTCGATCTTCCCAAATCTGTAGTTTCTCACAATAAGCAATTCTATAGCTCTTGTCTCAGGCAATGTCTGCTTTATCCCTTAAAAGCCAGCTCTCTTTGATGCTCTCCCTCACTCCTCTTGGAAAAGCTAGTTATTCTTTCCTTTGTAGCAACATAGCATTCTGTACCTGTATTTTGACATGAAGCATTTATTTTAATCATCCATGTACATGTGCTTCCCTACCAGAGCAAGGACTCTTCAAGGTCAGGCATGCCTATGATAAACAAATCAGCCAGTAAGTGAACAAATTTCTTAAAGGGTTTTCTTTAGCCTGCATTGCGTTATCCTTATGCCATCACCAAAGATTAGAAGAAATCAAAGCACAGACCAGAACACATAAGTGAGCTTCCAGCAGGACCTGCAGCATGGGTGGACCATCAGCCGAAACAGCAGGAAGACCGATTTTCTCCATCTCATCTGTTTATGAGCCTGACCCAGGTAGGAAAGAATCTTGACAGACATGTTTCAGCTAACTGCTATTACTTCATGGTCATTCTAAAATGTTTGGTACCACCAGTGCCTAAATTGGGGAAGAAGAAAACAAAAGACCAGAGTAGCCAGGCAAGGAAAATGATAGCAAGGACTGGTTAATGAGAGCCACACGGATGAAAGGGACTGCTGAGGCTTATACGGGACACCCCAGAGGCTGGTGCTGCTTACATAGACAAGGTCTGGGCATGAAGGTGAAGACCTGGTCAGTGTGACAATCAAGGAGCAGTATGGGTCAGCACTGTTGGGGGCACTTGGCACTTGGGGGCTCCCCCAGGCATGCTCTCTGCTTCCAGTGAATAGAAGTCTCACTGAAGTCCATGGAACTTGCACCATTGAAATTATATGCAAATTGTGTGTGTAGGTACATTTTTATGGCAAGAGGTTCCACAGATGTTATGGGATTCTGTCTAAGTCTGTTCCAGCTGCTATAATAAAAATGCCATAAACTGGTGGCTTATAAACAAAAGAAATTTATTTCTCACACAGTTCTGAAGGGTGGAGAGTCCAAGATCAAGGGGCCAGCAAACTTGACGTCTGTTAAGTTCCCAATTTCTTGCAGGTGGTGCCTTCTTGCTGTATCCTAACACGGTGAAAGGAACATGGGAGCCCCCGGGCCCTCTTTTATATGGGCACTAATCAGCATTCATGAGGTCTCCACCCTCGTGACCTAATCACCGCCAAAGGCGCCACTTCTTAACATCATTGCACTGGGGATTAGGTCTAAATATATGAATTTGAGGGAGACATAAACATTCAGATCCTGGTAGATTTTTTAAAAGATTTCTGACTTAAAAAAATAATTAACGTGCCTATGAATCACTTGGGGAATCTTATTAAAAGGCAGGTGCTGATTTGTAGGTTGGGGAAGTGCCTGAGATTCTGCATTTTTAAATACACCCATGTGATGTCAATGTTGTTGGTCTGCAGTCCACACTTGGAGTAGCAAGGACCAAGTTGAGGTTCTTTTTTATTTGAGACAGGGTCTCACTCTGTCGCCCAGGCTGGAGTGCAGCGGTGCGATCTCGGCTCACTGTAACCTCTGTCTCCCAGGTTCAAGTGATTCTCCTGCCTCAGCCTCCTGAGTAGCTGGGACTACAGGCACGTGTCACCACGCCTGGCTAATTTTTGTATTTTTAGTAGGGATGGGGTTTCACCATGTTGGTCAGGGATGGGGTTTCACCATGTTGGTCAGGCTGGTCCTGAACTCCTGACCTCATGATCCACCTGCTCCAGCCTCCTAAAGTGCTGGGATTACAGGTGTAAGCCACCACGCCGGACCCAAGTTGCAGTTCTTATAAACTAAAATTGACAGCTTCTGGATTGCCAAGTCACACGCACTCATATAATTTAGATGCAAATTGATCTGAATTTTAATACATGTGGTAACATACACGTCACAAGACAAGCTCAGACAGGTATTACTGGCACTTTCTTACATCCCTTTGAAGTTTAAGACCAGCTCATTGCTAATACCAAAGAACTAGGAAGACTGCTTTAGTTCACGGCCTTCCATCCCAGCTGAGAAAAAGATACCTGGAGTCCCAGGTACCTGGGTCCTTCTTGTTTGTTCAGAAGGAAATCCAGCAAAGAAATATTTTTTTCTTGTCTGGCTTTCATCTATCACCTCTGGAAAGCTGTTTAGAAAAG
This sequence comes from Pongo abelii, assembly GCF_028885655.2. Taxonomy (NCBI): domain Eukaryota; kingdom Metazoa; phylum Chordata; class Mammalia; order Primates; family Hominidae; genus Pongo; species Pongo abelii. The sequence goes on from NC_071985.2 coordinate 17,319,443, forward strand.
CAAGAATGGTCAATAAACTCATTTTGTTCATAGAGAATTTGTATGGTGCTGATTATTTATGCATATAAAAGATCAGATTAGGCCTTTACAGGCAAATTGCAGACTTGGAGACTGCTGGCAGTGAGTTCCATTGGCAAACACTGTCAATACAAAGTGCATCTTAACCCTATGGCCATGGTTCAGCTTTCAGCTGACAACGAAGGCAACGTGACTGAATAGTTCTAAGGCGTTCAGGCTAAGCAAAAAAATCTATCAGGGGCAGGTAGAACCTAGAGCATCTCACAGCTGAATTCTGCATCAACAGCTCTATCCCCAGTACACAAAGTATCATAAAGGCTGCAATCTAAATTGAAGTCTAAAAATAGCACAATAAAATTATTTTCTTCTTTCACTCCACCAGAGAGCAAACAGGCTGACATCAATATCTGCAGGGCACAACCGACTTCTCAGAGTTGACGTAGGGAGAACGATTACACAACCGCCCTTTCTCATGAACAGACCGACTGTCCCAGAAAATAAAGAAGAGAAAGTAATTACCCTGTTGCCAAAAACCAATAATGGATATTTGATTATGATTATTAATGGGGGGAAAAGGAGACAGACCGCTGAGCAGCAACCAACCACTAAGTGAATCAGTATAAGGTTCCAGGAGGGGGATTAATTTTTGTTCTCTTTTCATCTCTCAGCCAGTCATTTGAATGAGACACCAAACTTTAAGCATGGCCTGCCACATCCTTATCAGTATTCAATGCCACTGCACTGTGGTCACATTATCTTTACTGGATACACCAAGTGAAGTGACAGGCTCCTTGCTGTGGGGGATTGTTTTCCTTTGACTCTAAATGTGAAACGGATGAAGCAGGGTAACTGACATGTCAGATTTAGGAAACTCATTTTCAAGGCAGCAGAAAGACATTTTGTAGCAAATATTTACTTCTCTGTTTGTTTCCTACTGATATTGAACATACATGATCTAATCTGAAAGATGCAGGATTTACAATCTCTGTGAACAAAGGGATGTTACGGCTCATTCTAAAGAAAACAACTCCATCAATTCCTTCAGCCCCTGGTGAAAACACTACTGTAGCTTGAAGTAACATTTGTCATAAAAGAATAAAAGGGACCATGAGGAATGTAAGTAGAGATAAGAGTGTGCAATTTCTCTGACTTCATATTGCTCCCTAAAAATCAGTTCCCCTACACTGCCTTACCCATCCATTGAATTCCCAATAGAATATCTGCCTCTAAGTCCACATAAACATGGCAGCTTCTTCCAAAGATGACCATTCCCAACTTGAGATCCCCAGACAGGAGAAGCTGAGGAAAGGGAGGGGTGAATTAGAAGATGCTGGATGAGGGGACTGATGTGTATCACCCTCTCTGTGCCTGGCAGGGTATGAGGCACTTTTTATGCATTCTTTCATTCTAGTGTACAATTTCACTGTGAAGTGAGTATTACTATTATGATCTCAACTTTACAGATCAGGACACAGGCTGAAGAGCATCTGGTGTTTGCTCAGAGTTACTTAGCTAGCTGGCTGATGGATCCAAGAGTGAGTCCCATCCCGATGACAAAACCCATGATCTGATGGCACCAGATTTTCACGCATTTTATGAGAAAGATTTCAAAGTCTCCTTTTCTACCTGGGAAACACAATCTCCTATTCTACACTGAAACCAAACACAGCACTTAGAAATTCATGTGACAAGTCATTTCGGTGTCAAATACACAGCAGGGGACCCAAAAAGTCACCCTTACCTGATAATTTTTTGTGGTAGGTCTTGCTCATTTTTGTGAAAATACAGAAACACTTTACTGGAGATGACAGAAACAACAATAGTGGTTACAAATGGCTAACAGACATAACAGATATTCATTATTATGTGCAAAACTGAACATTTCCCTGTGCTACTGGTTACAAACAAAGGTTTCAATTGAAAACTATTTCAAAATTCTGTGTACCCACACTCATACACACAAATATGTCATGACACATTTTCTGACATAATCCTTATTATTCTTCCCAGAACTCTAATCTTTAGCCTTTTCAATACTCCTCATCCTACTGCTACTAATGGCAGGAAAATGTTAACTGAGCATGTGCCAGTAATGGTGAAAACATGCTTTTCATACCATTCATTCTGCATAATAGCACACTGAAGAGGGTACTACTTTATTTTCTTTCTTTTTTTTTTTTTTTTTTTGGTGGGTCGGGGGATGGAGTTTCGCTCTTGTCGCCCAGGTTGGAGTGCAATGGCACAATCTCAGCTCACTACAACCTCCGCCTTCCAGGTTTAAGCAGTTCTTCTACCTCAGCCTCCCAAGTAGCTGGGAGCTAATTTTTTTTTTTGAATTTTTAGTAGAAATGGGGTTTCACCATGTTGGCCAGGCTGGTCTCAAACTTCTGACCTCAGGTGACCCACCCGCCTTGGCCTCTCAAAGTGCTGGGATTACAAGTGTGAGCCACCACAGCCAGCCTACTTTATTTTCTTGTATAGACAGAGAAATTGAAATTTAGAGAGATTAAATAATTTGACCAAGATCATGAAACTAGAAAATATTGAGGAGGCCAGAATTAGGTAATCTGACCCCAAAATCTATGTTCTTGACCCCGTGCTATGCTTTTTCTCAAACCCCCTTCAGTTCATGTCCTTGCCAACCCCTTACTTGTGTCATCCCCTAATCTACATCTCCCTTTCCTCAGCTGTCTTGGCCAGTTCTTCATCCAGCTCAAATGCTACACTTTCTTGGTACCTTCCCTTGACTTCCCCCTTGGGCAGAACTAGTTCTTCCTCCATATTATTCCTTTAGCTCTTCATGTGTGTCTGTAGTAATGTCCTTATCATGTCCCAGCCATGAGACAAGCTCCTTAAGGGAAGGCCAGATGCCTTACTCATCCTTGTACCCCTGGTCCCCAGCCTGCGGTCTGGTGCATGGTAAAAGCTCCATATAGAATTTCCTAAAAGCCCATCACTGGTTCCATGTTTTGTTTTGTACCCTGCCACCCGCCCCCGCCATCCACTAGGGATGAGGAATATTTTATCAAGATCTTCTGAGTGACGTCTCTTCAAATCCATAAGAATATTTTTGAACTTTCCCCCTCTTTTCTGTTTTTGTCAAGCTGAAGAAGCCTGAAATCCATCAAACTATACTCAAAATGTTATTTTCTAATTACCTCAATCATCCAATTTCTCTACTTTCCTTTGAAAGGTGTTGTATTCTCCACATGTTTTATTTTAATTTGTATTTCCTGGTAAACTTGTACTTTATTTTAAAAGTAACTAAAATTTCTAAATTCATAAAATCTATAAAATAGAGGTGACTGATTTAATTACAGAAGGACTGACTGCAAAGTTATTTTAAGTATTTATCTTTCCTGATACATTTATCTGTCTGTTCAAAGATCAGTAATGACTTTATGGAGTCTGGGGGCAGATTTGGAGTTAGACTGACCGCTCATGTTTGAATCCTGGCCCCATGCTGCACTACCATGTGATTGTGGACAAGCGATTTAACCTCTCTAAGCCTCAGTTTTCTTGTCTGTAAAGTGGGAATAATAAAATTATCTATTTCATTGGAATTGAAGGAAAAAATTAGTTAAAATGTCAAGCACTAACCACAACCAGTATCTAAATGAATACAGTCATCAACACGACTGTGAGGCCCTCAGAGATCGGAGCCATTGCTACTTCTCTATGCCAATTTATTGCCTCTCAGCTCCAAATGTACATTGACTGCTCAGCAAAAATTTAGCTGATCCCTTTAGATACTTTCTTTGCTAGCTGACACAGTATTAAGTTTTGTCAGTAGAGGGAGCTAGAAAGACCTTGCAGGAGGGAAGTGTCCCACCCCACCCCCACCCCCACCCCCCTCCCCCTAACCCCCAACCCTTCCCCCCAACCCCCCAACCCCCTCTCTCCCACCGCCCCACCCACTACCTCCCTCCCCCCCACCCCTCTATCTCCCCCATCCATCTCCCCCCCACCCCTCTATCTCCCCCCCACTCTTCTACCTAACCCCCACCCCCACCCCCACCCCACCCCCGGGCCCATATCAGTGTGCTCTCAGCCAGCTCCTGAAACGCAGATGGCTTCTCTAGATCCTGCTCCCACAACATGCACAGACCTCTAGCACCCAGCTTCTGAAGCATGTGTTGTTTCCTCTGCTCCCAGCTCCTGTGATACAGTGGCTTCTCCAGCACTGAGCTTCTGCATCCCCTGACTCCTACAAGCATACGGCTTCCCCAGAATTCAGCTCCTACTTTCTGGGCAGCTTCCCCAGCATCTGGATGCCAGCATTTCCCAGAAGCCCTTTTCGTAGCAGATTGCCACTGGTGAAACAACTCCCTATGAACAGCTTTCCTTGGCATCATGGAGGGTGATGAAGAACTTTCAGAAAGTTCTTCCAGAAGGCACTTCCAGCAGGTTACACTGCTGCAGCATGACACTGACTTCTTGGCTATCCAGTTTGCCATGGTCATGCCCTCTCTGACCAGTTCTGGTCTTATCTTGGGGGCAGGAAACCCGGTATCTCAGTCCTATGGGTGGTGGCTGCTCCGTATATCTGCTGCTCTTACATTTTTTAGACTTGTCTTTACTTCCTACTGGTGAATCCATCATGACTCCAGTTCTCTGTTAAAATTAATAATTATTTGTATTAGACCATCCCTGTTTAAATTACTGGGTGGTTTCTGTGTCCTGATCTGTCCTTGACTGAAACACACTTTGGCCTCATCTCCTTGCTCTTATGATGTACCCTCTCATGCCCTCAGCTTTCATTTTGTTCTTCACACACTCCAAGGCTGTTCTTTTCTTTGAGTATTTGTTTTTTTCTGCCTGCAATGACCTGAAATGTCACCAGATCTTCACATGGTTGACACCTGAGTGTTTCCCCTAAGTCGCTTTCCAGAAGCTCCAATCTAAAGTAGTACTGTCCAGTCCCTGCAGCTTCAACCACCAGCTAGCACATAAGCCTATTTTATTTTCTTTGTAGCACCATGACTATCTGAGTTATCTTGTTCTTTTATCTGCCACTCTCCTTAATGAAATGTAAGCTTCAAGAGAGCAAAGATGGTGTTTCTTTTGTTTATTGGTACCAGAGCTCCAGGGAGTAGAACAGTTACTAAATTTAAAAGTAAATAGTGATGTAAAGATGAGAAGAAATAAAGGAGAGAAGGAAGGAAGAGAGGAAGGGAAGGAAGAAAAGAAAGAGGAAAGGAGAAAGGTAAGGAGGAAGGCAGAGAGGGAGGGAGGGAGGAATTCACTATATTATCCCCTTCCCATTCTAATCTAGTTCCCAACCCTAATGCTGCTGATTTAATCAATACTTTGCATTGCCCATTCTCACAATCACCGACGCTTAAAATCCTGGAATCACTACTCTGTTATTTCCCACACTCAGTCACTAAGACTCATTAATTAAAGAAAAAATTGGCCTTACTTCTCCTCTCTCTTCTCTAATAGTATCATCATTCTGGTCAGCTTTCCATGGAATCATGACATTATTATCATAATAGGTTCCTTTCTGGTCTAATTTCACGTTCCTTTTCCTTTTTAATCTACTATTAATAGTGTTGCCAACCATCTTTCTAACATACTGCTTTTCATCAAGCCCTTCCCCACTTCTCTACATACAAATTATTACTTGTTTCATCACACTTAAAATATATTTGTCTACCTCCTAACACTCTCCTGTGTGGCCAAAGGCCACCTAACAACCTTCACCGACCATCAAACCACAATAACCCTTTCTGTCTGGTCAGACTTGTTCTCCCCAGCCCCATGAACAAGTCATGCCATCCTTGTTCTGGGGCCTTCACTCGTAAGCATCTCCCTGCCTCCTACTATTCTGGATAGGGACAGTTCAAACTCTACCCCACAGAACCTTCATGGACAACCACAGGCTCACTGGTTAGCTCCTCTTAACTCCTATAGTCCAAAAAACCTCTGGAATTATTTTTCATTAACGTGTGTTTTCTTTTCTTCATCTTATCAAAGGAAATATGTAAGCTCCATCATTCTCTGTGGCTTCAAGTAGAATGCTGAACAAGCCGGGGAAAAATGATAAATGAGAAACCATTGTTAGCCCCCCCAGTGGAGGATCAGTATGAGCTCTAAAACCCAGGGGATCTGTGTGGTGGTTAGCTAAGATTCTGTTCTACTGGAGCAGTCTATGACAGTCATCTGTCCAAAGTCACAGTTTCCGTCATTATTCACATATTAAATCTGATATGATACATTTTGCATGCCACTGGTATAGACAACTTATTTTAGAAAAGAAACAGCAATGAAATTTTTCATAAAGATTTTTGTTCTTTTAAACAGCCTCAGGCCAGGCACAGTGGCTCATATCTGTAATCCCAACACTTTGGGAGGCCTAGGCAGAAGGATCACTTTAGCTCAGGAGTTCAAGGCCAGTCTCAGCAACATTGCAAGACCCTATCTCTACAAAAAATTTCAAAATTAGCCAGACATGGTGGTGTTTGCTTGTGGACCTAGACTCGGAGGCTAAGGTAAGATAATTAATTGAGCCTAGGAGGTTGAGGCTGCAGTGAGCTGTGATCGTGCCACTGCACTCCTACCTGGGTGACAGAGCAAGACCCTATCTCAAAAATTTAACCTAATATAAAAGGCGATTTTCCCTTCTATCTTCATCTTTTGTACTTTGCATATTTTTCTTCTCTTGAAATTGTTGAGTAAAAGGCTTTCTTTGAGTTGAGAAGATCTCCATCCTTCCTCACACTTCCACCCCTCAAAAAAAGGACCCCATGAAACTAAGAACAGGATATCTTTTAGCTAAATGGTGTTAGTCCCCATCAGTTCAAAGTTTCAGGGCTCTTGAGCAAAGAGAAATTAGTGTTTTAAACTATCATATAACAAAAAGTTAGAAACCAACCAAATGCCCTTCAATGAAATATGGTAAGCAAGTTATAGTATGTGCACTTACTGGAACATCAATTACTATTAAAACCATGTTTATAATTATCATATAGTAACATAGAAAAATATTTTTTTGGCAAACCATCTGGCTGAAAAAAAAGCAGTATTTCCAAAATCAGTGCATACAATTAATTATGACTGTTATTTGTTTTGGGGGATTTTGGGGTGGTATACTGGAACTATAATGAGTTCCAGTATGTTCCAGTATATATCATCACAGTGTGAGTCACAAACAGACCCCTGAAAAATCTAAAATCTAAAGAGGATTCTGGTTTCACATTTTTGCAGGACTGACCCTTTTCTGATAGAATGACTGATAGGTCTACAGTAAGAAAGTAAATAATGGTCTATTTCCCAAGCCTAGGGAGTTTTACTTTCAGAAGTTGTGGTGCCAGATGCAGAATAATGTGTTTAGTCCCACACCTTTTGCCTAACCGGGGATTATGAATATATATGGCTAAATTATTAAAAAGCAGTAGAAGGATAAAAATGGAATAAAAATCATTTTCTATAGGTGGAAGGTAGAAGAGAGAATAAAAGTCAGGTCAGAGACAGAATAAAAGTCATACTTCTCTGAATGCATCTTGTTTTATACACTTGACTTTGAACCATAAGGTTAGTGTTACATATGCTTAAAAATAGCAACCACGAAGTAGAAAGCAAAATAAAACTAATAAGCCTATAAGCCTATCGGTGCTTTGAGCTAACTATGCATCGAGTTGGTGGTTTAACTACACTAAGGGGAATTAATTAAAGTGATTTTAAAACTCTGCGATTTAACTGTACATCTCTAGTAGAATTTATCTTAAGAACAAAAGAAACTGTAGTTAAATCTTAAGTTATTTTTAGTTATAGTATTAATAACATCACTATTATTCTTATAAAAATATATGTATCTGTATATTATAGTATACCCCTAATATACTATTACATGTGTATTTGCATTAGGATATTTTATATATATATATATCAGTATACTATTACATATAGAGAAGATATATTATTTCATATATAGAGAGAAATATGTACATACATATGCTTTTATATATATATGTCATTATACTGAGGATATTTGGAACAAAAATTTTCAGCATAAGAGAAAATAAATACAAATACAGTGTAACATAAATTAAGTAAAACCATGTAATATTAACTTTGAATTGAAAATAACAGTATAAACCTGTGATATCAGTTCTTTTGCTAAACAATTTTCTAGATTCGACTAATGATAAGGCCAAGTAGCTCTGAGCATCTACAGCAGTGGTCCCCAAACTTTTTGGCACTGGGGACTGGTTTCATAAAAGACCATTTTTCCACAGATCAAGGGGGTTAGGGATGGTTTTGGGGTGATTCAAATGCATTACATTTATTGTGCATTTTATTTCTATTATATTATAATATTTAATAAAACAATTATACAACTCACCATAATGTAGAATCAGTGGCAGCCCTGAACTTCTTTTCCTGCAACTAGATGGTCCCATCTGGGGGTGATGGGAGACAGTGACAGATTGTCAGGCATTAGATTCTCATAAGGAGCAAACAACCTGGATCACCGGCATATGCAGTTTACAATAGGGTTCAGGCTCCTATGAGAATATAATGCCACTGCTGATCTGACAGGAGCGAGAGCTCAGGCAGTAATGTGAGCAATGGGGATTGGCTGCAAATACAGATGAAGCTTCGCTTACTCACCTGCTGTTCACCTCCTGCCGTGCAGCCTGGTTCTCAACAGGCCACGGACTGGTATTGGTCCATGACCCGGGGGTTGGAGACCCCTGATCTACAGGACTTAGAGTATGGTCTCTAAATACCATTTCCTACTAAAAGAAACAAGGGCTTTTTTGGAGTAAACACTGATTTGATATTTGGGACAGTAAACATACAAGATGAGTCTAAAACATTTTGTTACATCAGAAAACAATGAAGTTTCTAGGTTAATGTCAAAAGAGTCTGTAGCCAATCTGAAGGGGCTCTCATTGGCTAAAGATGGGGCAATTTGAAAAAAAAATAACTTTTGCAAAGAACTGAAATATCACGAATATATGAAACTGTGACTTCCTACTAATGCACATACATTCATACCCAAACACTTTTTCATCCTTGTAGGATGCTAGAAAACCAATTATTATTCTGCAAATGGATGTATTAGGAGAAAGAATTAGACATTTCTCCTGTCTTTCTTTCATAAATTGTACCTCAAGATAATCAAATAGAGGAAAGTTTATTTTTTTATATAAGAATTCTGGCTAAAAATGAAAACTGAATGACAGAATTAGATTATGACTATTTTGTAACCCCCCCTCATGAAGTAATGAATCTAAGCCATAATCACCAATGTAGGTAAAAAGCTGATGGGGAATTTGATACAAGAAGGATGGAGTGGTCAACACCTCAACTCAGCAACCAACCTTAACATCACAGGAGGGAGACAACAGACATTGGCTTCCCTGTGTGGTACAATAGAAAGTCACACTATTGATGAAGCATTCTTGGCCATAAAATCAAATTCTCGGCCATAAATATGACCAAGTCTCAAGACCTAACTACCGGTTTATGGAAAATACAGGAAAAAAAAAACACATGTGAATGACCACAGGAACCCATCTGCCAAATTCTGTAGGACAAACAACCTAGTTCTCTCAACATTACAAAGAAGGAAGTAAAGGAAAAGGAGAGGGAACTGACAGATTAAAAGAGACCTAAGACACATTTCTCAATTTGAATAAACCACTTGTTAAAATAAAATTATGAGACAATTAGGTAAAACTGAAACACTGTCTAAATAGCTGATGATATTAAAGAATTCTTATTAATGTTTTCAGGTGCGATAATGGTATTGCAGTTATTTTTTAAGTCTTTATCTTCTTGGAAACATGCACTGACATATTTATGGATTAAATAAAATGTCTGAGATTTGTTTCAAAATATTCCTGTTGGTGCTAGGGTGGGGGTGGTAGATTCATGGCTCCCGAGATATGTCCATGTTCTAATCCCGAGAACCTATGAATTTTATCTTACATGCCAAAGAATATTTTGCAGATGTGACTAAGTTAAAGATCTTGAGATGGAGATGATCCTGGATTATCTGGTGGGTCTGATGTAATCACAAGGTTCTTATAAGAGGGAAGCAGAAGAGTGAGAATCAGTGTCAGAGGAGACGGTGATGCAATGAAGAAGCAGAGACTGGAGTGAGGCACTTTGAAGATGGAGGAAGGGGCCACAAGCCAAGGAGTGCAGGTGGCCGCTAGGAGATGAAAAAGGCAAGCAAATGGATTCTCCCCTGGAGCCTTCAGAAAGAACCAGCCCTGTGGCTACCTTGACTTTATCCAGTGGACTTGATTATGGATTTCTGGTTTCCACAACTAGAAGAGAATAGCTTTGTGTTGTTTCAAGTCATGAAGTTTGTGACAATTTGTTACAGCAGCAAAAGAAAACTAATAAGGTAGGAAAGCAGGCGGGAGGATAGCTGAAACTAGTTTGGCCATGTATTGAAATTTGTTGAATTTATAAGGTGCATACATGGGGCTCATTATAATTTCTCTAGTTTTGTGTATGTTTGGAAATTTCCACAGTAATCATTTTTTTAAGTCTTGCTAAAGGAACTCCTGTTGGACCTTTGGCAAGGTGCTGAATCTCTCTGAGTCCCAGTTGCCTCACATATTCTTGTTAATAATAGCGCTCACCCCTCATTGGGTTGTTAGGAGGCATACAGGACATAATCCCTTTAAAGTATCTAGCAGATTATCCGATGCACAGATCCCTTGATGAAGGTTAGTTATTGATATTATCACTGCCTGTCATTTTCAGACATTTCCAACAAACATTTGAAAAATGTCTGAATCAGTCTCTCTACCATGATCATTGCAATCCTCTAAAATGTATTTGTGCCATAAGTATTAAATATTCCATTTTTAAAAGCTCTTGTTTCTGTTTGATTGTTTTGATGGTTTCCTCAGATAGTGAACAACTTTAGCACCAAAGGTATGGAGTTAAGCCCAATATGGGGGTTATAAAAGAAATCTCTATCCTAGGAAAGTAACCGGCTGGTCTCTGAGGTTCCAAAGATTCCGTACTCTTTTTCCCCAGGATGAGGGTCTATGCTTCTTGTTTGTTCTTCAACATGCAACTAAGAATCAGAACTCCTATTATCCTATGTAAACTGGAAAGAGATCTTCCTTTTTCTGTCCCAAAGTGACATCATCCTCTGAAGCAGCCACAAGAAAGGTCACCCACCCCAGCTTTTTCAGGAACACATTAGTGGTGACTGTTCTGTGCCCCATTCCTTCACAAAAGCACTGCACTTTCTGCTCGGTGGTGGCAACACGATCCCTAGCGGGGCTTAAAGTGAGATTCACGGCTGATGCCCAGAGGCTATGAAATAATCAGCATTTTCAAAAACATCCCTTTTCCTGTATACTGTCTCAAGTTAACGTTAGGCCCTGGAGTCATGCTGGAGCCGGAGATGGGATTCACAGACCCATTAATGAACATTTTGCACCAAAATAGTTAGGTCCTTTGCTCCTGGCACCGGTCCTGGTGAGAAAGGGAAGCACAGTTGCCCGCTGCCTGGCCTCACCTCCTGCCTCAGAAGTCAAAGAACTTAGGAAGAAAGTGCGGTGAGCCATGTAGATGCTTCATAAGTAAACTAATGAGCATAGGCTAAAATATTTCATTTTCTATTTGAATAAATGTATGCGGTACAAGGGCAATTTGTTACATGCGTAGATTGCCTAGTGGTTAAAGTCAGGGCTTTAGGGTACCCATCACCCAAATTATGTACATTGTACTCATAAGTAATTTTTCATCATCCACCCCTTCTCACTCTCTCACCTTTCCAAATCTCCATCGTCTATCATTCCTCTCTCTATGTCCATGTGAACACCTTTTTTAACACCCACTTATGAGTGAGAACACACGATATTTGATATTCTGTGTCTGGCTTGTTTCACTTTGGATAATGACTTCCAATTCTATCCATGTTGCTGCAAATGACAAGATCTCATTCTTTTTATGCATTTGTATTTTATGCATTTTATGTATTTCATTGTGTATATATGCCAAATTCTCTTTATCCAATCACCCACTGATTCCATATCTTTGCTGTTGGAAATAGTGCTGTGATAAACATACACGTGCAGGCTTTTGATACACTGATTTCTTTTCCTTTGGGTAGATTTCCAGTAGTGGGATTGCTGGATCAAATGGAGGTTCTATTTTTAGTTCTTTGAGAAATCCCCATACTGTTTTCCACAGAGGTTGTACTAATTTAAATTTCCACCGACAGTGTATAAGAGTCTCCTTTTCTCCACATCTTCATCAAAATCTGTTATTTTTTGTCTTTTAGATAATAGCCATTCTAACTGGGGTACAATGATATCTCATTGTAGTTTTAATGTGCATTTCTCTGATGATTAGTAAGTTGAGCATTTTTTCATATACCTGTTAGCCATGTGTATGTCTTCTTTTGCAAAATGTCTTCTCATAGTGTGATGCCTCCAGCTTTGTTCTTTTGGCTTAGGATTGACTTGGCGATGCGGGCTCTTTTTTGGTTCCATATGAACTTTAAAGTAGTTTTTTCCAATTCCGTGAAGAAAGTCATTGGTAGCTTGATGGGGATGGCATTGAATCTGTAAATTACCTTGGGAAGAATGGCCATTTTCATGATATTGATTCTTCCTACCCATGAGCATGGAATGTTCTTCCATTTGTTTGTATCCTCTTTTATTTCCTTGAGCAGTGGTTTGTAGTTCTCCTTGAAGAGGTCTTTCACATCCCTTGTAAGTTGGATTCCTAGGTATTTTATTCTCTTTGAAGCAATTGTGAATGGGAGTTCACTCATGATTTGGCTCTCTGTTTGTCTGTTATTGATGTATAAGAATGCTTGTGATTTTTGCACATTGATTTTGGATCCTGAGACTTTGCTGAAGTTGCTTATCAGCTTAAGGAGATTTTGGGCTGAGACAATGGGGTTTTCTAGATATACTATCATGTCATCTGCAAACAGGGACAATTTGACTTCCTCTTTTCCTAATTGAATACCCTTGATTTCCTTCTCCTGCCTAATTGCCCTGGCCAGAACTTCCAACACTATGTTGAATAGAAGTGGTGAGAGAGGGCATCCCTGTCTTGTGCCAGTTTTCAAAGGGAATGCTTCCAGTTTTTGCCCATTCAGTATGATATTGGCTGTGGGTTTGTCATAAATAGCTCTTATTATTTTGAGATACGTCCCATCAATTCCTAATTTATTGAGAGTTTTTAGCATGAAGGGTTGTTGAATTTTGTCAAAGGCCTTTTCTGCATCTATTGAGATAATCATGTGGTTTTTGTCTTTGGTTCTGTTTATATGCTGGATTACATTTATTGATTTGCGTATATTGAACCAGCCTTGCATCCCAGGGATGAAGCCCACTTGATCATGGTGGATAAGCTTTTTGATGTGCTGCTGGATTCTGTTTGCCAGTATTTTATTGAGGATTTTTGCATCAATGTTCATCAAGGATATTGGTCTAAAATTCTCTTTTTTTGTTGTGTCTCTGCCAGGCTTTGGTATCAGGATGATGCTGGCCTCATAAAATGAGTTAGGGAGGATTCCCTCTTTTTCTATTGATTGGAATAGTTTCAGAAGGAATGGTACCAGCTCCTCCTTGTACCTCTGGTAGAATTCGGCTGTGAATCCATCTGGACCTGGACTTTTTTTGGTTGGTAAGCTATTGATTATTGCCACAATTTCAGCTCCTGTTATTGGTCTATTCAGAGATTCAACTTCTTCCTGGTTTAGTCTTGGGAGGGTGTATGTGTTGAGGAATTTATCCATTTCTTCTAGATTTTCTAGTTTATTTGCATAGAGGTGTTTGTAATATTCTCTGATGGTAGTTTGTATTTCTGTGGGATCGGTGGTGATATCCCCTTTATCATTTTTTATTGCATCTATTTGATTCTTCTCTCTTTTTTTCTTTATTAATCTTGCTAGTGGTCTATCAATTTTGTTGATCCTTTCAAAAAACCAGCTCCTGGATTCATTTATTTTTTGAAGGGTTTTTTGTGTCTCTATTTCCTTCAGTTCTGCTCTGATTTTAGTTATTTCTTGCCTTCTGCTAGCTTTTGAATGTGTTTGCTCTTGCTTTTCTAGTTCTTTTAATTGTGATGTTAGGGTGTCAATTTTGGATCTTTCCTGCTTTCTCTTGTGGGCATTTAGTGCTATAAATTTCCCTCTACACACTGCTTTGAATGCATCCCAGAGATTCTGGTATGTTGTGTCTTGGTTCTCATTGGTTTCAAAGAACATCTTTATTTCTGCCTTCATTTCGTTATGTATCCAGTAGTCATTCAGGAGCAGGTTGTTCAGTTTCCACGTAGTTGAGCGGTTTTGAGTGAGATTCTTAATCCTGAATTCTAGCTTGATTGCACTGTGATCTGAGAGACAGTTTGTTACAATTTCTGTTCTTTTACATTTATTGAGGAGAGCAAGGCTACAGTAACCAAAACAGCATGGTACTGGTACCAAAACAGAGATATAGATCAATGGAACAGAACAGAGCCGTCAGAAATAATGCCACATATCTACAACTATCTGATCTTTGACAAACCTGACAAAAACAAGAAATGGGGAAAGGATTCCCTATTTAATAAATGGTTCTGGGAAAACTGGCTAGCCATATGTAGAAAGCTGAAACTGGATCCCTTCCTTACACCTTATACAAAAATCAATTCAAGATGGATTAAAGACTTAAATGTTAGACCTAAAACCATAAAAACCCTAGAAGAAAACCTAGGCATTACCATTCAGGACATAGGCATGGGCAAGGACTTCATGTCTAAAACACCAAAAGCAATGGCAACAAAAGCCAAAATTGACAAATGGGATCTAATTAAACTCAAGAGCTTCTGCACAGCAAAAGAAACTACCATCAGAGTGAACAGGCAACCTACAAAATGGGAGAAAATTTTCGCAACCTACTCATCTGACAAAGGGCTAATATCCAGAATCTACAATGAACTCCAACAAATTGACAAGAAAAAAACAAACAACCCCATCAAAAAGTGGGCGAAGGACATGAACAGACACTTCTCAAAAGAAGACATTTATGCAGCCAAAAAACACATGAAAAAATGCTCACCATCACTGGCCATCAGAGAAATGCAAATCAAAACCACAATGAGATACCATCTCACACCAGTTAGAATGGCAATCATTAAAAAGTCAGGAAACAACAGGTGCTGGAGAGGATGTGGAGAAATAGGAACACTTTTACACTGTTGGTGGGACTGTAAACTAGTTCAACCCTTGTGGAAGTCAGTGTGGCGATTCCTCAGGGATCTAGAATTAGAAATTCCATTCGACCCAGCCATCCCATTACTGGGTATATACCCAAAGGACTATAAATCATGCTGCTATAAAGACACATGCACACGTATGTTTATTGCGGCATTATTCACAATAGCAAAGACTTGGAACCAACCCAAATGTCCAACAATGATAGACTGGATTAAGAAAATGTGGCACATATACACCATGGAATACTATGCAGCCATAAAAAATGATGAGTTCACGTCCTTTGTAGGGACATGGATGAAATTGGAAATCATCATTCTCAGTAAACTATCGCAAGAACAAAAAACCAAACACCGCATATTCTCACTCATAGGTGGGAACTGAACAATGAGAACACATGGACACAGGAAGGGGAACATCACACTCTGGGGACTGTTGTGGGGTGGGGGGAGGGGGGAGGGATAGCATTAGATATACCTAATGCTAGATGACGAGTTGGTGGGTGCAGCGCACCAGCATGGCACATGTATACATATGTAACTTACCTGCACATTGCGCACATGTACCATAAAACCTAAAGTATAATAATAATAAGAAGAAGAAGAAGAAAAAAAAAAAATTAAATAAAAAAAAAAAAGTCTTCTCATATTAAAACATTTCTTTGTTTTTGTTTTTGTTTTTTGTTGTTGTTGTTGTTTTGTTTTCTTTTGAAATTGAGTCTCTCTCTGTTGCTAGGCCTGGAGTGCAGTGGTGCGATCTCAGCTCACTGCAACCTCTGCCTCCCAGGTTCAAGCAATCCTCCTGTCTCAGCCTCCCGAGTAGCTGGGACTACAGGCATGTGCCACCACGCCCAGCTAATTTTCTGTATTTTTAGTGGAGACGGGGTTTCACCATGTTAGCCAGGATGGTCTTGATCTCTTGACCTCGTGATCTGCCAGCCTCAGCCTTCCAAAGTGCTGGGATTAGGGGCGTGAGCCACCACACCCGGCCTAAAATATTTCTTAAATTCCTCCATAGGCTTTTGAATTTCTTGAAGAAAATTACTGTATAGATTGGTATTATTGATTCCTTTTATTATAATACTAAGCTAGACTTAAAGAAACTGGCATAAAAAGCACTGGTTAGCAAATCATAAAGTTGACAAAATTAAATGTGGGTATAAGAATTTAAATTCATGCTTCTACCCTTCTGCTAATTATCTCCAGGTTTTTCCAGGGATTCTTATTACGGAAGTTAAGCAAACGGAAGCATTCACCAAAGTGCAGATAAACCAACTTTCTCTCTTAAAATCTATGTGAAAAGATCTGCTTATGAGGTGGCTGATGAAACCACATCTCTTGCCAGATTTTTACTAGGCTTATTTTCACATTTTTTGAGGACCTGCACATAGGCTTGCATTTATTTTCCTGACTTAAGAAAAAAAGACCAGTAAAATGGTCCAATTAAGAAATAATGTTAGTTTTTAAAGGTTGTTGGGTTTATTTTAAATGATATCATATTTCGGCATATTTGTTATTGTTGTTGTTTTCAGTCAAGCTCAAACTCTGAGGTGATGCTGAGCTAAATAAACATCCAGGGAGAGACTCACACCTCCCACTCTTGAGACCACGGGAAGGCCAGCCCCGCACCTGCGCATGCTGCCCTCCCCATTCTGGTCCCAGACACCCCAATCATGGTTCTCTCCTGCTGCTTTGACTCACTTGACCCTGTTTAGTGTGTGAGCTTTGGAGATGGTGACTTGAGGAGTATGGCTGCAAGAAATACCATGTTGCAAACATAAACATGCACCTCTGTAAGAAAAAAAAAATCCCCATCAACTCAGAACCACAGAAACAGCCACAGCTCTTCAGAGAAAGATGACATTAGTTTGGAGTGGGAGTGAGGAGGGTCCTCCATATCATAACTTGCCTGCCAATGCTTAAACAGCTAGCTTTTCTAGCTTTTCACTTTTGAGCCCTGAAAATAGAGTACTATCTAGATGGTCTCCTTGCTATTATTGTTAATACAACTATTTATTTAAAAAGGATGTCCCACTCCCAATTAGAATTTTACAATGTTTGTTTGTAAATTAAAAAAAAAAAATGCTAGCTCCACTGTTTGGGGCATGGGGAGGGAAACTATAGGCCTAGGAAAAATGCATGTGATCACACAGTGAATGCAGATCTGAATGCAGGACTGCCACGGACAAGACGAAACAACTGACGCTTTGGTGGGTTGTTGATGATGTTTATCAACCACATTGTCGAAGATGCTTGTTCTTATGTTTTGAAACCAGATCAACAGCATCCATGATCCAAGTGATGTGGTCGATTTGAAGGACATGGGAAAAGCCTTCCCTGCCTGAAGTTACTCTTGGACC
The DNA here is from genome assembly GCF_028885655.2 of Pongo abelii. Lineage (NCBI taxonomy): Eukaryota > Metazoa > Chordata > Mammalia > Primates > Hominidae > Pongo > Pongo abelii. The sequence goes on from NC_071985.2 coordinate 17,337,016, forward strand.
AGCAAGCCCTGTCCCTCAACTTGCTGCTTCTAGACCTTTGCATGAGGTTGTAGCCATCTTCCGAATGTGTATTTATTCTTCCTTTAAAGAACAAGACATTGGCGGCCAGGTGTGGTGGCTCACGCCTATAATCCCAGCACTTTGGGAGGCCGAGGCAGGCTGATCACGAGGTCAGGAGTTCGAGACTAGCCTGGCCAATATGGTGAAACCCCATCTCTACTTAAAAATACAAAAATTAGCCAGGCGTGGTGGCGCATGCCGGTAGTCCCAGCTACTCAGGAGTCTGAGGCAGGAGAATTGCTTGAACCCAGGAGGCAGAGGTTGCGGTGACAGAGTGAGACTCCATCTCAAAAAAAAAAAAAGAACAAGATATTGGCATACTAGTCTTACAATTCTCAAAATTAATTACAATTGACTGGAATCCATCAAATGAGGCAATGGAGTCAGGTTATAGAGGAAAGAGGAGACACAGCCCAATATTACAGGTTTCACATAGGGCCCATGTACCCTATAAGTACCATATGGTCACCACTCTCAGTAACAGCTTATTTGCTTTTTCCTAAACCTTATAACCAGTTTCATTTGTTTCTTACTCTTGAGTTCAGGTATTGCTAGTTCATCACAGACTGGCATAGTAAGAGGCTGAGACATCAATTGCCATTTTCTTTATCTGACTCCAAAATCCTATGTCATGAGGTCTAGTGGCTGTGATTAACAGTCAGAGTTGGAGATTTATGCATGGAATCTGAAGCCAAATGAGCAGTCAATTTGTTTTCAGGAGTCTGTCTCTTGAGATTTGTATCTCTGGATATTGTCCCACTGAATTCTTCTTAGAGAAGAATCCTTCTTCCTAGGTAGACTAACATAGCTGGAGATGAGAAGCCAAGCTCTCATCACAGCTGCTATATAATGCCCTAAACACTCACCACCTGGGAAACAAAGATGGGGCCTCATTTATTCTGAAATCATACAGTTACACTTGACTAAACTCTTCCAGTTGAAAGGCTTCATAGTCACTTACAGATCTAAGGAACCAGATGAAACATACTCCAGGTGAGCCCCTGCCCCTCTGGCAGGCAGAAGGGCAAGACATCTTACAGAAGCACATCTCTCCTTCATGCTCCAATAAGCCACACAAATGAGCACACTTATGGCAAAGCAACCCTCTAGAACAATTTCCATTTGGTAACTACTAGAGTTGACAAATGCCATCAACAAAACAAAAGTCAATTCTACTGAGCAGCAATAAATCAAGAAAATTCTAGAGACAGAGTCAATTAAAAGAGACAGGCTTCAGTTCATTTGCAAAGTGAGACCGGGCAGCGTCATTACCACTCTGCACCGGTGGAACGCATCCATTGCAAAACCACAGCTGATAACCAGCATGTTCATTATTTTCCCATTTACAGAATAATAAAGGAAATAACTCAGTCAAATGACTTCGTGTAATTGTCACAAGTCATCATGTTGGTGATTCTCTTCTTTTTCTTAGTCCGCTAAATCGTTGTATGATTTCTACTGGGCAATTTTTTTCTTAAAGAAGCACAACTGAAAGGCCCTGCTTTTGTGATGAATGGGAGCTACAGAATTATCTTCTGAGGCTTAGCATACAATATGAACACATAAAATTCTCTCAGCTGGAGAAACTTCATCTTTACATCAGCAGCAACAGAAGGAAAAAAAAATGTTTTCCGCCTGAGGCAGTTGTGATAAGGGATTTAGAACCCATCCTGGTGTCAGCTTCCAGATATAATGGGATACAGCCCAGCACCTAAAGTGTCTGCAGCTCACTCCCTTGTAACTAATGTTCTCACAGCTGTTGTATGACTCAGGGTGGCTGGAGGGGAAGGGGAAGAGGGAAAAAGGAGCAAAATGAATCATAGAAAATGTTGCATGTAATATTTTGTCTAACCTACATTTGCCACAGCTGCTGCAGAACTGTCAGTAAAGTGAGATAAGGACATTGAGCAAGTCTCAAAAATGACTGCATGCTAGAACTGAGCATCTGAGAAATTCCATGAGGGGTTTTACTTTTATTAATCATGTGTCTGAAGCTAACACGTTCATACCATGTTAGCAAATTAAACTATCATACAATCTTGACGACGCTTCCTCGAATCATTAAAAAGTCTTCTTATTTAATTAATGACAAATTTGTTATCTACCTACTGGGGTTTCCATTGATACAGCAATTAATTTTTCTTTAAGATTTCCTAACTCCCAGCCAAATGCATCAAAAACACTCAAGCTATAATGGTTTATCTTGAGTTTATAAAAATCATCTAAGATTGAACATTCACCATTAATTAATTAAATTGTCTTTTTAAAACTGTGACAGGTGCCTTGAAATGTGCACAATGTGAAGCACATTGACATATCTGGGGGTAATGGGTGCACAGGCTCGTAGAGCACCATGGACATAACCTACACAAGACACTGCCTTCCTTAGCTCAGTCTCTTAGCTCAGTCAACGTAAAAATCACAGCTGAATGTCTTTCTGCCAACTTAAAGAAAGAGGAACCCTCTTTCCTCAGTCACTGGGCACCTTGCCAAGTCTCAGACCTTCTTAAATATTGGTTGATTTCTCAATTGATCTCAGTGGGCAGAGTGATCTTATCATTGCTTTACAGCAGAGAAACTTTGGGTTGAATTGTGCAAACCACAGTGGAACCTGTTTAATGAACCCTTTTCTTTTAAGTGATAATCAATCTCCTGTCTATTTTCTATTCTATTAGTGAAAGTCATGGTCATCTTTTTCTTCAGGCTATCTTTCAAAAACACCACCGCATTTAATTAAGTGTTGAATTATCAATGACAAAGAAAATGATGACAGGCAACTAAGACCCCACGGATTCCATCCTTGTAGTGCTACCCAGATTCTTCCCACGCTGCTAAGTCCTGGGAAGAGGGCCCTCACCAGACAAGCCCACAGGGCTTCACTTCTAATCTTCCTTCTTCTTCTTTTCTGTCCATGCCATTCTCTAGGGCAATATTTTTGCTTTCTCCGAGGAAAATACCAGAAAGAAAGAAACAAGTCATCATCATCACTAGCCATCAGAGAAATGCAAATCAAAACCACAATGAGATACTATCTCACACCAGTTAGAATGGCGATCATTAAAAAGTCAGGAAACAACAGGTGCTGGAGAGGCTATGGAGAAATAGGAACACTTTTACACTGTTGGTGGGACTGTAAACTAGTTCAACCATTGTGGAAGTCAGCGTGGCATTTCCTCAGGGATCTAAAACTAGAAATACCATTTGACCCAGCCATCCCATTACTGGGTATATACCCAAAGGATTATAAATCTTGTTGCTATAAAGACACACGCACACGTATGTTTATTGCAGCACTTTTCACAATAGCAAAGACTTGGAACCAACCCAAATGTCCATCAATGATAGAACAGATTAAGAAAATGTGGCACATGTACACTATGGAATACTATGCAGCCATAAAAAAGGATGAGTTCATGTCCTTTGTAGGGACATGGATGAAGCTGGAAACCATCATTCTCAGCAAACTATTGCAAAGACGAAAAACCAAACACCGTATGTTCTCACTCATGGGTGGGAATTGAACAATGAGAACACTTGGACACAGGAAGGGGAAAATCACACATCGGGGCCTGTCATGGGGTGGGGGGATGGGGTAGGCATAGCATTAGGAGATATACCTAATGTAAATAACAAGTTAATGGGTGCAGCACACCAACATGGCACTGGTATACATATGTAACAAACCTGCACGTTGTGCACATGTACCCTAGAACTTAAAGTATAATAAAAAAAAAAGAAAGAAACAAGTATATTGGAGTATCTTCCCCGCAAAATGCTGTCTCTGAGGTCAAGACGATTTTCTTTTGAGCTCCACTGAGGGTCAAGAGGAGGGGCCTTGGAGCTCCCCAAATCTCAGAAGCGATGGGAAATCCTCCCCAGCACCTGAGCTCTGGAGCCTGGGAACTCTGAGCTCTGTCAATCTCAAAAACTCCAGAACAAGCCAGATCCGTTCTGAGAGCAGCAGTGTGCTCCAAGATCCCTGCCACTTGACTGTAGGAACCACTGAAGGCTCTAAATCTTCTGTCACAGCCATTTGCAAGAACTCAATTACCTCATTTCTTTTTCTTCCCACCCTCTGCAGGAGGTGCTAACAGCTGGCCAAAGGGTAGACAGAAAAAAAAAAAAAAAAAAAAAAAAAAGCTGAGTGTTTGGATAATCAGGAGGTTTGGCAGATCCTTAATGGAGGGTATTAGCTACAAGCAAACGTCTCTCTGCTCCCCACAATTTCACCAGGAAGATAAAGGATTCTCTTCTGTTTTTATAAAATAAAACTTGTTTTTTAATGTAGAGTTTCTTGGTTTCATAATTTCCATGGTGCCATAATTCCTACTAGTACATACTAGTGATCATTGATTAATCCCTTATTATATATAAGAAATAGTTTTTATCTTATTCTACTGTTGTCCCATTGTTATGACAGAAAATCAAGTTTTTAAGAGCTGCATTAACCTGGTAAAGGCCCACAGCTCAGAAGTGGCCACCCTTGAATCTAGACTATCTGATTCCAGAGCTGGTACTTGAAAATAACAATCCTCAGAAGAGGGGTTACTCATGAGGCCCCTTCATGAGCCCCTCCCTATATGAAGCTTCCAGATCGACCACAGGGAGTTGGCGGTGGACAACACTGCTGCCAACCTCAGGGGTCTTCACTACATAGGGGAACAGAAACAGGTTTTTGTGTGTGTGTGTGAGGGTTTTTTGTTTTTGTTTTTGCTTTAAAAGTGATGCCTCAAGAGGAAGGACACCTTTTATATTAATTACTGTGACTGGTACTTCTGCTCGGGGCACCGAGAAGGGAAGAGTTGCCTCCGCCTCCCATGTTGTGGTCCAGATGTGAAGAGGCCAGTTCCAATTCGGGGTTGGTGGCTTCTTTTCCTGTTCTGAAAGAAAGACTTTCCTAACATGGGGAGCTGGAATTCTAGAAGGTGGAACTCTGCTTTCTCTTGCTGAAGAACTGCATGCAGATTTTTTTAATTGATCTGAGTACTCTGGAAACTAAATTCCGTCACAAGTGAACATTTCCTGGGAAAGTTATTTCTGAGTTAAAATTCATTACACGGGTTCTTATAGAATGGAAAGTATTATAATGACCAATAGGCCGATGCAGAAAAGTTAATTATAAATTATATCATTTACATTTTACATTGTAAAACATTACTTAGTTTTATATACATATCAGTCAATACTTAATTGAGTATCTAGAATAGTGAACTACTATGGTGTTGAGTGTAATACCCATCAAAGTGTTACTAATGTTTTTCCTACCTTTGTTTTCCTTCCTTTTTTACTCTTTTTAATTCATGCCATTTTGTTATATTTTATGCATTTTTTTCTCTGTGTATGTTTAGTTTATGCATTATTATTTTAAGCATACTTAAGATTTTTCTGATGAGATAGATAAGGTAAAAGTTAAATGCAAAAATCAATGATTATAAAATTAATGATTTCGTTTAACTTTGTAGAATTAAGTGCTTTATATTTTCTTACAGTTTGCATTTCAAACTGATAAGGTAATGTAAATCATTGTTTCTCTTGTAAAATTGGTCAATACAGTCAAATAGCTTCAAAGTTCAAAAGTGTATAAATCCAACCATGAATATTTTATGGAGACTGCTATGGTTTAATATTAGAACATAATTAAATGAATATTTTTTCAACACTCTCTAATTTAACCTGTGTGCACTCATCAGTAAGAAAATTGTGAAACCCCAACATTTGTTTCACAAATGGTATACCTGTATTACTACATACATATAAAACATTTCTGAAGATAAAATATAAATGGATGAAACTGAAGCATAAAATAGAACTTATAATATGTTCTTCCCACTCTCCAGTAAACTGTTTTTTGTGCACCTGTTTTGGAAACAATTGCTCCAATTTTTGACCCCAGTTCCCATCCTCATTAGATTGAGAGCAGTTGGCAGTTGACAGTCTTTTTTGGCCATGACACACAGGCTCTGGGAGCCTTGGGTGAGGGAACAGACCTTGGTCTTTGAGGTGCTGCTCACCCTGCTGGCCACCTCTGGACATTCATTAGCAGGGTGAGTTCACCTGGCTATCATTCCACATCAGGCTGTCCTATTGAAATTTTAATAATTAAAAAGTAAACATTAGTTTTCAAAAAGAGAACTGGATCATCTTTGTAAAAATACATCAGCCTCTAAATTTCAAAGCAAATTTCAGATAAGACCATTGAGTTCTGGATAGTTCCTTCTAAAGCTAAGAAGGGCCTCCAAGAAGGTATCCAACTACTTTCTTCTATGTTCAAAACAGAGTTAAAAGATTTTTTGTTTGTCTTTTCTGATGATAAAAGTGTGATACGCACTGGAAACAAACACTTGAGGAACACACTAGAGGACAAGGACACAAACATCACCTATAATCCACTAAGTGCTCAAGAGTTTGTGGTACAGGTTCACTAGAGGACAAGGACGCAAACATCACTTATAATCCACCAAGTGCTCAAGAGTTTGTGGTAAAGGTTTTATGTTCAACTTCAGAAAAAAAAGTAGAGTTAGAATGAAGAGATTCTAGAAAGAAGAGAAATGTTCACATTAGTCATGCATAAAAGAGATTCCATCAGTTAAATGGAACCACTACACCCATCCTCGGGGGAGGGCTTGGCCCACTTGGTCCAGAGACATGAGTTTGCCATCAGGCAATAATGAATTTCTCCTGTACAATGGTTAGAGATATAAGATCCATTTAAACAGGAACCCATCTATAAAGTAAAGACTTCTGAATATTTCATTTGACCCTTTAAAAAAGATAACCGATAATATGTAATAGTTGAGAAAATAAAAACTAAAGCAAGGTTTGGCCATAAGAGAAAACAAGCTAGGAGAAAATATTACACTTAACTACTCACCTCTGGAAACAATAACCCTGAAGGAGTGAGAGTAAGTGGGTCAAGCTCTTTAAGAGTCGTTTTTTTCTATTCTATTATATACCACTAAGATTTGATGGCACGACAAATGGATTTGGGCACTATATCTTCTCAGGTTGCCTTGACTTTCTGAATGTAATAGTTGAGAATATAGTGTCAAGATAGTCAAGTTGCAAATAAATTTCCAAGGAGGAACAAGATAAAATTGCGATTTATCCATTCATTCTTGCATTAAATACAATTTGTCTGTTGACTACATGCCAAACAGCATGCCAACCACTTAGAATACAAGGAAAGTAAGGCATGGAAACCTTAGAATACCACTTAGAATATAAGAAAAGTAAAGGCTCCATCTACAAGGAGCTCACAGTCTAACAGAATTAGACAGACTGAGGGAATGCAACACATTCGTGTACGTGGCTACCACTACGGGTACCATGCAGGAAATAGCAGGAGGCCAGAAAGGCTTTATAGAGAAGGACAATGGTGCTGAGTTGTAAGGGTGAGTGTGAGCACAGGGGCTAGGTCGGGGAGGGCTCTGCAAATGTGCTGCTGTGGAGCGCAGCAAATGTAGGGAAATGGGCTAGAATGGAGCATCGGTCACCTGGTGCAGGTGAGGGTTACAGAGATGAGGTTAGACCAGTAGACTGGAACCATCTCATGAAGAGCCCAAGGGGCAGAGAGGAGGAGGACATAACAAGGACTATGGAATTTTTGCTGGATGCGAAAGGAGACTAACAGGATGGCAATAAAGTCATTCTGGCTGTCGGAGAAGAGCAGACTAAACTGTTGTGAGCCAGGGGGGAAGAGAGGCTGTTAGGAGATTATTTAATGGGCCAAGTTGCAGGTAGTAGTGATGGGAACGCAGAGGAAAGACTCTATGGAATGACCAGGTAACTGACTGCAGCCACCCTCCTGGATATTTGGCTATAGATAAGGAGAAGGAGGGATATTCCTAAAACAGGTGGAAACTGGAAAAAAAATCCACAAATGGAATCTCTCCTTTGTAGAAGGAGGAACAAGAATACATGCATCTAACTTATAACTCAGATGATTACAAGGCAAATCCTTGTTTAAATATACACTAAAAGTCCTCATGTAGTATTTGTCCACTTCTTGCTTTGAGTTATGCAAGATGTGCTTTTGAACCACTGCCAGCATCAGACACTTCCTAACTTTCTAACTCACTTGACATGCTTGATAGTGAGTGGATCTTGAGTCCACCTGAGTTTGCCTCAATATCTGGGTCTTCAGGTCTCTGTATACTTTGAAAGAGTAACAAAGATAGTGCTATCATTTGAATTTGTCCCCAAAATGGTGACTAGCCAGATCTAGGTTTCTTAGCTCTGATCTTTAAGTATATGCTCTTCAGCATTCTAATGGAAAAGGAGCAATCCATTCTGTTCTTAGCTGCTTCCTCTCTAAAATCCTGTAAGACCAAGAGATGCTAAACAGTGGGAACAGGTAAAGATTTTCATCTTCTTTAATGGATAACTTGAGATGTTAATCAAGCAGTCACTAGGATGCACCACTCTGTCAGGTGTTAAAACTGTTTTCCTATTGTAAAATGTTGATCCTCTTGGAAAGGAACTGTGAAGGTGACGGATTATCAGTGCAGCCCACAGACTGTCTGAAAACAACCATAACTACTGGGCTCTGTCACAGAGATCCTGATGGTCACCAGGCTTTTGCAGCATCCACTCTGGCCTCCTGTTCTGAAGTGGGAATAGAATTGCCTACTGCCAGAGGGGTTGCAGACTCCTAGCTGCTTTTTCTCCTCCCTGTTCCATTGTTTCCTCCATACCAGTTCACACAAATCTGACCCAGGCCTCCTAATAGCTTGAAATAGCATTAAAAGAGCCCTCCAGAAGCAGGTTACAGGAGGGGCCAGCTACCATCATGGTCATTTGAGACTGTGGCAGGATCCTAGGTAGTTAAGGTATGTGAGTCAAGAGGCCAGGGGCAAGGTGGCTTTGCAACATCAGCATGGCTGGAGAGGCAGAGAAAGAGGCTGGAGATGACAAAAGATGAGCCTAGGATGTTTACAAATTATTTGCATTAATTCACATATTTATTCAATCATTCATTCAATACATGTTTATTGGGAACCCCTGTACCATCCAGCACTGGCAAATCACTGAGAATACAGTCCTGAACAAGGCAGACTTAATCTTATTAAGGGAGGAGATCACCTCTCATATTGTCTTATGCCCAATTTCTGCCTCCAAAGAAAGAAGTAAAAACTAAAAGGCAAAAATGAAATCCACAAGCAGAGAGCCCAGTGCCACACCCTGGGTCTGGCAGTTAAAGATTGACCCCTGACCTAATCAGTTACATTATCTATAGATTTCAGACATTGTATAGAAAAGCACTGTGAAAATCCCTGTCCTGTTCTGTTCCATTCTAATTACCGGAGCATGCAGCCCCCAGTCACGTACCCCCTGCTTGCTCACATCCATCATGACCCTCTCACACGGATCCCCTCAAAGTTGTGAGCCCTTAAAAGGGACAAGAATTGCTCACTCGGGGAGCCCAGTTGTTGGAGACGTGAGTCTTGCTGAAGCTCCCGGCCGAATAAAGCTTTTCCTTCTTTAACTCAGTGTCTGAGGGGTTTTGTCTGCGGCTTGTCCTGCTACATTATAATACCTGTCAAGGAGCACTTGGAAAGTGAGAATAAATCATTGCAAGCACATTACTCAGTCTCGGTGAGTCAGGGAAGGTTGCACAGAGGAGAAATCTAAACCTTGAAGGCTGAATGCGAAGGCCTGGTGAGGGTGAGGGGTGGGCTGGGAGAGGCCCACCAGGGCACATGCAGAGGGGTGGGGGAGCAAACTATGCCTGTGTGTCAAGGGCAAGGAGACCAGCCACAGCATCTGACCCTTCTGAAGATGACTTCAAATCCCTAAATATTGGGTTAACTATATGAAATTGTCATTTTTCTAGGTCAAAAATGGTGAAATATCAGCAATTTCACATGGTTCAATCGAACACTTCTCTGGATGATACCCCTTAACAACGTCCCCTTCTAAATTAGTTTCTTTCCAGAAAAAAAAAATGCAATGGCATTGGGAAGCATAAGGGAACAAGTATCAGCTTCAATAGGGTGATGATGGGGTAGTGATGGGTGATAATCAAGTACATGCAGAGGCCACATGGAAGAACGCCATGAACCATGGTAAGACATTTAGGCTTTATCCTTAGGACATCGGGCAGCCTTGTGCAATGACCAGATTGGTATTTTAAGTTGCTTATTCAAAACCACCTGGAGAAGGTGGTAAGAGGGCAACAGTGGAACAGCAAAGCAGGAAAAGTTGCTATTATGATCAGAAGAGGGGTCCACACTGTCAGTGTGATAAAAGTAGGCAGGCTTGTGAGATACTAAAGAGGCAAGACTGACAAGACTGGGAACTGAGTGAGAAAGGAGGTGGGGGAGCCAGCATGAGCCCATGGTGCCTGCCCACCCAGGCAGCCAGGTGGGTGGTGGGCCGTGCATTGGGCTGGATGAACACGAGGAGGAGCTGACATGGAGGGAGAGAGGATGAGTTCCAAGCATGACTGTTGTAATTATGTATATAGATTTTCATCTACAATTCCTGGCTCGTAACTCCCACACCCAGTGTTATTTCTGCCCTAGGCAGGTCATAAAAACTAAAAATATACCCTAATCTCCCCCTGCCTTTCTGTCTTGGAACTGACCATAAAGAAATTCTCAGCTTTTATACCGGTACCCTGATGTTTTTGTTACTGTAGCCTTACAGTTTAGCCCGAAGTTGGGTAACGTGTTGCCTCCAGCTTTGTTCTTTTTGCTCAGGATTGTTTTGGATATTCAGGCTCTTTTACGGTTGCATCAGCCTTGGGAAAGAATATATGCCCACATCCTCAAAAGCAATTGCAACAAAAACACAAATTGACAAGTGGGACCTAATCAAACTAAAGAGTTTCTGCACAGAAAAAGAAACTATCAACAGAGTAAACAGACAACCTACAGAATGAGAGAAAATATTCCCAAACTATGCATCTAACAAAGGTCTAATATCCAGAATCTATAAGGAACTTAAACAATTTGACAAAGAAAAAACAAATAACTCTATTAAAAAGTGGGCAAAAGATATGAACAGGTACTTCTCAAAAGAAGACGTACAAGCAGCCAACAGAAATACAAAAAAAGTTTAACATCATTAATCATCAGAGAAATGTAAATCAAAACCATAATGAGATACCATCTCACATTAGTCAGAATGGCTATTATTAAAAAGCCAAAAAACAACAGATGCTGGAGAGGTTGTGAAGAAAAGGGAACACTTATACATTGTTGGTGGTAATGTAAATTAGTTCAGTCACTGTAGAAGCAGTTCGCAGATTTCTCAAAGAACTTAAAACAGAACTGCCATTCAACCCAGCAATCCCATTACTGGGTATATATCCAAAACAGAATAAACCATTCTACCAAAAAGACACATGCACTCATATGTTCATCACAGCACTATTCACAATAGCAAAGACATGGAATCAACCTAGATGCCCATCAATGGTGAAATGGATAAAGAAAACATGGTACATTTATACCACGGAGTACTATGCAGTCATATAAAGAATAAAATCATGTCCTTTGCAGAAACATGGATGCAGCTGGAGGCCATTATTCTAAGCAAATTAATGCAGGAACAATAAACCAAACACTGCATGTTCTCACTTGTAAGTGGGAGCTAAACACTGGGTACTCATGGATATAAAGATGGGAAAAATAGATACTGGAGACTGACAGAGGAGGAAGGGAAGCAAGGATTGAAAACTAATTCCAGGGTACTATGCTCACTACTTGAGTGACAGGATCAATCATACTCCAAACCTCAGCATCACACGATACATCCATATAACAAACCTATACATGTACCCCCTGAATCTAAAATAAAAGTTGAACTTATAAAAAAGAAAGAGGGAAAGAAATTCTCTGACCTACCTTGTCTGACTGTAGGTCATAGACCCTCATTTAAGGAGTCCTACCCCATACCTGAAGGAAGAAACGCTGCATAGAGAAGCTGGGGAATCTGAACACACAGGCCCTGTCGGGTTTTCCCACTCAGTCTATTTGTGGTAGGTCACAGTTTCTGTCCAATCACATTGCTACATGGTTGTCCATACTTCAATCACGCCTATCCAGTGATGTCCCCACAAAAGGCCCAAGAGGAGGGGGTACAGAGAGCTTCCGGATAGCTGAATATGTGGAGGTTCCTTGAAGATGGTGTGCCCAAGGAGGGCATGAAAGCTTGGTGCCCCTTTCCCATACCTCAGCCTATGCGTCTCTTCATCTATATCCTATGTAATCTCCTTTATAATAAACCAGTAAATATAAGTGTTTCTCTGAATTTCATGAACCAGTCTAACAAATTAATCAAACCCAAGGAGGGGGTCATGGGAATCCCAATTTCTAGTTGGTTGGTCAGAAGCCCAGGCAAAACAACCTAGGTTTGCCATTGGCATTGTAAGTGGGGCAGTCTTGTGGGACTGAGCCCTCAACCTGTGGCATCTGATGCTGTCTCCAGGTAGCTGGTGTCAGAAATGAGTTAGAGGACACCCAGCTGGTATCTGCAGCAGAACTGATTGTTTACTTTTTGGTGGGGAGAAACCCCTATGTATTTCATCACAGAAGCCTTCTGTGTTGATTATTGCATTGTGTGAGAACAGAGGAAAAGCAGTTTGTGTTTTTCCACTCATAAGTGTCCAATCGGTTCTAATGATATAAAGAAGGAGGTGGCCGGGCGCGATGGTGCACACCTGTAATCCCAGCACTTCGGGAGGCCAAGGCGGGTGGATCACTGGAGGTCAGGAGTTTGCGACCAGCCTGACTAACATGGTGAAACCCCATCTCCACTAAATATTAAAAAATGAGCCGGGCATGGTGGCACTGCCTGTAATCCAAGCTACTTGGGAGGCTGAGACAGGAGAATTGCTAGTACCTGGGAGGCAGAGGTTGTAGTGAGCTAAGATAGCGCCATTGCACTCCAGCATGGGCAATGAGCGAAACTTCATCTCAAAATAAATAAATAAATAAGAAGAAGGTAAAGGAAACTAATGCGTGCCTACTACCAACCACGTGAATGCTTTACATATGGTATTTAAATTCGCACACCAGCTGGGGAGTAGGTAGTCTTCCTCCAGTTACATAGCCAAAAAAACAAAACAAAACAAAACAAACAAACAAAACTGAAGGTGAGTGCTTACCTAAGGTCAGGCAGTTTTTATGTGGGAGAGCTGCAATTGAAATGGGTGTCTCTTTACCAATACCCATGTGCTTATGGCTACAACTTGCTGCCCAATAACCTAATGTAACTTATGGTGTGTGCTGTGCTGATGGCTAAAACAATGGCAGTTGCAGTTGAGATCAAGAAGGATGTGCCAGAAATCTGCCCCGAACACATGGGAGAGGAGGAAGGCCAGACTCAGAGCGGAGCACCTGACCCAGGGGCAAGCTCTCCTCATCCCGCTCACCTCTGCTGACCACCTGTGTCATAGATTCTTCCCAAGTCTAGGAGCATGGGAAGCAGGGAAAGATCAATCAGGAGGTTATAGGACTGCTTTCCAAGGATGAGAATAAATCCTGTAGTGCCTTGCTTACCCTGAAGAGTAGGGCTCTGCAAGGCAGGCCTTCTCAACATCTCTTAAGGGAAAAGCAGCATTTTAGCTCACGACAGTGTCCTAGCAGACAAAGGCTTAAGGCATAGCCTATCTGAAGAGTTACTTAACAAATTCCCAAATAGTAGCAAAATGGTCTCCATAAAACTAGATGACTTCCAGGGAAGAAAGCGCATATTCCACTCTAGTACTTGTTGCCTTAATTAGGAACAGATTCTGATGACTGGGATTTATTTTCCTAAGCACACATCCACAAAAGCCAGAAACATCTTGTCATGCTGAAGCATCCCTGACATTTCTCAAAGATGAATTCCTAATTGGGTTTTAAAAAAAGCAACCAGAAATTTTCATGCTGGTTTTGATGCAGAATTCAAAACAGAACCTAAGACGTGCATTTCTATATTATTCCAAACCATGTATAAACTGCCTTAAAATCCTTAAGACCCCCTTCAAATACTAAAGTTTAAAAAAGGGAAAAACAGATTAAGGAATGAATTCTGAATTTAATATAGTAAAGAAGATTCTTCTCTTTCTTATGGAACATGAAAACTGTACTGTGATCTCCCCAAGACACTTTTAAACATCTTCATCTACTTACTTTTTAAAAGACAAGATGAGGGCTGGCACCTGCTCTTTCACTTATGGGGTTCAAAAGGCTTTTTTGTGTCTTTCTTTGCTAATGTATTAGAGAAATTGACCAGCCTTTTTCATGGATTTAACTAAATTCTGTCATAATAAAGAATCTAGATGTGCCACGGAGTCTGAAATACAGAAATTATTATCCTTACCTGCACAGTTTATTCTTCAGTGTTTCCATGTATTTCATAGTATTTTCCTTCACACTTGTTTCTGGGGGAAAAAAAGGAAATCCAAAGTGAATGCAACTGCAGTCACAATTGAATAAAAACCATTCAACTAAAAGCTCAAAACCAAAGGATTGAGGTCAAGCCACTGGTAATCATAATATTCTATGTTTGGAAAACACTCAAATCCACTGGAGTGGCTGCCTGAAGTCATGAGTTGGGGAGGATTCTGGGGCTCTGAGTGTCTCTGCAGGAGAAAGTCAGAGGCTGGAGCAACAGCGCTGAGCCGGCCTTGCTGTAGTCTTTCAAAAGCAGCTCACTGATAGTCTATCACTGGATGACATGTGCTCTATCTCTTACCTTTCCCAGCTGATAGCCATTGGCTCGGCTGTCCAATACAGGGAAAGAGAACCTGACAGTGTAATGATTCCCATCCTACAGATGAACCAAAAGAGCCTCACTAGGGGTAGAGGAAGATTGTGGACCCTTTCACTGAGAAATAAACATAAACATGGGATTCTGCCAGTAACTAGAAATCAATTGCTCAACCTCCAATGAGTGATGAGATCAGCTACTCTTTGAGATAAACTCAGTGCTTCCTAATTACCAAATGTTGAAGGAATGAATGATTGCTATGGTTCAGCAGATCAAAGAGGCACTTTACAGATAAAAGAGATTTGATATACTTTGAACAAGTTCTTCCCTTTTGCTCATACGAGGAATGAAGGTGCCTTCCTCTCAAGATGATAACTAACAGACGTGCACACCAAGTGCCTGGAAGAACACCTGCAGCCAAGGGGTTTCTAGCAAATGGTGGCTGAAATTATCAATGGTGCTGCCATGTCTATTATTAGTATTATTATTGTTATTGTGGGTTTTATCATTGTTTTTATTCCAACTTTTATTCTGAAGGGTTATTTATGCTGAAGGGCTCATGTACTCTAAAGTTGGGGAATGTGGAAACACAGAAGCAAGGCTGTCCAGATTCATGCTACTGGAGTGTCTGGGGATTCTTGGACTTCTATTTCAGTCAACGCGTATGTGTAAGGTGAGGGACTGTGGAACTGGAAAAAGTACCCTGCCATTCCTCATAAAGAAACTAAATATTTAGATGGAAATTAAAACAATTAAACATTCTGGTTCATTAGTCGATAAAAGGTAAAAAGAGACATTTACACAATGAAAACAACTGTTTAAGTTGGTATCTTTTTTTATTGACTTACGCTGGTCTAACACACAAACTTAGTTGTGTTAGCTGGAACAATTGTTGCAAGTTCCGAATGCCCGAACCAGAAATGCCCTCTCTGTTTCATATCCCATACATATTTATGTGCCACGCACTGTTCTAGGCATGTGACATAGCTCAGTGGACAGAAGAGGTAAAGATTCCTGCTTCTGTAGTGCTTCCATTCTGGCAGCAAGGGATGCTAAAGAATAAACATAAAAATTCCATAGAACATTAGAAGGTGGTAATGACAATAAGGATTTAAGGGAAAAAAAAAGGCAGCAAGCAAAAAGGGGCTGTAGAGTGGTCAGGGAAGGCATCACTGGGGAAATGACACTGCATAAAAGTTTGCAGAGGGAGGGAACAGGAAGTCAACAGGCATCTTGCGAATGGAGTAGGCAGTCTGAAGGCCCCAGGGCAGGAGCACATCTGTGTGCTCTAGCAAGTGTGGCCAGAGCCAAATGTTCCATGGGAGAAAAGATGAAGGCAGAGAAACAACCCAGGTCCAATCATGTGGGCCACTGTGGTAGACTATAGTCTCAAAATGGCCACAGCAATATTTCTGGTACCACATACTCTTCCAGAACCTTGCCGCTCCCTATCAAGAGGTAAAATCTATTTCCCTCTTCTTGAATGTGGACAGGCTGTGACTGCTCCAACCCACTGAGTATGACGGAAGGGATTCTATAACTCTTCTGAGGCTACAGTCCAGTTTCTGCGTGGTTCTCTGTCCTGGGAACCCAGCCACCATTTTGTGAGGAAGCCCAAGCCACATGGAGAGGCCCTGGGTAGGTGTTTAAGCTGAAAACCTGGGTGATAGTCTTAGACTACATCCAGCAGCAACCTCCAGATACCTGAGTGAATGAGCTTTCAGGTGGTTAGTGCCTTTGAGTCTGAGGGACCCAGACATCTCATGATGGAGACAAGTCCCCCCACTATACCCTGTCTGAATTCCTGACTCACAGAATTTTGCACATAATTCATGGTGATGTTAAGTCATTAAGTTTGGGGATGTTTTGTCGCACAGCTGTAGTAACTGGAAAGCCACTATCAGGATTTTGAGTGTTCTGAGTGGAATGGAAAAACACTGTAGAAGAAAAAAATGAGATTGACCTACAGCAACTATGTTAAGAATACACCATAAGGGAGGATGAGGTGGAAGCAGAAAGACACGGAGGAGGTTAGTGCAATCATCCAGGAAAAGATGATGGCGATGTGGAGGAGGAAAAGTAGAATATTTTTTCTCACCCATCACCAGGGTCATGGCTGACACCCCTGTAACAAAAGACAGGTTAACAAGAGAAAGGCATGACAAATTTATGTGACCAAAGTTATATGTGATATGGGAGCCTTCAGAGATGAAGACCCGAAGACCCAGAGAAAACTATTTTTGTGCTTAGGTTCAATGAAGCATATCAAAAATGGACAGCTGTGTAGAAATGTGATTGGACAAAAACATATGATCTAATGGTGATAAACTGGAGCTCAGCATGGCTGTTTGTTCAGAATCTCCTTGGCCTCTGTGTAGCATTCCTTCCCTCCACGTTGGGGGGCAGGGCAACTGTCACATAAGGGTCTTAGGCTCACCTTTCAGGGAAGGTAAGCAAAAGAGTCCTTTAAGATCAGCTCACAGAGAAAGACAGCAGATGGTCAGAGTGACCTTTCTGCTTCTGCTGTTTTCTCAGTTTCCAAGGTGCTGTACTTCGTAGTATCATGTTCTATGTCCCAGTAGGGACTTAAACTAGTGCATTAGCAGGAGTTAGTGATAAGTGCGCAGATTTTAGATATATCTTAAAGGTAGAGACAATAGCTTTCCTGGTGGGTCAAATGTCAGGTGTAAGAAAAAGAAAAGTTGGCTGGGTGCAGTAGCTCACACCTGTAATCCCAGCACTTTGGGAGGCTGAGGCAGGCGGATCACCTGAGGTCTGGAGTTCAAGACCAGCCTGGCCAACATGGTGAAACCCCATCTCTACTAAAAATAGAAAAATTGGCTGGGCGTGGTGGTGGGTGCCTGTAATCCCAGCTACTCGGGAGGCTGGGACAGGAGAATCCCTTGAACGTGGGAGGCGGAGGTTGCAGCGAGCGGAGATCGTGCCACTGCACTCCAGCCTGGGCAACAAAGAGCAAAACTCTGTTTCCAGAAAAAAAATAAATAGTCAAGAATGACTACAGATTTTTACCCTAAGCCACCAGAAAAAAAAAAAACAGAAATTGCCATCAACTGAGATGGGAAGAATGAGAAGTGAAACAGGTTTGGGGAGACAAGAATTTGGCTTTGGATTTGTTAAATTTGAGAAGTTTTTAGACATTCAGTGGAGATGTCAAGTGTGAGGTTGGATATCGGAGTCTGGAGTTTGGGGAAGTTCTGGAACAGAGACATTTGGGATTGGCATTTGAAGCAATGAGACTGGACAGTATCACTAAGGAAGTGGGAGTAACTTAAGAAGCCCTTGCTGATCATATGCAACACACCATTTATATTGTGACAGCACCTTCTATCTGATGGACAAAAATGGACACACCCCCTGAGGAAAAGAAAGCCATATTCTTACGTTTAAAAATAATATAGATGTCTATTAAGCTAATCACTTTGTTAAGAAACTGAATGCTAAGTATTTGCCTCACCTCAGTGTCTGAAGCACCAGTTGGTGACACGCTGGACCTGCACAAGAACTTCCAGGCAAAGCCATGGGCTTTTCCACTTGCCTGGAGGCTGCCATCTAAGGAGAATGCTATGTTGAACTATTACTTTCATTAGACCCAACCTATCTCCCAGCCAGACAGCCTAAAAGTACCTCACACGTATTCACTAAGTTGACTCACAACCTTCAAGACAGGCCAAGACTGTAGACAGGGAGTTTAGATTTTAAACTTCCTAATCAATACAGCCACAGACACACTGACTGAGAATAGAGCTCAACTTTTCCTCTCTTCTTACTCCCCTCCTCTTCCTTTCTTCCCTACCATTTTAGGTCCAGTACAGCAGGGACCTACAAGAATGGCAATAGTAGTAAGGCGAGGTTCCAAGAAGCAAAGAGGGCACTCAAAGAAATGCTGAATACAAAAGGAAATGCTACGAAACAAACAAGACCAGAGGACTGCAGGCCTCCTGATTAGGAAGAAGCAGGAACACATTCACTGCTTCTATTTATTAAGGGAATCTGATATTCAGGCTCAGGCCATGATAACAGAGTGGAATTCATACAATTAGTTTGATGAATCCAATGAAACAAAAACTTGGATTAACAGATTGATAATTAAATGCCATAAATCAGTGAAAACAGTAGAGTGCATGAAACACACATCACGCTACAGGAGTTCAACTGGGTCCTCCTTCATGCAAGACCCTATACTTGGCACTAATTAAATAGAAAAAGGACATGGCTTCCAGGGACACAGAGATAGCTGTGGGACCAGCCTCTTTAACACTGATTTCTCACTGGAGTGCACAGCAACATTTTCCATAAATATTCATCATAACCAATAATCCAAAAATATCCCTATGAGTCTGATGGGAAAAACAATAACCAAGCTACCCAGCAACAGCTTTTTCAGTGTAAACACGGAAGTTGGAAGGTAGAAGAATGTCAACACAGAAGGTAGGAGAATGTTAAGTGGGAGGAAGTCCAACAAGGTTTCAATGAATTGTATCCCTTGCATAAGGGGACAGCAGTATTTGACATGAAAATAGCACTGGAAATGAGTAACACCCAGGCTGACTTGCTATCAGATTGAATGGACCAGTGATTTGAAGGAACTCCAGCCCCACCACCCTCAATTAATAAGGAAGGCATCCTCAGACGGGATCAGTACGATACGATCTCACCTTTGAAAATGGAAGCCAAAGGGACCTCCCCAGTTTAGCATTAATGGCAAAGTTTGTCAAACATTAGCCACGTTATTGGAATTTTCTAAATTAACATTAAGTACCAAGTGAGACCTGGCCTACATTTATGAAAATAAGTCATCAGATTTCAAAGATCAATATTCAAGAATCAATTTAGATAAAATTAACTCCCACTTAGTAAAATCTTTCAGAAGGGAGATGTGAAAGACAAAAGAGAAATTTTAGAACTCTGAGAAATTTTCAAGTATCTAAGGTATTATGCTGTCTTCGAGTGAATGAAAGAACCTTTGTTCGGATAATTAAATCATGCATGAGGGTGAAGAGGTAACATAATCCTGAAAAGACCCAGGAAAGTCAGCAACACAGGAAAACGGACTTGCAGCTGGAATGTCTTGGCAGGTAGGATGGCATAAGATTGTGTAAGTCCTTGAAACATAGTAGATTCTTTCCATGAAGTCTTACTTGAGTGAAATTTCACACTGAAGGGCAAAATGGAAATATCAACCATGAACCCCTAAAACCTAGAGAGTTTTGTCTGCTCATACGCAAATGATATTGACTGTCACATTGGAGACCCAGCGTGTGGACACACGTGATACCAATTTAGCTACCATTTTACTGAGCGCTTTCTTTTGCAAGACCTGTTTTAAACACCTTATTCTAAACATGAACTAAATAATAGTATCAATGAAGCAACTCTATCATTATCACCATTTTACAGTTGGTTAAATGGAGCAGCAGTAAGGTTCAAAGTCACACTGCCAGTAAGGGATAGTTCCAGAACTCATTGTTACAAAACACATGACTTCAACTTTATACAACATGAGAGCAGTTAGTGCACACTGAATGAATGCATGTGAAATCTCAGCACCAACAAAATGAAGCAGGTGTTCAAAGACAGTAAATTCAGGAGAGGCCAAAGGCTGTGCTGTAAAAAGTCAGAGGTATAAAGAGTACTGACCATTGCAAAGACCAGCCATCAATAAATGAAAATCTCATTGTTTGTAAAATGTAGGGAAGAACACTACTAGCATACCAGCATAAAATAAATCAACATTGTGTAAAATAAGTTTATATATATATATATATGAACATATATATATATATGAACATATATATATGAACATATATATATATGAACATATATATATGAACATATATATATATGAACATATATATATATGAACATATATATATGAACATATATATATATATATATGAACATATATATATATATATATATATGAACATATATATATGAGAGAGCACAGGCCAAGATGATTTCAAAGTAGGTTGCAATGAGAAAATGATTAACAACTTTCTAAAGCATATATCTATATTGGCTCATTCTCCCCAGTGAGAGGTTAATTGTGTGATTTTACTAAAAGGTTTTGATTTGCATGTATAAATTTATTTATTTGCAGCATTTCAAATATAGCATTCTGCTATCACCTATCTGTGGTAGTTCTAGTTTAGCTAGAACTCTCAAGAGAGGATTTCTGAGTTCAACAGAGTTCAGTCCTTCCCAGGCTTTTGACTACTCAATATAAATTCTCTAGATCCAGAGCCAAATAAATGCATCACTACCAAATTAGCAAGGGATTCATTTCTCATTGTCAGGGCATCGTTCAGTATGTTGTTAATTCTCTGTCTCTTTTTCTCTGATGTTGATAAGACGTTTACAGAGAGAAGGAAAATTAACAGATATGAGTCCTACTGATTTAATAAGTGGTAACAGGGAAAGGGTTTCTCTTTGGAGTTATACCTGACTGTCATTCATAAATTCATCTAATGTTTTTTCTTTTTCTTTCTTTTCTTTTTTTTTTTTTTTGAGACATTGAGACAAGGTCTTGCTCTGTCACTCAGGCTAAAGTGCAGTGGCGTGATCATAGCTCACTGCAGCCTTGAACTCCTGGGCTCAAATGATCGTCCCACCTCAATCTCTTGAACAGCTGAGACTTGAATAGCTGAGTCAGTTGTGAGCCACTGTGCCCAGCTAATTTTTTTTTAATTTTTTTGTAGAGATGAGGGTTCGCTTTGTTGCCCAGGCTGGTCTCGAACTCCTGGCCTCAAGCAGTCCTCTCACTTCCACTTCTCAAAGTACTGAGATTACAGGTGTGAGCCACCACACCCTGCCTCTAATGTTCCTTAAATGCCTAACACATGCCAGATTCCATGTTAGGCACTGGGGCCACAGAGGTGACTATCATGCTGCCTGTCGGCTTAAGAAAATCAGGCTTGGTAACAGAAAGAGTCACATCAATAGATGACTAATAAAAGCAACAAGTTAGATTCAATGATAAAAGCAGCAGTCATTCTCAGAGCGTCATGGAGGGAGATTTGGCCCAGCTTGAGGGGGTTTAAACATGACTCCCTGAGGAAGTGACTGAGTTAGAGATCTTAAAGGATTTTCCATGCTAGCTGATGCAGGAGGAGGCATGGATAATCCAAAACAGCAGTTGCACATAAAATAAGATTTGTGTTTTAGAATAGCAGGCATTTCATGTCATATCATTTTACCTTCCCAATTATTTCCAAATCATTTCCCTCCAAGCTTACATTATGATTACTAGATGTACTACATGATCCCACACCAAAGGAAGACAGAGTAGCTACAGGAAATCAGCCTGTCCAAAAGCACAGGCTCTGAGCTTCCATCACTGCCCTAATAGCCACATTTGAACGTGGAGGTAAGATTAACTCATTCTTCCAGCTTTTCACCTTTGAGTAACGCGAGTGAGAATGCTGAGTTATAGTAAGTAACTTCATGCTGGCAGAGGTACTCAAAGGACAGAGAGTGAGAAAGTGTTTTCAGAACTGGGACATCATCCTGTGACTCAGTTGTCCACAAAAAAAGTAAAATCAATTATTCTGAACTATGTTGATGCCTCCACTTCCACTGTTTTGTCCTGTGGGGTGGTGTGTGGCTGTTGCTTCCCAGTGAGTCACCACCCTCAGAGAGTTCTGCCCCGTTGCCCTTGAACCCTGAAGCACATCTCAAAGACTTGTCTGTCTTGATACTTATGTGGGTAGACACAGCTCCTTGCTTAGACAGGAAGAGAGAGTGGGCAGCAAGAAGGAAAGGAGAAATGAGTAAGGGAGCTCCACCAGGTTTAACAATGTTTGCTATGTGGCGAGTGCTTATAGTAGATAAAGCCCAGGTACCGATTTTACCTGCTGTGTCTGTCACTAGTTAACTGGGTATCATCTAATATGGTAATTCTCACTTTCCCAGTTCAGACCTGCTCCTACATGCAATCTCCTGACACCCTTGAAGCACACAGTCTAATAAATCCACACAAGTTAATGACAAAAGAAAAACCAAATGCTTGCGGTATGGAAAGCAGGTCAGTAAAAAGCTAACACTATCAGTTCCAAGCAGGTTCACTTCATAGTCTCCCACTCAAGTGCCCTTGTCAAATGCTTTTTCTAAATGGAAAGACAGGCTAACTTTTCTCAGCAATCCCGGCTGACAGCAGCAGGCATATTTGGGTTTGCTTTCTTGCTTTCTGGCGCATATAACTGAAA
Source organism: Pongo abelii (assembly GCF_028885655.2). Classification (NCBI taxonomy): domain Eukaryota; kingdom Metazoa; phylum Chordata; class Mammalia; order Primates; family Hominidae; genus Pongo; species Pongo abelii. The sequence goes on from NC_071985.2 coordinate 17,360,001, forward strand.
GAGCTGTGACCTGGAGATTAATTTACAGTATTTCTAAAATTGCTTAGAATGCCTATTTACTGCCTTACCTAGTAGTGCGCAACTGAGAATATGCAGTCTCATTCTTTGATTCTTTCTCCTGTTATTTCCCTGAAATATGGGCATAACACACACACACACACACACACACACACACACACAGAATTTTTTTTCATTCTTTTTTATAGACAGAAGAAGGAAGAAAATTTGGGACTTTGTTTTAAAAGTGGAATACTATCTTCTTAAACAACTTGGGTTTAAAACAAGCCCCAATCCACACTTGATCTTCTTAAGCTAGGAAAAGTGAGCTCACACTGAGTGCTGGCAGGATGCTTCATGTGCGTCATTATTTTGTTTAATTCTCACAATAACTCTCTAAATCCCTTTTGAGGATAAAGAGACTGGGGCTGGGAGAAGTTATTTCAAGGAGTAAATAAAAAATTCAGACCCACTTGGGTTTTATGCCAAAGGCTTTGTTTTTACAAATATACAATATTGTTGCCCAGTTGTGATGAAACATAATTTATGAATTTCACTGAGGGAATTTCGCAAAAGGGAAGAATTTACTTTTCTCTCTAAAGCAGAGGCTTTTCATATGCAACTGTTAAAAGACACACAAGCTTGTGGGTCTGATGGTTGGTCTGAGCTGTTGCTATTGGGAGAGATGCTGGGACACAGCAGGAAGACGTAGTTTGTGCTCAGTGGCCAAGGATGGCACCCCCGTAAGGCAGCCAGATCCGGTCTACGCAGTGTTTTCCAGGCTGGAGGTGCCCTCCTCAACTGTCTTACAAAGTTCCTAAGCAGCCAGCCCAAATACTGCCTGCTCCTTACGCCAAATGGATTTGGCAGGAAAAAGGCCAATTTGGTTACGCAGAGGCACAAAGTGAGGTCAGAACAACTTCCCATTTGACGAAAGCCTTTCATTGGCTATAAAGTTCCATTCATCACTCCAGGCCTTACTCCCATCTCAAAACACACACATGCTGTCCGCATCCAGGCACTGGCCCTCACCCCCACGTGGCCTCACTACGCCTGACTGGGCACCTTTTGCTTATAAACATAGTCTCATTAGAGGCCAAAGATGCTAAGACAACGTGCCCCGGCTAGTAAGACACACACAGAGGTCTCCTCTCCTTTAACATGCAGGTGATAGATACATGGGTGATGAACAAGTATGTGTAAACAATTAACACAGGAAGGCCAGGCACAGTGGCTCACGCCTGTAATCCCAGCACTTTGTGAGGCCGAGGCGGGTGGATCACGAGGTCAGAAGATTGAGACCATCTTGGCTAACATGGTGAAACCCCGTCTCTACTAAAAATACAAAAATTAGCTGGGCGTGGTGGCACGCACCTGTAATACCAGCTACTCAGAAGGCTGAGGCAGGAGAATCGCTTGAACCCGGGAGGCAGAGGTTGCAGTGAGCAGAGATCGCGCCACTGCACTCCAGCCTGGGTGACAGAGTTGAGACTCCGTCTCAAAAAAAAAAAAAAAAAAAAAAAAATTAACACAGGAAAAATACAAATGATTGAATATCTGCTTCAATCTAGAATAGCCCTTGGACCTACCCAAGAGGGGCCCCTGCCCTGGGCATCACGATAGAGAACCCTTACTTCCAGATTCCTCCAGAATGCCCCTCTGCATGGTGAGGCAGTCACATGGCCGAAAGATTTGCCCCTTCAGTTCTGGTCTGTGTTCTTGGTACCCAGAACACAGGAATTTCCTGCCCAAATGTCCCTGGAAGCACTTCTTTTTTTTTTTTAATTATACTTTAAGTTCTGGGGTACATGTGCAGAACATGCAGTTTTGTTACATAGATATACACGTGCCATGGTGTTTTGCTGCACCCATCAACCCGTCACCTACATTAGATATTTCTCAAAAGCTATCCCTTCCCTAGCCCCCCACCACCCGACAGGCCCCAGTGTGTGATGTTCCCCTCCCTATGTCTATGTGTTCCCATTATTCAACGCCCACTTATGAGTGAGAACATGTGGTGTTTGGTTTTCTGTTCTTGTGATAGTTTGCAGAGAATGGTGGTTTCGAGCTTCATCCATCTCCCTACAAAGGACATGAACTCATCATTTTTTATGGCTGCATAGTATTCCATGGTATATATGTGCCACATTTTCTTTATCCAGTCTATTATTAATGGACATTTGGGTTGGTTCCAAGTCTTTGCTATTGTGAATAGTGCCACAATAAACATACACGTGCATGTGTATTTATAGTAGAATAATTATAGTAGAATGATCCTTTGGGTATATACCCAGTAATGGGATTGCTGGGTCAAATGGTATTTCTAGTTCTAGATCCTTGAGGAATCGCCACACTGTCTTCCACAATGGTTTAATTAATTTACACTCCCACCAACAGTGTAAAAGCGTCCCTATTTCTCCACACCCTCTCCAGCATCTGTTGTTTCCTGACTTTTTAATGATCGCAATTCTAACTGGCATGAGATGGTATCTCAGTGTGGTTTTGATTTGCATTTTTCTAATGACCAGTGATGATGAGCATTTTTTTATATGTCTGTTGGTTGCATAAATGTCTTCTTTTGATAAGTGTCTGTTCATATCCTTTGCCCACTTTTTGATGGGGTTATTTGTTTTTTTACTGGTAAATTTGTTTAAGTTCTTTGTAGATTCTGAATATTAGCCTTTTGTCAGATGGATAGATTGCAAAAATTTTCCTCCATTCTGTAGGTTGCCTGTTCATGCTGATGATAGTTTCTTTTGCTGTGCAGAAGCTCTTTAGTTTAATTAGATCCCATTTGTCAATTTTGGCTTTCATTGCCATTGCTTTTGGTGTTTTAGACATGAAGTTTTTTCCCATGCCTATGTCCTGAATGGTATTGCCCAAGTTTTCTTCTAGGATTTTTATGGTCCTAGGTCTTACGTTTAAGTCTCTGATCCATCTTGAGTTGATTTTTGTACAAGGTGTAAGGAAGGGGTCCAGTTTCAGTTTTCTGCATATGGCTACTTAGTTTTCCCAACACCATTTATTAAACAGGGAATCTTTTCCCCATTGCTTGTTTGTGTCAGGTTTGTCAAAGATCAGATGGTTGCAGATGGGTGGTGTTATTTCTGAGGCCCCTGTTCTGCTCCATTGGTCTATATATCTGTTTTGGTACCAATACCATGCTGTTTTGCTTACTGTAAGCTTGTAGTATAGTTTGAAGTCAAGTAGTGTGAAGCTTCCAGCTTCATTCTTCTTGCCCAGGATTGTCTTGGCTATGTGGGCTCTTTTTTGGTTATGTATGAACTTTAAAATAGTTTTTTCCAATTCTGTGAAGAAAGTCAGTGGTAGCTTGATGGGGATAGCATTGAATCTATAAATTACTCTGGGCAGTATGGCCACTTTGATGATATTGCTTCTTCCTATCCATGAGCATTGAACGTTTTTCCATTTGTTTGGTCCTCTCTTATTTTCTTGAGCAGTGGTTTGTAGTTTTCCTTGAAGAGGTCCTTTACATCCCTTGTAAGTTGGATTCCTAGGTATTTTATTCTCTTTGTAGCAATTATGAAAGGGAGTTCATTCATGATTTGGGTCTCTGTTTGTCTGTTATTGGTGTATAGGAATGCTTGTGATTTTTGCACATTGATAAAATCCTGAGACTTTGCTGAAGTTGCTTATCAGCTTAAGAAGATTTTGGGCTCAGACGATGGGGTTTTTTAAATATACAATCATGTCATCTGCAAAGAGAGACAATTTGACTTCCTCTCTTCCTATTTGAATACACTTTATTTCTTTCTCTTGCCTGATTGCCCTGGCCAGAACTTCCAATACTATGTTGAATAGGAGTGGTGAGAGAGGGCATCCTTGTCTTGTGTTGGTTTTCAAAGGGAATGCTTCCAGTTTTTGCCCATTCAGTATGATATCGGCTGTGGGTTTGTCATAAAAAGCTCTTATTATTTTGAGATACATTCCATTGATACCTAGTTTATTGAGAGTTTTTAGCATGAAGGGTTGTTGAATTTTGTCGAAGGCCTTTTCTGCACCTATTGAGATAATAATGTGGTTTTTGTCATTGGCTCTGATTATGTGAGGGATTACATTTATTGATTTGCATATGTTGAACCAGCCTTGCAACCCAGGGATGAAGCTGACTTGATTGTGGTGGATAAGATTTTTGATGTGCTGCTGGATTCGGTTTGCCAGTATTTTATTGAGGGTTTTCACATCTATGTTCATCAGAAATATTGGCCTGAAATTTTCTTATTTTGTGGTGTCTCTGCCAGGTTTTGGTATCAGGATGATGCTGGCCTCATAAAATGAGTTAGGGAGGATTCCCTCTTTTTCTGTTGTTTGGAATAGTTTCAGAAGGAATGGTAGGTACCAGCTCCTCTTTGTACCTCTGGTAGAATTCGGCTGTGAATCCATCTGGTCCTGGACTTTTTTTGGTTGGTAGGCTATTAATTGCTGCCTCAATTTCAGAACTTGTTATTGGTTTATTCAGGGATTCCACTCCTTCCTGGTTTAGACGGGAGGGTATACGGGTCCAAGAATTTATCCATTTCTTCTAGATTTTCTAGTTTATTTGCATAGAGGTGTTTATAGTATTCTCTGATGGTAGTTTGTCTTTCTGTGGGATTGGTGGTGATATCCCGTTTATCATTTTTTATTGCATCTATTTGATTCTTCTCTCTTTTCTTCTTTATTAGTCTGGCTAGTGGTCTATCTGTTTTGTTGATCTTTTCAAAAAACCAACTCCTGGATTCACTGATTTTTTGAAAGGTTTTTCTTGTCTCTATCTCCTTCAGTTCTGCTCTGATCTTAGTTATTTCTTGTCTTCTGCTAGATTTTGAATTTGTTTCCTCTTGCTTCTCTAGTTCTTTTAATTTTGATGTTAGGGTGTGAATTTTAGATCTCTCCTGCTTTCTCTTGTGGGCATTTAGTGCTATAAATTTCCCTCTACACACTGCTTTAAATGTGTCCCAGAGATTCTGCTATGTTGTGTCTTTGTTCTCATTGGTTTCAAAGAACATCTTTATTTCTGCCTTCATTTTGTTATGTACCCAGTAGTCATTCAGGAGCAGGTTGTTCAGTTTCCATGTAGTTGTGAGGTTTTGAGTGAGTTTCTTAATCTTGAGTTCTAATTTGATTGCAGTGTGGTCTGAGAGACTATTTGTTATGATTTCCATTCTTTTGCATTTGCTGAGGAGTGTTTAACTTCCAATTATGTGGTCAATTTTAGAATAAGTGTGAAGAGGTGCTGAGAAGAATGTATTTTGTATTTATGTGATGGATTAAGTTTGTGATGGGGTGGAGAGCTCTGTAGATGTCTATTAGGTCTGCTTGGTCCAGAGCTGAGTTCCAGTGCTGAATATCCTTGTTAATTTTCTGTCTTGTTGATCTGATATTGACAGTGGGGTGTTAAAGTCTCCCACTATTATTGTGTGGGAGTCTAAGCCTCTTTGTAGGTCTCTAAGAATTTGCTTTTTGAATCTGGGTGCTCCTGTATTGGGTGCATATATATTTAGGATAGTTAGCTCTTCTCGCTGCATTGATCCCTTTACCATTATGTAATGCCCTTCTTTGTCTCTTTTGATCTTTGTTGGTTTAAAGTCTGTTTTATCAGAGATTAGGATTGTAACTTCTGCTTCTTAAACTCAAGCAAGCCTCTTTGCCAGCTTAGGCTTCTGAGTGTGCACTGTATGGCCAGTCTGTGCTTCCCTAGGCCTGAGGGTGCAGGGGGCTGGCTGTGTTAAGGGTGTGTGGAAGGAAAGCGAGTGGAAAGGGGCTGTGGTGGGTGGGCTTCCCCAGGAAGCTGACCCTGAGGTAGAGTTTAACACGTTGGATGCTTATTAGGGAGTCTCTTCTACTTTCCACCTGTGAAAGTGCAGAGAAGAGGCAGGATTGCATGGAGCTGCAAAGCATACCTGACAAATGCCCCAGCCAACCCACAGGGAGCTCTGGAGCCAGGGAGCCCTTCTTCCAAGTTACCACAAGGGACAAGGCTTTTATGCCTCTGCATTGATTGGATACCAGATCCAGATGCAACTTTGGACAAGGCCATTTTCTTTAGCCCCCACAAACCTGAAAGAGGCTGACAGCTGAGAGTAGCTGCAGAAAGCAGACCCCTCCTTCCAGAAGGATCTGGGCAGTGCATCCAAGCCCCCACCACAGAGCAGGTAGACAAAACTCAGACACACATGCTGGAGTGTCTGTGCACAAATCTGCAAGACAGTCATGGTGAGGGAAAACAAAGATGTGCAAAAAAAATAGAGCTGGAGGCTGGGTTCAGTGGACCAGTGCTCTGGCACCTCTGCTTTCTGATATAGAGTCCAAGGAATTCAAGCATTCTAAACTCATACCTGGGCTCCTAATCACTAATCATTAAGAAGTCATATTTGTGGCTGGGTGTGGTGGTTCATGCCTATAATCCCAGGATGTTGGGAGGCCAAAGCAGGTGGATTACCCAAGGTCAGGAGTTCAACACCAGCCTGGTCAACATGCTGAAACCCCATCTCTACTAAAAATACAAAAATTATCCAGCTGTAGTGGCACATGTCCATAGTCCCAGCTACTCAGGAAGCTGAGGTAGGAGAATAGCTTGAACCCAGGATGTGGAGGTTGCAGTGAGCCAAGATTGCATCACTGCATTCCAGCTTCTGTGACAGAGTGAGACCCTGTCTCAAAAAAGAAAAAAAAAGTCATATTGTCAAGTCATGTTCTTCATCAACAATCATGTTCTTTTTCATTTTCAGTATTTTATGATGCTTTGACATCTTGCGGCCTTGCTGACTCTAGAGGGACTGCTCCTCCCAGGGTTATTCCTAGAAAGAGTAAACAACTAACCTGTGAGCACACCCTTGCTAGGATAACCAAGAAATCCAGAACCCACACCCCCAACCACCTCCTGTACTAGGGTCTCACACTCTGGGCCACTATCCTTTGCCCCTGGCATCAGATAACTAGGGACACCCCCTATACTCCAGAGTCCACTGAAGTTATTCAAACTAGCTAATCCCAAGCCTGGTTGTCTTGCCTTTCCCATTCCTTCTCACAGAAACTGCAATAAAGACTCTTGCCCACATCTTCCCCTTCACTCTCTCTACCTCCTCACCAATGCTGGTGCATCGCCATGTGGCCTGGCATAGCATGGCATGTCCCAGCCCTTGGGAACTGTGAGTAACAAACTCTTTTCAATGGCAGCTGTCTCCTGATCTGTTGGCTTCATCATGCCTGAATAATACATTTTAAAGCATCAAGGTAGGACAATAGAACATGCTATATGTAGCCATTTACTAGACTGATTTATCTCTGAAAATATGCAGATATATGGTATAGGGACCTTGGGCTGTATCATGGCCCCAGCCCCACATGTATTAGTGGTGAGCCTGCTTTTACCAGTATCCGCAGTTAATTCTAAAATGGACATAGGAAGAGAAAAAGGCAAGCCTTCTTAGCTACGAGCATGACATTATGAAGGGGCTGAATTTCAACCTTTTCAAACTAGTCCACAGGGAACATAATCCTTGATCTCCCACAAACCCCAGCAGTGTGTGTTATGAGGCTCCCAGACAGCACTTTTCCTGGTAGGAGCAGGAAGGAGGCAATGCCTGGTGCTCAGCACAAGGACCTATGGGCGGCTGGGAGTGCCCCTGCTGGTACAACTCAGAGTATTCAACAAAGTTTCCTAAAGCTAAAACGTGGCACCCCTGGCCATGGCATTTTCTTTTCTTTTCTTTTCTTTATTTTATTTTATTTTATTTTTGAGACAGTCTCACTCTGTTGCCCAGGCTGGAGTGCAGTGGTGCAATCTCGGCTCGCTGCAAACTCTGCCTCCCAGGTTCAAGCAATTCTCCTGCCTGGGCCTTCTGAGTAGCTGGGACTACAGGCATGTGCCACCATGCCCGGCTAATTTTTGTATTTTTAGTAGAGACGGGGTTTCACCATATTAGCCATGGTGGTCTCAAACTCTTGACCTCAAGTAATCTGCCCGCCTTGGCCTCCCAAAGTGCTGGGATTACAGGCGGGACCACTGCCCCTGGCCTGGCCATGCCATGCCATTTTCTGTTTCCATGCAGCACAGCTGGGAAATAGAGAAGGTTGAATGCAGAGCTCTGATGGAAACTATGAGTGCTGTCTTCTCCAGGGCCACCCAGCAGGTTCCCTCTTAGGGGAGGAGCCTACACCTCCCCTGCACCTTTTTATACTTGTCCTTCTTCCTGGAAGTAGATCCCAGAAAAACCTGCTTGATACCTGCACTGGCTTTTCCTGGATCTTGAATAAAATCCAAATCCTTCCCAAAACCTTCAGGTGGTGCATGGTCAGCCTTGCTTGTTTTTTCCCTCTTTCCCTCATCCCCTGGTTTCCTCGTCCCCCGGCCCCCAGATCACAGGTCTGGTTTTCTCATCTCCACTGCAGGAGCTCTTTCCCCATCCTCTGTCTGGCATGCTCTGCTCCCTCCCTGTGGGGGCAGCTTGCTTATCCTTTAAGCCTCGTCTTAAATGTTCCCGCCTTCAAGGGCACTTTCCCCTACAGTTCTTGGCTGGCTGCCACCCTGATAATTTGCTCTCTGATCCTTTACTGGTGCCTCTGCAGTCCTTTTAACAATTATGTATTTTTTGTTTTTTATTTATTTTTGTCTTTCCCATTAGAATTCGAGTTTCAGACCAGGCACGGTGGCTCACGCCTATAATCTCAGCACTTTGGGAGGCCAAGGCAGGCAGATCACAAGGTCAAGAGATCGAGACCATCCTGGCCAACATGGTGAAACCCCATCTCTACTAAAAATACAAAAATTAGCTGGGCATGGTGGCGTGCGCCTGTAGTAGTCCCAGCTACTTGGGAGGCTGAGGCAGGAGAATCACTTGAACCTGGAAGGCAGAGGTTGCAGTGAGCCAAGATTGCACCACTGCACTCCAGCCTGGGCGACAGAGCAAGACTCCATCTGAAAAAAAAAAAAAAAATTGAAGTTTCATGGGGAGAGCACCTATGGTGGGCTCTCTATACACGTTTGTTGGATTATCTATGAGCTCTCCTACCTCACTTTGCTGGCCTTGCTCCTGGAATCTCACTGTTGCTTTCTAAAGCAGAAAAGGGAAGGTAGGAAAGCCTCCCGGGATGGACACAGGCAGTGGGAATGTGGGAGCCAGCTGAGTGTTATGAATTAGCAGAATAGGGATCACTGGTGTCTTATACGCCCAAGCTTTGGTGTGAATACTCAGCACCTCCTGCCTGCAAGAAGCCCAAAAACTCTCATTGCAGGCATGCAGAGCAGCCCAATGTAGGGATATCGGTGCAATCTGAAGGCTGCCGTACCAAATCCTAACCCAAGAACTCAGACTCAGGACTGTGGGTGAAGGGGAGCCTCCCACCCACCCATCTGATCACCTGCACGCCTATGAGAGCAGGTGTTTGTAAGCCAGGGTTCTGTGCACCCTGCTAATGCCCATGTCTTAATCTGCTCCCCACCTGCCATCTGATGGGTGTGGCAGAGCCGGAGGAACATGTCAGCTGGAAAGCAGAGGAAAGAATGTCAAAGCTCCCCGCTGTGATGCACCCGCAAGCTGGCCACGGCCAGCCTCTCATTGCAATCAAGAACGTCATGGAGCAGCAAATGTTGAGGCAGAGTCTCAATTTCAGTCTTTGGCTTTAGAAATTGTATTTGGGGTAATGCTAATGTGGAAACTGTATGTATTAAAACAAAGTGCAATAACACGCAGCATCTCTAACAGCTTACAATGAGTATCTTCTTTCCTTTCTCCCCCACCCCCTTCCTTCCTCTCAAATACACCCCAAAAGAGCACAGGGTCTAGGAGAATTTAAAAATAGACTCACATGGATTTCAAGTGGAGTAAACTAAATGAGTCCAATTTTCTATGCCTTTCATTTTAAATTATGTGCTGAATGTCGGGAAGCATAAGATGTAAGTGAGGAGAATACGACATTTAAAATCTAATTTTCAAAAATTGGGTCCTAAGGCAGAACAGTGAAAATGCATTTACACATATAATTGCGCCTGCAAATCAATACTGGCAGAACAAGTGTCCCCCTTGGCTCGGGAGAGTGCCTGGCCAGGGCTCACCTAGCCATGGGAAACCAATTCACTCACTCAGCAGGTATGTGCTGAGTCCCTGTTAGGTGCCAGCTGGTGCACTTGATGCCCGAGTGGATCACACTCTCCAGCTCACGGCCTCAAGAACCGTGTAAACTGGTGAGAGAATTGCACAGGTAAAGCAGTCTTTACCACACACAAAGACAGGGGAAGGACAGAGGTCAAGACGGAATAGCAGTGAGCACCAGGAAAGGCACTTTCTCAGTGGAGGTGGAGGTCAGGGAGGTGTCCTGTCGTGGAGGAGGGAAACAGCTGAGTTGAAATATTAAGAATAAGCGGAGAAAGCCGGGCGTGGTGGCCCATACCTGTAATCCCAGCACACTGGAAGGCTGAAGTGGGTGGATCACCTGAGGTCATGAGTTTGAGACCAGCCTGGCCAACATGGTGAAACCCCATCTCTACTAAAAATACAAAAATGAGCCAGGCACAGTGGCACATGCCTGTAATTCCAGCTACTTGGGAGGCTGAGGCAGAAGAATTGCTTGAACCTGGGAGGCGGAGGTTGCGGTGAGCTGAGATCACGCCACTGCACTCCAGCCTAGGTGACAGAGCAAGACTCCATCTCAAAAAAAAATAAATAAATAAAAATAGAATAAGCAGAGAACAGGGCAGGTGGTAGGAAGGAATGTCAATGGTAAGGAGTTCATATGCAGGGGCTTGGAAGATGAGGGAGGATGGGACATATTAGGGAAACTGAATGTCCGGGCTGATTGAAGATTAGCGTGTAAGGAAGGCAAGAAAGGATGAGAGGTGAGTTTTGAGAAATAAAGATGGAGGCAGAAAACTGAGGGCATGACAAGAAAGGTGTGTGAATCCCTGCAGGAGTGCGGATTTTCTCCCACAAACAAAGGGAAGCCATTCAAGGGCCCTACAAAGGAGAATGATACGGCCAGCTTCTTAGTTCATTACAGATGGAGAAAGGTGGGTTGTTAGGAAAGGTATTTAGGAAATAGAATTGACAGGACTTCGTGTTAGGCTGGAGTCATTCATTTATTCATTTATTTACTCAACAACTACTTATTGAGCAATTACTACGTGCCAGGCACTATTCTAACAGCTAGAGCTATGACGGTGAAAAAACAGTATTAAATAAGTAGATATTTGTAAAAATGCTTAGAGCAGTTCCTGACACTTGGAAACCACTCTATTACTACTTATTAAATAGAATTAATACAATAAAACACATATGCGCTGACATTCCAAGAGGGAAGACAGCTAATAATAAGCAAAGTGGTAAGTAAACACACAATACGCTGATGCTGATAAGCATAAAGGAGGGGGGCTGTCATTTTAAATCTGGTGGTCACAGGGGACCCATTTGAGATGCTGACATTTCAACCAAGACCTGATGGAGTTGAGATCACACAATGAATAAAACAGAGAGGAAACAATGCAGACTTACTCGAGGCTTCTGGCTTTGTCAGCTGGCAGAGTTTCTAACATGTAGGGTTAGATTTGTTTTTAACACAGCCAAGCAGAGTTGCCCAACAGAAGAAAGTCGTGAGGCTTTGGGATTCAGCAGAATGGGAAATAGAGACCAGCCGTCAGTTTACAGGGGTAATTGAAGCTATTAGAGTCATAAGACCATTGGTGGTGGGTGGATTGGTTTTATCGCTGTGGTACTGCATTGCCACACATTTAGCAGGTTAAAACAACACCAATGATTGGTTTCATGGTTCTGTAGGTCAGAGGTCCAACACAGAAGGACTCGGCTGGCTCTCTGCTCAGTCTCACAGGTTGAAACCATGGTGAACACAGGGCTATGTTCTCTTCTGGAGGCTCTGGGATTCAAGCCATTTCTGAACTCGGTCAGGTTGTTGGCAGAATCCAGTTTCCTGTGGCCCTAGGCTGAGGTCCTCTTCTTCTTGTGTGCTGTCAGCGTCAGAGGCCGCCCACTTGCCCTGGCTCATGGGCCCCCCTCCATCTCCAAAGCCTGCAGTGACATGTCATCCAGCACTTCTCACACTTCAAACCTCGCTGTCACTCCCTCTGTCTCATGACTCCCCTGTGCCCAGCCTGAGAAAGTCCTCCACTTGTAAAGGCTCATGTGATTACATTGGGCCTATCTGGATAAACCAGGATGCTCTCTCCACCTCAGGATCCATAACCTTCCTCACGTCTGCAAAATCATTTTAGCCTTGTAACATCCATCTTCACCGGGTTCTGGGGATCAGGGCATGGACATCCTTGGGAGGGTCATTATTCTGCCTACCACATCAGGCATGTGGAGGGAAAAGAAAACCTGGCTGGGGACAGAACCAAAAGAACAAAACCTTAAAACGACAGGATGAGAAGGAAAGACCAGTAAAGAGAACAGAGATGGAGTGGTCAGGGAAGTCAAGAACCCCCGGGAGGAGATGTCTATAGAAGCCAATGAAGAATGAAGTGTTTCCAAAGCCACCAACTGGATCAGATGCTGCCAAGAAAGTTCGAAGAATTGAGTGGGATTTGCAATTAAAAAAAAAAAAAAAAGATCATTTGTGATCTACAGCTGCTTTCATGCACACACGCACACATACACGCGTGTTTAGGAATCCCTCTTTCAGGTCATTTCCTACCAAGCTGCTGTGCTTCCCCACCCCATTGAAGCCGGGTCCCCTTCAGTCCCCAAGCCTCCACTGCCCTCTGAGATCTCCAAGTGCCCTGTCAGCTGCAGCCTGGACATCCCTCAGTCCACCCGCCTCCACACAGGCCCAGCCAGCAGCGCCACAGAGAAGAGACCACGTTCCGGTGTTGTCACCCTGGCCGGGGGCCAGGACCTTGTCAGTCAGATAGATGTGAGCCTGGTTTTGAAATAATCAGCCTGGCTTTATCCCACATGTGTGCTGTCCCTCCTGTTGCATAAAATGAAAGCTCCATGTGCAAAGGAAGCAGAGAATCAAGTCTTTTCCTACTAAATCCTCTGAGATCCATCCCCCTGATCTCTGAAAGCACTAAATGCCTACGGAAAATCTATTCTCCAACCCCCACAGTTTCCTGGTATTTGTTTTAAGTATTTAAAAAGCATTAGGCTTGACACCGGAATGGCTAATAAGTTAATGTCCTAGATATTTAGGAGGAGCTAGGTATAAAATTATTGGCTTAAAATGATCCCAGAGAAACCATTTCTTCTAACAAGATCATAAAATGCACTTTCCCAGTGAGTCATATATTACTGGCTCAACTATATAATAAAATGGGGATACAGGTTTAATGGAAGACAGAACCTGTTCAACTACAGATTAGAGTGTAATTTTTGTCTCACACTGCTGTGTGTTTGAGGGATTGTAGTATCTTTTTTTCTGATACTCTTTCTGTCATGAGACTCAGAGATAAGTGAGTAGTTTCTCCTTATCACAGGGACATGTTATAAATATGTCAGTTGGAGAGCGACTCCTTTGACCAAAAAGAAGAAATTATAGGAAGTTCAAGCTCAGTTTTTGATTGTACAGGTAATATCAGAAAGGCCTTCATTGCTACCTTGGAATCTCATTAAGGTTTAAAAAGGAAGAGAGTTTCAAAGGATTGTGAAAATATATTTATTCTGCTTAAATATCCGAAAATAAGATGGATAAAACTCCTATGGACTCCTTCTTAATTACAGGTATTGAGATTCAGAGACATAAAGGGCAGTGTCCTCAGCCACCATCATACACTGTCACCATGTGACAACAACTCCCGGGATCTTTAGAGACAGGTTTGTCATCCTGTATGTAAACCTAGCCCTGCAACTCACTTCTCTGCCAGTTTTTCCTCTGTACTAGTTTAATTATGCAACTCTTCATGACATCTACCTTCCACAAATAAAAACATTCAAACCTCTTTCAAAATGAAGAATGCAATGCTGTTGTCTCACTATTTTTCACGGTGTGGGTAGAGAGAGTGCAGGGGTATCAGACCTACCCTACCCCGTCACATGCCACCTCACCTGCAGAGAAGCAACGCTATATAACTGACCAGCCTAGAGCAGGGGCAGCAGAACTAGGAACTGGGGCTGGATGCTGGGAGAACTAGGTATTGGCTGGATGCTGGGAGAATATGGGCAGGATGAAAACAGTGAATCTATGAGAAAAAATGTGGAGTGGAAGGTGGCTGGGCCGAACATCCAAGGTCAAGGCCAAAGAGGCGTAGATGACCCCAGGGCCGTGAACCAGCCAGGGTCTGAGCCTGAGGAGTGGGAACCAGAATGTTGGGAGGTCAGCTCAGGGTGGTTCCTGGGGTCAGACTTTCACAAGCTCAGGACATTTCCTGCAGCTGCCTCTCCCCAGCGTGGACACACTTTCCTCTCTTTCAAAGGGGCAGCCGTCTAAACCTGCAATGGCCAGTTTCCTCCTGCAGTTTAATTACGTTGGGAAGAATATAGGAACCACTTAGGTGCTAGAGAGGAGGACGCAGTAAAAAGTTCTATCTACAACTGCGGTCATATCACATGCGCATGTAACTTCCATACGTTCAACCAGGTGCACTCTATGTGAATGTTTCATGCAATAAAAATTCTGGAAAATTCTATTTTGCATGTGTGTTCTGTTAAGTGTTGTCCATTGTGCACTTCCACATTTATATTACTGAAAAGACCCAAACACACAAAACCTTGTGTACTTTATGGGCAACTTAAGGAATTTTCAACGGCAATTGTAAATGTGCTTAATTTATGCCTTAGGTGTTAGCTTTAGACGCCAAACCCTGTATAAGGTATGAGTCCCTCTACTCACTGAACTGGCTTTTTAAGCCCACCCCCTTAACATCAGGATTATATAAGGATGCAATTGTTTAAAAAGTGTTTGCATGACTTTCCTCGTCAAAGGGTTTACACTGATTATGTTTCCTGAAATCATCTATTGCTGAACAATTTTATATCACGTGTAGAGGACAATATGTACATTCGTAAGACATTCCCAACTTTCAATGTAAGCTTTCCTGCTTTGGAAATTTTAGTCTCTCAATTTTGAGAAGCACTCTAATAAAATTTAGTGCCTTCCTCCTTCCTCACCACGCCCCACACCCCCCACACCCAATCTTTTGTGAATTTACTTCCTTTGTATACATGAGATTGTTGAAAAAAAATTACGTGCTGAAAAATGCAGGGGACCCACCCCACCCAATGGTGTTTCCAAATGTCTTATTTTCCCCTGGTAGATGTCACTTGCATATTAAACACTCACGACATGCCACAATCCTCTGAGGCTTGGCTCAGTGCTCCACAGAAAGTCCAGAGAGCAGACTGTATCATCTTGCTGTATTAAGATGTTCAGAAATCTCTTTAACACAATCCTTCGTTGTCCCATTTGGCAAGAGCTCCCTCTGAATGTGAGCACACAAGGGCTATGTCATTTATCTCTCTGGCTCAGTCCCAACCACAAGTTAATCCCTGCAGCCTGTTCAAACAAGAGCAGGAGGCTCTGAGATAAACCCTTTCTTCGGTTTTCACCAAACCACTCTCTAAATCAACTCCAATGGAGGATGCACAACACAGAATTAAGCTCTGCCCCTCAAATGAGGGGAGGACTGGGATGCCCTCCGTCACCACCAGTAACCTTTGGGTTATCTCTTCAGAAATGGAAGTCAGGGTGTAATTATGAAATGGAACAATTTGTCCACCTGATCAAAATAAAGCATATGCATTTTCAATAATTTTATTAAACAGATCATTCACATAAGAAGCCTAACAATCATTGATTTAGCTGTTACCAACTAGGTAACAATATATACGTTACATATCTTACAACTACAAAGGATTGCTATTTAAGAAAAATTAATACTAAAAGGATTTCGCTTTCATAAGTTTCATATTTCTACTGTGATTTGTGTTACTTAAAAATGACTTATTTGTTTCTTCACTTATCTGTGCTATGTGGTGTCCACTAAACCACAGCACAGACACTTTAATAAGAGCAGCTGTTCTTGGGCTACAAGGACATTAACACACAGTCTCCACAGCATGGCCTACACACCCTGGATACACACGGAGGCTGAAAAGTAACTATTCCCATAAGATACAATGCTGAGTAGCTGCGACTTCCACACATTGTAAAGGAGTTTATTTCAATATTTAACTAACCAAAGTAGAATTGGACGCTGGGTCAAAAGGAGAGGAAGGAGATGCAGACAGAGACGGCGACCCTGAAGCAAAGGGTGTGTCTAACGCTGCTGGGAAGCCCTCACAGCTATTGCTGCACAGTCACCTCCCTTTTCCTGCCTGGATTCTCTCTCCCTCTTCCTACTTTCTTCATTGTTGACTCCCTCTGCCCTTCCTTCCAGTGATATCATGGGAGAAATTTCAGCTTTGTCGAAGGTTGAAAAGGTGAGTGAATATTGGCTTCTTGGCTTCAGCCTCCTCTTCAAGTCCTATATTCACAACAATAATTTTGCTGGAGCCTGGACCAGGAAGCCTGCAGCAGAAATAGCAAGTCATGTTTCCAAGTAGGGCCGGTCTCAAGGGAGGCTCTTGGTGTCCCACCCTCGCTCAGATTTGTGGAGGACAGGAGGCTGCGCCAATGACAGAACTCTGACCAACGAGGGAACTGCTCCATTTTGCCCCATACTTTCGGGTTGTAATCATATCCCTACTTAACTCATGACACCAAGTCTTCCCCACCAATATGTTTGGAGAGACATATTTAATTTTAAAAGATGCCAGGTTAAAATGAGGTTGGAAAATTTTTTTTCTGGAAATTCATGAATGTCCTTATAAAAATCAGAGATACGACAGAATGTCACAATACTAGGGATGAGAATAAATGTTTTAAGAAGAGGTGGCAAGTGTGCCATAATCAAAATGGCAGATGCTTTACTCACACCACACCAGGCATGTGGAGGGAAAAGAAAACCTGGGCTGGAGACAGAACCAAAAGAACAAAACCTTAAAACGACAGGATGAGAAGGTGCCTTAGAGGTGGTGATAAGTGGCTGGATTATTTATTTTGTGCAGGATAATTATTAGGCATATTATTATCACTAGATATTTGTTTCTACTTTCAAAGCAAAAACCCAAAGCTCCTTTTACAATTGAAAGGCTGTCAGTGTAAGTGGTTAACAGCAAGGCTAGCTGAAGTTAATCTAGCATAGCCTGTGAACTCAGGCTAACCTAGGTTAACTTCACAACTTACCAGCACAGTCAACTGAGCTTGGGTAAGATAATTAGCATCTCTACACCTCATTTCCTCCTCAGAAAATTGGGACAATACTATTACTTCCCTCATAGAGTGTCTATAAGGAGTCAAGGAAATAATGGGTACTCGACAATGGTTAACTATTATCATCGCTGCTGTTGTCATTGTCATCATTTTTATCCTCAACACCATCACTATGGTGATACTGGGGTGGCACAGGGCCATTAGCCTCCATTTCACATATGATTACATTGGATGTTTTTATTAGGAGTATAAATTGGGCTTCATTTTGAAAGTAACTTCACAACTAATTGGCGCTCTCCAGGGTTGAGAATTAGAGGCAAAATACGATTTTTTTCACAGGCTGCCAGATTAAAAATTTTGAATTTTAGGATGCCAACTCTAGCAAAATAGTCATTGCATCTACTACAGGATACATTATTCAATTTTAAATTTCTTCACAGCCTCAGTCACCCATTGAGCTTAGAAGAGGCATAAATGATTGGCTCCTGGAGAGGCAGTGGGAATGATGGAAAGAGGATGGCTGCAAGTCACACAACCCCAGAAATGCCATGTACACTGACTAGAATGTGAATGGCACCCCTGGAGTAACACAGTACCCTTGAAGCAGAGTGAAAGAGCATAGCCTTTGAGGTCAAGCAAATTGAGATTCAAACCCAGCCCCTACCATGAATTCAGGCACGTTACTAAACCAAAGCTCCATTTCCTAATTTGTAAAATGGAAATAATAATCCCTATGTGTTAGGTTATCATGAGGATTAGAAATACTAAATATACAGGGTCCAGCAGTGTGTTCACAGGTCCTCAATAAATAGGAGCTATTAATAGTACCATAGCTATTACTTCTATCATTCTATTGGTTCTAATATCAAATGTGGGACAAATATTGGTCTTAAACTAGATCAGTAGTCTCCAGGTATTTTTAAATAATGGCATTTCCCACCAGCACCTTTCCTCTTACAACTAAATCAGACGGTGCTGATTATGCAGCCCTAAGAAAAGACAAGAGATTCATTGTCATTAGGTAGGTTATTGTGCAAGATTACATCTTCCCTGGTAGGGCTACTTCTCTCTGCATAACTCCAGAGGCTCCATTCTTATGGTCCGCCACACCAAAGTCCTGACACTGAGTTAATGCTAGAGACTGTGCTTGCAATTTAGGACACTGCCACCAGGTGTCAGTATTGAGCAAAAAACACGTATGCAAATAGTCTGGCTCCCCACGGCCATGAGCTGGTGAAAAATATCACAGGTGGGACCAGGGGTTGGTGGCTCACACTTGTAAAACCAGCACTTTCAGAGGCCAAGACAGGAGGATTGCTTGAGGTCAGGAGTTCAAGACCATCCTGGGCAACACAGTGAGACCTTGTCTATAAAAAAAAATTTTTTTAAATTATCTGGCATGGTAGCACACACCTCTGGTCCCAAGTACTCAGGAAGCTGAGGCAGGAGGACCACTTGAGCCAAAGAGTTTAAGGCTGCAGTGAGTTATGACTGTGCCACTACACTCCAGCCTGGGTGATAGAGTGAGACCCTGTCTCAAAGACAAAAAAAAAAAAAAAAAAATCACAAGCAGTGTCAAAACTGAGCTATATAGTAGGTCCTCAAAGATGATAGGGTCATCACGTGTCAGGAAAGCACACATATTCTGTGCTCACACTTCTTAGCAGACTGGTTCATTCATTCACTCACTCATTCACTCAGTGAGTCCACAAATACTTATTGACCCTGCCAGGAACCAGTGAGTCAAGTTAAAATTTTATATTCAAACCCTCTCTAGGTCAGTATGTCATAAGTAAGTCCCTAGGGCATCTCCCGGTACATGGGCATGCCAACACAAATGCACCAGAACAGGAAGTTGCTGTGCAGACTCACCCATACATCCACCTAAGGTTAGAGCAATTCCTGCCAAGCCCAGGTCCAGGGTGAGTCAAGGGCTCTGAACACCACTGACTCAGAGAAGTCAAGCCTGGTGTAGCTTCTCTCGTATTAACGACCACCAGGAAATCAGGATGACCTTAAAGCACAGGTGGTCCTGCTCCCCTCTGGTCAACTAAGAACTACCTCCATCTCCTGGGGGTCCTTCCAGGACTAAACATGACCCCAGGACTTGGCCAGAGTGGGTCTTGAAGACAATGTCCTAGTTTGGTAACAAACATACAGAAGTGGACCAAAAGCAGAATGACTAGAAGAGAAGGACATGCCCAGCCTTGAGTGTATCAGTTGAGCTGCAGAAAAGGTCATGAATGGCTGCTTAAGTGCATGTAAGGAGCTAAGAGTCAATCCTGAATGGTAGCCTGGCTTCTGGGCCTCCACCCACACCTCTGCTCACAGATGAATCCCAGAAACTAGACTTGCATCTGGCTTGCAATCTTGTACATCTAGTCTCCAAGCCATCAGCTCTACAGGTATTATGTTTTCCTTTAGCCAAACAGCTGCAGCGAACTAGAGAGCATTGAGTTTGCACCCATCTATGTTGATGGGTGCTTTGTCCTTGAGTATCTTGAAATGCTTCCCCAGCTGCCCCCTGCTCAGGAATATGAAGTCATAGATAATGGTTAGGATCTCAGATCAGTCACAAAACCCTTTTTAGAGGCTACGTGAGCCATATGGGGTAGAGGTTCGGAGGGCTGCTCCAGAGGCTCCCACTGCCTGGCTTGAATCCTGACTGTCACTTCCAGGCAGGAGACTGTGGGCAACAGACTTAACATCACTGTGCCAACATCATTTAATGCAAAGTGAAATTAAATAAAAATGATGGCAGCCACCTCTCACCGTTAGGGTAAAGTTTAGATATGTTTAATGTGTGCAAAGCACTTAGAGCGATCGCTGGCACACGTAAAAAAATGCACAGGAAATGTTAGGGTGAAAAGAACTCTGAGGCAGAAGCCCATCGACCCTCCCGCTGCATAGGGCTCCCCTGTGAACTCTGTGTGTGTCCCTGAGCCCACGAAACTTCCCTGACGTCACATCTCTCATCTGCACAACGAAAGGGTTAAAGGACAGGATCTCTAAGCTCCTTCCAATTCAAAAATCAAAGAAAAATAATACGGGAAACATTTTCTGAAACTCTCTATTAAATAAATACTTTTCTTTTTGAGTGATGCATGATCGTGAGAGCCTGGTTGATCCCAAAGCCCTTGCTTGTATCAGGTCCCAGGGGTTTTCGGGCCATCTCTCACTCCAGGCTTGATGTCCAGGGCTAACAGGGTCAATCCCACACTGCCTGCAGCTGGCACCATGGCCCCTGTGTCACCCCAGGCTCCTAGTGTCATATTAGCAGCCAGGTTTGAGCAGCTCCTGCAATCCCTCACCCCTTAACTCCAACAAAGCCTGGGGGACATCAGAAGTACAGCTCTCCTTCAACAACAACAATGGTGGAGTGTCCTCCTTTCAAACAACTTTTTCTTTTCAGTCTCAAAAGAAAACCAGGATTACCCTTCATTTGTTTCTTTCTTCCTATCTGGTTGTTAATCCTTCAAAAGCCCCTTTTCTGTCCCCTAAACTCCTTGAACCACAGTGGGCTTCATGACCCAAATTAACTACAGAACAGTCTGCAAAAATCATCTGTTTGCTTGTCCAGAGCACCTTCCCCATAGCATTTTCCAAGAAAGGCTGATGACTTGCATATTTAACGAGCGGGCTTCTCTGTGCTTGAAGCTGCGGCCGAGCTCCGAGGCAGCACAGTGCCACGAGGGCTCATTAAGCCTGGGAAAAATAACAGCACAGCGGCAGACTAATAGACGACAGCATGAATGATTTAAGCCGTTTTCGGCGTCTCAGGGTTAAAAATACATTCTTTTGGCTGTGAGATTGTGTATTGTGATCAAGACTACTCAGGGACAGGATTTCCATATTTTGTCAGGAGTGGGGGAGGCGAGTAGGAGAGGAAGGATGAAAAGAACAATAATGTTACTTGAGGTTGGCTCTATGAAGAGCTAACTATCCTAAATATATCTGCACCCAATACAGGAGCACCCAGATACATAAAGCAAGTTCTTAGAGACCTACAAAGAGACTTAGGCTCCCACACAACAATAGTGGGAGATTTTAACATCCCACCGTCAATATTAGACAGATCAACGAGACAGAAAATTAACAAGGATATTCAGGACTTGAACTCAGCTCTGGACCAAGCAGACCTAATAGACATCTACAGAACTCTCCACCCCAAATCCACAGAATATACATTCTTCTCAGCACCACATCACACTTATTCTAAAATTGGCCACATAATTGGAAGTAAAACACTTCTCAGCAAATGCAAAAGAACGGAAATCATAACAAACAGTCTCTCAGACCACAGTGCAATCAAATTAGAACTCAGGATTAAGAAACTCACTCAAAACCGCAGAACTACATGGAAACTGAACAACGTGGTCCTTTATGACTACTGGGTAAATAACAAAATTAAGGCAGGAATAAATAAGTTCTTTGAAACCAGTGAGAACAAAGTCACAACACTGTAGAATCCCTGGGACACAGCTGAAGCAGTGTTTAGAGGGAAATTTATAGCACTAAATGCCCACAGGACAAAGTGGGAAAGATCTCAAATCGACACCCTAACATCAAAATAAAAAGGACTAGAGAAGCAAGAGCAAAGAAATTCAAAAGCTAGCAGAGGACAAGAAGTAAATAAGATCAAAGCAGAACTGAAGGAGATAAGAGACACGAAAAACCCTTCAAAAAAATCAATGAATCCAGGAGCCGATTTTTTGAAAAGATTAACAAAATAGATAGACCGCTAGCCAGACTAATAAAGAAGAAAAGAGAGAAGAATCAAGCTTGCACATTTCAAACGCAGGTGGGCACAGCCTTCCATACTGAGGATGCCTATGCAGAAAATAACCAAAAATCATCTCCTGCTGTCACTGCCCTTTCACTGATGCTGCTTACTGAAAAGCCCTCCAACAGGACGAGAACATTATATTGAGAAACAGTGTGTAGAACATTTGTTTAAATATCATATCATCCCTATCTTTCTATGTGCCTTGCCTCTCCAGTTTTAATAGCTGAGAGCAGAAATCAAGTCTTATACTTTGTCCTTTTCCATGCCTTTCAGGGCCCTTCACTGAATGGGTGTTTGCTCTAAATTAATGGAATAAACACCAGAATGGGATCTTAGGGAGACTACAGAATAAATCTCTCAAGAAAAGTTTCCTAAACCAGAGTGCATGCTCACTTTGTAGGGTGGCTTGGATACAGGTCCACAGGAGAACTGCTGAAGGGAGTTTCTAGGTCCAAGTAGACAATGCACATCCCGCCCTGGAATTGCAAAAGACAGAGTGGCCTGGCGGGGCAGCCCCCTGGAACTATACCATCAACTTGTGATGAGACAATGGCAAGGGGTCCAGCCAGGTATAGGTGTTGGGAGACATTTGAGCCTGCTCCGAAAAGATCCTGATCAAGGGGGTCCAGCATTTGGAAACCAGTTCATGGGCTCCTTGCCTATCTCCTTTGTTGCATAAAAATCCACGTGCCTAGCTCTCATCGCATTTTATCAGGGCCCTCTACTTACTTGTGTGTCCTCTCCATCAATGACTTCCTTCGTATTCCATGTACTTGGCATGGTTCCTGGCAAAGCGTGGTTACCCATAAATAGAACACAATGAAGGGCAACCCAGGAGCAGGGAATGCTGGCAAGGTAGGCAGGTGGATGAGGGGTTTCAGGGAAGGATGGCTTTCACAAACAGAGAACTACATGACACAGGAGAGTAATACAGAGTCCGCAATTCTTGAAGCATTGTACACATTACCAAGGCAGAATTTGATACCAGAACATGATAAAGTTCCAGCTACTTCAGCTACTCTGGGAAGAAATGAGGTCTTGGGAAGTTGAAGCATCAGGCTATGCAGAAATCTACAAGTAACAAAAAATAACCTGATGATCCTGTGTTTCAGTGTTCTTAACCTAGAAATGTGTGAGAGTGCCTCATGCTTTGGGTCAGGATTGGTGTTAGGCTTGTAAGCCAATACATGGCTATAAATGGAAATTGCATGGCCACAGGTGTGGAAACCCAAATAGGGAATGAGAATGCTGAGCCTCTCCATCCTCTGTGACTCAAAGAAAAAGGGATTCGCCTTTCCAGCTGGAGAGCAACTAGTTGGAAGGACAATCCCTATACTATCACCATCCCCAAAGGCTTTGTGAGTGGGTTTCAGAAAAGCACTGCAGCCAAAACTTTCACCACAGTGAAAGCCACGGTACCTAGAAAGCATCATTGGACTATCTGGAATTCTAAGTAAAAATTCCAGGAAGCCAATAGCCTTCTGAGAAAAATACATGAAGTGATGAAGACAATGCTTCCTCCCCTTGGGAAAATCTCATTCCTCAAATCTGGCCTTCTTTAAAGGAGGTCACAAAGGGAGCATGAGAAGTGAATTCACATTTGAGCCCTCTCTCCACCTAAGCTTTTAGTCCTTAGATTTAGTGGAGGAATAAATCTCTGTCCTTGCCTTTAAATTCAAGGAGCTTCCCTTCTCTTTTGTTCCCTGAGCTTGTCTTCTATTGCTTGTAAAAGTGCTATTACTGCCTCATCCTCCCTTTCAGCCTGATCTGTTAATATCTGGACTCAAAGTAGCCACTGAAAATGTCAATTCATCCCTGTATTGGATCAGGCACAGATATGACAGCCTGGGACCAATCACCAAGTTTATAGAAATGATGAGTCACAACAGCTACATCTCTAGATCCAAATGTCCTGTGCCTTAAGTACAGCAAGCTGTTCTGGTGAAAGAATGCACAGTGAAGACAGGCTTCTGGGAAGAGCCTTTGTTTCTCCCATAACTGACGTTGCAATACTTGATCTGGCATTGTGAGTCTTCCTTTCCAGAATTTTGTATATTATACAAAATATAACACATGGATAACACACTAGTGTTTTTTTATGTAAACCCACTTTTGATAGGGTTTGAACTGTAGACCTTCTATTGCTCCCAAAGGTATTAATTTGCTTATTCCATAATAAGATTTCTGTTCTCTTAAGTCTATCCACAAATGGGATATGTAGAAGAGCTTTTACTTTTTCAGCAGGTTAATTTTCAGTAAGTTAACTGACAGCAAAAATCTTGGGTTGAAAATATTCATAGAAATGGAATAACTAATTCTCTTCAGGAATGCATAGTTCCATGCTGATAATCACCACAGTGGCAGTCAGTTGCTAGCACTGAGTGTTTATTATGGGTGAGATATGGAATTAGTTGCCTAATGCTGCTGTGACCAAGTATCGAAAACTGGGTGGCTTAAAACTACAGAAACTTACTCTGTCATTGTCCCAGCAGCCAGAAATCCAAAGTCAAGGTGTTAGTCCAGTGGGTTCCTTCTGGAGGCTCTGAGGGAGAATCTTTTCCGTGCCTCTCTCCCAGCTTCTGGTGGTTGCCAGCAACCCTTAGCATGCCTTGGCTTGAGATGCCTCACTCCCGTCTCTGCCTCCATCTTCATATGTCATTCCCCTCTGTGTGTCTGTGTCTCACATCTCCCCCTCCTTTCTCTTAAAAAATACTAATCGTTGGATTTAGGACCCATCCTAAATTGAGAATGATCTTATCTCAAGATCCATAAATCTGCAAAGATCTTATAATCCAAGAACGGTCACATTCATAGGTATCAGGGGTTAGGATTTGGAGTTATCATTGGTGGGGATACAATTTACCCCATTACAGGCTTAATAGGAGGCATGTTACATGTGTTGTCACTGGTGGGGGGAAGCTCTGATGTCATCTTGTCCCACACTTTCATGACCTGTGAACAGCTGGGTAATATCCCTGGTAGCAGCCACTCAGCTGCACTTGACTCTCTCCAGTACAAGGGAACTCTGAATTCTATGACAGAAGCCATTCCAGCCTCAGTCAACTTTAGTGGTTCTAAAGACCTTCCTGAGTGCACAGCATCACCATGCAGGTGGTAGTTCTATCATCATCGTCACCGTTTTTCAGGTGAAGAAACTAAGGTTTGGAGTCAGATATGACTTTCTAAGATCATGCAAGCAGTGAGCAGGCCTTGAAGTCCTGTGTTCGGGTTGGGGCCGATATTTTTAACTGTATGCCATTCTGATTTAGCAAGAAGAGGATAGAGGAGCAGGCAAAAGTTTCCAGATGAATTCTTCAGTCCCTCAGTAGCACCATAAACACGAACCTGTAAGTGCAGAATCACCTTGCCACATTCAATGCAATTTTGCCCTCACCTTATCCATAAGACAAATGCTGGAGTGACTGGTGCTAGGTCAATAACTGGAACAAAAGAATCATTTTAAAAAAAAAAAAAGGCCGGGCACAGTGACTCATGCCTGTAATCCCAGCACTTTGGTAGGCCAAGGCGGGCGGATCACGAAGTCAGGAGATCGAGACCAGCCTGGCTAACACGGTGAAACCCCATCTCTACTAAAAATACAAAAAATTAGCTGGGCATGGTGGCGGGCACCTGTAATCCCAGCTACTCGGGAGGCTGAGGCAGGAGAATGGCATGAACCTGGGAGGTGGAGGTTGCAGTGAGCAGAGATCGTGCCACTACACTCCAGCCTAGGCGACAGAGTGGGACTCCATCTCAAAAAAAAAAAAAAAATTGTTGCAAATGTCCTTATGTTGCAACATCATGGGCAGTAACTTCACTCTTCAGAATAGCCAGAGAACGCCTATCTCTAAAGGAGAATCAGGATTCTCAGTATCACCCGATCTTTTCTTGCCTTGAATTGTTCACATGACCACATTATCCTCATTTCACCTACACAGATATATTCACACCCACCCCCAACACACCCTGCTGAACATCGCACAAAGGCTTCAATAGATTTTCCAGGAGAAATATTTTTGTCCCGTAACTATGGCACTCATACGTGCCTTCTTTGACAAGAAAGCCCCTTCCACTTCCGGTTCCAACATAATGAACAAACACACAGCCTCCTTTGTATGTACAGCTGTTCGTGCTCGGCCACAAAGGGCCCAGGAGCAATACGTGTGGACTGTCCTCCCAAGAACAGATGGGACCCGCAAAGGAGGCCGGCTTTACCCCGTGCCTTTCTTTTCCAGGATGCATTCCTTTGATTGATGGTTGCCTGTATTCACTGGGGAAAAAGTTCATCTTGTTCACTTTAAATGTATTTATATGACAAGCTCTTTAAATTCCGTGATTCAATCATTATTGAGCTTTCAGGGAAAATACAGAGATGTTGAAATAAGCGACCCTTAAGCCCATAATACAGAAGAGAACAAGTAAAGGAACACAGCAGGACTTGTCAAATGAATGCAAATGAATGCTCCGTTGTACAACTTCAGAAACCAAGCACATAGGCCCTAAGCTCCCATCACGCCTCCTCTGGTGGAAACAATTCTCTGGCCCAAAAATGAAGCTGTTCAGAAGCGGAATTCTTGTTTCTGGTTCTCAGGCTACTCCAGTTGGCACCATTCTATGCCATATACAAAGGCGCCACAGGAGGATCTTGAAAGCCACAGTGCTAACTTTGAGCATCTCCTCTGCATGATGGAACACATGGAATCACACACATCCTAACAAAAACCAAGTCTCAGCAGAGACATGTTCTTGGGAATAAGCCCTAGGAAACAGCATCAGCGTGCCTTGTACAGGGTGAGTCTGAAAGTGTGCAAGTGTTTGTGAGAGGTCTTTAGCGAGGAAGCCCATACCAGGCGAGGTAATATCCGCCCACAGCAATCAGTGACTAAGGATTCCTTTCTAGGCCCCAAGGCAAAATGCTGCAGAACAAAAAGAAAGAGAAGGCCAGTTTTTGAAACAAAATTTAAACTGGCAGCAGCTTTGAACACCTGGTAAATGGGTAAGCTGGCAGGGAGTACACAGGAGGGCAACTAGACAGGGCCCCAGGGAGCTCAAGTCCAAGATTTTACTACTCGCCAGGAGGGCTCAGCGGAAACGGATTTCTTTCTTTCTTTTTTTTTTTTTTTTTTTGAGACAGAGTCTCACTCTGTTGCCCAGGCTAGAGTGCAGTGGTGTGATCTTGACTCACTGCAACCTCTGCCTCCCTGGTTCAAGCGATTCTCCTGCCTCAGCCTCCAGAGTAGCTGGGATTACAGGTGCCCGCCACCACGCCCAGCTAACTTGTTTTTATTTGTTTGTTTGTTTGTTTTTGTATTTTTAGTAGAGAGGGGGTTTCACCATGTTAGCCAGGATGGTCTCGATGTCCTGACCTCATGATCCGCCCGCCTTGGCCTCCCAAAGTGCTGGGATTGCAGGCATGAGCCACCGCACCTGGCCCTGACTTCTTTTTTGAATCAGTATAGGTATGTTAAAACCATTTTGGCTTTTTTAAATGTATAAATATTGCATTTTCTCAAGTTGGGAGTTTGTGGCTTTAGTTCTCAGTGCCACTCAATGATGTTTAGAGGTTGAATTTTCTAAGTGAGGTGAAAACACAGAAGGTGCTCTGAGAAGCACCTGCTGGAGAGCATCCTTCCTTCCTGGGGGAGCTGGGCTCAAAAGGCCGTAAGGGCATCTCACCTGGAACCCAGAGGGAGGGTTCTGTAAGGGCATCTCACCTGGAACCCAGAGGGAGGGTTCTGTAAGGGCATCTCACCTGGAACCCAGAGGGAGGGTTCTGTAAGGGCATCTCACCTGGAACCCAGAGGGAGGGTGCACTCACCAGGACGTGTCCCCCTCCAGCCCTCCAGGGTTATCCTGGCTGACCTGGAGGGCTGGGTGGGGTCACTCTCCTGCCTCAGGGATTCCCAAATGCGTCACCGTGCACCCTGTGTTCCATCCAGAAGCACCACCCCACAGGCAGCCGTCTAGCCAAGTGGTTAGGACAACTATTCCCACTGGAATCAGGATGTCCCAATGCCAAGCCCTGCTCTGCTGCTTGCCAGACGTACCCCCTTGGATGAATATACCTTGTCTGTGCCTCACATTCTTCATCTGTGAAAGGGAATAATATTAGGACAAGCTTCATGGGCTCAGTGTGAGGATTAAATGCAACAATACAAGTAAAAACTGGAGACTAGTACCTGGAACACAGTAAGCAGTTCATACGTGTTAGCAACTATTGTTCTCTTTCTGCCATGAAAACTGCTCTGCAGCTCAACATCTAAGACAAGGTGCATGTCTGTCAGATGCTAGATAGAAACGAGAACGGAGGTTGCCAGGGGCTGGGGGAGGGGAGGATGGGGACTTAGTGTTTAATGGGGATAGAGTTTCAGCTAGCAAAGATAAGAAAGTTCTGGAGATGAATGGTGATGATGTTTGCACAACGATGTGAATGTCCTTAATGACAGTGACCACTTACAAATTTTAGCCACTTAAAAATGGCTAAAATGGTAAGTCATATTCTGTGTATTATACCGCAATAAAAACAACTTGTATGGTTTATCTGAAATTCAAATTTAACTAGGCATGCTGTGTTTTCATTTGTTAACTCTGGCAGCCCTATATCCCCAGGGGACATCTGGCAAGGTCTGGAGACATTTTTGATTGTCACAACTGAGAGTGGGGGAGGGGAGGCACTGGCATCTAGTAGGTAGAGCCCGGGGTGCTGCTCGACCTCTTACAATGCATGGGACAGCCCTCACAGCAAAGAAGTGTCTGGTCTAAAACTTCAATAGTGTCGAGGCTGAGAAGCTCTGCCCGAGAGAGGCAACAGGAAACCCCCACATGATTTTCCTTAAGACCTAAAAATTTTAATTTAAGCCACTGATTGCAAATGACAGATGTCCACAGGAAAACACAAGTACACAGATCCGATTTGTATCAAGACACACCTGAAATTATTTGTAATCATTTTGCCCATTATTTTAATACACAAAATTCTGTGTACAGAACCATATTCTGTGTATAAACAGGTGTATTGTGGGACCACAATAGCTATTACACATAGCTAAAAATAGCAGCCCTAACAGAACACATTTTGGCTGAGTCTGATACAGATTAAGAGCTTATCAGAAAAAAAGGTCTTTCTGTCCAGTCTCAGCATCAGTATGCTCGGTGAGGCACTATAGCCACAAAAATAAAATTAGGAGATTAAACATGAATTTAAACCAAATCCCCACAGCAAAGTTTTCTGCTCGGGCCAGAAAGACATGAACTTAGACCGCTGTGACAAAAACATCCACAGGGAAGCCAGTGTGCCTGGGAGAAACTCAGCTATGCCCATTTGACCTGACATTCACTTACTAAACCTTTTAAGCATAGGAGGAAAAAGAAATCCACCCAAAACTTGAAAGCAAGCATGGTAAAGTCTTAAACCTGTTTTTGACTATTATAGCTAATAACACAAATGAATGGTGTTTCATTAATGCTGACTTAAGAATCAAAGTCAAAGTCGCAGCATATTGTCAAAGCTGTTTTAAGAACAACAACAAAACAAGATTAGTGCTACTGAGCTGGTATAAATTATACTCGTGATCTATCAAGAAAAATCAATCAGTGAGGACAAAACTCATATTTTCTGCTTCTTAAAAACCATCAGGTTTCATCCATCAACGAAGACTTTGAGTGCAACCAAACAGGTAAAATATGAGGGAAAATAAATGATGGACGAGTTAAGCACTAGGACTGGAAAATTATAAATTCTTAAAATTGAGGAGTTTCATGGAAGTTTATACTTGGAAACTTCTTTACAGAAAAACTCTATGGTATAGGGAATGGAATGTAGCAAACACATACAGAGGAAAGGAAACCTAGAACCAAAATTAGGTCACAAAAGAATATTTGCAACTGTGGTTTCCGGAGGTGGGTGCTGGTGCACGAAGCCTTCCAGGTATGAAACTTTGCCTTTGTTTTCTTCTCACTTCCTTCACGTTCCTTCCTTCCCCCCATGTCTCTTCCTTCCTGCTGGGCTGGTTCTCACAGCCCTTGCAAGCACGCAAAGAGTCACTAAAAATACTGAGGAATCCTCAGAGCAAAAGAGGTATTTTTCTCCTAACTGAGAGTACTACAAGATAATTGTAGGTGAAATACAAAGCTTAAAACCATCTTCAGATTTCACAAGTGTTGTATTCCAAAATAATGTTGTATAACCAGTTACTTGCAAATGCGCATCTAACACAGACATGTTGTATGCACACAGGCACTGTGAGGGCTGCCATCTCATTTAATTGAAATGCAACCATCAACAAGGTCCTCGTACCTCAAACACAACCCACAACCAGGAACTAAATCTGAAAGGCCTCTTGGAGACCAACAAAGAAGTCAGAGAGTGTATGTATGAACGTTATTGACAGGCTACCATTCAGCTCAGAGTCTATCCTCTCTAATCTCACATGAAATTCCAAATCATCTTGGTTCTCTCATTTCTAAGATCCTAACAGATGAAAACAAACAAATTAAAGTAGGAAAAAGCTGAAACAGACAGAAACACTGCTGGCTGGCACAAATATAGCTCATAGCCTGGAAGGAAGGGATAGGAGAGAAAAGGGAAAATGAGGAAGAGCCGGCACAACCTAAAACACAACAGTCCCTGTGGCCTTCTAACTAAGGGGCCACAGCCACACACCACTCCACAGACCCTGAGGACATGACTGTGAGGACAAAGCCATGAACATGCATGAGATGTTCTAGTTCCAATGCTAATTTTTGCTGTTTTAGTGTTTGTAGTATAACTACAAGCCATTTAGCCTCCCTCAACTCAGCTTCTTCAATCATAAAATGAAGATAGTCAAGTTGCCTTTCCAGATCTCCATGTTGAATATGAAAGCAGTCTAAGAACTAAAGTGTGATAACTGGTACAGGTGACGAATGTTATTTAATTAATAATCAGCAGACGTACTATTTACCCTAAGTCATCAAGAAGAGGTTAGATTATAGTCTATGTCCAGAGGTTAGATTATGTCCTTTAAGGCAGGGAAGAACAGTGAGGGGTAGGCTCTCTGCCCATCTTAGGGTCAGCTGCCATGCTCGCCCCACTCCTGCCCCATTGCTGGCTTCCTCTAGCATGCAGTGTGCTGGAGGAGACAGCCTACAAGATCCGGAGCAGGAAGGAACTGTCAGTCCCGGTGCTTCCTCATTCATGTAGCCTTGGAAAAGTGAACAGAGCTCTCCTAACCTCACTTTTCCTCATTATAAAAATGCCTGCCTATGTGATTCTTAATTGTACATTATTATATTTGGAGCCATTGATACTACATAAAGCCTCTGAAGACTCTAAAACACTCCCCAAATATAAGAGTGATCGCTTCGCTTTGTATTATTCAAGGCATAAGGCAATAGCACATACCTGGATTCTCTTTATGGAAAGTAAGATATAATGCATTCGGCGAGAATGAAACACACTGCTCAAATTTGATTGCATCTCGGTAGAAGAGAATGCCTTTCAAACAATCTGAATTATTTAGTAATGCTGCAGGGAAAAGGTAGGAGGATTGTTCAGCAAGTATGTTAGAGAAATGAGTCCTTCAGGAAGTGGAAGGAGCATTGGAATCCTAATATTTCCAACACTTAAGGTTTTTAAAATTTTGTTTTTAATGGTTAAGTATCTGTATTTTAACATCATGATAATTCCTTACAAATTTTCCATTTCCATTTCTATTTCATACCCCCAAACAAGGTGTAGATGGCCCAACTAGTTACTAAGAAAGGGCATTTTGGAGACAATGGAATCCATATAAAAAGTAAATCCTATAAAGAAGCCAATACAGTTTATAACTGGAGAGGAGGAACTCAAGGGACAAGACCCCAGCAGGGAGGGTTTCTAAGTACACAGAAACTTACCTGCCCAAAGGCCCATCCAAATGCCAGTGCTTGGCCAGGTAGGTGTCACCCGGGAATAAACTTGTCCAACAAAGTTTACCCACTGGAGCCAAACTGAATTTACCTTCTCAAGGAGAATAAACTCATTGTGCACAGAATTTGCATTGCTAAGAAGAGCAATGGATTAAATAGAGCCCTGGCAACTCTTCGGAACTTTCTAAACACAATTTAGATTGTGGATATTTGAAGGAAAGAAAAAAATGTAGTATCAAATTAGCCTCAGGTTAAATGCAATGTGCTTCTGTAGGTCACAGAAGGCAGGCTGCGCTGTGCAAATACCATAAGGGAAAAATGACAGAGATTTAAGACCTAAAAAGTAAGAATGCCTCTAAGAAATTCTGACCTGTTGATGCTACAAAGCCCCCCCTCGCAGAAGTCAGTTAGGTAACTTCCATTTACAAACTGTCTACTCTTTCTCACCTCAACTTTCTTAAAGGAAGTTAGTGAAACTTCCTTCACTGTGTATATTCTAAATTGTTTCATGGAAAAGAGCTACTCTTTGTAATCCTGTAAAAGCAGCTGCTTTCAGCTGTATAATCCACCTCCTGCAAGAAATACCCTTGGGCTCCTGCAAATACAGATTCATTTCAGTCAGGTCCACTGAGATCCACGACCTTGTTATCCCCATGATCTCTGGCTGTGAAGGCTGAGCAGAGGACTAAGCCTGGGCAGCGCCTGCTGACACCCTCCAATATCCCTTCTCTTCTGCATCCACATAATAGTGGGGTTTTGTTTTTATTTTTGTTTTTGTTTTCTGAGATGGAATTTCACTCTTGTTGTCCAGGCTGGAGTGCAACAGTGTGATCTCAGCTCACTACAACCTCCACCTCCCAGGTTCAAGCGATTCTCCTGCCTCAGCCTCCCGAGTAGCTGGGATTACAGGTGCGTGCCACCACACCTGGCTATTTTTTTGTACTTTTAGTAGAGACAGGGTTTCACCATGTTGGCCAGGCTGGTCTCAAACTCCTGACCTCAGGTGATCCGCCCACCTCAGCCTCCCAAAGTGCTGGGATTATAGGCGTGAGCCACTGCACCTGGCCCACATGATAGTGTTTTGAGCTGAGCTTCCCAAAATACATCTGTTGGCCTCCTCTGCAGCTAGATGTGGCCCTGGCCAAAGACCCATGGGTGGGAGTGTCATTGGGCAGCTTCTGGGAACCTTCCTTAAGGGACAACATTCAGATGTCCCTTATGCTTTGTCCCTGCTTTCATCCTGCTGTCTAGAGTGTGATGCTTCTATAAGCCATGAAGTTGAAGCCACACAGGAAGTAGAAAGATAGAAGCTGCACAATCCCCTGAAACCAGGAGGCACCAAGCCAGTCCTGGACTGCCTATCTGTGCTTTCATATGAGAGAAAAAAAAAAAAATCAGGTATATTTTAAACAAATATTATTTAGGGTTTTCTGTCAAAAGTAAACCTAATGCTAACAGCTATAATGTCAAAAACAAGTAGAAGAGATGGCTGGAGGCACGTAGTTTGTCAGCGTAACACATTTCCTCTTTAGGCAGAAGAATCGAAACAAAACCACCTCACTAGAAAGAACATAAATGCTTTTCAATTACCAACTCCTTCTTGCCTCGCCTATTTCATTCTTTATTAGCCCTCTTCTGCAGCCAAGCTAGGCTCCTGACTGCTACCAGGACAGTATACACAGTTCTCACATTCCTGTCTTGACTATCATTTGCCCTCCACCAAAAGTAACCTCTCATTTTGTCTTTGCCAATACATATTGATTACATCTTGCAAAATGTAGGACAGAAATGTCGTGGACCTACAGTGCAAGTTGTTTTTCTCCATTACTGTCCCACCCCGGGGGAAGCCATCCCTTTCCCTCCACGTGATAAGTTGGAGATGACAAGCATGGCTCGTGTCCCTGTATAATCACGGGGACGGATGTGCCACCCAAGCTGAGCCAGTCAGAGTCTCCCCTGAGACTGACAGACAGGAACTAAAATAAAAATATTCCTTCCTGTGGTGGGGACGATAAGGCAAAGGATAAAAGTTGGAGGCCACCAAAACACACCTCAATGGCCATTTTCCTTCCCACATGGTGTGACCGGTTTGCAAAAGAAGCCAAGCAGAGCTGTGACAAGGATGACCAGTTAACCACCCAATAGATATTCTCTCCATCATAGCCAAGCTTTATCCAACCCCTTGTCCTTAGCTGAAATTAAATAAATAAAAATAAAACAATAACAACTAGATTTCAGCTCCGCTTGCAGACAGGGTTTCCAGGGGACACAACAGTGTCCAATGGGATGTAAGTGTGAGCTACTGGTTGACCTTCTGAGAAAGCTACTTACTAAGAAATAGACTCATCTCCTATGCACCTTTTCCTCGTGAATTCACTCTGCCTGGAACACAGATGTAATGTCACAGGTGGGGCAGCCATATTGTAAACGGAAGGTGGCAAACTGTGCTAGGGATGGGCGGAGTGGAAAGATCAAAGGACCCAGGGTCTCAGGGACTCTCCATGCCAGCCCTGGGCTGTCTACCTCCAGAACCCCATCCTTGTTGCAAGAGAAAAATAAATCCTCAAATTGTCGAAGCCACTGGGTGGGGGCTTCTGTCACTTAGAGCTGTATGAAATTCCTAACTGATCTAGGATCTCTCACACAGAAACAGAATGTCACAAGTAACAGAACCAAGATGGAAAAATGGCTGAGGAGAGGAGATGGACACTCAGCATGTGGACACTAATGTTGCTGGCTGGAAATCTGGTTTCTTGCATGTTGGCAAAAATGTGAGGAAACGGTCACCTACTGCACCCCAGAAATACTACTCGTCAAAGGAAGCTGTGATACTGGGGAAATCAGAAGAAAGGGTCAGAGCATTGGCATCTGCAGTTCCTTCTTGACATGTAAATGAGAAGTAAACTCAGATGACTGCTGGCCAGGCTGCAGGCCCGGAACCAGGGTAAGGCACGAGAGGTCCCCAAGACACTTGTAAAAAGGCCTCAGGTGCCTGTCCCGCATTTGCACAACCCTGAGAGTGACACCTGCTTAAATGGTGCAGCCCAGGCACCTCGCCTGCCTCACCCTTATCCTGCTACAATCAGGAAAAGAAGGAAATGTACAGAAGGAAAGGAATACAGCCCTTTCAGGAGACTCTCTTGGCCTCACCAAAGCCTGCAATACATGCTAGCTAGTCCCAAAATTTAAGGTCTTCATGGCTGCAAGTGTCAATTTCCACTCTACCCCAACATGAAGCATTTATAAGCATTAGCCATAATATGACAGCCTTATCAAGAAATAAAACTTGTGCCCCACCAGCCACTGGGGGCAAGCTAGATGGCAAAGATGGGATTACAGCTACTGTCCTGGGGGAGGGACAAAGCATGCAAGTAAAAACAAGAAGCTTTTTTGGGAAGCTGAAGTGGGTGGATCTCTTGAGCTCAGGAGTTCGAGACTAGCCTGGGCAACACAGTGAAACCCCATCTCTATAAAAAATATTGTAAAAAATTAGCTGGGCACGGTGGTGTGTGCCTGTGGTCCCAGCTACTTGGGCGGCTGAGGAGGGAGGATCACTTGAGCCTGGGAGGTGGAGGTTGCAGTGAGCCAAGATGGAACCACTGCGCTCAAGCTTGGGTGACAGCAAGATCCTATCAAAAGAAGAATAGAAAGAAAGGAAGAAAGACAGAAAGGGGGGAGGGAGGAAGGAAGGAAGGAAGGCAGGAGAGGAAGAAGAGGAAGAGGAAGAGGAGGAAGAAGAAGAAGAAGAGGAAGAGGAAGAAGAGGAAGAAGAAGAAGAGGAAGAGGAGGAGGAGGAGGAAGAGGAAGAGGAGGAAGAAGAAGAAGAAGAAGAGGAAGAAGAAGAAGAAGAAAAGGAAAGAAAAAAGAACAAGCTGCAGACTTAAATCTCCCTGTCTGACAGCTTTGAAGAGGGTAGTGGTTCTCCCAGCATGCAGTTTAAGATCTGAGAACAGACAGACTGCCTCCTCAAGTGGGTTCCTGACTGCCAAGTAGCCTAACTGGGAGGCACCTCCCAGTAGGGGCACACTGACACCTCATATGGCCAGGTGTCCCTCTGAGATGAAGCTTCCAGAGGAAGGACCAGGCAGCAACATTTGCTGTTCTGCAATATTTGCTGTTCTGCAGCCTCTGCTGGTAATACCCAGGTAAACAGGGTCTGGAGTGGACCTCCAGCAAACTCCAGCAGACCTGCAGCTGAGGGTCCTGACTGTTAGAAGGAAAACTAACAAACAGAAAGGACATCCACACCAAAACCCCATCTGTACATCACCATCATCAAAGACCAAAAGTAGATAAAACCACAAAGATGGGGAGAAACCAGAGCAGAAAAGCTGAAAATTCTAAAAATCAGAGTGTCTCTTCTCCTCCAAAGGAACACAGCTCCTCGCCAGCAACGGAACAAACCTGGACGGAGATTGACTTTGACAAGTTGAGAGAAAAAGGCTTCAAACGATCGGTAATAACAAACTTCTCCGAGCTAAAGGAGGATGTTCGAACCCATTGCAAAGCAGCTGAAAACCTTGAAAAAAGATTAGACGAATGGCTAACTAGAATAAACAGCATAGAAAAGACCTTACATGACCTCATGGAGCTGAAAAACATGGCACGAGAACTACGTGACACATGCACAAGCTTCAGTAGCTGATTCGATCAAGTGGAAGAAAGGGTATCAGTGATTGAAGATCAAATGAATGAAATGAAGTGATAAGACAAGTTTAGAGAAAAAAGAGTAAAAAAAAAACCAAACAAAGCCTCCAAGAAATATGGGACTATGTGAAAAGACCAAGTCTACGTCTGATTGGTGTACCTGAAAGTGACGGGGAGAATGGAACCAAGTTGGAAAACACTCTGCAGGATATTATCCAGGAGAACTTCCCCAACCTAGCAAGGCAGGCCAACATTCACATTCAGGAAATACAGAGAACGCCACAAAGATACTCCTTGAGAAGAGCAACTCCAAGACACATAATTGTCAGATTCACCATAGTTGAAATGAAGGAAAAAATGTTAAGGGGAGCCAGAGAGAAAGGTCGGGTTACCCACAAAGGGAAGCCTCTCAGACCAACAACGGATCTCTCAACAGAAACTCTACAAGCCAGAAGAGAGTAGGGGCCAATATTCAACATTCTTAAAGAAAAGAATTTTCAACCCAGAATTTCATATCCAGCCGAACTAAGCTTCATAAGTGAAGGAGAAATAAAATCCTTTACAGACAAGCAAATGCTGAGAGATTTTGTCCCCACCAGGCCTGCCTTACAAGAGCTCCTGAAGGAAGCACTAAACATGGAAAGGAACAACCAGTACCAGCCACTGCAAAAACATGCCAAATTGTAAACACCATCGATGCTACGAAGAAACCGCATCAACTAACAAGCAAAATAACCAGCTAACATCATAATGACAGGATCAAATTCACACATAACAATATTAACCTTAAATGTAAATGGGCTAAATGCTCCATTAAAAGACACAGACTGGCAAATCGCATAAAGAGTCAAGACCCGTCAGTGTGCTATATTCAGGAGACCCATCTCACATGCAGAGACACACATAGGCTCAAAATAAAGGGATGGTGGAAGATCTACCAAGCAAATGGAAAACAAAAAAAAGCAGGGGTTGCAATCCCAGTCTCTGATAAAACAGACTTTAAACCAACAAAGATCAAAAGAGATAAAGAAGGCCATTACATAACGGTAAAGGGATCAATTCAATAAGAAGAGCTAACTATCCTAAATATATAGGCACCCAATACAGGAGCACCCAGATTCAT
Source organism: Pongo abelii (assembly GCF_028885655.2). Classification (NCBI taxonomy): domain Eukaryota; kingdom Metazoa; phylum Chordata; class Mammalia; order Primates; family Hominidae; genus Pongo; species Pongo abelii. Next base: position 17,397,641 of record NC_071985.2, read on the forward strand.
AAAGCAAGTCCTTAGAGACCAACAAAGAGACTTAGACTCCCACACAATAATAATGGGAGACTTTAACACCCCACTGTTAATATTAGACGATCGACAAGACAGAAGTTAACAAGGATATCCAGGACTTAAACTCAGCTCTGCATCAAGCAGACCTAATAGACATCTACAGAACTCTCCACCCCAATTCAACAGAATATACATTCTTCTCAGCACCACATCGCACTTATTCCAAAATTGACCACATAGTTGGAAGTAAAGCACTCCTCAGAAAATGTAAAAGAACAGAAATTATAACAAACTGTCTCCCAGAGCACAGTGCAATCAAACTAGAAGTCAGGATTAAGAAACTCACTCAAAACCGCTCAACTACATGGAAACTGAACAACCTGCTCCTGAATGACTACTGGGTACATAACGAAATGAAGGCAGAAATAAAGGTGTTCTTTGAAACCAGTGACAACAAAGACACAACATACCAGAATCTCTGGGACACATTTAAAGCAGTGTGTAGAGGGAAATTTACAGCACTAAATGCCCACAAGAGAAAACAGGAAAGATCTAAAATCGACACCCTAACATCACAATTAAAAGAACTACAGAAGCAAGAGCAAACACATTCAAAGGCTGGCAGAAGGCAAGAAATAACTAATATCAGAGCAGAACTGAAGGAGATAGAGACAAAAAAAAACCCTTAAAAAAATCAATGAATCCACGAGCTGGTTTTTTGAAAAGATCAACAAAATTGATAGACCACTAGCAAGACTGAGAAAGAAGAAAAGAGAGAAGAATCAAATAGATGCAATAAAAAATGATAAAGGGCATATCACCACCGATCCCACAGAAATACAAACTACCATCAGAGAATACTATAAACATCTCTATGCAAATAAACTAGAAAATCTAGAAGAAATGGATACATTCCTGGACACATACATCCTCCCAAGACTAAACCAGGAAGAAGTTGAATCCTTGAATAGACCAATAACAGGCTCTGAAATTGAGGCAATAATTAATAACCTACCAACCAAAAAAAGTCCAGGACCAGATGGATTCACAGCCGAATTCTACCAGAGGTACAAAGAGGAGCTGGTACCTACCATTCCTTCTGAAACTATTCCAATCAATAGAAAAAGAGGGAATCCTCCCTAACTCATTTTATGAGGCCAGCATCATCCTGATACCAAAGCCTGGCAGAGACACAACAAAAAAAGAGAATTTCAGACCAATATCCCTGATGAACACCGACACAAAAATCCTCAATAAAATACTGGCAAACCGAATCCAGCAGCACATCAAAAAGCTTATCCACCACGATCAAGTGGGCTTCATCCCTGGGATGCAAAGCTGGTTCAACATGTGCAAATCAATAAACATAATCCAGCATATAAACAGAACCAAAGAGAAAAACCACGTGATTATCTCAATAGATGCAGAAAAGGCCTTTGACAAAATTCAACAGCCCTTCATGCTAAAAACTCTCAATAAACTTGGTATTCATGAGACGTATCTCAAAATAATAAGAGCTATTTATGACAAACCCACAGCCAATATCATACTAAATGGGCAAAAACTGGAAGCATTCCCTTTGAAAACTGGCACAAGACAGGGATGCCCTCTCTCACCACTCCTATTCAAGATAGTGTTGGAAGTTCCGGCCAGGGCAATCAGACAGGAGAAAGAAATAAAGGGTATTCAATTAGGAAAAGAGGAAGTCAAATTATCCCTGTTTACAGATGACATGATTGTATATTTAGAAAACCCCATCGTCTCAGCCCAAAATCTGCTTAAGCTGATAAGCAACTTCAGCAAAGTCTCAGGATACAAAATCAATGTGCAAAAATCACAAGCATTCCTATACACCAATAACAGACAAACAGAGCCAAATCATGAGTGAACTCCCATTCACAATTGCTTCAAAGAGAATAAAATACCTAGGAATCCAACTTACAAGGGATGTGAAGGACCTCTTCAAGGAGAACTACAAACCACTGCTCAACGAAATAAAAGAGGACACAAACAAATGGAAGAACATTCCATGCTCATGGATAGGAAGAATCAATATCGTGAAAATGGCCATACTGCCCCAGGTAATTTATAGATTCAATGCCAACCCCATCAAGCTACCAATGACTTTCTTCACAGAACTGGAAAAAACTACTTTAAAGTGCATATGGAACCAAAAAGGAGCCTGCATTGCCAAGACAATCCTAAGCCAAAAGAACAAAGCTGGAGGCAACACAGTACTTGACTTCAAATGATACTACGAGACTACAGTAACAGCATGGTACTGGTACCAAAACAGAGATATAGACCAATGGAACAGAACAGAGCCCTCAGAAATAATACCACACATCTACAACCATCTGATCTTTGACAAACCTGACAAAAACAAGAAATGGGGAAAGGATTCCCTATTTAATAAATGGTGCTGGGAAAACTGGCTAGCCATATGTAGAAAGCTGAAACTGGATCCCTTCCTTACACCTTATACAAAAATTAATTCAAGATGGATTAAAGACTTAAATGTTAGACCTAAAACCATACAAACCCTAGAAGAAAACCTAGGCAATACCATTCAGGACATAGGCATGGGCAAGGACTTCATGACTAAAACACCAAAAGCAATGGCAACAAAAGCCAAAATTGACAAATGGGATCTAATTAAACTAAAGAGCTTCTGCACAGCAAAAGAAACTACCATCAGAGTGAACAGGCAACCTACAGAATGGGAGAAGAGTTTTAAAAGCTACCCATCTGACAAAGGGCTAATATCCGGAATCTACAAAGAACTTAAACAAATTTACAAGAAAAAATCAAACAACCCCATCAAAAAGCGGGCAAAGGATATGAAGAGACACTTCTCAAAAGAAGACATTTATGCAGGCAACAGACACATGAAAAAATGTTCATCATCACTGGCCATCAGAGAAATGCAAATCAAAACCACAGTGAGATACCATCTCACACCAGTTAGAATGGCGATCATTAAAAAGTCGGGAAACAACAGGTGCTGGAGAGGATGTGGAGAAATAGGAACACTTTTACACTGTTGGTGGGATTGTAAACTAGTTCCACCATTGTGGAAGACAGTGTGGCAATTCCTCAAAGATCTAGAACTAGAAATACCATTTGACCCAGCCATCCCATTACTGGGTATATACCCAAAGGATTATAAATCATGCTACTATAAAGACACATGCACACGTATGTTTATTGTGGCATTATGCACAATAGCAAAGACTTGGAACCAACCCAAATATCCATCAATGATAGACTGAATTAAGAAAATGTGGCACATATACACTATGGAATACTATGCAGCCTTAAAAAAGGATGAGTTCATATCCTTTGTAGTGACATGGATGAAGCTGGAAACCATCATTCTCAGCAAACTATCACAAGGACAGAAAACCAAACACTGCATGTTCTCACTCGTAGGTGGGAATTGAACAATGAGAACACTTGGACACAGGATGGGGAACATCACACACTGGGGCCTGTCGTGGGGTGGAGGGAGTGGGGAGGGATAGCATTAGGAGATATACCTAATGTAAATGACACCAACATGGCACATGTATACATATGTAACAAACCTGCACATTGTGCACATGTACCTTAGAACTTAAAGTATAATAAAAAAAGAAAGAAAGAAAGAGAGAAAGAAAGAAGGAAAGGAGGGAGGGAGAGAAGGAGGGAGGGAGGGAAGGAAGGGAGGGAGGGAGGAGGGAGGGAAGGAAAGAGAGAGAGAGAAAGAAGAAAGAAAAGAAAGAAAGAAAAAAAGAAAAAGAAAGGAAAGAAAGAAAGAAAGAGAGAAAGAAAGAAAGAAAGAAAGAAAGAAAGAAAGAGACTCTTTAGACTTAAAAACCACATGGAGACAAAATTTTTAATGTAGTTATTCACTCATGGGATTGACTGGGAGGATATAAAACAGAAGCCCCTTAATTTTTTTTTCTTTCTTCTTGTGCTTCCTTTTTTCTTTCCTAATATGTATGCAGCTCCTGTTTTCCCTTCAGGGAGCCAAATATAATTACTAAACATGGTCACAATGTCTGCCAAAAAGCATGGTGGAGCAATAAGGGCAAGGCACCCTCTAACCTGAACGGCTTTAGAGAATCTACTTAATCTGTTAACAAAGCTTTAGGAAGGACAGTGCCATCGCAGTCACCCAGCTGTGAATATCTAGCACACTGGCCTGAGTTTTCTTTTTAGTTTAGTTTAGTTTTGTTTTTGTCCTTGCTTTCACACACAGCTGCCTTATCACTGGGGAACACCTATATTCACCCTGGACTTAATCCATATCCCTCGTGCATAAAGCCCCCCCTGGGATATTTTAAGATCCCCAAACTCACACATGCGAGTGCATTCAGTAATAGTAGGGATGCTATCCTCAAGAACAGGCAAAAATATCAGGCACTGTACTTATGTCTCTCTCACTGATTCATGGATCAAAATCCATGACCTTGGCTCTACTAAAAATACAAAATTAGCCCGGCATGGTGGCACATGCCTGTGGTCCCAGCTGCTTGGGACGCTGAGGCAGAAGAATCACTTGAACCTGGGAGGCAGAGGTTGCGGCGAGCTGAGATCGTGCCATTACACTCCAGCCTGGGCGACAGAGCGACACTCTGTCTCAAAAAAAAAAAGCCGTGACCTCAGTGAATTCATTTTAAACAATCACAGAGCAACAGAGAAGTTACAAATATAGTACAAAGAACTTTCTATTTCCTGGACCATTTGAGAATTGTTGACCTGCTGTTCCTCCACCCTTGAATACCTTAGTGGATATTTCCTAAAAACGAGGGTATTTTCCTAAACAACCACAATATAACCATCAAAATCAGGAAATCGATAATGATAGATTACTACCATCGAACCCTCAGGTTTTATTGAAATGTTGCCAAATGTCCTGATAATGCCTTTTATAACAACAAAAGTGTCCCCCATGCCCCTCAGAATCACACATTACCCTCAGTTCCCATGTCTCTTAGTCGCTTTGAGTTGGGAACAGTTCTTTAGTCATTCCTTTATTATTTTTTAAATTAAGACAGGATCTGGCTGTGTTGCTCAGGCTGGAGTGCAGTGACACAATCATGGCTCACTGCAACTTCATCATCCCAGGCTTGAGCAATCCTCCCACCTCAGCCTCCCAAGCAGCAGGAACTATAGGTGTGCATCACCACACCAGGCTAATTAAAAAAAAAAATTTGTGGAGATGGGGGTCTCACTATCTTGCCCAGGCTGGTTTTGAACTCTTGGGCTCAAGCGATCCTCCCACCTTGGCCTCCCAAAGTGCTAGGATAATAGGCATGAGCCACTGTGTCCAGCCTGGCCATTACTTGACTGTCTTGACCTTGGTACTTCAGAAGACCACAGGCCAGTTATTTTGTGGAATGCACCTCCATCTGAGTTTCCCTGGTATTTACTCATGATCAAATTCAGGTTTGCATTTTTGTTGGGAATATCCCAGATCTGATGTCATGGTGCTCTTGTAGCTTACTGTGGTGGCTAAGGACTTTGACTTGTCCCATTGCTGATGATAACGCTGATAACTTGATTAAGGTGCTCTCTGTCAGGCTTCTCCACTGTAAAGTTATTCTTTTCATCTTTGTATTTAACAAGTATTCTGAGGGGATGTAGTTGGAACTATGTAAAAATCCCATTCCTCATCAAACCTTCAGTGTGTTTATTTGCATATGTGTGGACTCAAGATTTTTCTATCTTATTCACTGGGTTATCATCCACTAATCTTATTATTATTTATTTTTATGCTCAATTTATGCCCTGTTTGGCAGTGGAAACCCATTCTGGCTGACTTTGGGATCCTTTTGCATGTCCCCCATTTTATGAGCTTTTCCTTGCTTTCCAGCACCAACAGGGCTCTAGCTCAGTCTGCAATTTCCCTGCTTGTATTCAGCAATTGCTCCAAAGAACTCTGGTTCCTCTTAGTAGAAATGAGTATTTAGAAGCCAAGAATTGGATTCTAGGGGTGTTCATTGTTCTTGGGATGTCATTGCTCCCAGACTCTCTCAGTGGGCAGAGCTGGGAGTAGACATATAAATGCATGTGTACATACACACATTGCCTTGATATTCCCATATCTATCTGTATATTTAGGTTCACAATGACACTCCAGTTTTACTCTTATAGCACAGGGTTCCTTCTAGTTTTGTCCCTTTCCTTATTTGTAACTCTCTTCTTCACTAGTGAGACACCAAACTTTCAGAAGGGACCCCGCAGAAGTGACATTGCAGCTCCCCTCACCAGCAGTACTTACCTTGCTCTACCTGACCTAATATATTTAGGACTAAATTGCTAAATTTTTTAAGAAAGAAAAGGAAGAGAAGGGAGGGGACAGAAAAAAGGAAGAGAGAGAAGAGCTCCAATGAATTTTTGAGGGAAATGTAATGTTAGAGGAAGTCTGGCCTGGAACAACATGTAGCTGTTAATCCCAAAAATAATTTCTGGGCTGCCAAACCTGCACCCACAGGATGAGCAAAGCCTCCAACTCAATACCTACCTCAAAGGTGCCATAGATGAAGCACCAGGACAGAAGCATGGATCATTGAGGAGAGAGGACTGAGCTTCCAGGTTACTTAACCTTGAAATTCACTCCCTGCAGGGCCAGCATCCTGGCTCCCATGCTGCCTGAACTACACCACCCCTTGCCTGCTCCAAAGCAGTAACTCCTTTTGCAGTTTCTTCTGTGCCCAGCCTGACTCTCTATAGTCTCTTGACTGCAGCAACAGAACAATCTTCTAAACACGTGAGTCAGATCACATGACTCTTCTGTTAAAAACTCTGAAATGTTTCCCATCTTAATCACCAAGTTTCTAACCTCCTATTATACTCAACCCCACATGATCTGTTGCCCTTTTCCTTGCTGTTCTCACTTTCCCAGCCCTCCTCTCTCCAAGTTTCACTTGAGCCTCCTGGCAGCTCCTCACAGATGCCCAACACGCTGTGGCCTAAAGGCCTTGAGGCTCCCTCTGCCTGGAACATCCCTCCCCATAAATCCACACTGTTTGTCTGCTGCTTTTGCGGAGGCCTCTGCTCCAATGGCACCTTCTCAGAAAGGCCTTCTCTGACCACATAGCCTAGAATAGAGCCTCCCCACACAGGCAATCCTATGGCTTGAGGTTGATGTTTCTTCCTAGCACTTGTAATCACTCACACATGGCATTTTTTCACATATTATATATTTATTGCTCATGTATTTGCCTGCCTTACTCCATGTAAATCTACAGTCTTACAGGCTCTTTGACTATAATAGGTTAAATTGTTGAAGTCCTAACTCCTAGTACCTGTGAGGGTGACCTTATTTGGAAACAAGGGAGGTCTTCACACATAACATTCATTAAGAGGAGGTCATACTGGATTAGGGGAGGCTCTAAATCTAATGACTGGTATCCATCTAAAAGGAAAAATGGGCCAGGCATCACTGCTCACGTCTGTAACCCCAGCACTTTAGGAGGCTGAGGTGGGAGGATCGCTTGAGCCCAAGAGTTTGAGGCTACAGTGAGCTATGATTATACCACTGCACTCCAGCCTAGGCAAGAGAGTATGACTGTCAAAAAAAAAATGAGAGAGAGAAAAGGTGGAGGAGGAAGAGGAGGAGGAGGAAAAGAGAGGAGAAGGAGAAGGAGAAGGAGAAGAGGAAGAGATACAGAGACACAGTGATACACAGGGAGGGAATCCACAATGGAGACAGAGATTGTTATGATATGTATACAGGCTCAGCATCCTTCATTCAAAATGTTTGGAACCAAAGTGTTTCAGATTTAAAATGCTCCCATGAGCATTTTATTTGAGCATCATGTTGGTGTTCAAAAAGTTTCAGACTTTGGAGCATTTCAGATCTCAGAGATTTAGATAGGGATACTCAACATGTACGTATCAAGGACTGACAAATCAAAGCCTACAACCTGGAGCTAGGACCGCTCTAACAACACCTCGATTTCAGACTTCTGGCCTCTAAAACTGTGAGAAAATACATTTCTCTTTGGAGTAATTTATCATGGCAGCCCCAGGACACTAAGATAATGATTTTTTTTTTTTTTTTTTTGAGACAGAATCTCACTCTGTCACCCAAGCTGGAGTGCAGTGGCGCGAATTCGGCTCACTGCAACCTCCGTCTGCTGGGTTCAAGTGATTCTCCTGCCTCAGCCTCCCAAGTAGCTGGAACTACAAGCATGCACCACCACACCTGGCTAATTTTTGTGTTTTTAGTAGAGACGGGGTTTCGTCATGTTGGCCAGACTGATCCCGAACTCCTGACATCAGATGATCTGCCCACCTCAGCCCCCCATATAGTGATTATTATTTTTATAATAACCATTGTACATCCAACTACCTAGAATACTGTCTGTCACATACTATGCACAAAAACAAATAATTGTTATATGAATAAGTGAACAACTTAAAAAACCTATGCTATCACCCACTGTGATCATCAATTTATCCAGGGCCACTGCTAGCCTCTGTGGTGCCCATACCTTGCATCTGTGCCAATCAAGAAGCAGTGTCCCTCTTTAAGACACTTCACTTCTTTTTGTTGAAAAGTTGCCATAATGTACTGATTTTTGAGGACAAGACCTAATATGTATAATAAATATGTTTAATAATTATTATGTATATGATAAATATAATAAATATTCAAAGTGACTGGTATCCCATGAAACGTGGGGCTCTTGTTCACTGTTCAACCTGAACAACCACACACAGTGGCCCTGATCCATATCCATAACAATTGATGCAAGTACTAAGGTCAGAATTAGAATTCAGGATAAGATACAAGACAAAGGCAGCAAGAAGTCACACCCTCTCTTCTCACAGAGAGATTCTGGTCGCTCTGAGAAACAAAATAAACAGGAGATAACCTATGAACAATATTAAAGCAATACACTGCATGATTAAATATATAATAATAAAGTACAGTTTGGAAAGTAAATGTGCAAGTGAACAAGAAAAAATAGGATCAGAAGATGATGGCATCATTGCATTTGGGTCAGAAGCAGAATAACTACCACACAATTTGTCAGTGTCTGCAGTGTGCCGTACAAACCTGATTTCATTAAAGGTGCACAGAGCTTCATGGGCTGAATGCTCCCAATATGCTTCAATATCAGCATCCTCTCCAGTGAGAATTAATGAGATTTAGTGACGTACCCCAATTAGGTAGCTAAGAAGAAGCAACCCTGAGATATGAACTTGGTTCTAATTGTTTGCAAAGCCTGCATTTGCCATGCATCATGCTGTCATCTAAGCGCAAATTTTAAGGAAATTATGGACAAGCAAAATTGGTGAAATTAGAATTTTCTAAAATTAAATTTACCCAATTTTCATTTCTAAATAAGAATAATACCATGTGCATAGCATTATGACATCTACTAATTATCCCCGTACACTATATCTAACCATATTCTGAAACTGATGCTTCTCTGATAGCCGTTTGAAGACAGGCCAGCCATTTGCAAGAGAATTGGCTCACTGCATGACTTAGTGCACCCCATTGGAAGCAATAACATTTGAGAACTCTCTGCAGCAGTTACTGCCAATTGGTTTATTCAAACCCACTCCAGTCTACCATTCCACCCCCAAAACATGTTTTCTCTACACTAGAGACTTAAAGCAAAGGACTGCACTTCCCGTATTGCCTTGCCATTGAGGTTCTGTATGTGGCTGACTTCCGCCCCACAATCAAACCCATGGCAGACTAGAAAGGTGGTAATGAGCATCCTGAGGCAGCAGCTAGAGTTGATTTTGTTGCATCTAAGAAAATACACCTATTTTTCAAATCCTGTAATGTATACGCTTTGATGAATGAAACTAGTCTGAATATTATCATTAATTACTGTGGGCATTAGAAGACTACCAGTTGCCTTGTCTAACCTCCCTGTCCTTCTCTTACCCTAGGAGATCAGCAATAGCATTGTGGAGCTCTTTAAAAATGAACAAAATGCATCTGGCATGCACAATTTTTCCCATGGCAGAAGAGTAAGTGATTCCTTGCAAAGCTTTCTGATACAAGCCATTGATTCTCTTCCTAAGAAAGTAACAAAAGAATATGGCCTTATACCGAATATAATGGTTCACAAACCCATAATTCTTCACTTGGTCATATTACCAGGTGACCTTGGGCAAGTCATTTAGCAAACTAATGTCTCCAAGGAACTCTCTCAGTTTTGTTTCTGAAGGACAAAAACGAAAGGTTTTTCTACTAGTGAACCACTTAGGCCAATTAAGAGAATTATTTGTAGCCTTCCCTCAGATCTAGATGACTTTTTCTAACTGCACCCACTGGTTCCTGTGATAAAATTTATTTCTTGCAGAACAGCAGTGACTTAAAGCTCCACCGCAGTAGTATTTTTCCATGAATGGGGAATGTGTGCTAGCTTGCAGATGGACAAAGAGAATCTGAGCTAAGATTTTTTTAGGAGCTTCAGTGTCAGCTGATAATAGCGATCTCCTGTTGCGGGGCAAGGAGGAAGAAAAAGATTAAACTATAGTCCCTGCTGAAAGCAAACGTGAAAGGCAGCAGGGTGCAAGAGAAATTTACATCCCAAACACAGGCTAGACTATTCAGAAGGCTGCATCTTAAGTTAATGCTATAATAAATAAAATAATTTTATTTGCATTGCACAGCTTCAGAAGCTTTTACTCTGGGAACAAAATCTCTATCCTAGATACACTGAAATCACTTATATAGTCTCATATAAATCAGAAGCTCCAATAAATCTAGTTGTATGTATTACGTGTCTATTTTGGGAAGCAGGGGAGTAGAGAGGGGTATAAAATAACATAGAATGGAAAATCTCTGCATTTGATCACTGTCGACAAAACTATTTGTACCATATTAGCAAAAAGTACTTTTCTCTTTTATTGGCAATTACTGGATTACATGACATACTCGCCAGAAAACAATAATCAAATGCTCATACTTAGAAACTAAAAATACACTGGGGTGATTGGGATATTTTATCTCTAATTTCAGCACTAATGATGATGATTATTAAAATATATGTATAAAGACATCAAACCTCAGGCTTTGATCGGGAAGGGAGCAAAGCTCTAAGTACTTATTGCTATAAATCTCATCCTCCATATTAATCAGATCATCCAAACCAGATGCAGCATTTTAATTAGGTAAAACTTACAGCCACATTGAATAACAAAAGGAAAGGCATAGATCAAAGCACAGACCAAGACCCTTTTGATGAGTCAAGGGGCCAATGTATAGAACCTGGAAGGAGGTCATGGCCCACACTCACCCAAAGGCAGTGGTTCTCAGAATGTGGTCCCCAGACCAGCAGCATCTGTGTCTCCTGGGAATGTCTTAGAAATGCGCATTCTCAGGCCTTACCCGCGACTACTGAATCAGAAGCTCAGGGACCCAGGAGCCTGTGTTTTCAACAAGCCCATCAGGTGACTCTGATGCACACTATCGTGTGACAGCTACTGTCCCAGAGCTCCAAATAGGGAACAGAAGGTGGAATTCTGCCCTTTTCCTGACTTTTTTGAAACTAGTCTGAAAACCCTCAGGAGAGACCAGCAGACTGTAGCTAGCTGGTTGGGAAATCCACACTGAGTAGCCAGTGTTCTGAGGATTTCCTGGTAAGATCTGTCCTCCACTCTTTCCATCTCATCTAACTATTTGGTTTTCTTTTGGTTTGGTTTCGTTTTTTGTTTTTTGTTTTGTTTTGTTTTGTTTCATTTTTTGTTTTGTTTTGTTTTTAGACAGCCTTGCTCTGTCACCCAGGCTGGAGTGCACTGGCATCATCTCGGCTCACTGCAACCTCTGCTTCCTGGGTTCAAGCGATTCTCATACCTCAGCCTCCTGAGTAGCTGGGATTACAGCCATGCACTACCATGCCCAGCTAATTTTTTGTATTTTTAGTAGAGATGGAATTTTACCATGTTGGCCAGGCTGGTCTCTAGCTCCTGGCCTCAAGTGTTCCACCTGCCTCAGCCTCCCAAAGCGCTGGGATTACAGGCATTAGCCACCACACCCGGCCTAGTTATTTGTTAATGTAGAACATTCAACAACTCTTTCCAACCTTACTTGTTGATTTTCAACCTCAGTTCCCAAATTATATTTTGTTTTATGGTGTTCTGTTTACTTCAAAACTTTCCATGGTCAAGAATAAATGTCCAGGTTTTTCTCCTCTTGTCATCCCATTCAAGTTCAATTAAAGAAAATCTTCGGTCAATCAAAACATCCTTCCCTTCACTCACTCTGCCCAGCACAGATTTCAGCCCTTCCTGGGCAAGGGTCCTTTACCTTCCAGAGTCTGTCCAGCTGCATGGACTCCAGAACTGGCCTACTCCTGAGTTCCTTCTGAACATGAAAACAGTGACAAGAATATGCATTCTTCCTAGAATCAGTATGTTATATTTTTAGGGCCCAAGTACACAGACATTTGCACGGATGGGTTATTATGTGTAATTGTAAGAAATATTATTATAACCATTGTTAAACATTTGCTGGAGGTCAAGGTTATAAATGACCTAAAGTGAATATACATAGATTTAACTCTCTGCTCACACTCCTGTGTACATGTGATACTGCTTTGGTTCACTTGATTACATCTTGCTGTTTTGTCTAATGCGGCTGTATCTTTCTCCCTAGTTCTATTATAAGTCCCTTGAGGGCAGCAACCACACCTCTCACTTCTCATGAAATGCAAATGTCCTTAAAATGAGATTCAATAAATACTTGCTCGTATATATTTAATTGAGGGCCACCTCTCCCCTGTGCCAGGAATGTGCCTCTATAACACTGTTTTGGTGTTTTAGCACTTGAGTTCTGAAACTAGATTTTCTCTGATTTTAAGAAAAAAACCTAAAATGAAACATCCCTAGCTTAAGCTAACCCTAAAAGAGCAAATGACAGACAAAGCTCTATCTGTTCTTGAACATGCCAGTGATCAAGTGTGAAGTAAACCAGGTGTTTCAATGCACCAGGAGGCCCTGTTACTACAACAGCACACGGTGACCAGCTCAAAATCAGATGGGCAACTTTGTGTCAGAGCACTGACAGCAGCCCAAAGCAACAGACTCTACAATAAATGGCTGTAAAATGCTGCTGCAAAGAAGTTTTTCAGATGCCACAAATAGGCTGGAGGTTGTTACAGGAAAAAAAAAAAGAGAGAGAAAAAGACGATTTAGTCTGTGCTGTATGTGTGAAAGAAATATTTTGGCCTTGTTCCATAAATGATAACTGAAATGCTCTCTGGACCGGTCGATTCATCAGGGGAAGATAAAACAACCTGCCACTGTAACCCAGAGAGGAGAAAAGTAAGGATAAAAGATCAAAAAGCTCCATTCATTTCAAGGAAAAGACACAGTGACAAAGAAGCTATATCAGGGTTGACTATTAATTCAAGACCTCTTCTTATTCTGGCAGAAGCGTACCCAAGTCAGTTCACTGAGGTTTGGCTGCAATATGCCCTCCCTCTGTTGCAAGTGCTCAGCCCTACAGCCTCTATCTGTTGAAATCCCGCTCATCCTTCAAGATGTACCTCCAATGTCACTTCCTTTTGGAAGTCTTACCATGCCCTGCCAGGCAAACTGAATCCCCACCTCCCCCTTTCAGCTCCTTCTTCACTCCTGCTGTGGCGTTGGCCCCATGGGTTCACGTGTCTGATCATGTATGTTTCTGGATCCTGTAACAGTCAGTGATGCCAGAAGGGTGGGGACCATTGCTCAATTACCTTTGTTTTACTCACAGAATCTGACAAGAGGCCAGTCACCTTGCACATCAGTATTCAAAAAAATCTTCTACGGAATTGTTAAACTCAATTATAGACAGGACTTCACTTCCCAGCAGTGGAGCCTCTATTTGATGTATTTTACAGGTATAATATTTACTGAACGACATGGTGCCAGACACTATGTTGGTGCTTTAGATACAATCTTCTTCAATCTGCCACATTCTATGAGGAAACTGGTGCTCAGACAGTCTAAGAAAACTTAGCCCTGAGATTTAAAGCAAGGGTCATCACAGAAGATATTTTGGGTCCCTGAGCCACTTATACAACATCTATAAGCCTCAAGTCTGGCTCTATGAAACTGGAATGATTATATTTTAATGCTTTAGCCGACTTTCTAGAAGAACATCAGAAAGATGAAACACCACAATTTTTAGAAGAAGGGAGAACAGTGAAAAGCATAAACTGAAATGGAAAAAAAAAAGTTGCATTTGATATGTTTCTTTTTCAAAAGTGTCAGAATCGGCATATAATTTGTATCTCCTGAAGGAGTAGCTGTCAGTAGAAGCCATACCTAGAGTTCTGTCCTGACCTCTATGAAGAGACAGCTTTAAAATGGGCAGCTATTTTATGCTGATTATTTAAATACCATACCCCTGTTGCAAAAGCCTGCCCCCGACCCCAAATTCAGGGAAAATGTAGGGTATGTCAGGTTGCTGCATCCAGGAGGCCACTCTCATGATCATTCCCTAAATGTTTCCCATTGAATGCGACCCCAGATCACACCACACCAGTAATTTCATGGAAAATGATGCAGTCGGCTATGAACAGCCATCACTGGTACGATGAAACTCATAGGAAGGGGGAATGTAGTGGTAGGAAAGTTGCCCTGACTCCACACCAGCCTTTTGGCCTCTGGAATCACATGACACCATTTCAGCCTGTATGATGCTAGAGAAACCCCAGAAAACAAGGAATTACTGAGCTACAACAATAAGCCATGAACTGTGATGTGTTCTAGACCAGGGAGCAGCATGAAGGTATGCGTATTTTAGAAGAATCACTGCATTGTAGGAAATGAATTTGGGGCAAAGGTGTACTGTAAGACAAGGATGAGAGGGCGAAAACCGGTTCTGAGGCAATTGCAGTAGTTCAGGTAGGTGAGGATGATGCCCAGGGAGTATAAGAAGATGGAAAACTTCCCAGTTATTTTATGAGACTGGTACAGCCTTGATTCCAAAACTGGAAAAGGTAGTATGAAGAAACAAAATTACAGTTAATTCCATTTACTAATATGGATGCAAAAATGCTTTAAGAATTAGTAAAAAAAAAAAAATCTAGCACAGTGGTAAAGAATAATAGAGTTTATCCCAGGAAAGAAAACAATAATTTAATTTTTAAAACTTTATTGATCTGAATTTACAACATATGTGGAAGTAAAAGTATGACAACTGTAACACAAATGACAGGAGGGAAAAATGTAAGTATGCTGTTGTAAAATTATTTCTCTCTCTCATATATATATATATATATATACACACACACACATATATATGAGGGAGATATATATATGGGGGAGATATATAAATATATAGTGATATATAGTGTGTGAGTGACAGTATACAGATAAAATATTTATGAGGCTTTATATTATAAAAATTTTAAATATATTATTCATTAGATATACATACACATAAAGTGGAATAATATTGTTTGAATGGAAACTGTGACAAGCTAAAGACGCCTAGAATGAACCCTAAAGCAACCACTGAGGAAAATAAAACAAAGTGGGATAATAATAATTCAAAAAAGAGATAAAATAGAATACTAAAAAATACTCAGTTCTAAAGGAAGGCAGAAAAGAGCAAAAAAGAAAAAAAACAGATGGGACAAATAGAAAACCACTAGCAAGATAGTACATTTAAAGTCAAACATATTCATCATTATATTAAATATAAATTGATTAAATATTCCCATTAGTAGTCATGACAACTTTGAAGACAAAGGATACTCAGTCTGTGTGTGTGTGTGTGTGTGTGTGTGTGTGTGTGTTTGTGATAAGATGGGGAGAGGGAGAGCTTTCATACCACATATCAGAATGTCCTCTAATGCTATAGTAATTATAGTGTGGTATTAATTCAGAAAGAGACAAACAGATCAACAGAAGAATATGGGGATTTATAAAAAGATGCACACACACACACACACACACACAACAAATGGCACACAAATTTGTAGAGGTTATGATGCTATTAGATACTGACATGTAAAAAGACAAAATTATACCTCTATCTGACACCAAACACATAAAAATTCCAGATGGAAATTAAAAAAAAATTTTTTTTTTAATTTTTTAAAGTTTTATTTATTTATTTATTTATTTATTATTATTATTATTATTATACTTTAGGTTTTATGGTACATGTGCGCAATGTTTAAAAAGTAAAGCTAGAGAACAAAACTTTTTAAATTAGAAGAAAATACAGAAAATGTTCACGTGATCCTGGGAGTAGGAAAGAACTTATTAAACAAGAAATAGAAAAAAAAGAAGGAAAAGATAAAGTCATCTTGTTTAAAAGTTTTAAAATTTTTTGTATGACAAAAACACTGAGGAAAAAGAAGACAATCCAGAGTAGAATAGTAGAATATACAACATTTGTGTATCTGTAATATTTTCTTAATTAAAAAGAACAACACTAAAAATAAACTCATAGATTGACTTGAATCAAATATGGTAAAATGTTAGCATCTACTATACATGGGTGTCCACTATGTTTTTTTCTGTACCTTTCTATATTTCTGAAATATTTCATGTTAAAAGTTAAATATCAAGAGACCAATTAGACATTCATACGTTCATAGAGTGAAATCTCTGATCACTATTATATCTTTACTCTGGGACCATTTTAAAGTTTATATTAGAAGATCATTGTTCCTTCCCTGTCTCCAGCCAGTGTATGCAATACCACACCCAACACTTCTGGTTCTCCCTTCTTTTTACTTCCCATACTTCCATACTCAAAACGACGATTTCCCAAACTAGTATACACATGCTGGTATACACATTTGTGGTATGTGGTAAACTTCTCTATCCCTCATATCATTTCTAATAAGATCCTTGGAAGCCACTGCAGGGCTTCATATCTTCATATTTTTGAGGCCGTTAATGACCATCAGTGGTAGATTGCATTCATTGTTCATAAGTCCTCCTTCTCTCCTTTCTCTTCAGTACAGGCAGAGTAAGTGTCATCTCCCCATGCCTCTGGATGTGACCAGATGACTTGCACTTGCCAATGGAACACGAGCGGTCCTAACGTATGCCACGCCCACCCAGAGGCTTTACATGCCCTTGTATGATTGTCTTCCTATGTTCCTTCCTCCAGTCTACCATGAGAATAGCATGCCCCACAGGTAGCCCAGTCCCAGAATTACTCAAAGTAGATCTGACCCAACCCACAAACACATGGCAAAGCCACAAGATGACCCACAAGTCCCTGAGCAAGAAATACATGTTTTCATATAAACAACTGAGATTTGGGGGCTGTTTGTTATACCACATTATCAAAGCAGAAGCTGACTAATATATGACTTTTTATTAAATTTCCAAGATCATTTTCTGTCCTATACTGTTATTTTATGCTGAGAATTTTAATAAGTGCCTGCTCAACTAAGATAGTCCTCTTTATATTGCATTTAAAGCTTTCTAGACTATCGAATTTTATTAACTGCACATATACACATGATCCAAGGTCTTTTAAACCTGGGTTCAAGTTTTTTTTTGCAACCTTATCTCCTGCTATTAACTTCTCACAATCTACCCTCTGATTTTTTTGTGATTCTAATTTTTAATATGCCACATTGTTTTTTGTTTTTGTTTTTGAGATGGTAGTCTTGCTGTGTCACCCAGGCAGGAGTGCAGTGACATGAACACAGCTAACTGCAGCCTCAACCACCTGGGCCTAAGCAATTCTCCTACCTCAACCTTCTGAGTAGCTGGAACTACAGGCACCAGCCACCATGCCTGGCTAATTTTTGTATTTTTTAGTAGAGATGGGGTTTTGCCATTTTGGCCAGGCTAGTCTCGAACTCCTGACCGCAGATGATCCACCTGACTCAGCCTCCCAAAATGCTGGGATTACAGGCATGAGCCACCACACCTGGCCTGCCACATTCTTAAACATTAACTTAATAAAGCTTCTCCATCATTTGCATGAGATATTCCCTACTCTAGGAATTATCTTTCTCCTCTTTAGTTATTTATTTATCCATTAAGGCTCAAATCAAATATTATTTTTCTTCTATGTTTGTCTATCCTAATGCCCCCAGAAAGTGTACTCCATATCAGCAGACTTACCATTTTTTTTTTATAATTGCCTGTTTTTATATTCATTTCCCCCACTGGATTCCATCAGAGTGAAGATCACGTCTCACTTGTTTTAGTACCTTATTTGTTTACAATTAGTATCATCACCCCTCTCTCTAACATAGTTAATAATCTTTTCACAGGTGTTCTTTAGTCCTCACAGGAAACCGGTGAGCTTGTATCTTTACCTCTATTTTATTGGTGAGGACACCAAGGCACCACAGGGTTCAGCAGTTTACTCAAGGACACAGTTTATAAGTGAGGGAGCCACGAAGGCACTACTTGGACACCACACCCCACACCCTTGACAGTCATACATGCTGTCTCCCACAAAACTGCTTGCTAAATGAATGGATCCACCAAGAATTCTCTGTGTTTCATGTTTAATGGGAAAAATCTTTCCCAATAGAATCAATCTTCTTGAAGAATGAAATTACTTTTGTGGAATCATATACTGCTCCTTCTTTCTGACACCCACCTCCTCCACCTGTGGCATTAACATTATCCAACATTATGTGGCCATTCCCAGGTGTGTCAACAGTTTGTCAAGCATCAGCATTTTTCTCTTGGTAGAGCAATCAATGCCAGCAACTGTTCTAAGGTGGTGGTGGGGCAGGAGACTCTTTGAAGCAGGGATTTTCTCTTTGAGGTATTTGGAACCTCCAGCCAGAAATATTCATGGCAATGGGGTCAAACAACTCAACTGATTGGCTGACTCAGGAAGCACCTGTAAAGATACCTGTGAAACTTCTGTTGAGCTAAGGCTGGAGTCTGTATTGTAGGAAGGGAAGGCCGCAGGTTATGGCTACTTCTCAAACATGGAATCTGTCCACAGATCCATCCAAGTCCACATGGATCTGTGGTGCTTTCTACCAGGAAGAAATAGTCTGGTGGGTATAATATCGTTTTTTTAATAACGTTATCTTGACCCAGCTCTCAGGCCCTGGCTAAAAGCCAATGGAACAGGAGGTGACGCCCACACCTCCCAACAACTCCTCTTATTGGGATCTTACACTCAGGACCACTATCCCCTGCCCTAATCACCCCAGACCAGGTACCAAACAACTAGTGGCAGCCCCTATATCCCAGAGCCCACTGGAATTATTCAAACTAGCCAGTCCTCAATGGGCTTGCTCTCTCTCAGCATTCCTTCCTGCAGAAACCACAATAAAGTCTCTTGCCCTTATTTCCCTGCTCCCTCTGCCTCCTGACCCACCCTGGTGCTTCCTCATGTGGCATGACACAGGATCTGTGAGTAATTAACTATGTTTTCAGTGGCAATTGCCTCCTGATCTATTGGTCTTACTCCATCTCAAATATCCTATTAACACTATATGTTAGACCAAACTTGTCCAACCCAGAGGCTGTATGCAGCCCAGGATGGCTTTGAATGTGGCCCAATACAAATTTGTAAACTTTCTTAAAATATTATGTTATTTTTTTTTTTGCGATTTTCTTTTTTAGCTCATCAGCTATTGTTAGTGTTAGTGTATGTTATGTGTGGCCCAAGATAATTCTCCTTCTTCAAGTGTGGCCCAGGGAAGCCAAAAGATTGGACACTCCTGTTGTAAACAGTAGAAGGCAGGGTTTTGCCTTCAGCCAGAGGACAAGGAAACAGCAGTGTTGAGTAACTCAGTGGGAGCGTGTCTATCCCTCAGTTTCCTAAGGCTTCCGTGCAGCTATCAAACAGATGGTGAGAGACACATGTGCCACGCTTATTCCCACTCTTTGTCACAGGAGAAAAATGTGAGCATAGCATTAACTATTAAAAAAATTTAAAATGCTGAACACAGCACCCAAAGGAAAAGAACAGGAAACATAATTAGCATGGAGAGAGAATACATTCTTAGGAGGAATGATCAGTAAGTAAGAGATGTATCTGAAATTACGAGGATACAGTATCATTTATTTATCCTTTTTATTGCAATTAAATACACATTACATAAAATTTACCATTTTAACCATTTTAAGTGTACAGTTTATTGGAATCAAGTATACCCACACACTGTTGTGCAACCATCACCGCCATCTATCTTCAGAACTTTGTCATCATCTCTAAAACCCAGCACCTATTACACTTAACTCCCCATTCCTCCCTCACCAGGGCTGGAGCCCCTGGCAACAGGCATTCTACTTTCTGTTTCTAAGTATTTGACTATTCTAGCTATCTCATATAAGTTAAATCATACATAGTGTCATTTTTAAGGAATTTCAAGTACTTATTATTCAAAAAATTTTAAAAACCAGTGATGTGCCTTTTCTCTTTGACCTTTATTTTTGCTTTACGAAAGTGGATTTGTGCTCGATCAATACTGCACAGACAATTCTATTTTATGTGTGCTCAGCATATGATTTCATAGGATCTTTACTGAAAAAGAAATTTCCATCCGTATATTTCAGCAGTCACTGTGTTTTTTGCTTACCCACGATCAGAGCCATAGAAGGCACAGATTACTCACACAAACAAAGTGAAAATACGCAGAGTTTATATTAAAGCTCTGTGCAGCAGAGCAGCAACTACACAACTTATTGCACACCTTGAAAAATCCATGAGACAGGAAATAACATTTTTAGCAATTCAAAGAGAAAAACACTCTCTAAGCACATTCTGGAGTCTAGGAGAAGCCATTTCTCATAACAGCAGCCCCCAAACCCAAGAAGTACTAGAACAACAAATACAGAACAAACCACACCTCCCTTCGGTATTAACCAATTTAAGTCTTTTGAGCACAACCCAAATTATAACTACATGTGACAGCAACATTGCTTTTGTAAAAGGCTTTTGTGAAGGTAATTTTTGAAAGGAGCTCCTGATATTTGTCACAATTGAAGTCATCAACTTCAGCTCACATAGTGTCGTCTATGACAGCCCCTACATGTTTTACAGAGAGAGAGAGAGAATAAGGGCAGTAGATGAGAAGATGAAAAAAAAGAGGGGGAGAACTGTGTAGATTGAAGCATGTGTGGTAAGAAGAGCTCTAGATTGAGTGTCAGAAACTCAACATCTGAGATCCAGTGGGATCACTTCCACTGTAAATGCAGCCAGGCCCCTTCACCTCTCAGGGTCTCCAGTCCCTCAACTATAAAACTGGGAAGGGTGCTCCTAAAGAGTCCAGAAACAGATTAAATCTCTCCTTATCTAAAAGGAAAACTTGTAATTCAATCACCAAACATACTGTCTAGTTGCTTTCAATAAGCAGTGACGTTTGCTGTTTTATCACACCAGCGATGATTGGAAAATGATACTCTACATACAAAATACTTACTTCTCTGGCTTCAGTTTTCCTATCACTCGATCTTCCTCTCAATTTGATGTTTCTCTGAAGCCACAAATACTCTAAGTCTTGCCCAGGCTTCAGCCTTAGTCTTGGTGGCGTGTACCCCGCCTTATGGACAAAGGTGGCTTGTCCTGACCATATGCTCATGTCATTCCACCTGGATATGGGGACACTGAGGCTGGAATAGGCAAACAGCCATCTAGAGGCAGACCCGGTACTCTCAGTTCTTGCTGTCAACTCAGGTGCTTTCTGCCTAGAGGCTCCTGGAGGACTCTACTTACTGAAATCCGCAAAATCTACCATCTGAGAGTGCCTTCTTCTGCAGGAAGAGTGCTCAGAACATCAGGAAAATGGCCCCAGTGCCCCCAGGAGCCAAGGTGGAAACATGTCTCCCATTCAGAGATGCAGGGATGCTCAGCCTCCCTCAAAGGATCGCATATGGAGATGTGGGGCTACAGGACTGCAGCAAGCTGGCTTCATCGGGAATTCTATCTTTTAAACCAAAACTCAGGGGAAAGTGCCCAGGAAGAAGAAAGAAGCATCCTCTGGGCCCCTAAGCAGGAGGGTGGGTCACCCAAGGGCATGGGTGCTCAGCAGCAGCAGCCCTGTGGATGGTGGCACTGGGGTGGACACTTTTTTTTTTTTTTTTTTTGAGACAGAACCTCACTCTGTCGCCCAGGCTGGAGTACAGTGGCACGATCTTGGCTCACTGCAAGCTCCGCCTCCCGGCTTCACGCCATTCTCCCACCTCAGCCACCGAGTAGCTGGGACTACAGGTGCCCACCACCATGCCCGGCTAATTTTGTTTTTGTATTTTTAGTAGAGATGGGGTTTCACTGTGTTAGCCAGGATCTCCTGACCTCATGATCCACCCACCTCGGCCTCCCAAAGTGCTGGGATTACAGGTGTGAGCCACTGCACCTGGCCTGGGGTGGACACTCTTCTAAGCCTTCTAGGATCATCATCTTCTCATGAGACAGGGTTTTCCTAGCACCTCTTGTCTCCCTCCCCCTGCTCACTTGGCTTGTGCTCTGGTATTCAGACCACCCCACATCCATGGTACCTTCCTATCTGCTGATCATGCAAACAGCCTCCTCCTGAGAGCCCAGGGCCAGCACGCCTTCCAGATGCCGTGCAGTTGCTCTTCTTGACTCATAAATCCATCCCTGTCCACTATCGCGTAAGAACTCCCTCAGTACCCTTCCCAGATTGCATTCTGCTCCACTGCTTCCCCCAGAAGTAACTATTTTTAGGGGCTTATCACTCCCATCATGGATTTATCCTTTCCCTTCTTATGTATGTATCCTTAAGACATATGGAATGCTGCTTTGCATATTTTCAAACCAAATAATTGGTCTCATACTGTGGGTATTCTTCTGGAACTTGCTTTGCTCACTGACATGATGAGATTTATAGGAGATTTATCCATGTTGGTGTGTGTAGCTGTAGCTCACTCACTTTCACAACTGTATAGGGTTTTGTTATCGTATTTCACTTATTCATAAAATAAATACTCCAAGAATAGAACAATGAACAATTCACCTTTAAAGTTAAAGGGCCTAAAATTAGAATGAAGCAAATAGTAGTTGTCAATCCTTGCTTTATTTTCCCCACTTCCTTGAACCAATTTGATGTCAGGTAATTAGTTTAAATCCTCAGCAAATTCAGTTACGTTCATTTCTGGAGTGATAACTTACAAATAATCCCATGTTTTAAACAACAGAAACAAGTTTTTGTAGTAGAATACAGAAAACTGGACTAATGTCCAGGTCATAACTGCCCAGTCCTGTAGACTTAATGGTGTAACTCACAAGTTTGGGAGAAAAATGTGGGGATAGGGATTATACATCCATCTGAAGGATATACCAGGATTCAGATATTCTACAAAAGGAACTCTTTACATGAATGGAGCAAATCCATCTGTCTATGAATAAAATAGTCCAGTCTGGCACCTTATGTTCATCCTTCCACCTTCAAATGGAAAAGAACAAGTCAACGCTACATAACTCCTTGATGCCAGGGAGAAGGGAGCTTGGCAAGTGAAGAAGTCAAGGCACTAGGATAAACGGGAAAATGGGAGCCACAGAAGAAGCCAACACTTTGAAGACATGGCTGATCCATCTGTCTTTAAGAGTTGCTTCAAGAAGGAACCAGCTGTCTGATATTGGAGAAAGCAGAATAATAACTTGCACTTAAAATAAAATTATATTAGCAAGTAGTCAGGTCTGGGCTGGGCACAGTGGCTCACACCTGTAACCCCAGCACTTTAGGAGGCTGAGGTGGGTGGATCACGAGGTCAAGAGATCGAGACCATCCTGGTCAACATGGTGAAATTCTGTATCTACCAAAAATACAAAAATTAGCTGGGCGTGGTGGCACACACCTATAGTCCTAGGTACTCGGGAGGCTGAGGCAGGAGAATCACTTGAACTCGGCAGGTAGAGCTTGCAGTGAGCTGAGATGGAGCCCCTGCACTCCAGCCTAGGTGACAGAGCAAGACTCCATCTCAAAAAAGAAAGAAAGAAAGAAAGTAGTCAGGTCTGTTCTGTTTTGCTTATTTCCAAATCATACCCAATGTCTTCATCTTGTTTTATTGGCTTTTGGAGTTGAGCACTGAGTATTTCAAATCATTTTGTAAAACTTACTACCAAGGGACAAAGTAACAAAACCTTAAGAAGCACATATTGTTTGTATTCCATAAGACACATCTGTAGATACAAGTGCAAACTGGACGGATTCAATTCAGCAATGGTATTTAGAGCCTGGGGGAAGGAGGAGTGAAAAAATGGCATTTCAGTTGCCCACAACGTATGTCTTTCCTTATTCAAAACTCAGACATGTTTTTCTTTCATGGAAATTCTTTCCTTAACAACTAACCTCACCTGGAATTTATATCCACAGAAACTACCCAAGAGTTTTGAAGATTTACCACTAGCAAACCATAGAGAGGAAGCCATGTCAATACTATTTAATAAGTAAAATCACTATGAGGATATTACTCATTGCGACAGGGGAGTGCTATGGTTTCAATGTGTCCCCAAAGTTAATGTGTTGGAAATCTGATCCCCAATGTGGCAGTGTTAGGAGGTGGGGCCTAATGGGAGGTGTTTGGGTCATGGGGGCAGCACCCTCTAGAATGGATTAGCACCGTTACTGTGGGAGAGGGTTCGTTAGAAAAGGACAAGCTTGGCCACCCCTTGCTTGCTTTCTCTTGCCGTCTCTGCCTTTCCACCTTCTGCCATGGCATGACGCAGCAAGAGGCCCTCTGTTAAGCCAGCCCTTGATCTTGAAACTCCCAGTCTCCAGAACGATGAGGAAATATGTTTCTGCTCTTTATAAATTACCAAATCTATGGTGTTCTGTTATGGCCACAGAAAACAGAGACAGAGACTAGGACAACTGGAGTGGGAACCATTTGATCTTGCAGTCTTAGCTCCTGCTTTTAGCTCAAGCTCCACACAGTTCTTTCTCTTGCTACCACCTCTTTCTCCACCTCCTCCCCTTTTCCCACTGCCACCATAGACACTATTAGAAAATTCCTCAGAGTCTCATTCATAAAATGCATATCCACAGGACTGACACATGGACTGGTTCAGAAGAGATCGAGAAAATAGTGAAACAAACCACAGACATAATCCCAGACTACCCACATAAATGCAGTAGCATGAGAAGGTACTTGAAAAAGGGGAGCCTGGATTTAATCCTATGATCTTCAGCTGAGGCTTTCATTGCCTGGCTGGGTTGCTTTGAACAGGCTACATCGGGCTTGAATATCTGTATTCACATTTTCAGGCAGACAATAATTATCACAGGAGTATTGTGGGAACTCACTCCCCTATCACACTCCTTCCTTCACTCTTATCTCCATAGCTCAAAAATGCTAAAACTATAAACTATGATTCAGCGTTCAAAACTTCTGTGGTCCTGTCATAATAACAGAGGGTCAGACACTAGGGGCAGGACAGAAAATCCAATTAATCCTTCCCCCATGGGCAAGCAACTTTATCAGATATTTTCCTTTAGCCCTAGCAGAAGTTTTGCATGAGAGATCCCACCTGTCATTTTTTCATATGTTTCAGGACAAAATCTCTGAGGCAGCATTTTTATTTTAACTCGGAGGTAAGTTTTATTAAAAATGTCTGTTATGATCAGCTGGTGTCAAATCGCTGGTTTGCTAACTAGACATCAACTGAAGAGGCTGCCTTTCCCTCTGTTTCATGAAAATGAGCATGGTGAACTATTAATAACAACTTCTAAAGCCAGTTGGCCATGGCTCAGGTGGACCACGGAAGGACAAAAAATCCTGGGGGAGACAGAAGAGAGGAGGGAACAAAGGAAAGCCTCTCCTCATATATTCCCGCACTAAATACATTCTTTCCCCCATCCCAGGTTAATTCCTCCTGTAAAACTGGATCACACAAAGACAGAACCCAGATTATATTCTGGTTTTCCTTTTTTTTTTTTCCATCTTTTATTTTAGGTTCAGAGGTCCATGTATGATTTGTTGTATGGGTAAATTGCATGTCATGAAGGTTTGGTGTAGAGGTTATTTCATCACCCAGGTAACAAGTATAGTGCCCAATGGGTGGTTTTTCAATCCTCACCCTTCTCCCACCCTCCAGTCTCAAGTAGGCCCCAGCATCTATTGTTCTTATACACCCGAAGGAAGATAAACTGTTTTATCATAAAGTCACATGCACGCGTATGTTCATTGCAGCACTATTCACAATAACAAAGATATGAAATCAACCTAAATGCCCATCAATAGGCAGACTGGATAAAGAAAATGTGGTACAAATACACCATGGTATACTACACAGCCACAAAAAAAAGAATGAAATCATTTCCTTTGTAGCAACATGGATGGAACTGGAAGCCATTATTCTAAGCAAATTAATGCAGTAACAGAAAACCAAATACCGCACGTTCTCGCATATAAGTGGGAGCTAAACATTGAGTACACGTGGATTTTCTGATTTTCCTGTTATCGTATTTGTTATAGTAGCATAACAAATGTTATCAAATACCAACAATGAGTCAGATGCAAAATTGTCTAAAAAAGAGCTGGGTTCTCTCACACTCGGAGGTTGTCACTGCAGAGCAGGAACATCAGTCCCCGGGAACTGCACCATCACCCCGCACTGAGTGGCCGGGTCCTGCGTGTGGAATGCAGCTGCCCCACCCCAAAGGAGATGATTCTCATCTCTCAAAACTTAGATCTTGAATGTGAACTGCCATTCCCCTGCCACCCATCCTGGGCAAGGGACCCTCAGGATTTGTCATGTCAGACCACCAGGCATGTCATTTATTTAGCTGGCCATCTTTGGTTGGCATTCTGACGCTTCCTCCACAGTAAGAAGCCCCTCTTACTTCTGATGGGCTCTCAGGTGAGGCTGGAAGAATTCTGGAATTCACAAGCAAGGTAGCTAACCCTGAATGCATCATGTTTCTCCTGCATCTGATCCTTTTCCTCTATCCTACCCTCACTCAATTGCACCATCCCCGTGTAGTCAGAGAAGCCAGCAAGTGAGACTCATCCCGAAATCCTCATCCTTACCTTGAATTTCTTTCGCCAGCTCTCGCCAGGCCTTGGGCTCCCTGCCTGTGGCCTCGCCTGCCTCTAACCTGCACCCAGCTGCCCAGCACAAGTCTGACAATATGACCTCCCACCTTGCTGAGACCAATAGTGGCCCCTTGAGGCCTTCAGGAGAAAGCTCTTTGGCTTGGCACACAGACTCCTCATGTGGGACTCAGCACCTGGCGACTCGATGCCTCCTCTCTGACCTGCCCCACATGGCCACCCACTCACACCAACCTCATCACAAGCCCCTGTGCAACAGCTGGCACTATTCCTTTCACCAGGCCAGCCCCTCTCCACACCACTACCACTTACCTATGGGAATGTGAGCTCCCGACAGCAAGGGGTTCGTTGGGGAAGGGTTGGGTTTTTTTTGTTCATTGCTGAATTTCCTACACCTAGAACATTTCTAGGTACTTATTAGCAGAAATCTAATTAATATTACAGAGAGAATGAAGAATAAATGAATCAATGAATGAACGGTTATTCAAGACCCAGATTAAGTATCATTTTTCTCTTGGGAGCATTTCTTGATTCCTCTTATTAATCTCAACAACCAAATCTGCTGCCCTTCGCTTGCACATCTCTTTCTGCCCACATCAGCAGTGGGCGCCTGTCTCATAGCATCTGTCGCCCTGTGCTAAGGCAGCTCCCATGTGTCTACAGCACTGAGCAACGCATGAGCCTCCTGGGAGCAGAACCATCTTATGCTTGTGCTTGTGCTCTCTCCAGCCCCCACCCTTTCCTTCTTTCCTACATATCTGATGCCAACAACTAGGTGCCCAGCCTGTATCCTGTGTGTCATAGACATCCCTACAGGCCCATCATTACGCACAGTGATGAAGACATAATAGACTGTCCACACGTTTCAGGCCATTCCACGTTCACACCTAGATAAGGAAACTTTTGCCCTAGCTAATCGCAGCCTGACTTCCAAGGGCAGGTCCAAATGCATGCCAACCATTTGGTTCTTTCCTGCAAATCTGACTAGAGACAGTGATTAAACCTTTCTCACCTAAAAACTTAAAAACCTTTTCATTGCATAGACAGCAAATAAGGTACAAATTACAACATGCAGGTACAGTAGCATGATGCAACATGATACACATTATGTTTCGTATCTAATACGTTTTGTTGATTCAAACGACACCCAGAGGATTTATGTAAGGAGAAGTGAGACAAAGAGACCAATAAGCGCAGTGTGAAATAAACTGCTGAGGTGTGGGACAGAAAAATCAAACACATTTTCTCTGAAAGATTTCCAAATCTAATTCCTGTCGACTATGTTTCTCTCTTTTTTGTGCCTGAATGAATGAGACAGGATTGAGGGGATTCTGGAGATCACCTCATTTGAGGTGACAGGAAACATCGCCGCGTTCCAGCTGGAAGAAGGATGCTTCTTTACCTGGCCGTTTCTCATGGCTCCAAGGAATATTTAGAGATTATCTCTTCCCTTGCTATAGGGACCCTGACTACCAGTGCTGCAAATAAATCAGCCTGAGATGGCAAGAATAGTGCATTCACCCAAAAGTTAGCTGTTAAAAATCGCTACGCCCATATTTACTCTGTCTAGCTAATCTGTGCCCGCAAAGCCTGAAAGAAGAGCCAAGTCCTCCTGTGGCTGCTGTGCCCTGGGCCCACAGCAGGGAGGAGTGGAGACAGGCTGGCAAGCCTGGGCGCAGACCCTGAGTCTCTACTGACCAAGCATGTGACCTCAAGCAAGTTCCTTTACGCTCCTGAGTCTCAGATGCTCATCAATGAAGCAGAGTGGGAAATCAGACCTGTGCAGGCTGTTGTAAGGGCTAGCTGTGAACTTGCAAGGACATGGCACACAGTGAATGAGAGTAATGATTATTGCCATGTTCTTGCTTCAAAATTTCTGGGTGTTCAGAAGCCTCGTGTGATGAGAACATTTTCACTGGCTCTGGAAACTTTGACTGATCAGCATAGTTTCCAGAATGAGACATGAAATGGGCACTAGTTAGAGTCACCTGCCCCAGTGCATGGTGAAGGAAGGGGAAGTGCTCGTCTTGAAGCGGGACCCTGGCTGGGAGTGTGGATGGGTTGAATTATGTACCCCCCCATCCATAAAAGTTCTGTTGGAGTCCTTAACCCCAGGACCTCAGAATGGGAACTTATTTGGGGATAGGGTCTTTACAGAGGTAATCAGAGTTCAAATGGGATCATTAGAGTGGGCCCTAATCCAATATGACTGGGTTCTAATAAAAAGGAGAAATTTGGACACTAATACAGACACAGAGGGAAGATCATGAGAAGAGACAGAGGGAGAAGACGGCCACCTACAAGCCAAGGAGAGAAGTCTGGAACAGATCCTTCCCTAGAGCTCTGCAATCTTGCCAATGCCTTGGTCTCAGACTTCTAACCTCCACGACAGTGCAACAATGCGTGTCTGTTCTTTAAGCCACCCAGTTTGTGGTCTTTGGTTATGGCAACTCAAGCAGACCAATGCAGAGGCCCTGTTGCCAGGGAAAGTCCACTCTTGGCAACTGTGATGCCCTGCAGCAGAGACCAAGGTATCTCTCTTCTCTTGCCAACAGCATGGTGTTGAAACCATCCCTATAAACTTTTTTTAAATAAAATTGGTCAGGGAAGAAAGAGAGGGGAGAAAGGAAAATAAACCCAGCTTGCAGCACACTCAGCATTAATCATGAGGCCAGCCTGGGCTCCAACCCCTTCCTCAGAGTTGTTTGCTGCCTACTGTCTTGGAATCACATAGACCCTAGATCACAGTTCCCCTTAACTGCTCTATTGATAACACCTTGAACATCATGAAATGTTAAGTGTTTCCTATGAGATATTCCTTCAGGTCCTGCATTCTGAGGAAACGGCTGACTCAGCTGGTCTGAGGGATCCCTTAGGAGCTGACCCACCCAAGAATACAGTTTCCACTTCCCGATGATTTCACCCCCCCAACTTGCCTTGCTCTCCATGATCCCCTTAAAAACTCCAGCCCAGAACAACTTGGGAAGATGGATTGGAGGGTCTTCTCCCCTCTCTACTCAGTGCCCACTGACCTTTAACTCTTTTTCTGCTGCAAATCCTGCTGTCTCCATGTAATGGGTCTATTACTGTGCAGTGGGCATACGAACCTGTCGGTCCTATAACAGTGTTATCATCTCTGCCCTACAAATAAACACATGCCTAAGAAGCTTTAACTTGAAACAAAATCAAGAGCAAAAATTTTTTAAGTATTCAAAGTTTAATTTGAATTACTGCTCTCAAACTAAGAAATAATAAAATGAGACATTCTTCTCACTACTTTCAACCCAGGTGACATTTCCTCATTGCCTTTGTCTGGTTTTTATTGCTATAACAGAATACCTGAAACTGAGTAATTTATAAAGAAAAGGAATTTATTTCCTACAGTTACAGAGGTTGAAAAGTCCAAGGTTGAGGGGCAGCATCTGGTGAGAGCCTTCTTGCTGTTGGGGACACTGTAGAGTCTCAAGGTAGCACATGGTGAGAGGGCTGAGCATGCTAATGTACTACATTCAGGTCTCTCTTCCTATTATAAAGCCACCAGTCCCACTTACAGGATAACCCATTAACTCATTATTTCATGAATAGATTAATCCACTCATAAAAGCAAAGCACTCATGATCCAACCACCTCTTAAAGGCCCCAGCTCTCAATACTGCCACATTGGGGATTAAATTTCAACATGAGTTTTGGAAGGCACAAACATTCAAACCATAGTACTCACCCATGTTGCTATAATGACTCTCCAGCTTGCATGTCCATTGGTACTTCACTCTGAGTCCAGACCTCTGTATCTAATTGCTTCCTTGATTCCCACTTGAACATCGCTAATGCACCTCAAATTATGTACTCTTAATGCACTAGAATTATGATCCACACCTCCCCATCTCTGATCCATCTCCAGAGTTCAAACACTACCATCTAACCAATCATAGACCACCCATCTGTTTCCTGCCTATGTCTTGAACAGGGTCATTCTTGTCATCTCTCCCCTCTCCTGCCCACCATGCCCCCCACCCAAAACATTCCCTGGGCCCATCAGCCATTTCCCCACCCATCTCTCCTGGGTCCATGTACTTCTTTCCATCCTGGCCTTTCCCTTTCTACTGCTTGCCTGACCTACCATCACAGCCCCCACAGGTCCTTCCAGGCACTCCTGCCTCTTTAGCCCATTCTGCTCACAGGAGGCCATATGGTCTTTGAAAAGCACAGATCTGATCACATCACTGGCTACAGCAAACCTTTCAAGGGAGCTCTCATGCATTGCTGGTGGGAGTGCTAATTGAAATGGCCACTTTGGGAAGGATGGCCATTTTCATGATATTGATTCTTCCTACCCATGAGCATGGAATGTTCTTCCATTTGTTTGTATCCTCTTTTATTTCGTTGAGCAGTGGTTTGTAGTTCTCCTTGAAGAGGTCCTTCACATCCCTTGTAAGTTGGATTCCTAGGTATTTTATTCTCTTTGAAGCAATTGTGAATGGGAGTTCACTCATGATTTGGCTCTCTGTTTGTCTGTTATTGATGTATAAGAATGCTTGTGATTTTTGTACATTGATTTTGTATCCTGAGACTTTGCTGAAGTTGCTTATCCATCCTTCCCAAGGTAATTTACAGATTCAATGCCATCCCCATCAGGTTATCAATGACTTTCTTCACAGAATTGGAAAAAACTACTTTAAAGTTCATATGGAACCAAAAAAGAGCCCGCATCGCCAAGTCAATCCTAAGCCAAAAGAACAAAGCTGGAGGCATCACACTACCTGACTTCAAACTATACTACAAGGCTACAGTAACCAAAACAGCATGGTACTGGTACCAAAACAGAGATATAGATCAATGGAACAGAACAGAGCCATCAGAAATAATGCCACATATCTACAACTATCTGATCTTTGACATACCTGACAAAAACAAGAAATGGGGAAAGGATTCCCTATTTAATAAATGGTGCTGGGAAAACTGGCTAGCCATATGTAGAAAGCTAAAACTGGATCCCTTCCTTACACCTTATACAAAAATCAATTCAAGATGGATTAAAGACTTAAATGTTAGACCTAAAACCATAAAAACCCTAGAAGAAAACCTAGGCAATACCATTCAGGACATAGGCATGGGCAAGGACTTCATGTCTAAAACACCAAAAGCAATGGCAACAAAAGCCAAAATTGACAAATGGGATCTAATTAAACTAAAGAGCTTCTGCACAGCAAAGGAAACTACCATCAGAGTGAACAGGCAACCTACAAAATGGGAGAAAATTTTCGCAACCTACTCATCTGACAAAGGGCTAATATCCAGAATCTACAATGAACTCCAACAAATTTACAAGAAAAAAACAAACAACCCCATCAAAAAGTGGGCAAAGGACATGAACAGACACTTCTCAAAAGAAGACATTTATGCAGCCAAAAAACACATGAAAAAATGCTCACCATCACTGGCCATCAGAGAAATGCAAATCAAAACCACAATGAGATACCATCTCACACCAGTTAGAATGGCAATCATTAAAAAGTCAGGAAACAACAGGTGCTGGAGAGGATGTGGAGAAATAGGAACACTTTGACACTGTTGGTGGGACTGTAAACTAGTTCAACCCTTGTGGAAGTCAGTGTGGCGATTCCTCAGGGATCTAGAACTAGAAATTCCATTCGACCCAGCCATCCCATTACTGGGTATATACCCAAAGGACTATAAATCATGCTGCTATAAAGACACATGCACACGTATGTTTATTGCGGCATTATTCACAATAGCAAAGACTTGGAACCAACCCAAATGTCCAACAATGATAGACTGGATTAAGAAAATGTGGCACATATACACCATGGAATACTATGCAGCCATAAAAAATGATGAGTTCACGTCCTTTGTAGGGACATGGATGAAACTGGAAATCATCATTCTCAGTAAACTATCGCAAGAACAAAAAACCAAACACCGCATACTCTCACTCATAGGTGGGAATTGAACAATGAGAACACATGGACACAGGAAGGGGAACATCACACTTCGGGGACTGTTGTGGGGTGGGGGGAGGGGGGAGGGATAGCATTGGGAGATACACCTAATGCTAGATGACGAGTTGGTGGGTGCAGCGCACCAGCATGGCACATGTATACATATGTAATTTACCTGCACGTTGCGCACATGTACCATAGAGCCTAAAGTATAATAATAATAATAAAAAGAAAAAAAAAAGAAAAATAAAAAATAAAATAAAATAAAAGAAAAAAAAAGAAAAGAAATGGCCACTTTGGAAAACTGCTTGGCAGGATCCATTAGTGCTGAACATATGTATACCTTAAGTCCCAGAAATTCCACTCTTAGAAAAACACCCAAGATCAGGTGAAATAGAATCAACAAGTAGCTCATAGTACAGTCTGAGAATCCCTAATCTCAAAATCTGAAACGGTCCAAAATTTGAAACTTTTTGAACACTGACATGACACTCAAAGGAAATGCTAATTGGAGCATTTCACATTTCAGATTTTCAGATTAGGAATGCTGAACCAGTAAGTATCATATAAATATTTCAAAATCTGAAAAAAAAAAATCGGAAACACTCCTGATCCCAAGCATTTCAGATAAGGGATACTCAACCTGTAGTACTGTTCCAAACAGCCAAACACTACCCAAATGTCCACAACAGCAAAACTGATCATTAAATCATGTTCTATTCACACAGTAATCTATGGCTATAAGTAGCAATCTGGATGAGTCTCATGTTGTTGAGTGAAAGAAGCCAGGCACAGAGAATACATATGGTATGACTCCCTTTATATAAAGTTTCTAAATGGTCAAAATTAACCTAGTGTTGTTACCAGTCAGGATAGGGTTGCCTTTGGAATATGCCGAGGATTTGGAAGGGCTAAGGGTGACTTTTGGGGGGTTAATAATGTTCTGCTTGTTGATTTGGTACTGATTGCATGATGTGTTCACAATGAAATTCACCCAGCTCACCCCTATGGGTGCTTTCTTGCATGCGTATTACACTCCAGTAAAAAAGGCATTTAAAAAAAATGACAATGACATTGACAACTTTCCATTGCCCTTTATATAAAGATGAAAGTCCTTCACTTGCTTCAAGAACCTGCTTGGTCTGGTTCCTGCCTATGTCTTGAACCCAGGGCTACCCCTCTCAGCTCCCCATCTCTGCTGACCTCATTGGTTTTTTCTCCATCCCTTGAAGCCAGCAACCCCCTTCGGCCTTGCAGTCTTTGCACAGGTTGCTTGTTCAGATGGTCTGGTGCTCTTTTCTCCCCATCTATTACTACTGTCCCTCAGATCTGAACTTGTCACTTCCTCATGTCACTTGTCACAATTTATAATTGCCTGTCTCTGTCTTTGTTTTAAGTTTTCCTCTCCAACTAGACTATGGGCCATGCAGTCAGAGTGCCTATCTGTCTTGTTCATCACTGTATCTGCAGCACCAAGCCCAGCACCTGCCTGATAGAATATGCTTAATAAATATTAATAAAAGAAAGAGCTGTTTTAAGATATCAGTGTCATTTCTTTGCATCAGACATCTCAAAGACTATTTTCTGAAGTTAAGAAGTTTGATTCTTAATGTCAATTCCTTTCTGCTACAATTTGAGTTCATTTATCTTCATCTTGCCCTCAGTGAATATGAATTGAGATACTTACCACTCAATTTCCATTTACCATGCACTCATTTTATATCTTTGAATTTAGCTATTAAGTCATTTTTGATTTTCATCTGTTCAGTCGAAATAAGCTGATTCCATGCACATCAGTCATTCATTCCTATTCTTCAGTTGTGTTTTTTGTTTTAAATGTAAATGCAACCATGCAAAGTTACATGGAGGAAAAAAACTGATCTGAACATATATGTTCCACCAATAGGCTGAAAGTGGGCAGCTGTACCATACAATCTCATAGAGTATACCTGAAATAACATTAATACCTAACATCCATTGAACACCAATGGGAAGAGGAACCAGAAACTCATGGTACTCAAGTATTGAGTTGAAAGTTGGTTAGTAAGAACCAGAAATAGGACTTGAATGCAAGCAGCCTAACTTGAGTACCTCAACCTTTACTCGGTGGGATTACATCAATACTTATTTTTTCCCTCTGCCAACAAGATAAAAATACAAAATTCTGGATGTGTGTATCTTGACTTTTCTTTAAACAGTAAAGGAGGTAAGTTATAGTCCTATTGTACATTGAATTTAGCCATTACACTTATGCTGATTCACTAGTACAACATGACCTTTTTCTCTTGGTGTTCAAAACCATTAACAGTGCTTGTCAATAACCTACATCAGGAATATACGACAAAGATGTCTGTGGACATCCAGTAAATTTTCCTGGCTGTACAAGGTTGGCCTCTGCAGTAAGAAGGTGGGCTCATGTGAGCCACCCCTGAGAATGGTAGGTGTCACAGAGCTCTTGATAAGAAATGGGTCCTCATATTAAACTAAATCATTCCCTTCTAATTTTTAGTTCTTTACTTGCTGGGGAGATTTCCTTGTGACTGCTGACTTGACCCATTGATCATGTAACCCCAGTCCACTCTCCCTCCAGAGTGACCCTTTGGATGGCTATGATATCAGTACTGTTCCATGGCAACCATCAGGCCTGTCTCCACCCTGGTGAAACCATTTAGCAGTGGGCACCCTGTACACACCCTGCCCATTGCCCTAAGCCTTCGCTTTACCATTAACAATGAGGGTGGGAGGCAAACAAAGAAAGGTGGGAGTGACAAAGTAAATCCACACACCTGTCACTGAGGCAGCAACAGAAAAGAATCACTCATGATTATCCCAACTGTAGCCTGCCCACCTTTGTTTTGACTTCAGAGACAGCCTGCTATGGCCCCTGAAAACCATAAACCCTCTTGAAGCTCATTTGCAGCACTGAATTCTAGGATTCAGGAATGCTAAAATGAGTGGAGTGTTCAGACACAAAGCTTTAAACCCCAGATTGCAACTATCATGGGTCAGTGACAATTACACCATTTCTGCAAAAGGCAAGCTTGCTCTGTAGACTGCAGCCACTGTTGCTACATCTTGTTAGGAACTTAAGATGTTAAAAGACATATGAGATGGGAAGATGTACTAAGCCATTCTTGCATTGCTATAAAGAAATACATGAGGCTGGGTAATGTATTAAAAAGAGAGATTTAATTGGTTTATTGTTCTGCAGAGTTTACAGTAAGCATGAGGCTGGCATCTGCTTGGCTTCTGGGGAGGCATCAGGAAGCTTACATTCATGGCAGAAGGCAAAAAGAGGCCAGGCACATCACATGACAAAAGCAGGAGCAAGAGAGCAAGGGGGGAGGTACCACACACTGTTAAATGACCAGATCTCATGAGAACTCACTATCACGAGGACAGTACAATGCGGGGAATAGTGCTAAACTATTCACAAAGGATCCACTCTCATGATCCAATCACTTCCCCCCAGGTCCCCACCTCCAACACTGAAGATTACATTTCAACATGAGATTTGGGCAGGGACACACATCTCAAGTATATAAGAGGGGGTCCTTCAGAATGTCCTTGCTGTATACTGGGGCTCTCAGGCCTTTTACAGCCCACATTTATCAGTCATTTCAAAATAGAAACCAGTTCAAGAGCATTCCTAGGAAGCTGAGTTAATGGGCTACAGGACGGCCCCATTAGCCAACACGCCCTAGCCATTCACATACCTTCTGGTACAGTTTGCTTTATGCTTTTTCCCTCCTTTTGTTCTCTTTATTTGTGACCCCACTTCCCAAGCCAAACTGTGCAGGGGAATTGTGAACAATCTAAGTTGTCCATTATAGACCTTAGGAGAAAGTTGGAAGGAAGGAGAAGGTGACAGCAGGTGCTGTTACCAAACAGGAGAGTGAAAATGACCGTGGAGGCTTGTACTTGGTAATTCAGAGGGAGTACAGTTTAGTTCCTTCAAACTAATATGTTTAAATAATGATAGACTTAGATGTGTTAGAGGGAAATTTATAGATCATCTCAGCTCTTTTTCTCATTTACAGATGAGAAAACAGTGAGGTCAAGGCCAGGGAAGTGAATTGTCCAAGTACCCAAGGGGTGGTCAATACTGCTCATGATTTCAAACCTTGGTAGGCAGCTGGCCATCCTTGCAGCAGCAGACATTGCCAGAGCGCCCAGGCAGCAGGACGAGGAGCCCCCAGCTGGCCGACACTTGGCTGACAAGTGGCCTTCACTCACCAGGGCCGGGGGCTGGTGGCTCATGTCCCCACACTCAGCTGACAGGTGGCCTTCACTCACCAGGGCCAGGGGCTGGTGGCTGACATCCCCACAGGCTCAGCTGCAGAGTCTTCTCCTCTCCCCATCACTGACCATAGCATCCTGGATCATAGCGTCCTGGATCATCTCCTCCAAACATCACAGCTGTAAGTGTTTGTCCCAGCCTTAATAAATATTCAGCTTGCCACAGACACGGCAGATTTACAAAGACAGAGATTGATTTTTCTATCAATGTTGATATCCATGGGTTAGACAAGTGAGAGGACAGCATAAGGTTGGTAGAGAACCGGACGGCCACATCCTGATGATGCTCTGCCTGGATCCTGAGGGCTTATGATGTCTGCACTCTAGTTTCTGATGGAGATTGTTTTCATGTCTTCACTGGTATCTCACTTAATGCTATGGTATTCTTAATAATTCAAATGGTTAATACAGGGTTAAATTGTTTTATTGTTTTGAAGCAGAGGACTACGAAAACAAGTGTTTTTGAATGTAAGGGACAAAAATCAATGAGAGTGAGTTAGGAAGTCTTTGGCCAGGCCATGTGTTTTAACATCATATTTAAGATTAACGGCCAGGCGCGGTGGCTCACGCCTATAATCTCAGCACTTTGGGAGGCCAAGGTGGGTGGATCAGGAGGTCAAGAGATCAAGACCATCCTGGCCAACATGGTGAAACCCCGTCCTACTAAAAAACAAAAAGAAATAGTTGGACGTGGTGGTGTGCACCTGTAGTCCCAGTGCACCTGTAGTCCCAGTGCGCCTGTAGTCCCAGCTACTCGGGAAACTGAGGCAGGAGAATTGCTTGAATCCAGGAGGCAGAGGTTGCAGTGAGCCAAGAACGTGCCACTGCATTCCAGCCTGGCAACAGAGCGAGAATTTGTCTCAAGAAATATAAAATAAATAAACAAATAAATAAATAAATAAAAGATTATTTAAGGCCAAATGCAGTAGCTCACACCTGTAATCCCAGCACTTTGGGAGGCCGACAGGCAGGCAGATCACCTAAGATCCATAGGCCTTGAACACCTGACGGAGTTCAAGACAAGCCTGGCCAACACAGTGAAACTCCATCTCTGCTAAAAATACAAAAAATAGCTGGGCGTGGTGGTGCATGCCTATAGTCCCAGCTACTCGGAGGCTGAGGCAGGAGAATTGCTTGAACCTGGGAGGCAGAGGTTGCAGTGAGCCGAGATCACACCACTGCACTTCAGCCTTCAGCCTTCAGCCTGGGCAACAGAGCAAGACTCCGTCTCAAAAAAAAAAAAAAATTATTTAAGATGCCCTCTTCCAATGATAGAAGTCATAGTTTGGGGATTCCAATTACATTTTCCACACAGAACCCCTCTGACAACTTTCTCTTCTTAGAGTCAGTCTCCCATGGCAGTGAAGATCCATGTCTTTTGCAGTTCCTCGGCTCTGCGGGAATGATCTAATTATGAGGTTGAACCCATTTTCCTCGACAGCTGGAAATTTGTCATCTGAATTCTCCTTAACGATATTCCTAACCTGCCTTCTCATTAGTAAACTTGTCCTTACAATTCCTAAGCCCTCCCAACTCATTTCCTCCTGTGAGTGCACCACCAGATTTTATAAGTACTCTATTCACTTTGGTTTTCAAATCACTAATTGGTCCCTTGTATAAGTCCCAATGCTATGGAATGCAGGGGAGGGACACAGGAAGGGGCGCTAGTCAAAGGACATCATAGAAAGGGGCTGAAACACAAGTCTTTTGACTGCTATCAGGCTGAAGTCCGCTTTGCTTCTGATATGCAGCCCTACTATAAATCGTTGACCTCTTCTTGGCTTTGAAATGGAGATTAGTAACCTCGCATGATCCTCTTGTGCCTCTCTTACCAGGGCACTGATGGGAAAGACTCCCAAATCTTTCACAGTGACTCAATATTAGATAATGGGTTTGTTCTTCCCAAGGTCTCCTTAACATAGCCACTTTAGAGCAGAAGTTCTTGTCGGAAATCTGGGCGCAGAGTCGGTGCTTGTGAGATTAGGCCCTGGAGGTGAAGGTCCTTGCAGGGCTGCACAGAAAGGACATCAGGCGTCCCACCATCTTCTTCCACAGCAATGTCTTCTTCGTGGAATAGACAAACTCTTGATGGATGCCTGGAATACATCTTTATATGAGGTAGTGGGAAGCTACATACAACCAGAGATTATTTCAGAATGTAAAAGGAAAAATTAAAACTGAAAGTGTATGTCAAAGCCAATTTCTTAAATAATTGCTTATCTAGGGTAAAAGGAACCTGACTCTGAAATATGCACTTATCTTGAAAACAGGCAGGCACCCCAACAATAGATCATGTATGGAAAATGAGTTGAGTGGATGAGTAATTTAACGAGAATTTTCTTCAACTGGTTTCCAAAGCATTGTGAAGACTGTGTGCCTGTCATCTGGATTGGTTTAAAATAAAACTCAGTTGATTTTTTTTTTAAGAACAGATGGAAAGAGGGACACAAAGGCAAACAGTATGCAAACAACAGCAGAATTTCAAACAGGAGTGGGTAAAGAAATGGAAAATAAACAGAAGTCTAGGAAACAGCTACAACTTCAGTCCTAGAAAGGCATTTTCCAATCTATGATGTAGACACTTTAAAGCTGAAGCATCTCTGTGACTCCATCTGCAGCTGAAGCATCAGACTGTGGGGTCTTTTAGGGACCTAGAGAGTGCAGGTATCACTAGATCAGGGTCAAACTTTCAGGAGCATTTGGTTTCATTAAATCAATAAAAGGAGTTAGGAGTAATAAGAAAGTTTTCAAGCAAATGGAGAGAAATAACCTTACAAAAGAACCACATGACACATACATTTCTTTTCATTACTAAGATGGGAGATTAAAAAAACCAAGAATGAAAGAAAGCCAATGTTGAAGAGACTGAAGTACTTACATAATTGAATAGGGTAAGTGATCAAGTACTAAAGTGAAAGTTCTCGTTTTTGAGATGTAGGTATTGATCTGCGTAGACAATCACATCCCCGCGCCTTGCATGCATCAGGCTGTCTTCACGCTGTTCACTGACTGAAGGCTTCCTGCCGCTGCCCACAGAACTGTCCCAGTGCATGGCTGAGGGCCTCTGCCAGGCAGAGTCCCCAAGAGAAAGCCAGAGGAAGTCCAGGTGTCCGCTCTGGTACAGAGATGGGACTCTCCAGTCTCTGAAGGTGAATCTAGTGCACACAGTCCATGGCTCTCCTTTGAATTATGATAGGTGAGACACAGACCAGAAAGAGTTGTTGGGAAATGCCACATGCAGGATCTGGCCAGGGTGCCACCAAGCTGCCCTGGAAACAATTCAGAGCTGGTCTCACCACCCCTGACCCCACACACCACACATACCACACGCATGCACCCCAAAAGCAAATTCAAACATTATAGAGACCCAGAAACTGCTGGAAAATCACACTCTCCACAGACAGGCACACATGAGAGGCCGCAATTTAGGGTGGGCTGACTTCCTTTAAGACAGAAGACAAAGAGGTGGAGATTAACACATGGTTGGCTAACTATGGTAGAACCTGCTAAGAGGGTTGTCTATACTTGAACTTCAGGAATAAAAGCCACCAGCCACAGATCATTTGAATTCAACTGCACTTCCACATCAATGACACAATTCTAGTCAAAGAGAGAACCCACTTAACACTACGGGCAGAAGAGTGTGTGGCTGTTCACTGTTGGTGCCATCCAAGGAAATGTATTAATTAAAGTAAGGATAATTGTGATTCTTCCCCAAACCACCTCCCTATCCTTCTCCCTCTATCCAGAGTGGGTCCCTTCCCCAGAACCTTCTATTCTCTCTTCCCACATTA
The DNA here is from genome assembly GCF_028885655.2 of Pongo abelii. Lineage (NCBI taxonomy): Eukaryota > Metazoa > Chordata > Mammalia > Primates > Hominidae > Pongo > Pongo abelii. The sequence goes on from NC_071985.2 coordinate 17,438,622, forward strand.
GGTGCTGCCCTCGGAACCTGCCCACACTCTGAGGAGAGAATGGCAACTAATAGGCAATGCTCTGAAAGTACATATGTATTTATAGCCTAGTCCAAAAGGAGTCTGTGACTCTAGACTTTCCAGCACCAACCAACAAGAACGGGAACATCACAAGGCCCCGGGCTTGCTGCATCAATGAGTGCAGTCAGCTTTGAAGCTCCTTTGAGAAGTAGAGACCCGCACACAGTATCTGCCCCGTTCTACATAGGTCCAGCCCCCACCACATCCCCAACAGTACACCCCCAATAGCTGGAAGAAGAAAAATGCTGGGTACATATTACAAAACTGAGATTCCCATTTATTCTCAGAAAGTGCATTACTAAAGCAAAATTAAAGTCATGATCATTCAAAAATCAGATAAGTTTGAAGAAAATATTTATTCTTTAAAATATAATCTATTTTTTTCTTTTTATTATTAATATTATTATTATTATTATTATTATTATACTTTAGGCTCTATGGTACATGTGCGCAACGTGCAGGTAAGTTACATATGTATACATGTGCCATGCTGGTGCGCTGCACCCACCAACTCGTCATCTAGCATTAGGTATATCTCCCAATTAGTTTTTAAATTAAGTCATTTCACCAGGCATATCTCAGTTTGTGGAGGAAATGACAACAGCATAATAATTTTGGAAGGAAAAACTAATGGCTAATCTCTAAAAACAGTTTGTAATAGGTTAATAGGCTGGCAATAGTGAAGATATGTCTATCATTCTCGTTTGTCTTCTTGATCATGTTTTGAGGGCTTTTTGGGGGGCTGTCAATCTCCCAAGCCCCCAACATGCCACAGTTTGTGCTGCACTGATCAAGCTGAAGCCTTATGGAAACTGATGGAGCCACAGCTGGGCAGCACACCCTGGTCCAGCCGCCTTCCCACTACTAGCTCAGGATAACACTAACAGACAGCTCAGACCGCTCAGAGATGTAGGTCACAGGAGCCAGCACACGCTGGCCAACTACTTATCACAAGCTGCAAATCTATTACACCTGAGATCTTTGGATGCATCATAGGGAAAAGAGGGGAAGACAGGTATCTCTAATTTGAACCTTTTGTCTCGCTCATCTAAGAAAAGACTTTAAATTGTAGTGGTCCATCACTGTTTTATTAATTGGATGCCCATGGGGCTCCATGCACTTATCACGCTGGCCCTTATCTTACCTTCTTACTAAACAGAGCACATTGGCCTTTGCCTCTTGGTGTCCTGCCTGGGAGTGATGTTCCCGTATCAGGAGCTTCTCCTGATGATCCCAGGCAAAATGGTGGCCAAGTGTTCAAACCTCGTCTTCTGAGCCTTCCTCACCCTCCCTTTCTTATATCCTGCCCCACCCTAAGAACTGACCTGTCTCTAGGACTGCCGTACCCTCAGATATCCTGTAACCACTGCTTACAGGCTCAAGTAGTGCCCCCAGAGGTAGTCCCTTTGCTAGCTTTTTCCTATTTAAAGTTCAGCTTTGTGTTCTGTTTTTCACATGCGGGCTCTCCCCAGGTCTAAAGGATAGTAAGAATTCTATCTAGAAAAAAATATGACTGCTGAATAAGGCAAGACCCCTTTCAGGAACCAAGGCCCAAACAATTTCATCTCAAGATCATCACAAAGAGACTCTGCTATGGTTTAGATACTTGGCCCCTCCAAAGCTAATGTTAAGATTTGCTCCCCAATGTTTAAGGTGGAGCCCAATGGGCAGTTTTTGAGGCATAGGTGCATTCACCCTTGAACAGATTAATACTCTCCCTCAGGGGTGAATGAATTCTCACTCTATTAGTTCCCCCAGAGAGCTTGTTGTTAAGAAAAGCCTGGCACCTCCTCCTCTTTCTTGCTTCCTCTCTGGCCAGAGATCACATGGCCAGAGAGGAAGCAAGAGAGAGAGGCCCTCACCAGATGCAGATGCCAGTGTCATGCTTCTTGTACAGCCTGCAGAACCATGAACCAAATGAACTTCTTTTCTTTATAAATTCCCCAGCCACAATTATTCCATTATAGCAACACAAAATGGACTAAGACGCTATTCATTAAGTGGAAATGGGTCATCATAAAGGTCTTCATCCTTGTCATCTCTAACACAGGCCTGACTTATATTTTTGTTAAGGGCCATTTTTACTTTTTGCACTTCACACTCAAGACAACCAGCAAGTCTGTTCCTGAGTTAAGTATCTGTAAAGACAAGACAGACTCCCCGGTGGTTGTATATCTTTCAGGCATATTCTTCTCCCAAACCCAACCATCTGCTTCCTTCACCACTTTTCATTCACTCATTCATTCATTCAGTCATTCATTCAAGCAAGCTGATATGTTTGACATGCTGATATGTAGTCTGTGTTCCAGACTAAATATCTTCAAGATCAGCACTCTCTGTCAACCTTTTGAAGCTTCTCATTATGGGTCCAGCAACGTGGCTTCTTCCTCGCATTCAGGGCAGCAGGGTGGGGGGCAGTACATACCCCTGCTCTTGTCCTGATTATTATTACCCCATGATTGCATTTCCCCATTGCTCCTCTCAAAAATGTATAACCGGTAACTCTTTTTTATTTTTTTTTCCTTTTTAGAGACAGGGTCTTACTCTGTCACACAAGCTGGAGTGCAGTGGCACAATGACAGCTCGCTGAAGCTTCAAACTCCTGAGCTTGAGCAATCCGCCTGCCTTAGCCTCCTGAGTGACCAGGACTATGGTTGCTTACCATCATGCCCAGCTAATTTTATATATATATATATATATATATATATATACACACACACACACACACACATATATATATTTTAGAGATGGGGTCTTGCTATGTTGCCCAGCTTGGTCTTGAACTCCTAGCCTCAAGTGATCCCCCGCGTCAGCCTCCCAAAGTGTTGGGATTACGGACATGAGCCACTGCGCCTGGTTTGCTGACTCTTTCTAAAGGCCCTAGATTTCATTTCATGTTATCATCTTCTTCATCTCTCTCACAAAGAGAAAAAAAAATAAGGTTTGATTAGGCTGCCAGCTGTTTTGAGGATGCATAGTTAAAGGCTGGTCTAAGCACATCCCAGGACTGGAAGCTTCCATGACAATGGCCTTGAAGCTCAGTATCGCCTAGCAAAACCGCCGGCAAACCCTTGAGAAGCAATAAAGAAAGAGATGAAAAAGAAAATAAAGGAAAACGATGAAAGAGGGAAAGAGGAGTTAAGGACAGAGTGGAAAAGGGGACGGAAAATAGAGGAAAGAAGGACTAAGAGTGAAAACTGGAGACAAGATAGGAAAGCAGAATCTCTTCCGATTTAAAAAGGGGAGAATGGAGGGTTTGGGGCAGGTGCTACCGAGCACTCTCCTTTGCCCACCTGAGAATGCCAGCCACATGCTTGTGGCTTCTTCTCAAAAGCAGAAATAACTGTTTATTTTTTTATGCCTCTGAGTGGGAGTGTCCTCTGAGGTTTTGTTTTGCTTTGTTTTTTCTTGTCCCCCAGCCAGCTAAGCAGGAGCTTTAAAACACACTCAATTCCAAAGCACACTTATTGCAATACAAATAGAAGATTAGCATAAGAATGCTAAGGGGAGAGTGGCAGCTTTCTTCTCTGTCTTGCCAATAGCCAGGTTTGAAGTGCTCTGCTCACCTTCTAGAGATAGTCTTAACCAAGCTGATGATTCAGGCTTCGTGGATTAAAAAGACTGTGTCCTTTCATTAAGCCATACATAGTGCTCCAATTGTTTCCTAACCAGAGTTTCCAGTTCTTCAGTTTATAATCATTTGCAAGGACTTGAAACTTTTCTTTCCAAACAAATCTAACTGTATGGGAAGATCTATCAACAACAGGAGAGGAAAACTGCTGACTTATGGGTAATACGACAATAACATATGGGCCACAGGGCTGTGTGCCCAAGACTCATCTTTTTTTTTTAAGCTTGAAAATGAATTCCTCCTGTCCTGCACACTCAGGAGGGTTTACTAGCAGCCTAATTAATTAAGAGCATCTATGTATCTGATGGGGATGCTCCCATGGCTGGAACAGGTGCCCTCTGCTCCTCCTGGGTACCTCACTATTCCCTCTATTATTATTATTTTTTAAACACAGTTCCAAACCACTTTTTACAGCCTCCAGGGTCTAGCTACGGGAAACCTTCCACGAATCAGCCCCAGTTCTTCTGTGCTGCCTATTCACAACTGAAGCAAAAGAGGTACATCCGTTGCATGTTAAACAATTACTTTCTTTAAATCTTTCTCATTTCCGATCACATGGAATGGCAGTGTGATAGCTAACCAGACATGTGAATAAGTCATGGAAGAATTTTTTAAAGCAGATTTAAATAAAATATCCCTCATTATGGTGCTTAATTCCATCTACTGCTAAGAAGACAGCCATCTGGAGCATACCAGCAAGGTGGGTATTAAGGAGGCACGCGCACCCCATAACGTAACACTGAAGCAGAGGTTTGACGCCAGGCCTCAAGAAGACTGGTGATGCTATCAAGGAGGAATGTAATTGTGTTGATTTATGTGTTATTTTTATTCTGTATTTTAAAGGAATGAAGACTGGCTATGCCGAGGTGATAAAATGAGGTCTTAGAAATGGCATCTTTCTTTTGAAGTTTGTCCCACGAAGTTATACCCTCCTGAGGCAGAGGATGCGCAGACAGTAAGCTTTGCCACAGCGCCCTCTTGTGTTCAGAGAAACGCAATGACAACATTTCCTCGTATTAAGAAACTATCATGACTTTAATTACAGATTAATTATACCCTTTCATTAAGGTTGAAAGAAGAATCCATACAAAGCACGACGACTAGAAAGTCGAAGACATACTTTCTTTTCTTTTTTTCTTTTTATTGTGACATCATGTCTCTTCAATGCCCTTTCAATTAATAGTAGTTGAGCGCTGGGGGCTGAAGTCAGACTCTCTGGGTTCAAATCACAGTGCTGTGTCCTGCAGGGTGTCCTCGGGCAAGTTGCTGACTTCTCTGTGTCCAGGACTCTGCATCACAGTACTTATATCCTAAGGTAGTAGTGAACATTAAATATTAAGGACTTCGAAAGTGCCTGGAGCCTTGTAATAAGTGTTAGCTGTTGGTCATTATCATTGATTTTTTTTTTAATAAATCAAAGAATTGTTACATTTCTGCTTGAAGTGACTTCAGAGATAATTAAGTCCAAGTTTTTCATTTTGTAGATGAGAAATCGCTGGTCCAAAGGAGCAAAGTGAACTGCCTATAGTTGCCTAATTATTCAATGGCAGAGCTAAAACTGGAATTTAAATCTTCTGGTTATCTAGGGCCCGGGTTTCTGTCTTTTCTGGAGAACAGCTCCCATAGGAAGCTCTTTTTGCTCTGCATGTGCAGAGGGTGGACTTGCAGGAACTTCCTGCAGGGCCCAGGGGGCATGTGGGCCGCTATGGGAAAGGCACTGAGCCACACTCACACACCAGGCTCAGAGGTCTGGGCACAGGAGTAATGAGTTGAGTAATCCCTGTCCTTTTTTGCCATGACAATGAGATTGATAATCCAAGACTTACAGAACTGGATGATGTGAACTATAGTCTGCCTAGAAATATTGGTCTCAACCACTTTCAGGAAGACTAAAATGACCACACACATATACAAAAAAGTCTAATGCTTGTAAATCTGTTTTTAGAGTACCAGATTCCTAAGCTGCCATATCTTCTGAGATAATATCCAACTCCAAAGGCTGAGCTTCCAAGAGGGCCTTGTATGAATATGGAACTAAGAGGCACGCTGGCTGCAGAACTGACTTCTCTCGTGCACTGTTTCTGTTCATTTTCTTTTTAAAGAATTTATCGTATCACAAAAGGACAAATGTCATGTGATTCCACTTATATGAGGCACCTAGAGTAGTCAAATTCAGAGACAGAAAGTAGAACAGAGGTTGCCAAAGGCTGGGAGAAGGGAGAATGAGGAGTTATTATTTAATGGGTGTGGCCAATATTGCCAAGGAAATAGATGTCAGTCTACAGATCAGTTAGTGTTTACACTTTCAAAATTCAACCTAATGTTTATTAGGCTAAAGATTATTTTATCTTGAATTAAGACTCATAATACAACAAAGGTTTAGCCTCCCATCCTGGGTGAACCTCTGGGATTTCTTAACCTCCTTTTGATTTTCTGGCATCACTGAAAGCCGACATATAAACAAACCAGTGGAACACAATCACTGGCCGATGTATTGGTGGTCTTTGGCAAACATGAAGAGTGGGCATTAACGAATGATACTAGGCAATTCTCTTCCCCTGCAAAGACATGTGGGCTTCAAACAGGAAACATCAGCATACAGCAATTGTCAGACTCCCAGGCCAGCATGTTTATTTGGAAAGAGCTCTAGAGTGAAGACCGAAAGACAGGGTTCTGGATCCAGCTCACCTACACACTTGTCGGACCTCGGCAAATGGAGTGAGTTCTCTGGGCCTTTGCTTGCTCCTCTCTAAAACAGGGACTCAATAGGTGATCTCTAAAGTCCTTCCGTGATCATTCTGTGACCTGAGCCCAATACCGCCCCAGGTTTACCACAGCCGTGGTGTGGAGCACTATTCATAACTACGTAACTGAGAAACTTTCAAAGGAGATTTAATTGTATTAAGACCACCATGCAACCAAATAAAATAATTAGACTGCTACTTTCTCCTTCTGGGATAATCTGATATTCAGGATGAGAGATTGAACATAGGATTTTATATATCAAAACAAAAATAAAATTGGAAGGAACAATATACAAGAATTTTTGTATAAGGAAGCCTTCTTAACATCTACCCTTTCTTTTTAAATGGTCATCACGTCGTTCAGTACCAAAAAATGGTGGCCACCTCCTCAGATTTTTTGTTGTTGTTGTTTTGTTTTGTTTTTGAGGCGAGTCTCCCTGTCGCCCGGGCTGGAGTGCAGTGGTGCCATCTTGGCTCACTGCAAGCTCCGCCTCCCGGGTTCATGCCATTCTCCTGCCTCAGCCTCCCGCGTAGCTGGGATTACTGGCGCCCACCACCACACCCAGCTAATTTTTTGTATTTTTAGTAGAGACGGGGTTTCACTGTGTTAGCCAGGATGGTCTCAATCTCCTGACCTCATGATCTGCCCACCTCCGCCTCCCAAAGTGCTGGGATTACAGGCGTGAGCCACTGTGCCCGGCCCACCCCCTCAGGTTTTCTACTGACACTACCAATATATAGAAAACAGAGGCAATGCTTATGAGCCTCTTATAACTGAAACTCTTACAAATGAAAGATCAAGGTGCTTGTTATACAGACGAGATATACGGAAGCCTGATGTAGGAAAAAAAAATGAAAACTTTTAAAATTCCTTTCTGTTTTCATCTGAAAATTTGCCCTCAGAAATGAGAATAATGAAAAATTGCAAGTATTGTTTTATAAATGATGAGTTGCATGTGTTTTTATTGTTAATTTTGTGTGACGAAAACTATGTTTCACCTCCAATGTTCATATACTGCTAGCTGGCTATACTCTGCAAAAGGATTTATGAAAAAGATCTTCACAAAAAAACGTCTATAGTACCAGCCAGTACACCCCTTTTGTGTGGAAAGGCACTAAACAGAACTCCCCAGTGCAAGAGCAAAGGGCATTTTTCTCTTCAGGGGACATAGTGATTTCCTCCAAGAAAAGGAAGAATTGAATAACCACTTTGATTCTGAGTTTCCGCTCATGGACTTCTGATCTACACTGGTCCTTTTCCTCCACATTGTTCCTCGAGAAACTGGTAGTAGACTAGACCTTGGCTCCAGCATCCTTTCATTCTTACGGAGATGAGAAACCAGGGACTCATTACCCTACTTTCTTAAAAAGCCCAGGGCAAAGAAATGGATGAACTCACCTAGAGATTCTGATATTGGAAAGAAGTTGCAATGTGTCCCATGACAGTTTTATGAGAAGTTCAATCTACCCCAAGAGTCTGAAAGAAACCATATCGTCTTATTAAAAGCAATGGTTCGAATCTACCTGAATTCAACATAAAACTATGCTTTTGTTAAAAGAATGTTTTAGGCCGGGTGCGGTGGCTCACACCTGTAATCCCAGCACTTTGGGAGGCCAAGGCAAGGTGATTGCTTGAGGCCAGGAGTTCTAGACCAGCCTGGCTAACATGGTGAAACCCCTTCTCTACTAAAAGCACAAAAATTAGCCAGGCATGGTGGCAGGTACCTGTAGTCCCAGCAACTGTAGAGGCTGAGGTGGGAAAATCGCTTAAACCCGGGAGGCAGAGACCACAGTGAGCCAAGATAGCACCACAGCACTCCAGCCTAGGCAACAGAGTGAGACCCTGTCTCAAAAAAAAAAAAAAAAAAGAATGTTTTATAAACTATGTCAATCAAAACTAAATTCTTGTTAGTTCTATATTTTCATGGCAATGATCCTGCAGACCCTGTGAAGACATTACAAACCATGCACATGCTGAAACTTGGAGCTTATCTGCAAGCTAATGATGACATGTTGGTCTTTTATTATCCCTTTTATTACCAAAATGGGGTGACCAACTTTATTATACAAAAGCCATATAAGTCCTTTGCAGAGTCAGAGACTAACTCTATCACTTATTTGCTATGAATGTGGGCATTTTTTACTTACATGAGCCTCGATTTCAACAAACTGAGAACAATGTCTACCTTCAAGGTGAGAAATAAACTGATATTCATAAAGTATTCCCAACTGTGCCTGACACACGAAATCTCCAGCAAATAAATGGCAGCTGCTGCCAGCATCACATCATCACTCCATGGTGCAAGTCATTTTGAAATGATCACATGATTTGAAAATATTACCAAACTAAATGTCTTTCCAAGTGCAGCAAAGATATCCAGATGTTTCCTGGGTCACCTGAAGTCACCATTATTAACCCGATAAATGGCCAGAGACACTTAAATCCTCTCTAAGTGAAGAATGAAGAGGTCTTTCTAGTTCTGATTCTATAACATTAACTAAGGGTTGTCTGGATACCATCCTTAAGTAACAAAATATTACAAAGCAATCATACCCCAGATACTTCATTTTAAGACAGAAATGGCGTCTCAAAATCAGAAGAAAAAAATTTGCCAAGTTCTTTCATAAGCAGATTATTATTCTTATCTTCAAATAACTAAAAATTACCTGCTAAAACTATGGAAAACCATCAAAGTAGTCATTTCTTTTTTTTTTTTTTTTTATTATACTTTAGGTTTTATGGTACATGTGCGCAATGTGCAGGTAAGTTACATATGTATACATGTGCCATGCTGGTGCGCTGCACCCACTAACTCGTCATCTAGCATTAGGTATATCTCCCAATGCTATCCCTCCCCCCTCCCCCCACCCCACAACAGTCCCTGAAGTGTGATGTTCCCCTTCCTGTGTCCATGTGTTCTCATTGTTCAATTCCCACCTATGAGTGAGAATATGAGGTGTTTGGTTTTTTGTTCTTGCGATAGTTTACTGAGAATGATGATTTCCAATTTCATCCATGTCCCTACAAAGGACATGAACTCATCATTTTTTATGGCTGCATAGTATTCCCAAAGTAGTCATTTCTTGAGTATACTTCTTCGGAGTCCAAATATGACACCACTAAGGGAATCCTCACAATGGGAAACAGTTGCCATGAGTGATGAGAACACCAAGAATGCTCAGCTCAAAGGCAGCCTTCTGTCTCTGTTCTGCCTAATAGTAGCTGCTGGAGCTATTTCCAGCCACTTAGGCCTCTGAGTCTCAGATGCCTCACGTATAACACCATCTACTCTACAGGGTTGTTTCGTAAATCAGAAATGAAATAACGGTGATAAAGCTTTTTATCATCTGTAAAGTAATATAACTGTTGTCAGGTATGGTGGGTGCTGGAGCCATCCTCCTGGTGAGAGCCAGTTGATAAACTTTCAAGAATTTTGTGAGCCACTTGTTAAACCAGAAATAGCTGGAAATCAGCCACAGTGGGAGATTTACACTATGGAAATGGCCAGACGTTGCCAATCAGGACTTTTTTTTCCTGGAGAACTGGTTCCTGAACATTTAACAGCACACTATTGGTCCTAGTCGCTGTTGTAAACAGATATAAAGCTTCCTAGGCCTACAGATGAGTGAGCAAACATTAACGGGAAAGTAATCTACTATGGGGTGATATCTCAATCAGATTCTTAAAACATTCATTGTATGAGCAAAGCAAGAAATAAGAGAGCATACTAAGAGATGAAAATGGAAAAATATCACATGACAGCAACCTCTTGTACATGCTGTGGTCTGACCTTGATATTGAATGGCATCATCAAATTGCATAATCACTAATATCTACCAAAACATAAAGCAAGTTAAAAGCTAAATTTACTCAAGATATAGTGGCTACTGTACTGAAATCAAAAAGAAATAAATACAAATAACTAAATAATAATTAGGCTCTGAGAAAAATTCAGTCATGTATGTCCTTTCTGAGAAAAAACTTCCAAAACCACACCAACCAAAAAAAAAAAAAAACTTGTCAAAATCAATGACAGAGTCTGGGTGCAGTGGCTCACTCCTGTAATCTCAGCACTTTGGGAGGCCAAGGTGGGAGGACTGCTTGAGGCTAGGGGTTCAAGACTAGCCTGGTCAATGTAGCAAGACCCCATGTCTAATAAAAATAAATAAATAAATAATAAAAACAATGACAGAAAAGGCCTTTAACCCCAAAATGTAAGAAACACTCCACCCGAAGGACACTCTCAATCATGTCTCATTGCATCTTTGTTAGCCAGATAACCAGTCCCACCCTGATGGATTTCAATTCATGCAATGGCACCATCACAGAGCCCAGATGAAGCTCCTGTTTCTCATGTTCTTCAAGGACTTTCCTGTGCCGACATTCACAGGGACAGAACAAAACTAAGTTGAAGACTTTCTTTAGATAAAGGAAATAGAAAAACACAATACATTTGAAGGCAAAAGTGCCCTTGGGGAAAAAAAATTGATGAGGGACAGAATCATCTTCAACTGCTAGGTCCAAAAATGCAGTCTGCAATTCTGCCAAACTCATCCCACACAGGACTCTGCTGACACAGGTTACTCTATAGCAAGAGGATGAAACTGGCTTAAATTACAAAGATTTGCCCCAATTCAAGGAATGAATCAGTGAGAGATAAAGAGTAGGGAAATGTGTCTCATTCAAGCCAAATTTCAGTTTTTGCAAGTGCAAAAAGATAACAAAAAATGAGAATTGTGGGGAATGGAAAATGCCTGATAGTGATAAGTCTGAAGATAGAAAAGAATAGACTCTACAGCCGGCAAAAATATTATGACATGGAGCCAGGAGGGAAAAAATGTTGGCCCTTTATTTTCTTAAATTCTTTCCGGAAAACATGGGCTTTTCATATCTGCTTAACCCTGAGAAGGCTCCAAACACACACATGGTAAGACATTACACAA